>NC_046186.1:110511921-111711921 GCF_011004875.1 Balearica regulorum gibbericeps
TCAAAAAGAATCAGTAACCTAGATATCTCAAAGTTCTTTGGCCTAAGGTCTTGAATAAACCAAAACTACAAACCACTTATTTAAGAATCTACCTCAGTCAAACCTACACAGAGCAAGAGCACCTGCACAGAACAAGTCAACATGCATCAGTGAACAATTAGGTTTTTTCCAGGATGTACTTTTACTAGCTAGTGTGTGCCTTACAGGTTATTTTCTTAGTTTATCCCGAAGGTGACTAAGGAACACAAATAGCAGAAGCTAAGCTTTCAGTCTCATCAGAAAAACAAGTATAACATATACAGAGATTATGTTTTGCTCCTGAAGTCCTACAGATGAACACATACACTGACCTTACACTACATGAGTACAGGGTTCAGAGCTATATGAAGTCAGGATTTATTTGTTTAGCTAATAATAAGCACTAGTAAAATTTCAATGGAAACTTGCACATGTTAGTGCAGTGCAGTGCAAGATGAAGGTATGAAAACCTGAGGATGTCAAATTTCATCATTCTTGAGAATAAAGTCAGTCTCCTGAACACAGCTGAGTACATTAGTCTATGATACCATCAGCACAAACCCCAAACATATGTATAAATATATAGATAAAGGGAAATATCAACAGTGTGAATTTAAGAGACCAGTGAATGACAGAGCATGCAAAAAGCATGTTGTGAGAGCACATTTTTTTGAAAAGTCCCTGGGCATATCTGTCTTTTGTTGTTCCATGTCATCTGCTTACAACCCCCTGCAGTAGATTATACGTTAACACTGATGCTAGATATTTGCAATGCTTCTCTTCAAATAGAGCACAGTAAGTTCAGATAGTACTGCAAAGTAACTTCAGATAGAACTCCAGACAGCAATTGCATTTTGGCTTAACTTTGCTTTCTAATAAGAATATCTAAAACTATTGGTCTGTACTTATTTTGAAGTGCTATCTGACAGATTTGATGCAGAATTCTTTGGATTTTACTTTTTTCTGTGGCAGCAGCTGAATCACACTATATAAAAAAAACCCACAAAGTGACTGTTTATCTAATATGCTCTATATACAGCCCAAAGCAAGCTTCCCCAGTACCTTACCACAAATGAAAGAAATCAGTTTGTAACATGAAATCCACAGCTGGATTTGACAGCTTAAGCCTATTTTGCAAATAAACACTTTAAAAAAAATTAAAAAATCACCTCTCTGAGCACGCTTAAGGATGCTTTTCCCTGCTATCTGTTGATAAAACCTCTAACAAAACACAAACAAAACCAAACAAAAATCCCCAGTCTCCAGTTTCAGATTAAGCAATGTTCCTCTATTACAACAAGCAGCTGATCACACACACCACACAGACTACTTCTTGTACTGGCCATTCATCATACACAATAAATATGTCATAGGAGCATAGGCATCATCATAACGTGCTACATCCTAACTAGACTTCTGTAGGGCTACAATATCTAGACAGCTGGTACCTCCATGGACAAACCCAATCACCTTTCTAGGGAGGAACTCATAAATACTCAGTCAGGCTTATGAGTACAAGTGGTTGCGTGGTGAGAAAAACTCCAGCATAACTGGTGTCTCACTCTCCCAGTTTCAGGAGATCAAGAGTCTTGAGATTTTTATTTTAATTATTTTTTTAACATGAAATTCCATTCTGGACAAAAATTACATTCTTAGAGGTGTTCAGTCTAATGCTTACTATGGAGACAAAAGCAGTTAAAAAGTAAGTCTGGTATTTTATCACCAGATCACTTTTATCCAGCATAAATTTTTGACACCTAGGACAAATTTTACCCTTTGTTGAACTTGATTGAGATATGAGCTAGATTCCATGTGCATGACTGAGGCCAAAAATTAGCTTATTTAATCTGTCCAAAAGTCTTTATTTTTTACCTTTGACTTTACCAATAAAGAAGCAAGAAAACACCTGTTTATTCTGCTTATAACCTTTCCTAGTCCATCAGGAACAGCAGGTCAAGAGACACTGCAGCTTGCACTAAGGACACACAGGAATTACTGTATCCATTCTCCAGGTCTTAACCTTCCAAATCAGTTCTGCACGCAGAACAACACAACACCAATAGCGACGCGTCCTGGACCCTGATGTGTTTTGGTAGAGGAGGAAAACGGCTCATTCTGCATAAAGGATTTACAAACAAGGCAGGTTTTGGGGTTTCAATGCACTAAGCAACAGACTGCATGAATACCATTCATCTCATTTAATGAATATTTAATAAAAGCATAAAATACTCAAGAGCAAATTTATTTCGTATGGATGCTTACTGCAAAGCCATACTAAAACAGCACGAATAACTACAGTGGACAGATGATAAAACTGAAATGCAGCAACTTGGTATGCATAGTTTTGTCCCATGTATTTAATGACTATAACACAAAAAGCTGAAGGACATAAATGAATCAGCATGCAAAATATTTATGTATACATATTATGTACTGTAAGCTACCTCTGTAAAACCAGATCATTTACACAGACACGAAAGTGCACGGCAGGCACATATTTTTTAAAATTGTTCCTAAAGAGGGGCCTGAAGAAGCAAGCAGGAACGTTCATTGAAGCAAAATTATAACCTCGGGCTGTAAATTGAGCCACAATTTACACAGACTTGAAAAAGCCTTTAGGGTTGGGTTGACCTTGGCCAGCTGCCCACCCAGCCACCCTCTCACTCCCCCTTCTCAACAGGGCAGGGAGACAAAATAAGATGAAAAAGCTTCTGGGTCAAGATACAGGCAGGGAAATCACTTACTGTTTACCATCAGAGGCAAAACAGAATCAACTTGGGGAAAATTAATTTATTGCAGTTAAAATAGTTTGGAATGGTGAGAAACCTAATTGAAAACACCTTCCTGCCATCGCTTTTTCCCCAGACTCAACTTCATTCCTGTCGCTCCTTCATTCCCAGCTCCTCTACCTCTCCACACCCTGAGCTGCCAAGGGAGATGGCAGCTTTTCCCCATGCTCCAGCATGGGTCTTTCCCATGCAGTCCTTCAGGATGAGCCCGCTCCTGTGTGGGGTCTCCACAGGTCACGGATCCTTCAAGATCTCCACCCTCCTAGTGTGGGGTCCTCCATGGGCTGCAGTGTGGATACCTGCTCCCCCATGGTCTCCTCTCCGTGGGCTGCAGGGGAATCTCTGCTCAGTGCCTGCAGCACCTCCTCCCTCTACTCCTCCTCTCACCTTGGTGCTCACAGGGCTGTTTCTTACACTTTTCTTCCTCGCTGCCATGTGGTGTTTTACCCTTCCTTACCCAGGCTTTCCCAGTGACACCCCAATCGTGGCTGAGGGGCTCAGCTATGCCCCACAGTGGGTCTGCATGGGGCAGCTCCCAACACCTCACCAGACACCCACTATAAAGGCTGACATTTCTATTATGTCTATCACTCCATAAATGTAAGTACCCAAGTCTAAAACTTTTTGACTTAATTGCATTTTCCTTGAGGAAGAAAAATAAAAGGCTAATTCAGCAACCCTAACCTCTTCCTGGGAGAAAACTAAAACAAAACCATGCAAAACTAAACAACAAACAAAAAACCAGCTTGATTTGTCATTGGAAAGATGAAGTCAGCATCACTGTGACTGGAAAAACATCTATTTCATATGGATCCCACTGGATGGCCCTTTGGGAAAACCAATAATAGCAAACTCTGACTTCTTCTGCAGCATCTTCTTTAACCAGTGCTATACACCCTACAGCATTTGCTTTTCATTTTTCAACTCTTTCTGATTCCTTTTAGCTTCAATAATAAGGTCTGTGATACTTGGTAATGTCACCGAAAAACTATCAGTAACTGATATGACAGTTAATAATCTTCATATGATGTACCTAAACAAGCATTAGATAAGCTGTAGTTCTTCCCTCCACATAACTGGCACATGAGCTGATCAAAATCAACTTGTTTATGAAGCTTCCCCCAAGTGTGGGGGGGTGAGTGTTGAGACCCCATTTAGGGCATTTCTGGAAAGAATTAATGAATCTGGAATTTAATTTAATCACTAATTTTAGCAACAAAACTCTATTAAAAGTTTGACTCTGAAGTTTTAGGAGTTGAGCCAGCAAGTTATGCTGAAGCATTCAATTTTTAAACAAATCAGTTCGCATCAAACTAGTATTCATTTGTTTAAAATTTGACTTTAAACTAGAAAAAAATAAAGCCAAAACTGAGCATAACATTTTACTTCAGAAAAATATTTTGACTGAAAAACCTGAACACTGTGGATAAAACCTTTAATTGCCTACTTTTCCTGCCAACTATTTTTTTTGCTCACCTGCCAAACCAAAAATGTCCATTATTCACTATTTTTACATTGTAAGATTGAGCTTCAAGTATTCAGAACTCATTGCAATACAAGGATACAGACCCTGTACCAGGACTGCATTAGGGTAGGATGCTAGTGCATGAGAGCACTAACACTCATCAGGTAGGTCACATCCACACTTCAGATAACTGGGAGAGGTTCTGATCTCACAACAGTACACCCATGAGCTGCAGAGTCTGGAGATGAACCCTCCCCTCTGTGGGATTTGAGACAATATCACCACCCAAACTTCCAGTTGTGCAACTATGGGCACCCTGATGCCATGAATGGCATCATTCCTGATCTGGATTGGCTCTGTTTCATCTGTTTCCTTGGCCATTTAAGGTTTTAGTAATTATGGGCTCCTAAAAGGCTGCTGGAAGACCAGCTCACAGAGGAGCACAAGGACAGCCAGTAATTAAGATGTCATGTCTTGTGATTCTGGCAATCTCAAAATCTCATTTCTGAAGAGAAATAAAAATTTACCAACAACTCCTCCAGGCAAGTTCCAGCTGTAGGTACAACAGCAATTCTCTTTTTCTCAGCAGTTACTATGTTTTCACTAAAATTCATTAAATTGAGATTTCTGATGTAAACGGCTTTTGGGAAGCTAAGGTTGAATACACTGAAATGATTCAGCAACAGTTTGATATAATAGGAAACTCACTTCTGGTATCAATAGTTAAAAGAACTTTGATTCTGATGAGTTCCACTGTGAGGAAGAAAAAAAAGTATGTCCAACAGACAAAAGGTCACAGGGCTTGACTGAGCAGCTAATGAGACAGTCTGCATACTCAACGAGAGAGTCATCTCATTTTCCAGTACGTGCTGCCTGCTAAGAACTACAATACTTTTCACATAGGCATCTGACAACTGAAAATACACTTCTTGGCATTACAGAAGAATGAGTCCTGAAAATTGCTGGTTTCAAATGACTGAAGGGAGATTAAGTGTATAGTATCTTTTCACAGGAAGTATCTCAACAAAATTAAGTATTTCCTTATAATTTGGAGATATCTCTGGCATGAATTCAAATAATATTCACTATGACAATATTCTAGTTTGGCCAAACTGCATGTAATACAGAAATTATTTGAAGGGAGGGGAGGTAGTGATAAACTATCTCCACGTTTCTCCAGTTTTTGGAGTAAGGCATTTCTTACAAAAAAATAAAAACTCTCTCTCATGATCACTTGGATGCCACCTCAGACATCTTTGCCCTCAATGTGGCACTAACATTTGGAAAGTGATTAGACACTGCAACTGCAATGCTGCCTTATCATTCCCAGCTATGAAATGGGAAGATGGAAGGTAAACTAGCCACAGCTCTGCCACTGTATGGTTTCAGCATAGGCTAGCAAAGATTCAGAAAAAAACCAAGAATATGAAATCACATTACAAAGCTTTATAGTGCTTTGTCACTGAAAGCCAGAGTCATTTCTAGCAGACGTACAGCAGGAGCCACATACAAGTCAAAATGTTTCATCATTAGGCACATGACAGAAAAGCCATGAAGTAATATTGGTGTCCATCCCCGTATCAACGCTTTAAGCCAGATGTACTAGTTTATTCTCGATACAAAAGTATATATTTAGAATGGACAGACTGAAAAAAAGTATATAAAACTTTCAAATGTTTTACATAAAAAAGCAGTTAAAAACTATTGCTACATTTCAGAGTGCATCTTTCATTGATTTTAGAACTGAATTAAGAACTGGCTTTATTAATAACCAATTGTGTATACTGCTGGTTGTTTGTTTATTTTGTCAAATTATCATTTAATGACACTTAGAGAAACCATTAAAAATGCATGGCAGTCATTCCAGCCAGTATGAAGTGTTGCACTTCATTTAATGACTAAAATGTAATTACCTGCATAGAAAAGCACAAGATAATATAAACACCAATAGCTGAATTTAACATGTTTTTATTCTGAATTTTGAGCACTGTAAATTACTGTATATTACTGCAGCTACAATCCTGAATAATGGGATATGCATAAAAACAGACACATGATCTATTTATGTCACAGAAATGATTCAGACAAGAAGCATCTTTTACTGAAGTACCTGCTAGTGCAGAAAGGGTATTTTTCCAATTTTCTTACTTAGAATTTCTCCCCACTGAAGTCAATGCCAGTTTTAATATTCCCTTATTTGGGGGTTCAAGTCCTTAGGGTCTGATCAAACATCCAGAAGAAATACTTCCACAGGCCTTAGCAGATTTTACAATCCTACATAACCACTATATTAAGCTTTACAGCATATCTAGCCTCCTCCCTGGCAGTATTAAATCATAAAATAGGACTGGCTGATTCCATAATGATTTGATCATGTAACCATGCCTGATTTAAATCAAATGCATATGACCAGATACTCTGGCTTATTAGGCAGTAACAATAATGGGATCATAGACTAGAGAAATAAAATTGTCCAGAGAGAGTAAGTCAAAGCTATGTATTGATAGCTGCAAAGTTGCTTTACAAAAGAAACCAAAAGTCTTAAAGTAAGTTTATTAAATAAATTCCAAGGACCTGTGTCATATGACAAACCAATCTATTATTATATAAACAAAAAGGGGTAGAGTGCTGTCTATTTATCTGTCTACCTACCAACAGAATTATTTTTAAACAGAAAATAAGCTCATACCAGCGATACTCCATTTCTAAGAGCCAGGTTCCTTCTACACAATCTTCAAACCATGAATATGGACTGAATAAATAAATTATGCCAAACCAGAATCTAGTATGTTCCCAGATGTACTGTTTTGTGCTCCATTTCATGGCAATTTATAATTCAAACATTTATCCATTATGTCATCATCTTATTTATAAAGTCTTTCAGAAAAAGTAACATGATCAGGGAAAGCTACACCAAAACAGCACATAGACAAAACCATTAACAAGGATGACTGGTACAAGAAAACAAGATAGCCTGAACTGCTACTTTGGTAGTAGACATCAAGAATTGAAAACTTTGCAGTAATAGCAAACTAATGGCTTGCCATTACATTCAAGGGGAATTCTATGTGCATGAGGTGTGTACCATTGCGCCTACGATGATCTCAGGATGAATTGCACACAAGGCTTCTCAGCATACTGCTCTTTTAGAAGGCCACCTAGACACTTCCATTAATAGATCACTCACTGGATCTTAAGGTGAAAAACTGTAAAGACTATAAAGTATTTCTCCAAAATTTATACCTGAATTTGACCTTAATTTGTTTCCCAGTTACATAAAATAGGCTTACTGGATTGCATAAACAAACATATCTTGCAGGCACTCAAATAAGAAAGCAAGTAATTACTGTTTGCTTAACAAATTTAAGACTTGCATATGAAACCAAGAAAAAAGATGCAATTATGGTAAACCCTAATATGCTGGTTTGGGTAGGGATAGAGTTAATATTCTTCACAGCAGCCAGTACGGGGCTGTGTTTTGGATTTGTGATGAAAACAGCACTGATAACACAGAGATGATGTTGTTATTGCTGAGCAGCACTTGCACAGAGCCGAGGCTTTTTCTGCCCCTCACACCACCCCAACAGCGAGTAGCTGGGGGTGCACAGGGAGTTGGGAGGGGACACAGCCGGGACAGCTGACCCCAACTGACCAAAGGGATATTCCATACCACATGACATCATCATACTCAGCATATAAAGCTGGGGGAAGGAAGAGGAAGGGAGGATGTTTGAAGTGATGGCGTTTGTCTTCCCAAGGAACCATCACGCATGATAGAGCCCTGCTTTCCTGGGGATGGCTGAACACCTGCCTGCCCATGGGAAGTGGTGAAGGAATTCCTTATTCTGCTTTGTTTACATGCATGGCTTTTTCTTTACTTATTAAACTGTCTTTATCTCAACCCATGAATTTTCTCACTTTTACTCTTCTGATTTTCTTCCTCATCCCATGGAGCAGGTGTGTGTGTGTGGTGTGACTGAGTATATGTTGTTCAGTTGCCAGCTGGGGTTAAACCACAACACCTAAGAAATTAATTCAAATAGAATACAGATGGTCTGACAGTTAGGTTTGAATTCATTTTTTAAAGTACTATTGTTGCTATATACTATCAGTTTTCTGTTCCTATCTCACTCAAATATATTTTTTTTTAGAAGAATCTCCCATTCTTTCTTTCCTTTCTCACATTCTTTTGTCCCTTTCCAGCAACTAGTCTCCTTTTCCTCTAAACAATTCACAGAAAACTCCAAGGGAACAATTTAGGAAGAAAATGAGATTCATGATTCCAAATCTACAACAACTAGGAAATATCCACCCACTTCTTTCCTTCCCCCCCACCCTGCCCTTCACGTCCTGTAAATACAATTCCCTGTCTCCCCTCTTAATCTGGCATACACTGCAAAGGAAACAGCATGCTGGAGTAGATTCTCTAGCAGGAACTGAAATTGCTGTTCTTGAGCATTTTGTCAGCATACCCAGAAATGCATTGTGCAAGCATTGCTGGAATATTTAAGCAAACTGAGTAAGAAGCAAGATAAGTCTTTATTACACATAAATAAGCAAATAAGGAAAGTCATACTCACAGGATTTTAAAAGCAAACAACTACAGTGCGAATGGGAACTTTTAGCCTGAAAAGAGCTACTATTGTTACAGAAAGATGAAGATGCAGTGTCACAACACCAGCCATTACCAGCTCCAGAAAGCATTATAAAATAAATTTCAATTTTACTGGTCACATTACACTACCTTCTTCCTCCATTATTAGGGAATAAGTCCATTATGAGATAATCGTGGCTTGCCTAACATGAGAACAAAACATTTAAGACCATGAGCAACTTATTCTGAAGGAGTCAGGAATCATTTCTTAAGGTTTTCTTGTTAGGATTTTCAATTATCCTTTTGCAGAAAAATGTTGTACAAGTGTCTGTTCATTCCAAAGATCTACAGAGCTGGTGAACCATTTCAAGCCCTTCTCCAGGAGGAAATGCTGCACTCAAAAAGATGACAAGGGAAGTAAGACTTTGGTTAGCCATTGTAACAACAAATTTAGACTATGATAGTCTCTATTTATGAAGTCTACTCCCAGTACATGGTTTATCTCAAAAAGACACTACATCTGAAATCCTGAGCACCAAAGTCTGCACTACTGGTATCCAAAATACAAGTATACTTAATATACATTTAAGTAGAATGCATAGTAAAATTCCACCTGACAACAAGAATTTAACAGCATAAGCGATAGAAAGTGATGTATAATATCATGTTGTAGTAGCAGAGGAGAAACTTGGAAAAGATTTTCTAGCTCTGTTTTATTTTACACAATCATTAAATTAGTTGCCAATTACAAGAAGTATGAACTTGTGCAACATAACCCTCCGATGCCTCCCTACCATCTCAGCTTAGAATAAAACGATGATAGTTGCCACTCATGATAAATGACTTACAGGGAACACTAGATAAGTGACAAATTACTCCATTTTGCTAAACAGCAACTTTAATTCATTTCTAAAATGGCTAGACCATGCAATTTCCTCACTAATTTTCAGTTCCTCTTATTTAATCACACAGAGTATGCACTTCAAAAGCAAATTTGCAGTTTGGGAGGGAGAGTAAAGTGAGCAGGAGTTTTTAGGAATGATGCCATCTTAGCATACATTAAATGCTAAACTGCTAGAAGGTGAAAATAAGTGGATTATTTTTCCTACAAACAGTCATATCGTTAAAAATTAGATTAGAAAGTCCTGTAGTTTATATCATAGCAATAATGCCTTTCATATAATTACTCAAAATGCCAAAGTTTGGCTTCGTAATTTTAAAGGCATTCTTGTTTAATTAAGAATAAACTGCAAAATGCCAAGTATACATAACACTTCTACCTCCACAGAAAAATAAACTAATTTTACTCAACATTACTATGGCCTTAAAACTCAATGTGGGATTGACGTGGTTTAGCCCCAGCCGGCATCTGAGTGCCACGTGCCGCTCGCTCCCCCCTCCCCGGCGGGCTGGGGAGGAGAACGGAAAAACACAACAGTAAAGTCTCGAGGGTTGGGATAAGGGCAGGTTACTAGGACAGCAAGGGAGAGGGAAACAATCAACAACAGTGCTGATAACAGATAGTAACAATGGGTGATAACAGAGAACAGTTTACCGATCCCACGACCAACCCCTTAGCCCGTCCTGCCGGGAACCCGCCCCTGCCCCACTAGCCCCCTTTTATGGGGAGCATCACAGGGTACAGAATAGCCCCTGGCCAGCTTGGCTCACCTGTGCTGGCTCCTGGTGAAATTAACTCTATCCTTGCCAGAACCAGGACATTGGATTTTGGTCAGATGTTGGGAAACCAGACTGGCATTATACCGACAAATAAATAGAGGCTTCATTTACTCTGCCAAGGTAAAAACCGTGTTGAACAACTTACCAAAGGCCTTTTCCAGGCCTCAGGGCTCCCACTGACTTTGCAGCTAAACTGCAAACTACAGATTTCCAGCTTTCAAAGGATCAGAAGCTCAGAGACTTTCAATACCAGAGTGCTTGCAGCAAATGGAGTTTGTAGAAAAACTATTACAATAGTAAAAATAGTGTTCTTAATTTTTCTCTCTGTGATTATAAAACTTCTGCAAATGCAAGTTTTAAAAATGCATCTGGTTTGAGTGATGACACAGGAAAGGTAAAGTTGTTTTTCCCCATCCCAAGCTGGCTCTCTTCTGCCTGCATCTTACGGGGGGAGCTGCACAAAAAACAAAGGCAGTTTTTCCTGTGAAAACTGAATGCAGGTTGTGTTCCAGGTTCAAAAAAATATTCCAATTTCTGGTCTGCTCCTTGGACAAAGCAATACCACCTTACTCCTTGCTGAGGGTTTTCCAGAAGACTTGCATTCATTTTTCATTATCATAAGTAAAAACGTGGATTAGGAGAGGAAGAAATACTTAAGATTGCTTTTGATTTTGTTGGTATTACATTTAACATATATTGCAAATGAGAGAATAAGGAAGAACATATTCCAAACTAACACATTACATGAATTTATCATAATATGTAGAAAGAGTTAACTAGTTAAATGGCCTGATAAAGAACATTTCCAATGCTAATAAGAAACTTCTGAAACATCAACTGAACACCACTCTTAGGGCACCACACAGCACTACGGGATTAGGGCAGCACGTCCTTGGGTTTAGATGCAAAAAAAAAAAAAAAAAAAAAAAAAAAAAAAAAAGAAGAGAAAACAAGCAATTTTCTGGTCCTAATTAACTCCTGTTAGAAGTAAGTTTTCCAGAGATGCAGAAAGAGGGCCACTGCAATAGTATTATGTGCATCATGAGCCAGTTTTTAAAACTGGTTTTGCACTAGTATCCGAGAGGCATTACAGGAATATGTAGCATTTGTCTCAGTAATAAGAACCAAAGCAATGATTTGGAAAAGGGAAACCAAAATAAACACCTTCTAGAGGTGATTATACAGAACTGTCACAGTTTTTCAATCTGTGCCTAAGATTGCATCATTGAAGAAATATCTACATATAAACACTGGGAAAAAGTCTGTTGGATCTCTGTGTTAGTCTTCAAAACATGTTTGGAAGAAGCTATTTACAACTTTTAGTCTTCTTATAAACATAGGAAATTATATCCGAAAACAATTTTATTATTTTTTTACCACATTTTCCAGCCCACTGAGGATAGTATCATCTAATAGTTTCTCTCAAATTTAAAGCAGAGAAACATGTTTTCAAGTTACTGAGTATATGAGGAATATATTCTATGAAAGAATCCTAAAGCAACAAAGGATGCCTGAAAAGCTGAAGTCTTAACTGAAGCCATCTACTGTTTAAACTAACGAGCAGAGAGATGTACTTATGGCCTATTGCTACCTGCTAGAAGTTTTTGATCTAAACAAGCAATTCCTGATATCCCATTACAATCCTTTCTCTTTAAAGATAGTTAAAGGAACTATTATGTTAGCTGCAAATGTTAAAAGAACTTTTTTTTTTTAACAGATTAATTTCTGGATATACAAGAACCTCCAATCTTTTCAAAGACAGACCGACCATTAGGCAAAAATACTCTTTGAGCTTCATTATCTTAATTCACTGTCACATGGATAATAAATCAGCCAAAATGTTTTGTTGTTGTTGTTGGGTTGTTTTTTTTTTTTTTAATAAGGCCTTCTATGAGAAGCAGCCACAGGAGAACATGCCTTCTTATGGTGTATTTGGTATTTCTTTTGGTACCTAATTCTTAGAGTTGCCTTTAGCCACCGTAAGTAACTAGATCAAAAGTGTCCAAATGAGCTACACGATCAGAAAGCTCTTTCATTACATATAATGATAATATATAATATATATTCATATATATATCCTGTCCAATTAATCACCAAAAATGGACACCAAAATATCCCTATATGCTCCTTCTCTTAATTTTCAGGCTAAGACAATTATTTGCACTAAAGTGATGAGATCTTTATTAGCTGTCTGTAGTAGCATCTTTGAAATCTGCAATGTTTTTGCAAGTTAAAAAAGCTAAAGAAATTGAAAATGGACTTCTGATTGGACACAAAATCTTGGAATAATTTCTGGTTTGTGAAAGTACACACTGTTTTGTTTTCCTCTTTTTTCTTTATAAAAACTAAAGTAGGAGTTATAATTTGTAAGATTTTAAGAAATCAGTTTGCCTTCTGAAGGAGACCAAACGTTGAAGAATTTCTCATTTAGTGAGCAAAAGAATATTGCTATTTTAAGTTGGTTTGTTGTTAACAATTGGCATTGAATTCTAATATCTAATAAACTTCAGTAAAAATTCAGATTACTTTCCTCCAAATGTTAAATTGACCAGCAACCACTACACTAAGAAATTAAGATTGCTTTTAATTTCCCTTTATGAATGTACCTGGTGGACAAAACACGCAAACATTTAAGTGTTAAGCACAGCACAGACCCTTCTTGATTTGGGGTAAGAACAGACAACATTCTTCTCTGGAAAGAAGAATCACCTATATATCTAGATTTTTTTTTAAAAAAAAAAGACACAGAAAGTGTGTGTTTTAGAGTGGAGGCAAATAAAATATTATTAGTAACTACTTGTATAATAATAGTGACTCCTGTCAAGGTCATGGCCATAAAGACAGCTGAACAGTCTGTATTTTACTGAGAAAAACAGCCATAGGTATTTACACAGAACTGCAACCACCTGCATATGCATTGTAAGAAACATTCAAGGGCAAATCCAGAGCATTTGTACAAAATCATGAAATGATTATTTCCAAATCCACATAAAACATTCCAATGGCCTCCCAACATACATAAAACCTTGATGGTTATGATAGTGCTGTTGTAATATAATCTTAAGGCTATGATATACCTTACTAGAAACAGTTAGACCAATTACTTAAATTTTTCTTTTTTTCCTGTCGTTTCAGTGCTGCCCGCCCCCTCCACTCCTCTCTTCCCTCTTTCTTATTTTTTTCTCCTTCAGAGACCATTCTTACTGTGTTGTAATTCCTGCTGAGAGGCAAAGGTGAGCTAAGCCATGTGCTGCTCATTGTTCTCACTAATCAGCAGCCACTGGAAATGCCCAGTCACATCTGAAGATCAGAATATGCCTTAGAAACAAACAAAAAAATGTCTCTATTTCCATTCTGTGTGCAGCACCCAGATAAAAAACAAAAAAAGAAGTGGGGATGTGTTAAGAATATAGGTAAAAGGCCAACTGAAATCAAAGTAATTGAACCCGTTTTGTCTTGGAAAAGATACCAAACCCTGATGAAATCTACAGAAGGCTGACAGATGACATTATGTACCGATGTATTGTAGCCATATTTTTTTTTCCTGCTTGGCATGCTAGGACTGCTTTTACTGGATTTAGGAGTTATTCTAATATTACCGCTCACTGGAGGACTGGTAAGTGTATCGGCATTATTGTTTGTTCTTAAATTAACACTCACTTTCCAGGACAATAAACAAAGAAGTACAATTATTTTTGTAATAGTTTGATGTGATACAACTCTTTTTCAAAATCCTTCCCCTCCCTACCCTCAATCAAAATTTAGGTCATGATATTTTGAAACACAGGAGTTATTTGGTAACTAGCTCTGTAGATGTAAGTGAGGGCTTATGTCTGGAGAATATAACACCGGGGTTTTGTGTAAATAACAAGCACAGATACTCAGATGGTAATTTCACATGTAGTCTCAAAATCTGGGTTTACCCAACTGCAAACATAAATGTAAGCAATTTTTTTTGCTAATGAACACAGAAGCTATCAATGTAATGCACATTAAGTTATAAAGGAACGGCAGCAGCTACCTAACAAACAGTGTTTTTTAGGAAGTGAGTGTTACTGAAACAACTGCCCTAACCTGTTTCAGAGCTCAGTCATTGTCACTGCAAAGCCACTTAGTGAAACAAGCCTGCTTGCAGAGGTCCTGATTCTGTAGCGAGAAACAGCTTCTTAAACACATAGTAAGAGATAAGTGCAATATAAAAGCTCTTGAACCTATTCCCCCACACCTTTTTCCATGATTGTCTGAGGCTTACCCCCATAAGGTGATAAAGGAGGAGATAATTTAAAGAAACTTGATGGATATATTAAGACGTTTCAAGTAACAATTGCAAGTTTTCCTATGTTAAACAGAAGACAATTCTTTCTATCACTTCCTCTTCTTATACATACCAGAACTTGACAATATATACTCTTTAACAGAATTTAATTATGTTCTAACATACTACCAGTAAGTTATATCGAAATAAGGCTTTCAAGATCTACTCTTGATGCCATTTTTTTTTTTAAAATGAGACTTTTAAAAAGTGATAAGTAAGTTTCTTGGCCTGACCTCTTTTTTAAAAAATTGTATTTAGCAATACATGTTGTTTTATTTTCAGCTATACATACATAAAAGAGCTATGTTTAAATTTATCTTTAAATGACCATTTTAGGCATGTATTGCAAAAATATAAAAGATTCCTAACTATTGTGAAGTCTTATTATCAAATCTGACAAAATCAAACAAAACTTCTGCAAGTGGCAAAATAATCAGTATTATGTATGGTATGCATTTAGTTTTTGAAGACTAGCTTTTTCCCCATGAATTCAGTATTACCTACTGATTTTTATTTTTTCAGAAGTCATAAGTCTTTGAAACTGCTTGATAAGGAGGCCTCCCTACTGAGATTACCAATAGTCTTTTTATAGAAGCCTGCAGTAACACAGTAAAAGTGAAAAGATTAGTGGAGTATAAAAATAATTGGACTCTAGTGCTGTAATGACATTTTAGACAGAAGATTTGTTATCATGGCTGGGCCAAGTTATCTGCTGGTAAATTCCACTGAAGACAGCACATTTACACCACTTACACTTTACCCCACTCTTTATGCAATAAATATGCCTAAGAAGGTGAGCAACTCAGTGTCAAATAATTTGACATATTTGCATCATTACATCTACCTAAAATTAAGATCTCATTTCTCAGGTGACAGAAAGGGTAGAAAAAAAAGAAATCCAGATAGGAAGAGTGACACTGTCAGAAACATTGACTCATGTTAGAAACATTAGATATTAACAAGTAATTTCACTTCTTAAAAAACTTGTCTAAAGTAACTGCCCAGCATATTTTGATATTTATTATTACTGCACAGGATCTTAATATTATTTACAGCCTCATGCCCTATGGATATGAAGAAAAAACAAACAACAACAAAGCAATCATCCAAAGAACACTTACATAAAAAACAAAACACAACTGAAAAAAAACCCCTAACATATCTTACAAAGGATAACCAAAAGAGAGAAGGTGAGATACTCTGATAGGTCTAGTACATAACTTTCAGATTTGGCTAATCATCCTTTTTCAATAATCTAATCTGATTGCAGGGTCTAGGGTTCCTCTACATATCTAGGCACAAAAATTGGGTTCACCACAGTTCCTGGTACTCCACTAAGCTCTTGGCTGGAGGGAGCAAAGGAAGAAGCAGTGGAGTCTGTGTCCTTGCACCAAATGTTTCGACAACTGACATCTATTCTCTACAAATTTCCATCTCCTAACCAATGAGGAAAAAAATGCAAGACTGAAGCTTGTGTCAGCAACAGCAGGAGTCACAGGCTGGTTCCTCCTGCACAGCTTGAATACAACTCTTGGTCCCCCACAAAACTACACAGGAGTGAGGAGCGAGAAGTATAACTGGATTGACTAGTCAAACAAAAAACTCCAGTGTAGGAAAAATTCCATGGAAGCTCTAAATATGAAAACCACCTTCCATTCCCCTCAGAAGAAATAAGATAAGTTTTTGTTCTTCCCTGTAGCATAACTAAAAATTTGCTTCAAATCATAATTTGAACAGAAATGGTCTTACTAGCTGCCTCCACTTTCTCCCCGCTCTGTCCACGCCTCATGGGTCCCCTGTAATTACTGCTCAGCTGTTCATACAGCCCCAGAGGCCAGTTAGGTCTTACACTTACTACATTGGGGAAATGCCATGGTGCAGCAGCCAGAGTGACAGGATCACTATACATTCAGAAAATGTTTGCACTATGAGTTCTATAAGCTAGTAATTCAACCTTCTTCAGCAATCCAAAGAAAACACTAGGCTGTAGAACACAGTTTAGATTTTCTAAAGTCTCTCTTTGTTTTACAGCACCCTGAGAAAATAAGGAAATGTACAATACACAAGACATTTGATTCTCAGTACATGTCATTAACCTTCAAAAGCCATCTGATGGCTACTCTGGATACCTTCAAATTAATTAAAATTGAAGAGTTCTTCATAAAACATACTAGTATTCATCACTGAAACATCAGGTCGGTCATTACGTTCATGAAGTTATTTAAACCTTTCTGAACTTCCAGGGAAGAAAGGGAATTACTGTATCTGTCAATCAAGAAAACATTTTGTAATTGTTTTCTATATTTCTCCCCAAGGCTCCAACTCCCTACAGATTCACTAAGAGTTTAGACTGAAATCCCTATAGCATTCAGGTTTGGTACTAATAGTAAGCTGTATTTAAAGTCTATTAGAATCCCACCCCTCAGTACTATTGAGGTAACATTATACCTGAGTATTCAAATGAAACAGCGGTACAGTTGTAAATGGTTTAAAGTAAAAGCTATGTCCATCATTAAAATTCTGCTAAATGATCATTAAACAAGAAATCTGCAGACTAGCAGTCCACTCGTTCCTAATTCTCTTCTACTTGTGTTCATTTTCATTGGATTCCTAAACTGAAATTTAGAGGTAAAACAATTTGACTCCAGGATAATTTGATTATTTTATTATTCAAGAATTATTTGCTTGTAAATTAGTCTGGGGCTATGAAGACAATATGCACATTGAAGTATCTCCATTTCATAAGCAAAAGCAGGCAGCATTCACCAATCTAACCACAAAATTACAACTGTTTGAGGTATCCAAGGGCAGCTCATGCAGCTCTTGCTTTGTCTTGCTATGTCCCTCTCAGTTATTTCCCTACTCCCCCAATACAGACTTAATAAGCAACTTGTCTGTACTCCCATACAAGAAAAACAGACATTGATTTTGGCAACCTTAGTCTCCACATTTTTATTTTCTTTCTTCATCTTTCACATTTTGAGCCTGGTTGTGCAGTTTCAAGCACAGCTGCACAGCACCCTGCGCTGCCTCCTCAGAATACTGTAATACGAACAGAGAACTTCAATCATTCTGCTGGGGGGGTTTTGCCAAGTGGATTCCTATCAGTAAGTGACCCATTGAATGACTAAATCCATCTACCCCTGTAATAGCAAAGAACTGTTTCAGAAGAAAGAAAAACTACTATTAAAATTCTATTGAAATTCAGGAATTTACCATGGATTCCCAAAGTGGTTTCAAGAGAAGTTGGATCTTGACCCATTTCTGATGATGACATAATCAGCATCTAGATTTTTTTTCCCTGGCAAGTGAGCAGTTCTAGGACAAGATAATTTTGAACATTCCTTGGCTTCAGTCAAGACTCATAAAAGGACACTAAATCATCCTCTTAATGCCATCAATTTTTAAGTCTGGCATTATGTTTGGAAAAGCATGCTTTCATTCCCTTAACACTTTAGTAGTTTTGTAAAGTACCGCTCCCTACAGCAGAGTAACTTTCACCTGACCTACTAGATCCCGTGCTTGCTCATTCCAGTCCAGCGCTTTGGATGTTTTTTTCCTTATAGTCACAGCTGATGATAGACACTGAACTATGAACCAAACAACTCAAATCCTTAAGTGGCCAATGCAGGATAATTCTGTATTTTGGCTCCTATACACCTACAGCTTTCTCTCATTAAATGAGCTGTAACTTAAGTAGTGACCCAATTCTGCTGTATCTTTTATTGTTAGAACAAAACCAATTATGAACAGCTCCCAACAAAGCTAAATCTTTTTCACATTTTTCTTAAAACACTCAGCTCATTTCTCATACACCTAAATTTAATTCAGTCTCTGTAGACATCCCAATGCCTTGAATGTACACAGATGAATGTAGAAAGATTAAACATTTTCTTACTGTGACCTATAACAATGTGCTGAAACTTTAATTATTATGTTAATTCAAGCATTGGGCCCAGTGGATTTATTATATCCCAGAAGCTAATACAATCTGCTCGGAAGCAAGTTGTGGGCATTATCTGCATCTAAGTATTTTGTCTACAAATATTTGGGCAGAGTAACTAACGGCTATGCACTAAGTAAAATATTCTTAAAATCTAATCCTAATTTTGGAGCATTTTCTATAAGTAGATGAGTAGTTACTCAGAAGAATACTGAAAATGTAATTGCCTGTAGGAGCAAAAGCTTGTGTCTTGGCCAAACATTATCATTCCAAATTCTAGCCTTCTGAAACAAGACTGCTATTTATTAGACAAAGATGTTTATTGTACTTGTCAGGACTCCATATCTTGTGCAGCTATATACCATTATAGGATGACATTTGGGGGGAAAAAAAAGAAATTTTTCCACTACAGGACAGGACTGGATACTGTCCACACTATGTCAGGAATCAGAACAAGAATACCCAACTCTAAAAATAGTGCACTTAGAATAAAGATGACTTATTATTACAAAGAAGAAATTTCCCAAGTCTTGATGGTTTGAAGGACCAGCACTGGAAGAAATATCAGTGACTGAAAATTGACATTTGACCTTTTTCCTGATAGACAGTACAATTGTATCTGATCAGCTATCCATCACATCAAATTGCTAGTCCCAGTTTTGTATCATTCATCTAGGAAAAAAATGTCTATTTTTTTTTTAATTATCCCCAGACTCGGCCAATAATTTCCTTATCTTCGTTTAACAACATGATTGACAAAACTGAAACTCAAATTTTAGATAGTTTAGAAGAGAAAAAAAAATTGAAGAACCTTGATGGAGTGAACTTGTCAGACATTGGTAAAACCAGTGAAACTTTGCTGACTACGCAAACCTTTTTTTAAGCAATGGAGCTGGAGGTAGCCTATACAGTCTTATTTTTCCTTGGTTTGCTACAGCAGAGTATTTTCTACTAAAGTATCACAGAAGCACCTGTGTTGAAAGTCACATTGCTCCTAATTACATTAAGGGACAGTTTAAAAAAATGTTCAATATAATAAAGGCAAGCAGGAATTAATGCAAGCTTTCAGGCTTTATACTGCCAAGTAAGCCAGAGACTTTGTCCTCTGCTCATTTTTGATTACACATTTTAATTGCTCACTATCATACTGCCTTGATAACCATCACAAAGACAAATCCGTAATTACCAGATGTAAATCTTTATGTTCTGGAGAGAAAAAAAAATACAAAGGAATTTTTTTATCAATATTTTCTGAAGTTGATGTAAATAAATTGGGCTAAAAGCTTTGAAGCTGAACAGACATTAGGGACCATGGATAGCACAAGGATATTTTTGTATTATATCTAAGCAACATGGTCACAAGAATATTTGTTTCCTGTATTACTTTCAACATTTCTCCAACAGCAAGACCACATTCAAAGGTTTCTTATACATTTCTACTCTACTCAAATCTTATTCTTAATCTGTCCAGGTAAAGGCAGCATACCTCTCACATGAAAATAACAGGCTTATTAAAGCACAGCTCTAATATAATCCTGTTTTTTTGTTGTTTGGTTTTTATTCAACCCCCCCCCCCGCCCCATATTCTTCAAGATCTGAACTGGATCACACTACAAGAATAATCTTTGTCATTTACAGAACCTTTATAGTTTAAATTATTATATGAGTGCAATGTAATTCCCATTAGTTTGTATATATATATGAATATTTATATATAGTTTATAACCAGGGAAGACTTTCTTAATGTATTTTAATTAAATCAGTTGCTTCCCCCTATTTCAGTAATTTTTAGATACCTAAATAGAAAAAAATCTAAAGCATTTTAAAATATCCTTTTTCACAGAATCACGGGATGGCAGGGGTTGGAAGGGACCTCTGGAGATCATCTAGTCCAACCCCCCTGGCTAGAGCAGGATCACCTACAGCAGGTTGCACAGGATGGCGTCCAGGCAGGTTTTGAATATCTCCAGAGAAGGAGACTCCACAGCCTCTCTGGGCAGCCTGTTCCAGTGCTGTCACCCTCACAGTGAAGTTTTTTAGAACATACAAGCTAATCTGGTGCAACTTCTTCCTTAAAATCCTATGGTTGTTTTTTCTTCTTGCTCAAAAACATAAACACACTTTTTTCTTGATTGCATAAAAAAAATTGATGCTTTTTCCACAGTTAAAGAGTTAAAGTTACCATGGTAACTGAACAAAAAAAGTCACTAAGGACTTGCTACTAAAGGTCACTGCAATATATACAAGCTACAGTCAGTAAGAGGTATTGGCAAGTCTTTTATAGTTATTTTAAATATACAGAACTAAAATTCAGTGTTGATTATTATAAACAAATGTTAAAAGTATACATCTTGATTATTTTGCAGTAAGGCTCAAAGAGGCTCATTTAGGTCAATTCAAGTTATATAAACATAACAGAATAATGGAAAATGTGTTATTGTATGAATCTTATACTAAATTTTCTCAGTTAAGCATTCTGTTCTCATGAAAAAAGATAACTTAAGCAAAGTATTCATAAAGGTCTTTTCCAACCCAAATGATTCTAAATGAAGCAACTCAATTCACTTCCTGCCCTTGAGTCTGACAACTTAATGCAGCAAGTTAGCAAAAAACCAGCTATGGTGTTAATTGTGTGAGAAAATACAGTGCAAGTTGTGTATCCCAATATATAGATTCCATAGATAATAGATAATTAGCCACCATTACTTGAGGATTGTAAACCATCACATAACCACATATGATTCTGAAAAAAAGAGAGGCTCAAGTTAGACTATTTGTATATCAGCTTAACACTTTTCAATCAGTGAGCTAAAATGACTACAACACAGAGGGATGCAAAATAAACTGCATTTAGCAAAGCTACTGTTTAAAAATAAATGAATCATTGTGGCAGCAAGAAATAAATTTTGTATCATATATTCATGGAAAACTCAGAGTTTAATTTTTCTTTTCTCAACTCTTATCTCAAAATCATAAATACATATTTCTAATTTCATCATGTTAGGTGTACTAGAGTATTACTACATTTCTGTAATAAATATAACCCACTGCATATAATTCTGTTGGACAGTATCACATACTTCTCAGAGGCATACCCCAAACTTTCATTGGCATTCCTAGGGCTAGGGGTGCCATCTTTCACAAAGTATCGTGACATTCAGCGTAATTGATATGTTAATGAACTAAGTTCCTAACCATTCCTCATAGCTAATACATTATGTTATTCTGTTCTACACTATTCAGGACAGTAGTCAAGCAATTAAGTATGTAGAAAGGAAGACATGCTAGAATTTGCTTAGACACTTAAATTTACTCTGAAATTTACCTATACCTTTAACTAGCAAAGCAGGCATGAACAGTTTTACTCAGTCCTCCTCTACACATGCTTTTGTTCCTCTGTCTTTCTACTAGCTGTATATATAGTTCTCATTCATCTTCCAAAAGTCTCACCACGGGATGCCAAAGGCTGCAAAGTCATTCAAGAAGTTTCTAATAGAAACATATAGTTGGCTCAGAGAACAAAATCCCACACTGGTGTGCTTGTCATCAAGTCCTTTAAAAAAGCAAAATAATCACATACTTTTACGATATATCCTATCAGTCAAATGCACTTCACATACAGACCTTGCAAATTTATACCTTATATTAGGATGGACCCCAGAGCACTCTAATTATTTTAGGAGTGTATTTTAAAAGACGTCTAGGATATTGTCATAAGCCCTTTACTGAAGTTGTGTAAAGATGAAAGGATGTTCATTTTAGCCTATACTTTATAAAATCCTTTGTATTTTTGGTTCTAGTTTCAAGATCTTTAAGATTTGTAGGACAGTAACGTCCAGTGCTGGCAGTATATAGTGACGCACAAGCATTTCACTTCACCCAAGCAAAATGCCTAACCACACTTCTGAATTCTGCAGTCACCCACCCTGTGGCACCCGTATCATCTTTTAAGTATGTGCACATCAATGCAGAGTTTGTTTCTGGGTATTAAAGCTGGATTTATCTTCTTACTGAGCAGAAAGATGTGAAATACTAACTGCAAGGACATTCTAGTCATATGATAGTCGTAGCACAACCTTGCTTATACAAACTTTTATGTGTTAATATTTTGAAGATGCAAAGTAGAAGATTTATCTACTCTGTTCCCTGTAAGAACACCATTCTTACATTCAAGAACTATGTTAATTTGACATATGAAGGTTATGTTTTAATAACTTAGCAATCCTGAAATAATTAATCTCTGGGGATTTTAGTATTTCTTTTTATATTACATTATACCTAGTCATTATCAGGGCAGATGGGAACATAGTGAGGGAGCAGTTACATGCCACAGCACATCTTGTGGTCCTATTTACTTAATAATCCAGACTTAAGACTCATCTGGGCCTCCTGGAGCTACACATTACAGTCCGTATCCCCAGATTTATTTCGTCCTCACACGTTGTGAGGGAGGACAGGAGATGGTACAAACCTAGTTCTTGCCCAGCATGGAGTTAAGATAGGACTGAATCACCCATCTAGACCCAGTTGCTGAGAAAGATTTCCAGATCTCAAACTTTAGACACCAAGTTCAGAGCTTATCAGTAAAATATGAAAGAAAATTTTCTGATATTTTCTACCTTTTTTTTTTCAGCCTTAATATCCTGAGATATCCTACACATAGCAAATGCACTTAAGAACTGAATTCAGACCTGGTAATTCATTCTCAGTGCTTTGCATTTCACTTAGATTTGAAAATTACAAGCTGTTGGTCCAATTTTCATCAACATGTTTTTAATTAGTTCTGAATTTATGACAATTAAACCTCACAGTTGCTTTTAAAATGAAGTTACTGAATTTGCCTTAATTCGTTTTCATTGCTCAGCAATGTGTGCATTTTAATTTACCGTGGAAATATTCCATCTTCTCTGCTTTCTGTAGTGAAGGCTCTACTATCAGTGCTATCATCATTTTTTTTCCTGTGAAACTTATTGACTAGAAAATAGACTGGAAACAGCTCTTGGGAATGCTGGCCATGTTCCACATTTGACTGGCTCCATCTGTGTCTCAGCTGACTCAAAGACCCCAATGTGATCCAATCTTGGGCGGGGGGGGGGGGGGGGGGGGGGAGGGGAATACTGCACCACAAGACTGATTTTGTATTGCTCCTGTCAGTAGCTGTAGTTTTAGGCAAATCCCATCTATTATTTATTATTCTAGGGCCATATACAGCACAAAAAAGTAAAAGCTGTAATTCACTTAAAAGATGAGAAACTACAAAAAAATAAATTGGCACTTCTCAAACTTTTTGGGGGGCAGGGAGAAGAGGGTTGAAGCATGATTGTCACTCTAATGAAGAAATAATTTTCACAAGTTCTTAGCCTTAACAATAAATGACAAAATTCTATATATTAAAAGAGCAAAGTTCGATCTTATGTGCCTCAACCACATTTCTTTGCCCTTGCTTTCATTTTCCAGCAGGAAAGTCATTTTCTCTTCACAGGTCCTCTGTGAGTTTGTATTGTTCATGCACCATTTCTTCTGCGAATGGCTGTAGACTGATCTATACTTTTATGAGTATCTGCAGACTACATGTCTTAATCTGAAATCGCAGCAGAATTTTCTTCCAGTAGAGTGCTTTAAAAAAAAAATCTGTAACAGTAGTTGAAATTAATAATAGAGAACATTGAAGTCTAATAACAGAGGTACAGTTTAACAACCTGTTTTTCATTTAAGCTAACATGTGTCTACTAAACAAAATAAGATGTACCAAGACCATTTCTTTTGTAACAATTCTAAATTCCGTTTGGTTGTGGGGTGTTTCCTCCCCTTTTTAACTTGTTATATTTTTCTTTCTTTTAAAGTAAACTTTGAGCACTGTAACAGTAAAACAAGAACTAAACACTCTTAAAAATTCAGATATTATAATTAGCAAAAATAACATTTTTATGATAGGCTATTGCTTTTTTAGTTTTAGTGTAAAAAAAAATCCTTGCTATAATAACTAATTAAAATTATTAAATAATAGAGAAAGCTGAATGAATTCCCCAGATCCCAACTGTATCTCCATGCTTTAAAAAAGTTACCACAAGTGAACAACTAACAAATTATAGGAAAAAATCAAATATACCTTAATTTAACTGTAACATCTGTTGCTTACTTTTCACAATGCATGTTCAAGTAAGTTAGATATAATTTTTTCTCTGTTTTTGCACAAGTAGACTCAGTATCAGTGTTCTCTGCCTGTCTTATGCTGATTAAAGGTTAACTCTATCACTAGGATGACTATGCGTTTCAGTTGCTATATGCACTCTATTTACACTAAACCAACAGGATTTCAGAATCCTTGTTAAAAATGAGTCTGTTAACTTCTTATAACTGCATACAGATGTGACTCAACTCATGAGCAACAGATTCGTCTTGTTGCCAAAGACACCAAACATTCAACAAATAGTACTCTTCAGCAAAATTATATTGACTTAACAACTAGCTTGTAACTACAGTCCCTAGCAAACCCTCATAACCCCCTCTACCCCTCAAACGCTCTAACCATGAAATATACCCATAAAAAAACCCTATACCCATTCCTTTTCTGCTAGGGATCTCATTCACTTATTGGAGGTCTAGCAGAGCCTTTGTAATTGACTTGCAATTAAATCCCAACAATAAAAGAAGGTAACATCAATTTTCTTTAAGATTTCCCTTAATATAATAGTTCCTGATCACTCAAAGATGACTGTGAAGTCAGCAAAGCACTAATCACAGCACACATCCATATGGGGAAACCTCCTTCCCAAGAGCGTTACTGCCTTTTGTTCATGCCTATCCTGTAATTGGTGCAGTCAAGTCAGAGTAATGTACTGGAATTCTGTTGTTCTCTTCAATGCCTCTTATCAGAGGCAGACTTTGTAATGTGTTTGAAATGTGGATTACTTGTTCAGAGAAGGAGGCCAAGTGGAAGCTGAATAACCCTGACCTTTCTGAGCTTGGAAAATCAAAACAGTGAAAAAAAAAAAAGGAAAAAAGAGAAGCATTCATAACTGGAAGGGATCTTTTCATCCTTTTCAGTTCCACATTCAGTGGTCAGAGTATGGTCTAATTAAAAAATAAATCAGAAAGTTGGTAAACAATTGTTTTGTTCAAAATATATATTGAGAAGGTTGCAAGACTTGGAAAGCAGTCACAAGGACAACCACCACTGATACAAGAAAACTTGGTAAAGAAGGAGCATGAAATGCTTCTACATGAAATCTATTTGTATGGTTTTCAGCTTCACACAATTTTTCTTTCATCAACTCACCTCTGAATCACAAGTTTCCTTTCATAGGTTTGATGAATGTAATCTGTGTACAGTAAATCCAGTTTCCTGTCAAAAAGGTTATCCTCTCAGCCTAACGCTTGGACCACTTTTTTTTTGGTAACTATAAAGAACACCTTCAAAAAGAAGCTGTTTGCTCTCACAGTTGAAATCCATGGTGGTATGAACCATACCTTTGTTTGACACTACCATTTCTGACCTGCTCACTAAACAGCTTGCAATACCCCATTTATTTTCTCCACTTTTCTCTCTAGGAGGGCCTTCGCATAACCATCATCTTTACATTCTCTTTAGATAATTCTCCTTTACAGTGATGCACACCCGCAATAAAATCAATACTTTCTAAAAGGAGAGCAAATGGAAATCTGTTCTGACGTGTCATCTACAAGATTTGCCAAAACTTATTTTACCATCTTTGTTGTCATCAAGAGATATTCATAGCATTCCAAGCAACTCATCTACAAAATCAGACCTAAAGTTGACAATGGTTATACAGGGTACTGAGACTACAGCTTCGTATCCTGATAGGCTCTTCCCATTTGTTGACTTCTACCACTCTTAAAATAGAAGATAGTCTTTACCTCAAAGAGGTTGAAACTTGCACTTATGCATGGCAGAAAAGCGGTTCACAATCTCTTAATAGGGTTTCTGGGTACTCCAACAATACAAACAATAACAAAATTCATGACAAAATAAATACATGATTTCATAATATCCCAAGATCGGTATAGAACATCTTATTCTCTGTTTGGCCAAAACTGGCAAGCTCTTTATTCCCATTTAGTATCCCTGCACCGCTTGATTTCACTGTTCTTAATTGACACACAATGTACTATTACATAATGGTATTTAATTTTGTATTTCTCCCATTTGCCTCCAGTCTGTTACCTTCTTTCACACAAAAGGTACTGCCGACTTGTAACAGAGCCACTACAGCTACAAACCCCAACAAGTTCGTTTGGGTTTTTACTCCCCAAAGGCAACCATAACCCCAATGCTTTTTTTTTTTTAATTACTTTTTAAATAATTTGTCTTGATTTGATTGGTTTTCAGTCACAAGGAGCATGCTGCATGCGTTTATCATAACATAGTGACTTTATGAGGTGCTGTGACACAGGACGCTATAATATCAGTCTTCCCTGTCCAGCATGAACAGAATTGTTAGGCCTATTAAGTACCAGTGCCAATCCAGAGGGACGACAATACAAGCACAAAACTTGAGGCCAGAATTGGTCTTAATTCTGAAAATCAGATTCTCCAGCTTATACCACAGTCAGACATTACTCCAGCACAGTTAGCATTTAATACTGCTTTGACTCTATCAAACCAGAGGTAAAAAGTTTAAAAAAAAAAAAAAAAAGGACTAGCAAGCATGACACACATTATTTTCCTTGTTACTGGGTTATAACACTACTGTATTTCTGTGGTCTGGCAGGAGTTGTCACTTTGACTTGCCATTGCTTCCAGCTACTCTGGTCTGATGAGACATGGTGCAAGATCACATGTCAAATCTCCTGAATTGAAACACTAGTGCAAGTGATTTACTTAATGCAGAAACAGCTTCATAAGGAAATTTGCATGTACGAGATTTTATTTTCTTGAAGGGTTGGGGAGGAGGAGATCATACATATGTCTGATGTTGACAGGCTTTTTTAAACCACATAATGCTGAGATGGCTTAGTTTGAATTCTCTGCCCAATACTAATTTGGTCAGGGCCTGCAATATAGAGTCAATTGTCTGCATTTGCTTGGCTGTATTAATTCAGAACACACACTTAGGTCAATTAAGAAAAAACCCACTTTAAAGCTGTAATAGAGTTATTACAGAACCATAAATTGAAAATTTTTTACATTGAAGTTGGAGTGTTTTGTTTTGAGATATGAACGTCTTTCTTTAAAGAATCTTTACAAAGGTAAATGCAACAAGCAGTTTTTCATACTACAAAAATCTTGCATTCTTTTAGAATCTGGTAAAAATGCAGGTAATTACGCTGATCAGTACCATGCAGGTCACAGCTTAATGTAATTCCACAATGTCACATTCTCTGCCTATACCTGTCATGTGTAAGTAATCTCACTTTGTGGTTGCCATAAAGCATAAAGAGTTCTGCTAAAGCAAAAGTCTACAGTTCCAGACCAAATTAAAGACCTACCTAGTTGTCATTTTATTAGATGCAATGCTTCACTTTTGAAAGAATTACATATATTTCACTAGCAGAAGCTACAGCTTTAAACACTGCCTTTCAACGCGCTAAATTGCTTCTCCTGGAGATTGCCTTATATACTACCCAAATGAAATGACATTAAAGGGACAAAGGTTTCAAAACAAGAATTTGTCTTTGAATTCAATATTACACCATAAGCAAGAACCTGTATTTCCAAAAAGTAAACCAAATACTAATGTAGTCCAAGACATTATGTCATATATGACTGCATCTTTTAAGGAACTTTCAACAGCATTACTGTTGGAAGGCAACAGTGTAGGAGATGACCAAAGAGTTACTGGCTAATAATGCTTTAATGAATGGATGTGACAATTTTGCAAGCTGTTACTTCAGCCTAAGTCCTCTGTCAGGGTGCTTATCTAACATCAGCAGAATGAGTGATGACTTTACACTGGAAACTGTACACGAAACTGGAAAGTTTTAGATACGTATCTGTCTTATCTAAAATTGATTCACAAACCATAGGAGATTTGACCTTAAATACCATTGATTTAAGTGCAAAAAAGTTGCAAGTGCAGAGATGCTAATGTATGCAAACTTTCTAGTTAACCTACAGCCATTAGAAACATTTTCCATTTCATGCTGTACTTATACATCCTATAAGCTAAATGCTCTACTGGCTGATGAATTTGCATTTTTAGTTTACTTGTACTTAAAAGCTTCTTAACAAGGATATTTTTATTCTACGGTATCATGAATGTTTTTACTATGTGTGCGTTGTAACTAGCTTCTAAGGAGTTAACTGTGAAAGTAAATTACTTTTCCAAAAATGGAATGTGTTGTGAATCTCTCAAGTCACTGCACACCTAACAAACCTGCCAACAGCACAATTTGGTCTTTACACTTTAACAGAAAAATAGATTTGCATTCTTTACATGATAGTACCAAATATCTTTGATAATTCATTTATTCTCTTTCTCTAATTATTCTTCTTCAAATTCTTGCTTGCTTTAAGGTATCAGAATTCACATTTAACAGTTCCTAATGCATCCTGCAACAACCACGCACAAGTTGCAAGCTCTCTGGAGGAAGAGCCAAGAACCTGCTCTTTTTCTTCTGCTTTCAGATTTTAATGCAAAATGTGGAAAAATGTTACTGGTAGCATCAGATTGATACACTATCTGTAACAGGAGAATATGCTTTAATTATGCTGAAATTTGAAAATGTTGATCTATGAGAATGGACTGACTGTAATATCACCAGTGCACTGGTTACATTCAAAGTTTGATCATCAGGATAGTATCTTTACCAAGGCTTGTAAAGTATTAGCATATACAAGAAGGAGGAATATTCTTTTCACTTAAAATACACATATGATCATTCAGCATTATGAGTCCAATTAGCAATAAAACAATGTTCTTTGACAAATACTTACTAAGGACCAAGTATTTTAGCACTCACTGTCCCAGTGTTTTTATGCCTAGGACTGGTGTCTGAAGTTATGCTGACTATTTTATTATTTGGTACAAGTTACTTATTTTTAATTTCTATTTAAAGACCATTTGAGAATTTAGTCTTTAAAGGTTGCACATTAGCATACATTTATTTTAATCAACAGCACATTGTTTTCTGTGCAATTCACCATCTTATATTTTCAGGTGCACAGATGCTACCTGAGAAATCTCTCTCATCTCCACTTCGCGTGATTAAATTTTGCAAAACAAAATTCAAGTTAGTTCTTTGGCATCTGTTTCTTGTCCGTGAATTATTTCACTTAAGATTGTAAACAGTCTTTGATTCACAAACTAAACTCTGGATTACATTTAATAGCAGCTAATATTGCAAAACTGTGCATATTATGTATCTCCAGTGACATTAAATGCTTCAGTTATATTTGAAAATGATCCTTTTTGATATTTGAGTCTCAGGTAAGCAGACAGAAATGGTGATTACTGAACACTGTTTACCTTTGGGAACTTTGTAAAATGAGAGTGATTCTTACACTTGTGGGAGACAAGTTCAGACACTCAACCTGACTTCCCTTCTTTCCAGGAAAGTTTAAACATACTTGCTTGATTTCTACACCAAGTGGTTTGGAGATGGAAGTCTCAGAGTTCAGTAAATTCTAACTACTTAAAAGCTATCACCCAGTTGAGCAAAGATGGAAAGGAAAGACCACTTAAGTGATCAAGACCACAGTCTCTTGCTATGTCTACCCAAAATGTTTGAGTGGAGGGGGGAAAAAAAGTATTAGTTTCTTTTAGACACCATGCAGTTAAAGATAACTACAATTAACATGCTAACACTCTGACTAGGTTTTATGTATGAGTCTAAAACTTGCTGTGTACTCAAGTGTTGAAAAAATAGTTGTCACAGCTGTGCTGCAGTTCTCATTTCAGAAAAATATAGCTTTGCTCCCCAAGACAATTCCTTTAAATTTTCAGTGATCCTTACCATACAGTCTTCATAGTAAACAGGAATTTATATTGATTATTGCAGCTCTAGGATCAGAGCCTAAAATCTCTATGATGCTACAATAGAAAGTGGCAGATAAGATCCCTTACCAGTTTATGAAGCCGTGCATAGGATCCTAGCATGTCTCCAGCATCAATATTTAATACTGTATTTAGGTAAGATTACCATCCTTAATAACAGTCACTCTTTATTCTCTAACAGTAAATCACTATTGTTATTATGTCACTCATGTTCCAGCCAAATTCCAATGAGCAAGAGAGGAACTAGCTGTAGTGGCTCAGACCAAGGATCTCTCTTCCTTGGCATCTCAAAGGCTATCCCAGATATCCAAGGAAGATCAATGAGCATATAATTCCATGTTTGCACTCTCCCAGTCTCCCAACTAATTTGACTTCAGGGAATTTTTAAGATGAATGGCCATTTACAATCTCTCAACTGAAATCTCTTATGAGCAGTTGATCCAGGATATTCTGCTGACTTTCTAAAAACATCACAGCTGCTATCACATCCAACATTGTTCTATAAAAAGGTAGTATTACATTAATGTTACCTAATCCTGGCTTTTTTGTATTTAGTGAAATCTCTCCAAGCAACAGCTACAAGCAGACCTGGAAAACCTTCCCATTACAAACTCACTCAAGAGTAAAACTGCTATGAAATAAAGTTGAATAATGATGATATAATTGATCTCCAACTTGAAGTCACCTGAAAACGCTACACCCCACAGAGTCCACACTTGACATAACAGAAACATTTCATTAATGGAAGTTTGATAACACTACTAAATCCTACTTCATGGGAAAGAGGATCAAGTCCTAATATCTAGCCTGAAAACTATGTTTGAATACTTTTTTCTTCCAAACAAGATGCGCTATTTTATTTTGCATAAATATGGGGGTAAATTCAGCATTTGTATGTAGGCTGTACCAGAATACAGCAAGGCTAGGAAAAACACAGGTTTTTCTTGCTAAAGAGACTCCTGAAGATAACAGCACAAGGTTCATCATTATTCAGTTTAAGAGGTATTATGAAGTTAAATTGCCAAAAATAATTACTGATTTGAATTTAAAATTTTAAAGTGAAAACATGAAGAATCAATAGAAAAGTTCCCTCCAGCAATATTTTGCAGGAAGAAAATGCTTGGCAGAGTGTTCAGTATGTGATAGGAGTATTTACTTTTAAACTCACAGCCAGAACTAATTTGATATTTATTCAACACCCACATTTGCAAGCAAGTATTCTGTGTTTATGTCTCCATGATGCTTTCTCACTTTCATATAGCCAAAGTATTTTAAGATTAACCATTAAAAAAAAAATCTATCTTCTGCTTTAGTATTAAAAAATAAATACTACAAGAACTTGTGAGGAAATTTCTCAAAAATAGAATAAAAAGGACAAGTTGGCTTGCTGCCCACTACAATGTCACAGCTACTTTGCAGCTCAAGACACGGATCCTGGCTTCAGACTCTTTCTACCTAAGGAAAAAACAGGTTTTCCAGGGCATTGTATCGGTCTTGTGTGCATGGTTCTTTTTTTCCATGTTTTCATAAGAAACAATATTTTATTCTACAAAGGAGAAAAACCCTGTAGAGAAACCTAGTTAGAAGGAAGCTGTTGGTTATACACTGTAGAAATAACTGCCTTATCACTTAATACTGTTACTACAAGATGACATAACAGACTACAAAGTAGACGTCAGCTGATGACATCAACTACACTATCTTGCACACATCTAATTTTTAAACAGCCTTTTATTTCTCACCTGTGGCTAAAGAAATATTATAGCTAGCAGCATAAATTCAAAGTTTTTACCAAAAATTGAAACAAACTATTTGTAGCTTTCAAAGTTTGTACAAGTGTGTATATGGGGGAAGTTAAAAGCAAAAAACATAAAGAGAAATTTGTCTAGAATATCCCACTGTTACCAAATACATCTTTCCTTTATAGCTGTTACAAGTGACTAAGTTTGAAATACCCAGAGAATTTTATGCACTCAGAACAACATCTTAAGTGGTCATGCACAATCTTTACACTGGTCATAATCATCCTACCTGTTTTACATGGGTTTTTACTACAAAGACAATACCTACACATAATAAAATATGCAACCTCTGTGTAACTGTTATCCCAAGTATCATCTTGTAGCAGTATATTCTATGCTGCTTAAAATTCTAATTCAAATATTCAACATAGTTAAGATTAAGATCAGATAAAGTGGTTTTTATGACTATACCATGTATATGAAGTAGTTTAGCATTTTTAAGATAAGAACAATTCTTAAGGAATATTCTACACAATGTACCACTCCCATGAGTAGTCTTGCCCACTAGCCAGGTACAAGAGATTAGATGTTGTATTTATCATCATGTTTCAATTAGGATGCTCTTTCCATGCATTTGCTTCCCAGTTAAACCAAGTTTATTAAGGAAAAAACTAATTGATAAACCAAAACAACTTTTTTCGCCTCTGAATCCAAACTTAAAACATCAAAGATAACCTATACATACATATTAATTTTACATTGACAGCCAATTCAATATGTTTACTTCAATCAATATTTTACCTTGAGGGACTCTCCCTATTTACTACAATATGAAATCAATATATGCATTGTTACACATATTCTGACTGCTCACAGCAAAGCATAAGAATGATCTTCATCATAACAACAAATTTCAGGCTGTGACAGTTTCCTTTTTCTTTATTGCAATAATTGAGCTACTCCTTATTTTGCAATCTTGCATTCTTTGCAGTAATACCAGTTAAAAGTATTTCTATGATATAGTACGTATATAACAAGATGCTAAATTGGAGTATTTAAGAATCTAAAATAGCTACAGAAATATTTGTAAATATTTCATAAAAAAAGTCCAACTGCCAGTTATTCCGGGCCCTTAAAACCCTTTATTTTTATGGTAGCTTAGAACAGATTCAAAATAAAGCTTTACCATCTGAAAATTAATTATACTATAATTTCTTCCTAATAGATCTACACATCTGACTACTATGAATATTGCCCTCTTATCTGTTTCTTTATTCTTTTGCTTTTTTTGCTTTTTGAACAATGCTGTGTTATAGTACTTTGTGTTAATAGCAGGATTATTTTCTTTTTATTTTACACTTGGTTCTGGTTCTATCTTTTTCAAGGTCAAAATGTTCTCTGTAAGAAGCTGCTTTGGAGCCTTTTTTTAATGTAACTATTTCTTCTTTTTTCTTAATTCCCAGACATGTTTAAAATTCTAATCAGACTATGAAAAGCCAGTTTCTAATACAATCTAACACACTGAATAAAATTCACCCATCTAACAATACTTTGTTCTTGTTTATTTTATGAACCCTCTACAGAAAGTTAATTTTGCAACCGAACTCATTAGATTTGTAAGTAATAACAACCAAAGATAAGAAAATTCAGCAAGATTTATACTTTATGATCTAGCCACTCAGTGTTTTACTTAAACTACCACTCATTGTGAACAGTTTGTTCCCATGTCACACACCCTACTTCATGCTTTACAGTAATGCAACTTCCACACATTCCAGATAACTTAAATCAGTATCGCGCTTTGCCACTATGAATTTTTGGTGCAACTACCATTCTTAATATTCTAGGGCAGTCAGAATATTGCCAGAGTTGGACTGTCAAACCAACAAATTTGAAAATAACATGGAAATAAGTGAGACTGGTCTCTAAAATCCACAATACCATTTCCATTAGTTTCATAAGGATCAAGATTTCCTTTTTGCAAACTGCACCTTGGCATTTCTCATACTTTCCTTTCATAAAGCTCCCATTCAGGCATAATTAGCTGAACAACCTGCTAATTATCACACTCAGCTCCCCCTCAGAACCATAACACTCTAAATATAGGCTACTCATTTGCAAAAGCAGTTTAACCCCCTTATTCAGAAGTTATCTTAAACTTGTATCAACTGTTTGCTTAAAGGGTCTCGACAACATGCTCAAAAAAAGCCAAGTATAGGTAGGGAATCAGCAATGGGGGGACATGACAGTGAGGTACAAATATTCATTTCTCATGTTGCCTCATTCAAAACAACCAGATTAGAGCATGGTCTGTCAAAAGCAGGAGCTGTTCTTTAATTTCAAGCACCAGAATAAGGATGCACTTCTTCAATCAAAAATTGATCTCCCTACTTATTAAAATACATTTCCAGTCTATGTATCTTCAGCTAATTCAGAGACATGAATGTAAAACCCATTATTTAATTTTGTATATCCCTTTTCATCCACATTTCTCCAGCATAGCATCTGATCAAGATGCTTTCTCTGATCAAAAAAGTATGTAACCCACGTTAAAGATAATCTGCCAGTATGAAGCTACAACCATTTTGAGCAACTGAAGATTCATCTGCAAAAATCTGAGTAGTCAGATACATTAGCATCAAAAAAAAATTCCTATTTCCTTTTTAAGAAATCTAGTATGTGAGAAGATGGGACAGACTGAATCTCGCTTGAAAAATCTCGCTTAAAGTTGCAGGTAGCACACTCAAGACAAATGCAGAATGCTTCGTGGCAGATGGCCTGCCTCTCAATCAGCGAAAGAAAAAAAAAATAGATAAAAACCCTTTCAGCAACAATATGACATTGTTATCCTAACTTTACCTGCATAAGCAAATTGGTAATAAGTTTCAAAAGTTACGTAGGATTTAGTGTTTGTAGAAGTGTAAGAATCAGGGCCAGCTCCTATGTACATCAGAGTTTTATTCAGTTACTTTATCTTGGCTTTCTCCAAAAAGGAAGCTGTGTGATTACGCTGTTTATTTATAGACATCTGCCAGGTTAATTCCAGAAAGTTTTGAACTTAGTCACCCATTTCACATGAATTTGATGGAAAGTAGAGGCCAAAGATACCAGTTTCTTATAAACTCTGCAAACATCAACTACAGAGTAGGGAAGTATAACCGCAACAGTAATACTGTCTTCCTTCGCTGAGGTTTGTCCACCAGGTAACCTGTTAGTACAGGCACATGAGCTCAGTCCTGCCTTTGGGAGCTGGACACAGCACACACAGCAAGATCGTGGATGGAGGGAACATGGGAGAGATAAAGAAGAGTTGGAGGTACTTTAAGGAATAACTATGGTTACTGTGGTGTAGTACAGTGTGTAATGTAGGCCTTTACACAACAGAATTTGGCTTTGCTGCTTGTAAAACCACAAAGACAACAGATAGAACTAGCAACAGAATTACTATTTGTGAAATCTCACAGTATTAGAGTTAGGAGGGACTTACTGACACTGGTATGAGACTGAAGTGTCCCAGGCAGACACGGTGCAAGTTATCCAGTATGATATACATACAACCTCGTTGCTTCCAAATGTTGTCTTTATTTTTGTTATACTGCACCAAAGCCCAAAACTGTCTTAAACACGCCCAAAATAAGTATATGCATGCTCTTGTTCATCTTTACTTTAAACTTCTAAGCCTTTAGGTCATGTTTGCCTCTGTAAATAAATGCTCAAAATGTATTTTGCACAATAAAGAAGAATCATACATGAAATCATCCAACTTCAAATCCCTCAGGTATCTAAAGTTAAAAAGAGTCAAATGCCAACATTGCATTAACACTCTTAAGAGCAAGTCTTTGCATCTGTTCTGTATTTAATGTTGACAGAGATATGGAAGAAAGGACAGGAAAATGGTCAGAGGCATCAGTAGCTACATCGCTTTCAAGTGCAACACAAACAAAATAAGATTTCTTCAAAAAGATATTAAGTATCCTCTTCATCCTGCACAAATCAAACCATCTATTTAGTCCTGAACAGGCTGCATACACACTAGCCTACCCTTTTGAAAGGGTGTATATACTGGTTACACAGCTGACTGCAAAGAAATTCCTGAAGTAGCCACCGTAAGCAGACTGAGTACAGGTATTTGCTATAAGCACCTACAAAAAGGGAAATGCAAAGTTCTCCAGAAATTTTGACATGAGAAGCTTTAAGACTCACAAACAGGAACAACACTTCTTAAATATCTTCTGCATTGAAAACATTTAGAGATAAGACCAGATCTGCAGCAAGTAAAACTATTCTCGTGCACAGTAAGCAACATATACATTAGCAGTAAGAGTCACTGATTTAACACTTGGTCTCTCAGCCGTTCTTCAAAAACTAAATATTAAGTATGAACAGATCACATCACTTTTTAAATGTGGGTTTATAAAGTAACCAGACCTGGGTAAAAAGGGCTCCTAAGCACAATTGGTTTATGTGAGTCGGACACAGTTATGATCATTTTGTTTCTCAAGAACAACAGCATTTTTTTAATACAATTTTACAACTGAATCTGTCTCCTGGCATGATGCTGCAGTTTGATTTTTTTTTTTTTCTACAAGAATACAATTTTTAATGTAGTTATATACTTGGCTTGCTTACAGTTTTTGCAAAGCCAATCAGGAAGACTTGTCTGCAGCTTACCATGCATATATAAGTAAAAAAAAAATACATTGCCATTATTGGGGGGGGGGGGGAAATCACTTGTCATTATATATTGCTTGCAGAGTTTGACCTCAACCTCTCATTCAGAGACAGAGTATGTTCTTGCCTGCTAAAATTTTAGACTTTAGTCTTTAGGATTTACTTTATTTCATTATTTTTGTGAACTCTTGATGTTAGTAAATCAACTGTTGTATGCTTAATATGGCAGCTACATGGATTACTGCAGACTGTTTTCCTATAATTAAGTTTTTAATATTAAAGATTTTATTACAAATCAAGCCATACTTGCAAATTCATGGAAACTCTAAGTCAGTATTTCATCTGACAACATCTTCTCTTATGTAGACATGCTCATTAGCTAGTAACTATCTGATTTTGTGCAAGAGTTCATATCCTCATTCTTGTTATCTTGAATAGCTCTAAATAATGATGCAAATGGTAGACTTCAGGTTATGAGATAGACATGAAAGGATTTCAACAGGCCTCTAAAAAAAATTATCATGCTTGGCATCAGAACCATTATTTCTCCACACGCTTGGCATAAGAACCATTATTTCTACATGAACATTTTATGTGAGAACTGGTAAACAATAGTGGCAACATCTGGGTGAACGTATCTTGCCTTAATTTGTCTTTTATTATTTTTATTCTGTTCTCCTCAGCTCCCAGGTACAACACCTCCCCACCCCCCACCCCCCACCCCCCCCGAGACACACACATTGCTAACTGAACTCTCAATTCTCACCACGAACACTTGTTTTACAGTAGTAGTTGAAGACACTGTTCTATGCTGTGCTAAGCACATTCTGGCTCAGGCCAAGCCAAGCATTTAATACATGAGTATTCCAACCTATTAATAGCAACATGGCACTGGATTGGGACCAGCAAGCTCAGTACTAGCTAAGGTTCACTTTCCAGCTACCAATAGGACAGTCATGTACACTCCCCACTTCAAGTGACAGGAGATCACTTTTGTTAACTGCTATAAATTAGAAGGTTTTTTTTCTGGTGTGTGTTTCACAGGTTTTTGGTGTGGGGTGTTTTTTGTTTTTTTTTTTTTTTAAAAAAAACCCACCAAACCACCACCACTGAAAAAAGAATTCTCACAGTTATCCTTCCACGTAGTTAAATATCTCCCTTATATACTCCAAAAATCAAAGCTGCTAAACTTCATTTAATTCAAGGTCTGAATAATTTCAGGATAAGACTTACACAAGGGTGAATGATTCCTGAATCTATTTTTCAAGGAAGCTTTACATATAGGCATACCTTCCAGATAGCTGTTTTGACAATCATTTGTTTTGACATAAGTAACAAAAGCAGTTGAGATTCTCTTACACTTGTAAACTGCCTTGGCAGGCTCTTTTAACATGCAGACCATTGGAGTCCCAGATCTCTGCACAGGCTTGACAAAGTGTTTCGTACCCGAAGAAGTAGGCATGGGCAGGGAAAAAAGTGACCATTATCTTGCAAATAATACTGCAGCTTTACTCCAAAATGCTCTTTTCCTCACTGAGTTGCTACACACACTGCAAGCTCAGAGACAGTCAACAAAACCTGCAACTTCATCTAAGAAGCCGTTACAACATGGTTTATGCATATGTATATGTACATATATACAGACACGCACTTCTACTGACACCTACAATGCACTAGAGTTCTCTGCATTGGTGCACCTGCCCTCAGGAGGGACTTTGCTGACTAGCCCCAAGTTAGAAGAGGCAGGTGTGCAGCAACCTGAACTAAGCAAAACCACGTGCAAGCTCCTTTACAAAGTGGTCATTTTTTTTCCAAGTATATAATTTCCATCTGGTTACTGCTATCACCTCAATAACAACTAATCCATAACGTTCTCATTATACTCTTTTAAAGCTAATCACGTTATGTGCTTTCACATACACAAGTCTACTCCAAAGTTTTTTGCTGACATCCTTACAAGGTACAAAGCATTAATGAATAAAAGCAGGTTGAAGAGCTACTGTAGTGCATACTTCTCAAGCTAAACAGATCATTTAAAGAGAGCATCATTGACAGAGCTAAGAAATCCACAGAATGGAAGACTTCGCCTCAATGCAGAGAAGTTATCTAAAGATATTCTTAGTATAAGTCTGATCAGCTAATTTCCAAAGTCTTCACTACTCCATTTGTACTCTGAGTCAGTCACCTCACCAGCAAAGGTTTGTGCAACTTTAACTTCAAAATTATTTTTCCTCATCTTCAGACAAAGTCTCTAAAATTAAACAACTGAAAGCAAGGCCAAAAAGTTCAAGTCTTGCCACTCTGAAAAAAAGATGTCAAACTAGCAACATCAATGGTGAATTTTATGTTTGTGTCGGGGAACAGAGAGCATAATTCAGTTTTTCAACCAAAAACTCAGAAAAGCACTATTTTATAACAGTATTTCTCACTTGTTCACTCAGTTCATTATTATATGCCATTCCAGAGTGTTTGCATACCAAAATATCTAAGATCTTGCTGATTTATTTAGTTACAATATGTAACTTTACAGAGAAGAGAACAATGACTTTCAAAATATCATTTTTTTTTTAAATTTTTTTAGATTTTATTCTATTTAAAAACTTTGCCTCCAAGTCCCATTAATTCTTCCAGCTTTTAGTGGAAAACTGAAGTTCTCAGCACCTTCCAGGACTTGAACGTTGCTTCATTTCATCACATTATCATCCATGCCCCCTGTTCCCTCCTGCAAACACTAAGATACTAAATCTGATAACTATTGAATCTGAAGCAAACAACTGATTTGTGACATTTAAAATACTTGGCTAGAAGAATTTGACAAATAGCATTTTTCATTTAATTGTAAATAAGGTGGTATTTTACTGCAGTGATCAGAGATAAATCTTTACAGACAATTTAAAGGTCTGTGTGCAATATTAGATACCACATTATGCATGAGAAAATGGCATTTCTCTTCCCCATCTGTCAAAAATACTTGTTAGAAGCAGATGCATATGAAGATTGTTGGAACACTGGTGGGGAGAAAAATTGACTTCTCTCTGATAAGAGCAACTTAGCAAGAACCACTCAGGGGCAGTTTCAGGTCTGCCATACTAGCAAATAAAGGTTTAATTTGACCAAGAAGACTTTGAATTTATTTTTCCCTTTAAAAAATCTTCATTGTGAAACCCTGAAAGAAGTTATTCAAGTTCCTGAAACAACATACTCACAATTCTACCCAATTATGATAAAGATTTGGCTCATTTCAGAATACGTAATACATGATGAGTTTAAGAATGGTGCTTTCTGATACAAAAGATCCTGTCGTCTCTACTAAATAATGTTATAGATATACTATTCATATATTCTTCATTATTACAGACAATTCTTCATGCTACCTGAATCAGATACAAGCGTATTTTAAAATTTAAAATAAGAAAAATAAAGCAAAAATTACACTCTTAAAGATGTTAACTTGACAGTATGAGTTCAAAATGGGAGTGAAACAGAAACCTATCACTCCCATAGAAGCTCTGGTGTATCAACTCATCTATCTGAAGCCCAAGTTTGCTTTAGCTATATATATACACACACACTCTCACTTGCATATATAGGAATACCCATAGTGCCAGACTTTGCATATATGAGCTCCCAGAAGCATGTTATGTCCATTTACAATAATTTTAAGAGACTGTATGGGTTATAACACAAACATTCTCAATCCTATATGTCTATCAGAAGAATATATTTCCATTAATTTTATGCATCTTGGGTTTTATTTTCATTCTGTATTTCCAGAATCAGACATTTTACTTCAAAGCATGTATGTAGTAATGTCTACCAGAAGACTATATTTCATAACTATAAAATACATAATAAATGCTTTATGAAAGAAAGTACTGAAATACCCAGACCAAAAAAGTTAACTGATATGGATTGTTCACTGAATCTTAGAAAGACTGAAAGATCCTTATTAGATAACAACTCTATTCCAGTGTAAAACATGCCCCGTGGTCAAATCTTAGGAACTGTTCTAGTTCACGATTTCCATACAGTTAATGGGCTATTTAGTGGGGGGTTTTAGTATGTGACGCAATTTTATGTTGTTCCAAGCAGAACTTGTTCAATTAAAGGAACATAATTAATTCAATATACTCACAATCCTTCACATTGTCAGCAAACGAACATTGAAGGCAATTAAATTGTAATTTTAAAACTAGAACAGCACCCCCTAAATGCAGTACTATGTATCAAGCTGCACACAATTATAGTGATGGTCATGCATGTTATGTGTGCGCACATACAATAGAAAAGCATTTACCAGTTACTAAAAAGTATACAAAACAGAACTAAGATCTGTTGTATACACAGAAGCAGGACTGCAAATGTACTTGTACTTCAACCTTTAAATTTTCACTTTAAAAAAATTATGATCAGTGGGACAGGGGTAAGCTTTCTGTTTCAACTGTTTGATTTACTGGAAATTAACTTCTCTTCTTTAATATATTATTTAGAAGCACTTCAAAGAATCTATTGGCTCTTCAACAGTTTAGGACAGAAAGCATGAGTTTTAGGATGTCCTGGTTTAAGCTACTATGAAGAAAAATCAATCCTCTCAGCTTAAACCAGGACATAGGATCAAAACATTTCCAGAAAAACTGGAGTCTTGAGATTTGCAAGGACAAAACTCAAATCCTGTGTCAAGAAAAAAGGGAAAAAAAAAAAAAAAAGAGAGAGAAAACCCACACACTTTACAGCATGATCTGAGTTGTACAAATGTTACTGTAAAAACTAAATTGTCTCAAATCATGAGTTTGTAACTATTTCATTTATGGTATTAAGAGGACTGTAAAAGTATGAGGAGGAAGAAGAGTGCCTATTCCTTTAACGGTATCTGGTGAAGGGCCTTTTAATGCAAAAAATAATGAGAAAGAGGAAGCCATCAACAAGAACATACTAGACACAAACTTGTTGTAAAAATAAGGGAGACAGTAAAGAAAACCAAACCTGGTCAGTCACATTAATTGATAAAGACACATAGGAATGCTTATTTCAGTAAGATTATAGACAAAATACAGACACAAACCTGACAGGCAAGAAGCAAGCTTGGCCAGTCACACCAACTGATGGGCTATCAAGAAACTGCAAACATCCCAGGACTTAGCCACCAATAAGGGCGCAAACTTGAGGGTCCAGGATATTGGAGGGTGCGTGTATGTCAGTGAAGCTACATAAACTGATGGAGGAACACACAGGGGAAGGGGAGGAACAAAGGAGGGATAGACAAAATGGGACTGGTCCTGTGTAACCCTTATGTGACAGGGGACTGATCTTTTACTCATAGTGTTACATTTGTAGCTTAACTTCCAGAGCATTACGCACCCACAAACAGGGCCCGTGCTAGTAAATTCTTAGTTGAATTGGAACAACTGATTGAAAAAATGTTTACACGACATTAGAATCACAGAACAGCAGGGGTTGGCAGGGACCTTTGGAGATTATCTAGTCCAACCCCCCTGCTAAAGCAGGATCACCTACAGCAGGTTGCACAGGATGGCGTCCAGGCAGGTTTTGAGCATCTCCAGAGAAGGAGACTCCACAACCTCTCTGGGCAGCCTGTTCCAGTGGTCTGTCAATAAGCATAAGTTATGCTTATTAAGAAAAATGTAAGCTTATTCTTGAATAACTGAATTCAGCTAAAGTTTGGTGGTGTCAAACATACTCATAGCAGTCCTAAATATAGTACATAGCATACAACAATTTAGGAACTATTATATAGTAACTATTAGCAATAAAGCAGAATTAGTACTTTCTAATATTTGAATAATTAGTTCAGAGTATTTAAGGCAAACTTGAGTCGTTCAGTGTGTTCAAGGCAAACCTGAATCAAAACCTCAAACATGGTCTAAGCAGAGGACACTATCACAAAACAAATGTTGGAAGAACATCTTCAGTGAGCCAAGGCTTTCCAGAAAATAAACAATAAGAAACAGCTTGAGCCTGAAGTATCAAAGCCCACAATTTTTGCATTAGACTAGATAGTATGGTCATGTCTTCATTTAACTATTGTAAGTATTTAATTTTAGATTTCTACAAGCACAGGGTCTGTACTACACTCACCTGCCCCTGAGGCTGTCACTCAGCTATCACTTGCAGATTTCCAAACATCCCCTGAAATTTAGCTCCTGTACTTTGTCTTCACTAGCCATTCTCTATTAGCCTTTCCCTGAAAAGGAGTCTAGTCTTGATTTTATGCATCTTGGGTTTTATTTTCATTCTGTATTTCCAGAATCAGACATTTTACTTCACCACATGTATGTAGTAATGTGTGCCTGCCATATCTGTAGCATAAACTGTTCTTTATTTATTCCCTGTATTGCATGCTCAAGTCATTAAATAAAATACTTTTTTCTTGCTACCAAGGTCTGGTATTTTAGTAACTAGCCAACACTTTATACTTAAGAGTCATGTAGGCTTTTGACAGTATATTAGATGGAACTTTAAGCCATTCTTACTTCCATGATGTCTTGAGAAGTGATGTTTTTTCTTTGGAAAGCCTTGGTTCAAAGGCATTGCCACTTTTGCTGAGGTTTGGGGTTTTTTTGATAAAATATCTGTTTAGTTCAACACCAATTTTATTAAATTCTAGCAAGACTGTAAATTCTACTGTTATACTCTAAAGGTGCTTGGATAATCACTATTTTTCACACAAGTATTAGAGAGCCATCAGGAGTCTCCTGTTTACAAGACGACATCTTTAAAAATTCACTTCAAGGCTGGGTGAATTCCAACTAGTTAAAACATATTCAGCAGAAAGTGCAGCTCTGGCACTGAGCTGGAGAAGCTGCACAATACCATGTACCACCAGACTTCCTTAGGAGGTTCTGTCTTACCTATTTTAATTCCAGAAGGGAATGAGGGAGTTATCTTGGTCTGACAGCTTTATTTTTATATATAAAAAGTGCTGTTTGACAGGATTTTTAATCATTATTTTAAGTAGTATAGTTTGAATTCAGTCAAGCTCCTCTAGTCCTGGAATGCTGTGGCATGGTTGCTACATCTGGGCAGGAAAATACCCAGTTATTCATATTTTACCATCTTGACAGGAAATTTTCTAAAAAAACATTTCAATTGGTCTAGAGCATGTAGAAGGGAATGCAAATAATTGCAACCATTTAGAAAGTTTTACCTTGCTTTCATGTCCTCCCCACATATTTTGTCTTTGTGCTGCTTGTGGCTGGGATGTGGCTACTTCTTCACAGTAGAAGAGGCTGTGGTTTGCATTTGTGCTGAAAACAGCGCTGATAACACAGAGATGTTATTGCTGAGCAGCGCTTACACAGAGCCAAGGCCTTTTCTGCCCCTCACACTACCCCAACAGCGAGTAGCTGGGGGTGCACAAGGAGTTGGGAGGGGACACAGCCGGGACAGCTGACCCCAACTGACCAAAGGGATATTCCGTACCATATGACGTCATGCTCAGCATATAAAGCTGGAGGAAGGAGGAGGAAGGCAGGGAGAGAACACAACATTAAGTGACACCATTTTGTCTTCCTAAGTAACCATTATGCATGGTGGAGCCCTGCTTTCCTGAGGGATGGCTGAACCCCTGCCTGCTGATAGGAAGTGGTGAATGAATTACTTCTCTTGCTTTACTGGCATGGCTTTTTCTTTATGTATTAAACTGTCTTTAGCTCAACTCGTGAATTTTCTCACTTTTACTCTTCTGATTATGTCCGCCATCCCACCTTGGGGGTGTAAGTGAGCAGCTGCATGGTGCCTAGTTGCCAGTTGGGGTTAAACCACAGTAGTCTTACATCAAAAAATTGGATATGTAGGATTTCAATGAAGCTGGCATACTCTTAATTCCCAGACCTGAGTTTAGTTTCCACTACATTAAAATATTACCTCTGTTAAATCAACTGGTTCATATTTAAACATTAAGAAAGTGGTTTTTCCTAGTTTAGGTGCTTTTAAGAAGTTCAGCTTTAAACAGCCACATGAAGTAATTTTATTTACATTTTTTCCATAAGTTTTTTTGCAGCTACACAACTTTAAGTCTCCTCACTGAAAGGAAACATTTTTCCTTTTATTGCAAAGTTCATATTTGGGTCACCATTTTTCTCAATTAGAAAAAAAATTAAAGCTTTAGTAGTCAAAAGCTAGGAACAACAACTCTCAAAGTGTGGCTTATTAACAAATATATTCTGCTGTGTTCAAAGTGCCAAGAAAAAAGTCAAATAGCAATGATATCCACACCAGCAAATCAGGAAAGAACCTACCAGCATTAACAAGATGTTCACAACCCATGTGCAAGTAAAACATCCAAGTACTACCAGTGTCCATGAAACATGTACAAGAAAAGGGATATACATTATGTATTCCTCAGTTTATTATGAAAGTATATCATGTCCTGGTTTCAGCTGAGAGGGTTAAATTTTCTTCATAGTAGCTACTATGGAGCTATGTTTTGGATTTGTGCTGGAAACAGTGTCGATAATATAGACATGTTTTTGTTATTGCCTTTTTTTCCTTCCCATTCTCCTCCCCATCCCACTGCAGGGACAAGGCAGGGGGAGTGAGCAAGTGGCTACGTGGTGCTCAGCTGCCAGCTAGGGTTAAACCACAACAATCACAATAGGTTTGGAATCACACAGAACCTAGTGAGAATTTTTTTTATGTAGAGTGCTCTAGAAATGTATCTGAAGATTAAATGCAGTTTTGCTCTTTTAAAAAAGAAAATGTTTCAGACTGCCAGAAGCTGCTAGCTATTCCTGTAATCCCGATTCCTAGATTTAGTAAAATCTAGAAACTAAGACAAACAGCCTGTACTTAGAGTGTTCATAGCTTCCCTTAATTTTTCAAGGCAAGCCTAGTCTGTGGAGAAGCTTTCTACTAAATTCTCTACTTGAATGGGACACAGCAAATTCAATTTACCAAGCCCTTTTCATATCTTAATAGAAGAAGTTTCTCTAGTGTGACATATGTAGTACAGAACTCTAAAGGCAAGAGGATACAAGGCCTCAAGGAGAAGGTGATGTCATACACCCTGGTAGTGTCTGCCTGCAAAGTTGAGTTCATCTCTTCAAGCAACTCCACACATGTATTGAACTGAAAGTAGGGCTGAAACTGCCCAGATGGGAAAAATTCCTCAAAGAAGGAAGTCTGCTCACTCCATTTATCTTTACCTACATGTAGTTCATTTCTTAACGACTCAGACATGTAATAGATCAGAGAAGGGATTTATCCCCCCCCCAGTAAACACTGATATGGCTTGGGTCTGTTTGGTTATGAAGATTTTTCCCATGGTGTAGAAGAGAACTTTAAAGAAAGAAAATCTTGCATCTTTTCCTCCTTTCTTCCCTCATACCCTTCCAAGTCACCTCTGCTTTACTTTTGATAGGGCCAGTACTTGTCTGTCAAGTCTGTTCCTTAATGCTTTTTTCAAAAAAAGTCATCCTTGCTTCCTAAGCAAGCAGCACAACTTCATTTAGATCTCTCCAAATGTTTATACCTGAAAACTAAGATATTTTTGTTCAAAACTATGCTATAGGCAATAACTGCAGTTACAGCTCTGCTTTACTTTCACAGACGTTTTTGGGATAAACCCCAATTGTTTTGTATTTTCAGTGAGGCATCACTGTTATGATTCCCAGGACACAAATACTGGAACTTGCAGAGAAAAATTATGTCCTGGTTATGATATGTGAAGTATCTAAATAGTTAGTTAAGAAATAAGCAGTTCTGATCAGTTTTCTTAGATGGTGGATCATACTCTTCTGTCACTCCTATACTCCTATTCCACAAAATTGCTATTTATTCTGTATTTCAGAAAATTCCAACATAGATTTTGGCAAATAAAAATAGAGATAAAATAATACATCTCTAAATTACAATAATAAAAGCTGCATAAAATTAATAGCCATTCTTCCTATACAAAATTATTGAAACACCTGAAACAGGTGTCATTTTCACAGAAATATTTGTGGTTTGTCTTGCTTCTATATTCATACTATCAAACACTAGCAAAATCCATTTTGCTGCCTGCTTTTGAAGTATTCTTTACTACTTCTCTGGAAGAAGAAAAAGATCCTATGGTCCACAGCCTATTTTATTGTTTATCAGAAGTTATTTTCTGAAATCTAAAATGCAGGAATCCACAAGACACCTGAGAGGCTGTCTACACTGGTTCTCTTTCGCGTTTTCCCTTTCATTAACTCCAGCAAAGACTTTTTGACAATGATCAGCTACAATATCCAGTCAACCATTCGCCCTCTCCCTTTCAGGAAGTCTGTTGAGAATGTTTTCTTCTTCCTTCTCCATTTCTCACTTTCCCAATAGAGGCATTCTGCTGAAGTACCAAAATAGTTACATTGTTCAAAAGCATAGAACGAGAGGTAAAAAAGCAATGAAAATACCAAATGCACACCAACATACAAACAATCAGTAGGGTCCCACAACAGTATGGCATTACAGAAGATGTAATATGAGCTGCTCAGATTCTCTCAGATTCAGTCTGTCCATGTAAGAAGAGAAAAGGAGTCCTTCTCTCTGAAGGATTTAACACACTGTAAGAGTTACAGTGAACAGTTTCAGAAAAAACCCCACACCTCAGACTCCCATCAAGCATAGCAGGAAACGTTGCAATAATTCAGATACTCATCAGCCCAGATACAAGCCCAGCACACTAAAATCAGTTCAGAGCCCAACAGCAGTAGTGTGAGTCAGGCCTTGAGGTGCACCAAAACTCAGCATCACATCTCTTGCGGTCATTAAAGTGACTAAAGAAAACATCGATACTCAAATAGATAAAATATATGTATTAAAAGTCGAATACTTGCAGATCAGTACTTCCCCACATCTTTTTGACATTCGACAATCTCAAAACTGTCTTGACTGGTGCTCATTAATACTTTTATTTTTCTCATAAATGTAGACAAAACTTTTCTTTCAAGAACTTCTCTAAGCACTTTAACTGATCTGTATTTTTGGTAGTCACAAGGCACATGATGACAAAGATACAAAGTCTCATTGCTTATTAGAAAAGAGAATACCTTTTATTTCAAGCTTTTACTTCAGTTTTCTTTTGATGCCCTTTACTACTTTCCCTCTAAGAAACAGAAGCCAGACAATACCTTACCTCCCTTTTCTGCATTTTATTTTTTGAACTCTGTAGTATTTTTAAGGTGACACATTGAACTATGCTGCACTAATGTAGATGCAATATGACTCTATACGGTTGCATGATTAGGTTTCCTGCTTCGTTCTTTATTCCCTGCACAATTGCTACTAACATGATATTCGGGGGGTTTTTTTGTGTCAGCTGAACTTTGACTGTATATTAACTCCGTCTCCAAGCAAGTTTAGAGAAGTTTAGATAAAACTTCCCTTTCCCAGTAGACAATAGCCAATTCAGAATCCGTCTGCCTACAAGCACCGTTCAATTTCCATCATTCATTGCCTCATCTTCCCATCTACATTTTCTTACTATGTCATTTATGAACACAGTTTCATCTACCTCCAATATGCTGTGACAAAGTACTGAACTCCTACCTGTTTCAGCTTTAGTTTTCACTACTTGAAGTAACTTGTGCCACCAGCAAGGTTTGTCTTATGTCTCCCTTCCCTTCAGATAGTTCATGATGCTCATGAGCACAATGGAACCACAATAGTACGAGTAGCTCACCGTCACCACAGGATATCTTTCTACCCTCTACTCTCTATTCTGACCAGTTACTACAAAAATGAAGGTTTGTTCTAATAGATGGAACTACAGGGATTTGGGTTTTAATGGTAATTCACAGCATCAGCTAGATTACCCTTACTGCACACTCAGGGACACCTGAATACACTGAAACATTGTAAGATACAGCATTGAAAGAACAGACAAATAATATATATTTTACCTTCACTAATTTTTAATCAAGATTATCTAATTTATCTACACTGGAGTGGACATACTGAAAAAAATCTCTTTAACACTACTGGACTTTGCAGAAGACAGGCAGAAATATCAGTGATTTTTCTAATCAGGAATAGCAATCAGATTTCAATGAAATCTAGTATTAGAAATTTGTTTTCATTCATTAGTATCTGTGCTCAGAGGAGCTTTGTAAATGCTTTGCTATCCCCGCAGGAAGGTCTACAAAGAGTCTAAAAAGTACAATCCTATTAAAGTCATTCAGAAACCAGAACAGCAAGCCATGCTGTAGTCCAGTTCAGAAACATGCAGAGCCTGAACAGTTACACAGCTGAAAAAACCGCACCTATATTGATTGCATTTCAATATAGAATTTCAGTATGCCTCTAATTGAGAGTCCATGTTCTATTTCAGCCATATTAACTATTTGATATAGTTTAGCTATAAAGGAGCATGTCACGTCCACAACTGAACAACGGCCCATGCTTTCTGACAAATATCATGGTTCTTCCATATCAAACTACCATGCTCTCATCTTTCAATCCAAGGGAACACAGCAGTGTTCAGTGACTTCAAAGTGACCTTGCAGTGAGTGAAAGAATAGCACTGGATTAGTTAGGATTCACTGGGTAAAGTCAAACAGCAGGAAACTAAGGGAGTAGCAACTATAGAGAAAAAGCAGGACATGAAATGTATCTATCTGACCCCATTTTTTATTTTCCCCACCTACAGACACATCAGCAATCGTTACCTCACCAACATTTTCATGCATTTCTACTGCACGCTGAAAAATAAACAGGGGAAAAAAAATGCATAACTTCACATGTAGCCTTGGTAACAGTTAAGTCAACAATGCATTGGAAATGGGAATATCTCTCAAAGCAACTAATAATTTGCCTTCTGGGTCAGGTCCAGCTAGTCTTCATCATTTTCAGTGCTCTAAATACACTGAGCAAGAGAAGGAAAATGGTTCCCAAGAGTAACATGCACTAAGAGAGAATCCATTCTCCAACATGCTGTCAATGCGAATGATAGCTACTGTGTATGTAAAAAAGCTTTATCTTCATAATATTACCTTTTTATTCAACTGCACCTGCTCTGCAGGATTCTAAGAGAGCATTCTTTTCTACAAGTCCTTCTTGTCCTATGAAAGGCTTCTCTAAGGTATGACTTATAGAAATGAAAAATTAGGAATGACTGCTCTGAAGTCAACTGAATCACAGTTGTAAAACTAGAACCAAAACTAAGGAATCTCACAGAGGAACACTAAGCTGGTTTAGCACAACTTTACAGCATTCCCCATGTTCCTTGCAATACAGTTAAGAACTAGTTTTCCCAGTAAAGAGGAGTCCATTTATGCACTCATCTCTCTCAAAGCTCTAAGTTGTACTTCTAAATGCTATACAACTATAGGTATTAGGAAATTGGATAACGACCATTCTTCTCTGGCATTCAAGTAGCTGAGAAAAATTTCATGTTCTTAAAAAGCTTCAATGAATAGAGACATTCACATTGCTAAACTTCTGTATGCCTTTGTATATTTAATAATCAAAAAAATAAGATGCCCACCAAAAAGAGATTGCTCAAGTTCATTTAGAAACAGGCTTCAATCCAGAATGAAGTGTTTCAAAAAGGGAAAAAAAGAAATCAAAGCCACATTTATTCCAAGGCCCTAAAATTTAGTTTTGTAATGACTCAGAAAACCTTCCTGTCAAAGCCACCTGATGCTGTAAGCCTTCAGAACTTGTTACAGATGTTTTAGTGGCAATTCAGAATACTCAGCTTCTACTTGAGGTACCTGTGCAAGCATGCATCATTAATAGCCAACTCAAGAGCAATCAGCCATGCCTGGATCTATTTTACAATCCTTTTTCTACAGTCTGTTCATACTTTTCTTTCTCCACCATCCCTACAAACCTATAAATGAATAGTTTTTATCAGCTTGAACTCTGAACACTTGAAAAGATAGTGTTATCATACACCACAGGAGAATGGAAACTGGTTTTGAGTTTTGGCAACACAAAATACTGGAATTACAGTGCAAACTGCACTGAATGGTAGAAATCAACATTTTCCAGGTACTCATCAGTTAACTACATTTACATGCAGTTATCTTAGGAACTACTGAAAAAGATCTGCCATAAAAGCTCATGGGCACAAAGTCTATTCACTAGCTGTACTGTGTAGGTTTCTTCTTTCAAAATCTATACTTCAATCTTCTCCTGCCTGAACTGTTATTACCTTCTTAGATTTGTTGAAGGTGAATTTTGCACAAGCTCCTTTGCCCTCATAGTCCATGACATCTCTCCTACTTGTCACCCAGAAGAGGTCCCTCTGAAATCCTTGATTTCTGTTTTCATGCAGAGAGACTGAGCTGAAGTGATCTCCTTTTTGAGCAGCTCTCAGCTAAATCCCTCTAAAAATGTAAGAATTTCATCTTCACAATATACCCTTTCTTATGATCACCTGCAATATTTAGTCTAGCTCATTGCTAGCTAATCAGTTAGTGGGTCCTGTAAAGAGGACTAATGCTGTAACAAACTCAAGGTATTATGCAGAGGACTATCATCTGCTTAGCCTTAACCATCCGTCTTAGAAATATTTTTGCCAAAACTGCATCTGTTCACTGCATGGGGATGAAAGGGAAAAAGTTAGGCTTTCTTTTTATGTTTAAAATACCCCTCTCCTCACCAGTGAGTTAACTACTTTTGCCTATTTGCAGACATCTTTATAAACGCATACTATTCTGTTCTGCTAACAAAAAGCAAACTCAGGAAGTAAGGAATTTGTGGGAATCAAGCTTGATAGCAAGTAAAGGAACTTTTCCCAAGTACTTCATGCAAATTTTGGGTTGCCACCCCACCCCCACCCCCCCCACCCCCATGCTTTCTGTACATCACTAGTTCTAGTACATCCTTTGGTGCACACCACTGTAAGAAAGAGTGCTGACAGGGAGGACAAGGAAGCTTCCCCAAATGATGTTGCCATGCATAAACCTTCTATCTGCTTATTAGCTTAAATTCATTTCTACCTTGATTCATCTTGCTTGTTGCACTTGACTGACAGAATGGTCAGAAGGCAGCTGCTACAGAAAATCATTATGGCTATCATCAGTGGCTAATTATTTCTGACATCAGCTTCAGTTTTCATGGATTTCCAATCAAAGGGGCATGAAGCTGCAACTTGACTCCACATTGTTTGAGAAGAAAGAGAGAAACTGAAAAACTTCCACCAAGAATCCTGAGATCTTCCTCCCAACACTTCTCTTGCAAGTTCTAAGGTTTGTGATTTGGAAACATCAAGTGAAATAGGAGTCAGAAGTATGCAGCCAGAAACACTAAAACCCCCACAATCCGAGTGTTTCAGAAACACACAAAGAGATATTAACTTGCAGTGCTCTCTGTTGTCCAGCCAGGCTTCAGAGAGAACAGAAAGAACACCAACACAACAGCTCTGAGTTTCCCCCCTTCAGTCTTGCCTTTCCCTATTTTTCTCCTGTTAATTCTTTGTCACAGAAAACCTTCATTATAGTTTTCTTGAATTAAATACCTTCTGATAATGGAGAAACATAAAAGAAATTTCATTGTTTTTAAAACAAGGTACTATGTTGTCAATACAATGTTTTGGCTCAAAGTAATTGCCAACTAGTTTATAAAATAGCTCATCAATATATACATTCCAATCTCACTGCAGCTGTACATCAGGAATTAAAAGTCAACAAGACCCTTCTTTGATAATTTACTGCTAAGAATAAAAGTGTGAGGGAACATAATAAGAATCCATCAACCAACACAGCTTTTGTTGTTAGCCAACACGTCATTTAAAAACATGGCAGAGAACAGCCAGTCTTTAATGCAAGAAAACTTACAGCAGCTACATTGTAAGCATACCAACCAAGGACCTGAAAAAAATGTCAGTCTTTGAAAAGCTCCACATCTGATCCAGTTAAGAACAATATTTCCTTTTCTAGTTGCAGTTGAAAACAAAATATCCTTTCATAGTGATTCTGCCTGTTAATCCCATTTTAAGAGAAAGTACTGATATTTCAAGAAATCTGATGTTTAGTTTCATATCATCTAAAAAAGTAAAAATAAGAGTGATACAGGGCCTGTTGCCAGGCAAATTCAAGTTCCACAACTTATTAACTTTAAGTGTGTTTTAGTTGTGTGAGTGTTAGTGGTTTAGAACAATTTTTATAAGTTATTCTATATTGTTTTAATGCAACCATATTTTTAAGAAGGAGGATTTTTTTGTGGAAGGATCTGATCTAGATATGCTTTTATCCTGCTCACAGCTGTTAAATTTCTCAATTTAGAAAACAAGCAACTGGGCAGCTTTCTTTGGAAATATATTTTTCACTTTCAATAAAAAAATTACATCAGAAAACAAGTCTGTACAGACTGCATAACTAAACTAGTATTTTGCTTGCAATGACAGGAACAGCTCCATGAAAATAACATTTTATATATAGAAAGTAAAAGGAATATGGAGAAACATCCTTAAGTCTTATTTCTATCATCATATGCTGGCATTCAGTCCCTTTGAGATCTGTAGGAAATAGCCTTACCAGTGCCCTTAGTAGGGCTGAATGAGGAAGCAGATGCCCAGCTACACAGTACTCATTGTTAAATCAGAACTGCAGAGGGTGCATTTTTTTCAGGGACTTTTCAGTGTCAAAGAAACAATGCTTTTGGGTTTTTTTAAAAAAATCTTAATCAGGAGGAGACAGATGGTTTCATCCCTTACTTTAAAAATAATTAACAGAAATAGTTCAGAATGTAGCTCCCAAGAATCAAATACCTAAGAAAACTAGAACTGATTACATTTCTTTCTAGTTTGCTCAATGCATTTCTTAACATCTATTGCTTAGCAAAATAAAGTACACAAAAAATAAGTTTCCGTCATGCATACAGAGTAGAGGAACATATGACTAAACTATAAATACTTACATCGTATCTAACTTAAGAATCTAAAACAGGATTTTAGTTTGAGGATTTCTTTAGCATTTCTGATTCTATCCAGAATTCAGAACTGAAAGATTTTTGTGGAACATTAAATACCCTGAATTTTTGTCCCTCTACTTACGCTGTTATAATTCCTTAAGTAGTAACCATGAACAGGAATCTCACAATTACATTTGAAGATGACTTACTAAGCATCTAAGTTCGTAAAGATGGAAGAGAAGCTACATTCACTTTTTCCAGTCTGGTTAAGAAGCTATTTGTAAGGAGACCTTTAAGTTTCAACAAAAACACATTTCCCTGAAGATTACAGGACCATGCATGCAGAAAGAGATCTCCATGTTCTGCGACACAAGCTGGTCACACCAGTTTGCTGTCTTACAGAAGCCAGTGTAGAACAGCGTTGCCCAGTAAGAAACCATGCAAATTCTTTGCTCTTGCTTACTATCAAGTTTCACACAGATGCGTCATTACAGCTCCAGAGTAGGTCAGTTCCTCAAACTTAAGCTTTCTATTCTGCATCCTTCTTGTTTTTATTATCCAGACATCTTACTATAGCAAAGACAGCATTGTAAGCCCCAGATTGTACAACAGGAAGAAATGAATCCTCTCACTGACAAGCCTGACTGTGGCATTGCAAAGCTTATGAGGGTAGGAGTAAATTAATCATGCAGAGATCCATGCTGTCATAGCTAGAAGCTTTTGGTACCTGAGGTGGCTCAATTATAACTAGTTAGAGCATCTCCCTACTGCACTCTGTTCTGACACGCAAGCATGCCAAGACACAGCAAAGAGGTTTCTTATACAGTAAGGAATCATAAAAGGATGCAAAGACACGAAGCTACTTAAATGAACAGGAAAGCTTAGAACTGACCTGAAAGAAATCAAATCTCCCAGCAACACAAATTGATCTGCTATGGAAGGCATTTTGTGCACCTAAGCCAACTGCTGGTCTCCAGCGCAACTGCAATTTTTACAGATGTGAGTATAAACCTATCACCTTGAAGAAAATTCTTTCCCTTTCTCCATCTACTTATAAAACAATCGTATGCTTCTCCTGTAAGAATTTCAACCAAAAGGAGCATGCTGCAAGTGGCATGAAGGGAAAAAAGGAAGGAGACATGCTCTCTGTTAAAGATTAACAAGCTGTTAAAGACATTACCTCTAAAAACACCCTCAAATTGAAAGCCCTATAATTTCAAGACAATAATGGTATTTCACATTTCTCATTATTTTTCTGAATCACAGTCCATCACACTGCTGATCATTAAATTCTGTTTTTTTCTAAGGCTACTTGGTTTTGCCCTTACCTGTGAATTTAAGCATTTTCCAATTAAAACTTGACAAATGAGTAATCTGTGATCCCTCATTTAGCTAAAAAGTTATTCTCATGTCTGTTTTCTTGAAGGATAATCTTATAACTTGATACCCATACTGAAGTTAATTTTCATAAAGGCATCACAAATGTGCAATTTAAACACATCAACAAAACATAACTATTTTAAAAGCAACTCATAATTTTAATGAGTATGTATAAAGACAATGTGGTCAGCAAAGTGAGACGAAAGCAACATCCCAGTCTGAGAAGGCCATTCTGTGTGTAAAAACAAATCAAGTGTCAAATACTAAGCACAGTACTTAGTGGCAACCTGGTCTGTACAGGAATGATGTCTATCAGGGGTATGAAGAGGTGGGATGGGGAAAACAAGACAAACTAAAAAAAAAAGGGTTACATTAACTGTAGTGGGCAACTTGACATCATCACTCTTGCTGCCTAATCCTTTCTGGAAATCATGGAATGGTTGTGTTGGAAGAGACCTTTAAAGATGTAGTCCAACATCCCTGTCATGGGCAGGCACACCCTCCACTAGATCAGGTTGCTCAAAGCCCCATCCAGCCTGATCTTGCACACTTCCAATGATGGGGCATCCGCATATTCTGTGGTCAACCTGTTCCAGTGCCTTACCACCCTCAAAAAAGTTTCTTCCTTACAGACAATCTAAATTTATGCTCTTTCAGCTTAAAACTGTTGGCCCTTGTCCTGTCACCACAGGCCCTGGTAAAAAAGTGTCTCTCCATCTGACAAGCCCCCTTTAAGTATCAAAATGCCTCAATAATGTCTACCCAGAGCATTCACTTTTCCAGGCTGCATCCTCTGCAACTCTCTCAGCCTTTCTTAATAGGAGAGATGTTCCAGCCTCCTGATAATTTTTATGGCCTTCTCTGGACCCACTCTAACCACGCCTTTCTTTTGCTAGAGACCTCAGACTGGATGCAGTACTCCAGGTGGGGTCTCACTATGATTAGTTATCTAATGGACTTAGGAAGGCATGCTGATAGCAAACTTACTTGATTAACAGATTCGAAAAACTCTAAGTTTCTTTACATTTTCACTCTCACAGTATAACAACTAGATAGCAACTCTAACTCCAAAATTCTCTCTCACCCAACATTACAAAGGCACCATTTCAGTCAACTTTAAGGGTTTCTTATGAAGAATGAAAGATACTTATGCTCATTAACTACTGGTAAGTTAAAGCCTTCATTTCATTTAAGGAAAATTCTATTATAAATTAGTTCTGCATTAATTTACAGATATGGTACTTAAGTTTGTTGCTTTTAATCAAAAGTATTGTTTCTTTCTTGAAAATGCAGCAAAAATACTTCCATACATTCTCCAGCTGCCTCAGTTATAAGGTCCAACATACTGCTGCTGAAAGCTCTGTAATTCGCTTGAGACAGACTATATAAAACAAATGAGCTATGAAGAAATGCCCTCCATGAACACCAGGTATTTAAAATATTTCATTGAAAAAGCCTATCTTACTCCATTGGCAGAGATAAGTGATATTCAAAAACAGCCAGAGATTTAAATTTGTGCCAAGTTACACCAACAAATCAATTCCCAAGACTGAGTAAATCAGCAGTGCAATCAACTCATCCAAATCCCTTTGTAACCAATATAGTGTTGATACAGCAAGATTCCCTCATACTGAGTGTAGGCAGGTTTTATTTAAGTTTTGAGTATTAGTCAGCTTGCATATAATGCTTCATGTAGCATAATCACACAGTGCTTTGGAGACACCTCCCCAATTAAGATACCCTGCTGGAGAAGATTAGTATTCACTGAAACCTATGGACTTCAGACCGGGTCCACTAAACAAGAATCTGCCTCAAAACCAGTAGGGGAATCGCATACAGCATCTTTCCTATATGGATAATAGAGTTCTGAAAAGCATCAAAGTTTCAGTATTTTATGTCTAGAGCCATGACAAAGATTAGTAGCCTCTTCTTTCAATAAGATGTCTCAAAATTTCTTTTATATACTGCCCTATCATTATCGCTAGTCAAACCTAATTTAAAATCCACTACTACTACACTACTGCAGGCCCTTTTTTTTTTTTAGGTTTGCTATTTCTTCAGAGCCTTATTTCAGCTTATTCAAAGTCCAGATCCTGTAATTCTCAGGAGGTCTTTGCTTTGTTTCTCTTTCCTCATCAGTATCATTTCCAAGAGGCTTTTTACCATCTTCTCTTGAAGACAAACACACAAAAGTGAAGCAGCTCCTGCTAGCATGGTTATAAACTACAGCTCTTCATAAGTCATTATTCATCCTTGTCCAGACTGTAAAATTAGAAAGGCAATGATTTGTTTGTTGGATAGCAAAAATTAAGTTTAGGACTAACATGTAAAGTTCAGACATTTAATACTGAATAATTAAAGTTATACTGAAACTATCTCAAAGCACATGTTCTTTAGTGTTTTACATTTTAAAAAAATGCGGAAGGTTTTATGGACATCATGGATAGAGCTTTTGGGGGGGGTGACTGAGAGGAAGAATTATTTCTTCCAGTCACATACTTTCTTTTATAGATCTTGTAAGGGCCTTTGTAAGCAAAAAATGCTGACAATTCCCCCAAACTTGATTTAACTGGGCAGAATCCTGTAAGACTAGCACTGAAGATGGCAAGTCATGGGCATTGCTTTGCCACAACAAACTTAACTTCACTATGGACACTGCAGCTTTTAAAACGTACCTCTCAGCTGTTTCAGTAACTATATAGTAGTGCTAAGCTCTAAAGCCTCTGAGTACTGTTCAAATACCAACTCACAATAGAGAAGTCCTACAAGGACTTGCAGCTCATCAGCTATTTTTTTTCCTAGCCCACTGAAATGAAACCATGGGGGTTAATTTTACTACAATTACGCATGTATATACAAATCTTTACAATATAGACCTAGTTTCGGCCTTTGAACCGGGTACTAACTTCTCTTTAACAGTGCTACTTGGGAGAAGGAAGAAGGAACATCAAACCATTACCAATCCCCTACAATTTCTCAAAACCCACAGGCTTTGTAAGCAAGACCAACTGCATACTTAGTAATAAAAATGATTTGCTATTTAGATTCATACCTCTGAGAAAAATAGGTATTTATTGTGTAAAGGTTAGCATCTAATTTATTCAAAATACAAATAGTATTTCAGAGGGAGCCACTTCCCTAGGATGGGCAGATAAAACCTATAAACAAACTTAGTTATTTCATAATAATGGCCAGACTCTTCTTAGTGGTGCCCCAGAAAAAGTATGATGAAAGGTTCATGAGTCAAAATAAGGACAGGGAGAGACCACTCACCAATTACTGTCACAGGCAAAACAAATTCAACTTAGGAAAATTTATTACCAGTCAAATCAGAGTGGAATAATGAGAAATAAAACCAAATCTTAAACCACCTTCCCCCCACCCCTCCCTTCTTCCCAGGCTCAACTTCATTTCTGATTTTCTCTACCTCCTCCCCACCCCAAGCAGCACAGGAGGACAGGGAATGGGGGTTGTGGTCAGCTGATCACACACTGCCTCTGCTGCAACTTCCTTCTCGGGGGAGGACTCCTCACACTCTGCCCCTGCTCCAGTGCAGGGTCCCTCCCAGGCAGACAGTCCTCTGTGAACTTCTCCAACATGGGTCCTTCCCACAGGCTACAGTTCTTCATGAACTGCTCCAGCGTAGGTCTCTCCCACAGGGTGCAGACCTTCAGGAGCAAACTGCTCCAGTGTGGGTCCCCCACAGGGTCACCAGTCCTGCCAGCAAACCTGCTCTGCCATGGGCTCCTCTCTACACGGGGCCACAGGTCCTGCCAGGAGCTTGCTTCAGTGCAGGCTTCCTACGGGGTCACAGCCTCCTTTGGGGGCCATCCACCTGCTCTAGCATGGGGTCATCTATGGGCTGCAGGGGAATCTCTGCTCCAGCACCTGGAGCACCTCCTCTTCCTCCTTCACTGACCTTGGTGTCTGCAGAGCTGTTCTGCTCATTCTCACTCCTCTCTGGCTGCAGGTGGTCAGGTTTTTTTCTCCCTTCTTAACTATGTTATCACAGAGGCACTACTACCATCACTGATGGGGGGCTCAGTCTTGGCCAGCAGCGGGTCCGTCTTGGAGCCGGCTGGCATTGGCTCTGTCAGACACAGGGGAAGCTTCTAGCAGCTTCTCACAGAAGCCACCCCTGTAGCCCCCCTGCTACCAAAACCTTGCCACCCAAACCCAATACGGACAAGTTTTTATTCCAGAGGGAATAAGTGAATTCTACTGTAATGACTTTCAAATGTCAGCAGCACCTCTCACACCAACTTTTCTTGTTCTAAACACCCAGCAGCAGCTTTTGTAAACTAGTAATGTCTGTTTGCCAGAAATACACACAGAAAAAATCTAAATCCAGTGCCTTAATTGGTCACTGCAGTAACTGAAATAAGCATAAGAGGCAATGGCATGTGTACATAAACACAAAGATTAGATCTAATAGCAAAATAGTACTTAACCTATTTTGTGTTACCCTTTTTAAGCTTTTTTTCTATTATTTAGAAGCTTCTAGAAGTACTTTAAGAATTAGAAGAAAAAAATAACATTAAAAATAACATCGGGATAATATTATTTCCATGTCTTTGCCATGGTGAAATCTTTAATACCATCAAATTTTCCAGCACTAGGTATCTCAGGTTACTAAAGGACTGATTAGCACTTATTGTATGGATGAGTTAAACTACTTGCACAATACATCTTGTGTGGTTTTGCGTGGCAAGGTTTTGGTAGCGGGGGGGCTACAGTAGTGGCTTCTGTGAGAAGCTGCTAGAAGCTTCCCCGGTGTCTGACAGAGCCAATGCCAGCCGGCTCCAAGACGGACCCGCCGCTGGCCAAGGCCAAGCTAATCAGCGCCTCTGGGATAACATATTTAAGAAAGAGAAAAACAGCTAGAGAGATCTTTTGCAGCCAGAGAGAGGAGTGAGAAGATGTAAGAAACTCTGCAGACACCAAGGTCAGTGCAGAAGGAGGGGGAGGAGGTGCTCCAGATGCTGGAGCAGAGATCCCCCTGCAGCCCATGGTGAAGACCATGGTGAAGCAGGCTGTCCCCCTGCAGCCCATGGAGGGAGGATGAGGGGGTGTAGCAATTCCACCTGCAGCCCATGGAGGACCCCACACCAGAGCAGGTGGAGACACCTGAAGGAGGCTGTGGCCCCGTGGGAAGCCCATGCTGGAGCAAGCTCCTGGCAGGACCTGTGGACCCATGGAGAGAGGAGCCCACGCCAGAGCAGGTTTGCTGGCAGGAATTGTGACCCCGTGGGGGACCCCACGCTGGAGCAGTTTGCTCCTGAAGGTCTGCACCCCGTGGAGGAGACTCGCGTTGGAGAAGGCCGTGAAGGACTGTCTCCCGTGAGAGGGACCCCACGCTGGAGCAGGGGAACAATGAGAGGAGTCCTCCCCCTGAGGATGAAGAAGCAGCAGAAACACCGTGTGATGAACTGACCGTAACCCCCATTCCCCATCCCCCCTGTGCCGCTGAGGGGGGAGCGGAGGTTGAAGCCGGGAGTGAAGTTGAGCCCGGGAAGATGGGAGGGGTGGGGGGAGGTGTTTTAAGATTTTGGTTTTATTTCTCATTCCTCTACTCTGTTTTGCTTAGTAATAAATGAGATTAATTCCCTCTCCAAGTTCAGTCTGTTTTGCTCGTGATGATAATTAGAGAATGATCTCTCCCTGTCCTTATCTTGACCCATAAGTTTTCTTTCATTGTACCTTTTCTCCCCTGTCTAATGAAGGAGGGGAGTGATAGAGCAGCTCTGGTGGGCACCTGGCCCTCAGCCAGGGTCAACCCACCACAAAGATACATTATCTTCTGATGCAAAAGCAAAGCACTTTCCTGTGTTAAGGTTTGCTAATAAATAGGATAAATATTTACAACAAAACCCCAAATTAATCCAGTTATATAATGTAATTTATATATAAAAACCCAACATGTCAAAATTCACTATAAGTATTTAAAAGTCTGCTAGTAAATCAGTTGAAGCAGCATAATTCTGTACATTGAAATGATCCCTGTAATACTCTTATAACCACTTGATAAACAGTGCTTATTATCCCAAAGGCAGACAAACTTCTCTAATATAGCAATCCTATAAATGATGCCAAGACCTCTAACACTAAAGACTACTTTCTCATTAAGCAGAATGTAAGAGAGGAACCAAAAAACCCAAACAGTATATGTAGAACAGTATTTGGAAGCTACAGAAGGATTTGAATTTTTAACAGGTAGATTAGGTCTTCAAGCAAGATCTTCACTGACGCAAAATCATCTATCCAGCCCTAAAACAAAACCAAAACAACCAACCACCAAACAAAAAAAAAAAAACAAAACCAAACCAGCCAACCAACCTCTGTATTACTATCACCCAGCAGTGAGCAGAAAACAGTATTTTAAGTGTGATTTCTACTAGTATATGCTTGTATAGTATTCAGCCTTGTAGCTGCAAGTTCCACAGTTGTACTCTGATGAAGTCACAAGATGCTGGTTTTATGGTACTGGGAAGTTTGGTTACCTCACTGCATTTTAGACTATATTTTACATGAATTCAAAATGTAATTTAAAAGATTAAGAGCCATTCAGGAAGAAAACATGCTTAACACCTCTTGAATTCTACCTTTTGCATTACAGATTTTGAATGTTACCAAACCATTGAGCAAATACAATAATTAGAAAGTTAAAAGAAAGTGTGAGTGCAGAGCTGCTGTTTAAAAATTGAAGCATTTCTTCATGAGCCTTATAGTGCTTAACACCTGCATCATCTGTAAAGCTAGTGCAAATAGTATGAGAGTGCTAGGACTTCAGCCACGGCTTCCGGTCTTTAAGAGAGGGAACAGAACAGTCAAATATGTAATTTTGTAAAATATAAAAGCATGTTTGCCACCACAGAATACTCTTATCTGTATCCACAAACAGAAGTGCATAAAAGTAGATGTCCACCACAGAGAGATACTCAAGAATCAAATGAATGTTTCAAAACGCAAACATAGAAAGGAAGTAAACAAGAGGTGGACCAAGGGACAAGCAACCTTTGAGAGCCACAGAGACACTGTCTGTGCATACAGAGATATGGTTAGAAAAGCCAAAGCCCACCTGGAACTGAAGCAGGTGAGGAATGTCAAAGGCAAAAAGGGCTTCTAGAAGCACCTAAGCCTACCCAAACTTCAGTAAGGCATTTGACACTGTCTCCCATAAGATCCTTGTGGGCAAGCTGTTGATGTACGGGCTGGACAAGCAGACAGTGAGTAGATTGAAGATTGGCTGAATGGCTGGGCCTAGAGAGCGGTAGTCAGTGGAACAAAGTCTAGCTGGAGGCCAGGAACTAGCAGCATACCCTAGGGTCCATACTGGGTCCAGTCCTGATTAACATCTTCATTAATGATCTGGATGATGGGGTAGAGCCCACCCTCAGCAAATTTACTGATGACACAAAACTGGGAGGAGTGGCTGATACAGCAGAGGTACCTTAATAGACTGAAGAAGTGTGCTGACAGGAACAAAGTTAAACAAGAAGTGCAAAGTCCTGCATCTGGGGAAGAACACCCCATGCACCAGGACATGCTGGGAATGATCATCTGGAAAGCACCTTAGTAGAAAAGGACCTGGGGTCCTGGTGCACACCAAATTGAACACAAACCAACACGGTTCCCCGCAAAGAAGGTTAAGGGTATCCTGGGCTGCATTAGGTAAGCATTGTCAGCAGGATGAGGGAGGTGATACTTCCCCTCTATACAGCACTGGTGAGGCCACACCTGGAATGCTGTGTCCAGGTCTGGTCTCCTCAGTATGGGAGAGATACGGAGCTACTTGAGTCAAACAAACAGCCACTAAAACAATTAATGGACTTGAGCATCTCATACAAGGAAAGGCTGAGAGAGCTGGGACTGTTAAGCATAGAAAAGACTTGAAGAGGATCTTATTAATGTATATGCATACCTGAAGGGAAGGTGTAAAGATGATGAAGCCAGGCTGTTTTCAGTGGTGGCCAGTGACAGGACCAGAAGCAATGGGCATAAACAGGAACACAGGCAGTGCTGCCTGAACATCAAGAAACACTTTTACTGTAAGGGTGACTAAGAACTCTAGGTTGCCTAGAGAGGCTGTAGAGTCTCCATCCTTGGAGATACTCAAAAGCCATCTGAACAGAGTCCTAGGCAACCAGCTCTAGGTGACTCTGCTAGAGCAGAGGGGCTGAAAACCATGACCTCCAGAGGTCTCATCCAACCTCATCCATTCATAAGAAAGAAGAGCCTGCACAGATATTCAGTACAGTCACATCTATTAATATCAGCTTTTCAAAAGCTACAAAAATGACAGAAAGACTATGGTCTTTCTACACACATTGTCCTGCTGCATTACCTTCTCCTAGCTCCGGTCATTCTTGTTCAATAGACTACCTACCAAGACACAGTAACAGATAATTTTTATCACACATTAAATACTCAGAGCCAGACATATGAGGATAAAGAAAAAAGGGTTGTATAACCTCAGAAAAACATTTGACATTTCAGCCTATATACAAAAAGCACTATTATTTTTATAAAAGATCAGAACCTCTCTTATTAGGCTGCCTCTCCATGCTAGGAAGAGCATCATGGTTAAGCATGCACAAAATAATGATGCAATTACACCGAAGTACCTCACTTTTAGTGACATCTTAGTCCTTTCAGTAGGAAAGGAAGATTAGACAGCAAGGCATAAGATCTAAGCCAGCGGCTCTTCAGAACAGGCTCTCTGGAATATTTTGTTCTTCAGCAGATCAAAAGACATACTCTTCTAACCACTTAGCTCCTTTACATTTATGGTTGCTGACACTCAGCGGGATCATGAAGTTTACCATGCATAATAGTGGGGCATGCATCTAATATAAAGATTAGAGAAAACAAATTTGCAAGAACATTTGACCAAGGTTAAACAAGTGATGAGAATCCTTTTGTCATGTAGTCCCCAAAATTACTTTCTTATACACTGAGATTGATGGCAAGTCATCATGTAAATACAGTACAGATTCTGTACAGTAGATAGCTACAGCCTCATTTCCAGAGGTCAAAAATTGAAGGACCACAGACATTCCTTCTGTATCAAGGATTCTGTTTGTTTCAGTTGCCACAACTGAGCAATGTCTAAGATCACTTAAAAAGAAAAAGCCAGTTTTAAGCTTCAGAGTTTTTCTCCCCATGTTTCTGCCATGCCAGAGCTATGGTGAGCTAGCCATTAAATCCCCACTTAACAGAAGTGATATTCTGCATAAATTATTCATAATTATCTTCAGTCCCTCCAATTCAGTCATTCTTTCTTAAAGTCCAAGTCAGTAACAAAGCTGCATTCCTCTATAGGCCCGTACTTTGGAATATGAACAGCTGCTTTAGCTTATTTCTCCCCATTAGGAACAATCACCTGTTCTCTTCTGGAGTTTGATTTCCCATCTTGATTCTGTTCTCTGCTCCACCCAATGATATCAGTGCTCTCCCTTTAGCAGCTGCCTTATCACATGTCTGCTTTGGGAGAACAGAGGCAGAGGGAAATCTTGCAAATACAGCCAGTAGTGGCCAAAACATTAGCCTACTCTAAAATATAAGTATTTTGTACAATGTGGTGTCAGCTATACCCAGAGTGATTCCTATTGATGCTGTACAGGTGAAATACACAATTTTGCATTGTTCTTTGAGTTAGGGATCACAATAAGCTTCTCAAACCCGTGGCTCATTCACAGTGCAAATGAGTTTTGTATCTCAGCTTTCATATTTATACTTGAAAATTCAAAAGTTGATTCTACTCACATTAAAGCCATGACAGAGTCCCATACAGTTGACCATCTCTCAGATGAGAAGATGTTTTAGATACTTTCTGGACTGTCCTCTTTTAGAGGGTTTATGCATACAGAAAGCTCTTAAGTAGAAAACTAAGAAATTATAGTTGTTAGTTCTTTTAACTAGCTATCAACCCTACAACAAAAGCAGAAAAATGCCTAGTTATGATTCTAAAAAAACCCCAACTTTTAGAAACATTATTTAGTTAATTAAAGCAGACTAATACCAAAAATGTCAATCACTAATCAACATTATCAGCTACTTAATTTTGCCTGAGCACTACCACTGCCAACAGATCTAGCATTTAACTTTGAGCATCAGTAATAGGATCAGGAGACCTGCTACAGATTAGAAATTCTTTCTGGCAGGAACTATGTGGTACCTCTTGCTCATGCAGTACTCAGCATCTAGAGTACACATTCCCCACAGTCAGATAAAGTTATAATAAAATGCTGTAATCACATCCAAACTATGTCAAATAACTCTTCCTCTTCACACTTAATTGCCTTTTTAACTGTCAATGAAATTACATCTTCCCTCCCTACTTTTGCTGCAATATCATCATCTAAGTTGCAGAACCATACAACTCAGTGTCCAATATACGTCAATGGACGTAAAGTCTTAACTGATCCCTTACATTCAAGGTTTAGGGTCTTCAACATGTGCTCAGACCAAAAAACTGCATCTGGATAGCAAATGCAATAGCCTTGTCAAACACTAAGTAGACTTTCATAAGATTTTAGTGGAAAATATCCAGTATTAATGATTCAAATTTATGTAGCTGATTTCAGGTGATGAATCATAACTAACCCATAAATTTCACTAATTGGAAACCCCTCTCACTGCCCACACTCAAGGAAAAAAAAAGTTAGACACTTGCTGCAGCATTCTGGTCAAAAACCCCAAATAAGGCAATCCTTAATTGATTTTTTTGGCACAGACGCCCCTCAATTGTATCTACACAACCCAAAGATCAGCAATTTATATAAACATATATACACAACAGAACAAAGACTGAGTATTTATAGGGCAAAAAAGCTATTGTTTTATTGCCTTAAAAATTAGAGAATCATTTAAACACTAAAGATAGCTTGAAAGAATGTAGCAGTAAAGGTATTTAGCAAATCTCAGTAATTGCATATTTAGTATGCTACAAGATAATTCCTCAAAGCAAAAAAACAGTATTAGTATTTCCCAGTCAACATATACTAAACTCAGGACCAGTCATTCTTATTTTTGTGAAAAAATGAGAGTTGGACTGAATGTGTGATACTGAAAGCTTTTGTGTCATCACTAAGGTCCTGGTCCAGAGTTATTAATGAGTTAAAATGCACCCAGTTCAAGTGAGGGTAATTCAGACTTGACTATCTCTTTCCTTGACTCTTGCCAGACCCAACCTCTCTACACACATGCCTGCAGTCCAGTATAATTGACCCAGCTTGTAGCCATGCCCCCTAATTCAAAGGGCATTTGCCTCACAGAAGCTCTGCCCTCTATGTTACTCTTCAGAGCACTCCATTTCATGCTCCACAACCACAAGGACAAGAATCTTTCATTAAAAAAAAATAGGCTAATAACTCATGAGCCCATGAGTCTGGGACATAGCCAGAGATCTGTAATATGGGTTAACATCTGACCAAACTGTGAAAATAATTGCTACTTCTCCTGTACAGTAGCTCCATATCTTCCCTGTGTGACCTGGAACATGCGCCACTAGTGACAGACCTCTCCTCAGAGTACTGTGGCATTTCAGCTTTGCCATACCCTTTAAAAAAATTCAATAGCTTTATAGGATCTGGGAAAAGGATTATATAAGTTATTACAACACTGAATTCTGACAAAGAAAATAGTCCCTAAAGCACACACGCATTTAAAAACTGACACCCCCACCCCAAGAAGTTAGGTCAGATTATTTCTTCAAGCATGTATGAGACAGTGGCAGCACCACAATCCTCCTTCGGCCCCTGGCAGGAATTTTCACCTATGACTGCACATGCAAAGAACAGCAAACCATGCTGAACAGGACCCAGAGCAGGGCATTTAACAATTCATTTTCCATATATTAGTAAGTTAATAGCATGAGAAATCTTGAAGTAATTGTGTATTTCTAAAATTTTCCAGAAAAAAAAATATCTTCTTGTTTTGGGTTCCCCCCACATCTTGCATTAAATAAAAATATACTTGAGAGCCATAATATTTGGCTGGAGAATACTTACAGTTTGGAGTCTAATAAACTTTGAACAAGATAGAAATGCTTTACATGTCATTTTTTGTACCCTCACTACTCCATTTTTCAGCTCTGTATCTAGGCTGATTCACACATATGCACACACATACTTTATGGCCTTATATTCAATGAAAAATATGACCATGTAAGGATGAGAAACAAGCAAAACAGTTGCTAATCAGGTACTTTTAAGATTTTAATCTGAAAAGTAGCACTACATGTTAGTCACAAAACCATAACATGGGTCTATCCTTCTAGGATCATCAAGAATGGTTATGTCATCTGCTTGCCTTCTGTCACAAATCTAGAGGAATGGCCACAAACAAGTCTCCTTTACCTGTCCAAGGGCAGCAGGCACCATACTGTTTACTCATTAGAGGAAAGACTGGCACTTGTGAACAGGCTCACTCTCGAGAGAAAACTGCTCTTTGGAAAGGAGAAGATATTACTATGTACTGTATCACCAGCAATAGTTAAACATCTACCCTAAATCCAACTGGAATTCTGTCAGGATGTTGTAAAAAAAATAAAATCCTAGTAGCTCCTTCTGTACTCATTTACTGAGCCATCTATAGATGCAATCATATGACATGGTTCTGACAATCATAACTTTGGCAGTAGTTTTTGCAGGATATTGTCAAGAGCAAGAAAGCCACATTTAAGTACAAGGACAGCTACAATGAAAGAAGTGGGTCTGTCAGCCCCAGAAATCCCACCTTGTACAAGTTAAAAACACTCACTTACCTTTAAGCTACTGAGTATTTTGATTTAAAAGAAGGTGAAAGATAGGATAAAGAACTAGACAAAAGTCAGATGCCACATGTAAAACAAAGAATAAAATAGAAAGCTTCTTGTCCTACTATTATTGAAAGGCCTTACCTTTTAAAGTAACCTGTGTACACTGCTCAGCAGGTTTTTGGGGTGGGTTTTTTTTCCCCCATAAAGCCCTGAATATCAAGATATAGTCCACTGTGCTGAAAGCCACTCTTTCAAAAAAAATGAGAATGCCTGCCAATAAATCACAACTGTTTTACCATATGCCACATCGTTCTGCCAAGTATCACCAGCCTGTTCTACTTTTAAGCAAATTTCATTATAACATAGCTCAGAGCAATGCTCATTAAAAAGTAAACTGAAAAATGTCAAGTTGTTTTTATATTAAAAATGTGACTTTGTTTTCCATGAAGATTTCAGACTGAATTTATTGAAGAGGAAAATTTGAGAAAGCTCACCTCAAACTTACCACTCCACTTCTGGTACTAAGAAGACAGCCCTGTCATCAGCTCCATCACACACTAACGGTGATTGTTACTTTGAAGACTGTCCATTTCCCAGCACTCCAGTGAGATCTCCGATTTCAGTGCACTCATTAAACACCCTCCCCTATTAAACAGGAGTTCAGGATACAGCCGTCTCTTTGGATAACTTTGAATATGTGTGGTCACCTTTTTATATTACAGAGGCTCACTCCAGTCAGTTTTAAGAGTCTAAGTCATTAGGCCCTTTCAGCTTTTCCACAAGCATGTAAGACTCAGCACCAGGGTTTCCATATAACAGCTGACAAGACTGGTCTTTAACTGATGAATTATCCAAAAACTAGTCCAAATGCTGACCTGATTTAAACTCTGATCTCATTGGACTCATGGGGTAGGGAGAGTATGCAAATCAACCCAAAATCTGGCTTTAGAGCCTCTTTGATTTGGTTTACCCAGAAATAGATCAACTCATGGCGATTTTACATTTTAGCTTGATGAGTCATTGCTAAACCTATCAGACTAAGACAACAGACATTAGCTTTCCATTAGAAAAATAATTCTTTCATTTACTTGCATCCAATATTCCTCATGGCCAACAGTCAATCAAGAAACATGCCTCCTTCCTGGTTCTGTTAAAGTTTTAGCAGAAGTTTAAAGAATATTATAAACTTTTGTCAAAGTAAAACTCAAGATTAAAAAAAGGGTCACAATCAAGTGGGGCTTACAGCATGAGTCACAGTATGGAACTTATACATGTCATAGTAGCTTTCTTTTGAGAAATCAGATTTTCATCAGATGCCAAAATACGATTTAAGGGTTCTACACATTTTAGTTGGCACTCTTATTTGAAAACTATGTTACAATGCATGTCAACTGCTGTCTAGTGGTTACTTCCTGTCACTGCTCATCCAGAAAAACACTAATAAAATTCAATACCACAGTACAGCCTCTGAAAAGCCAGGTAGTTCTAGGGATGTGCTATGTAACTGATATCCAAAATTCAGTTTTTGCAAGTATGAGACCACTTGCATTTCCTTTTCACATTGCAGTCTCTATTTACACACACACTCTTACCTGCCCTTCTACAACAGTACGGAATTTCTAAAAGCCGTTCTGTTCTTCTGTTCTAGACTCATAATTTGCTTTTCATAGCTATTTTCATTCCTGTTGCCTCCTCCTTGCACAGTTTTCATTCACTTAACCAAACTTGGACCAAAACCTATTACCATTCTTATTTTAAGGGATACATTAAAATTAATAAGGTATTTAAGAACAAAGGCCATATCTGTTCAGCCTGTCACTCAGTGTTTGTGTCCGTCTTCTTCCACCCCCCTTCTTTTTTGACCTGTCAGTCAACAAGAACACCTGTGGAGAACAACCTTTAAAACTGCCTTTTTTTTATCCTCCACTACTCAAAAGCCAAGTAAATAATTTTAGTATGTTATTATACTGAATTCTCATTCTGATTCATATTGAAACATTACTAAAACTCAAATTAGGCTGTTTAGCCCAAGACAATTTTTTGTTAGACTTCCTCTCATCCCAACCAACTAAGTACTTCTATGTGTGTATATAGATACGAGCGTACACATCTTTTGATTTATTTGAAGATGAACACTGCTTCTTAGCAAAATCCAGCTATACTTAACTTTAAGCAAAAACAAAACTATAAAATTTTGTACTTCAGTAAAAAAAAAATCAAGTATCTGATAAACAACAGAAACCTGCCTTTTCTCAATCCATAATTCAGCATATTTCCCATCTTAAGCTAAATGAATCCTCAGCAATACACATACTAAGAAGCCAGTAACCACAGGGTCTAGTTGCCTGGAAACAGGCCTGTTTCAGTCAGCTGCTGTAGACTACAAGGAAATTCTGCCTGATCCTTCAGGATCAGCCACCAGGCTCACAAAAAAAAAAGTCTAAACTTCCATCAAGACTTCTCCACAAATTAATGTTTTAAGTTGTTCATGAATAGAAAAAAATAAAACATAGGACAAAGAATCAGTATTTGCCAAATCATACAAACAAAAGAAAGCAATGCCATGAGAATCAGGGCACACCTATATCACCACATATGTGATTTGCTGCAAGAACTACAGAAACTAGTTCCATGGCCCCACACACTGACAGTGCCTATGCAGAGAAGAACTAATCACCAGTGTCTATGTCCTGCTGCAGTGCTCCCTCAGCTTGGAGTTACCTGCACACCTGAACTTTCAATCAGACATGAGTATTAACAGCTGCTTTGAAATGAACACCTGTTTATTTTTCCACAGTGAAGTTACTTAAGCCAGTAAATCACAGGTGCAGTGTAACTGAAGAAAAAGTCTCAAAAAGTACAAGGAATTAAAATAAGATACCTATTTATTGACTGTAAAGGAAAGGAAAGTTTTATCAACCATTACTTCTACCATCCAACAAACTCTTTCCTTCATTATTTACAATCTGTATCACTCAGGCTGCTACATTTCTTATATTGATCTCAGATTTTGTCAGAGTTGCAGTAGAAGTACCCAAACCAAACACAAAGCCCTATGGATGATAGCGGGGAGGTGCAGGAGGTGCATGGTACAGTTCCCATCACAGGGACAGGCCCATTCCTGAAGCGGACTGCAGAATATCCAGATCACAGCCCTATTCTGAATGGGGCAAAGCAGAAGTTCCCACTCGGTTTGCTAGCGTTTCCTCCAGTATATTATAAACACTATTTACATTTTGAGGATTGATCCTCCCTTTTCTCAGTCTTGCTTTAAGTGACAGAATTGCTCTCATATCAGCTTTTTTTTTGGGGGGGGGAACAATTTCTGGGAAACTGAAGTTTTGTCTTTGCACAAGTGGTACAGGAGGTGTATTTTTTTTTTTTAAAGCTAACAAGGATAAAACAGGGGCTGCCGGATTTTAAGGATCTTATCCTGACATGCAGTTTGGAGGGAGAAGGGTTTTCTTAGGTTTGTTTTTTTTTGGGGGGGGGGAGGGGGGCTGATGGTTTGGGGGTTTGTGTTGTTCATTTTGAGGTGGGTATTGTTTTTTTCCCCCTCCAAACAAAATAGTAAATCAGTAATGTTTAGCAGTGCATTAAGTGCTCACTATTCCGGTGAGTACAATGAATGACTTTGAAGTAGGTATGCTGCTTCTAAAGCAAATCAGTAAAATCTAAAGATGAGAAAATCTGCAGTGTCATTTTCAGGTATAGTGCAAGTGATCTTACTCTATTCTGAGGTTGAATCCCTCCACCCCCTCTCACAAGTGCCAGGGCTACAGCCAAAAACCCACCGTATCTTCTGATCTCAGAGTACACATGGGAGGAGGCATTTCCAGATTATCTTCTCCCAAAATATGGGCTAAAGCAGCCTTTCAGTACCTCAAGCTGCAGCATGGTTCTGGAGTCATACCGTGCTCTGCCAGCGTGTTCTGGTGAAGTTTGCAGCAAAGCAATAATAAACACTGGGCAGGAGATGGAAAGAAGGAAGCAGCCCTACTCCCTCTGGCATTTGCTGGCTGGGAGGTTATGAAGCAGTGCATCATAGGAGGAGAAGTAGCAGGATGGACAAGCTATTGTTTGGAGATACAAGCAAAATTAAAATCCTAACCAGCAGGTCTCCACACAGGCTTTTTTTTTTTAAAAAAAAAATTTAAAATGCCTCAGGTCTACTTCGACTTTGTATTTGGAATTAGTCCTCCTTTTAATAAGTATAAAATGAAAGGATAACAGGGAACAGTAGAATAGGCCATTAACAGTTAAGTTCTTTCACACCTTTCCAGAAATCTTCTGACCACAAGTCCCCAGTGGGGAATAGTTCCCCAGTATTTCAAAGAAACACCAAGTGCCAAGGACTCTGGATCAGTTTCTAGATCAAATGCCTTTTCATTCTTGACCTTTTCCATGAAAAGGTTATATCTTCTCTCATAACCACTTTGAAACTCAAGCCTTTCCCAGTAATTGAAGAGACTTTATAACCCTAACATTTTCAGTTACAATTGCATCTTTGTTAGCACTTTTCCAGTACTACTTAGAAGGGACACAACACATTGTTGAGCTTTTTCTAAACAAAGTTAGGCAAAAAACAGATTAGTGTAGAAGTTTTAATCAAAACTTTGCAGTTTTAGGAGTACTATACTCTTTCTTATTATGCACAGAAGGCTTAAATAACACAAACTAGTAGTAGCTGAACAGTGTAACAAAACAGGGAACAACCTCTGCCTGTATCTCAGATCTCTTTTCTTGTGGATGTACCTCAGTATAAAAACAACCTGGAAATTCCTAGACAAAATACAGGTCAGTGGCTCAGTTTTGAAATACTTTTCTCAGCACAATTTGTATGCTTTTCTGCAACACATATTAATGCCTACATCAGTTACTGACTGTTACTTCAAAGGGCCAGCCAAATAAACTGATTTTAAGGAATGAGAGTACTAGTACTACTGTACAAGTAGTATAGGAATGGAAACAGAGAGCAGGTCGATGACTTGCCCCAAGGCACAATAAACCTGTGCCAGTTAGAACACAGAAGAACAGTTGACAAATATTAGTCTTGCACTAGCAAAACCACTGATAAGAATTTATAACTGATGCTTTTTAGCAACCAGATAACTACAGGTAAAAATAGTGTCTACTCTCTTCCCAACTTTCATTTAGCACAAAGAAATAGAACCAGATGGTGCTGGATGCCAGAGAACAGTACTGCAAATATGCAAAGGTATGTGCTTTTTAACTCCTAGGCAAAGGAAATTTTCTAATCCTTCCATTTGAGGAGCAGAGGATTAGCTACTATTTCATTTTTTCACATTTGTTCTGCACTAGCATTCCGTAGTCTATCAATAATTAACATCAGGCATAAACTGCAGTCAAAGCTTTAATACTGATCCCCTCCCAGGCTAAGGCACCACTCACCACAGTCCACCCTGTTCACAGTTGTATCTTCTCCTCATTTTAATTGAATTAAGAACAGCATCAGGCAGATACACATGATCACTGTTTTATACAGCTAGACTTACTACAATCATTTTGAGTCAAACGTGCAGAGACTGGGTGACTTCTAGCATTTATCAAAGTGAAGGATTAAGAGCACCAGGGCTCTAGCCAGATGGGACAGACAGGCACTGCAGGGAGCTGCTTTGTACCAGCCTTGCAACTGTCTTAATGAAAAGCTAAACTCTACTTGGCTTTCTGATGCCAGACCTTTAGTCAGTGTTAATCAAATCTAGTTTTCCAAGGGAAATTTTACAGATGCTTTACACGAACAGACACTGCAATTAGAAACAGTATAAACAGATCTTCAAATAACACTTCTACAAGAATGCAAACACACACACTTTTGTTTGTCAATGTTTCAGTCAGCCACTAATTAAGAAAGTACTCAAAACGCCTGTCTTCAAGGATCACTCTTGAAAGCACATAGATTAATTCTAGAAGAAACAGAAAATGCTGTACTGGCTATCTAATTGGTGTAGTTGTAAGTTATGAACACAGCATTGACAGCCGGTGCCAACTGCCTCCTGGTCACAGATTGAATCTACCTTTGTATTCCAATAAAGCCAGTGAACTGCAGCTGAATTACATCCTCCTACCAGAAATAGGTACACTGAAGAAGTCAAGGAACACACTTGATTTTTGCCTCTTGTGTGAATAAGAGCTCCAGGCAACTTGTTCTCCTTTCAAGCAAATTTGGAAGCTAGTGGATCATTAACATTCCCCACAGGTAAACTTCGCAATTTATATTCAGATTATTAATATTTACTTGTTAGATACACGGAGACATTATTTCTCAGGTATTTTTCTATTGTGCTTTGAAAAAGCACAATCAATTATTTCCTCAAGTAAAGACAGAAATAAAGAGTTGGCTTGCAGCAGTGACACATTAAACTACTTTTAGAAAATGAGATAAGTCTGATTAAGTATAAGTTAGAAATGTTTGAAGAAACAAAGCCTTGCCTACCAAAAATAAAAGTTTTAGGAAAATAAGTAAATCCACACAAATCTAAAATAAGCTAACTGTAGTGCTAAATGATTCGTTTGCTACTTTTAGCAGGACATACTCTGAATAGCCTTGTCTGTTTTACCTTTACAGCAGAAAAATGGTCAGAAAAAAGCTAAGAGCTATCAAACATTTAACATTTAGAACTACCTAATGGCAGAAAAAAAGCAACTTTATGATAATATTTAACAGTATAGGCTGCAAAAAGATTGAACCTATTTCCAGAACACATTTAGATGTAACAGCTGTACAGTAACTGACTAGTTTGGGATAAAGAAAATTATGTATGCACTGTATAACAGGATCACCTTGTTGAAAAGCAAGTATTACAGAAGTGTTTTTGAAGAATGAATGTCAAAAAATTTTACCCTAAATTTACTAAAATAAACTTAGAAAATGCAATGCAGAGGGAAAGGAAATAAATACTTTCTATTTAGACAAAAGAATAAGAGAAGCACTGTATTTTCAGAGAACAAATGATTGCAAACTTCTGTAATAGGCTGGGGTAAATCCACAAGGTCTCTGCTTATCAGACCGACCAACAGGTTGACCTGATCTAGTCAACCTTGCTTTGAGCAGAGACTTGGACTAGGTGACCTCCCAAGGTCCTTGCTACTTTAAAGAAGGGACAGGAACTTTGATTTTACAGTCAGAAATCATCTACCACGTCAAATCTTCCTGATACATAACATTAAAACATTGCTTTACAGTATCTGGTAGCAGATGAATTTTTCCTTCTGTGTTAGCAACAGAAGATAACAGAGGATGCAGAAGTCTCCACCTACCTTCGCAGCTTCAGGTACTTCTGCTCTCTTTTACGTCTGTATGCACAGACCAAACCGCCCTCCAACAGTAAGGTAGAAGGCTGATTGATTTCATTCTGTTTCAGGTCAGGACTCTTCCAAGAGTCACAAAGCCTCACCAAAGCTTTCTGATAGAAGAGGACTCAATGGATAACATAAGACCCATAAAAAAAAAAGATATTTTGCCTGTTTATACCTTTCCTCCTTGCTCATTGCTTGAAATTAAAATTGGATGTTAGAGGAGCAAAGTTAAGTTTCAACACTATAAAAGCAAAAGAAAAAAATCTTACTAAAATACGAATACCACTAGTTTTCCACTTAGCATAATATAGATTGCAGAAATAAATTACTACACATCTTGGGGTGCTGTATTATGAAAATTTCACTTAAATCATTGCCCATCTACTTTCCCATAGACTTCTCTAAAGCCTAACTTCAGCACATGTCTGTTTCTACACAACCACAGCTTCTAGCTAAAGCTACTTCATCATTTCTGGGGCACAGTATATTAAACAGTACAACCTTTAGCTAGCAAAGAAGAAATTTCATCTCACTATTATTGACAGCTAGCAGCTATTTTCTTGTGTAGAAGACACTCCAAGAGACTGTATTTCACTTCTGTTCCCAATTCAGCTACTTTAGCTGACTACTGTATCATCTGAACTGTTGACGTTACAGAATTATCACAAGAACTTAAGCAAACTATATGAAACATTACTATCTATAGAAGAGTTATGTTCTGTTAGCTACACGCTGTCAATGCTGACCAAAATTTTCCTTGAGCTACATAAAACCAAAAGTCACCAGTGATTGCCTGGCAGGTCATGACTACAATTCACAGAAGGGAGAGAAGGTAGTTTTTAGACTTAACATCATCCACATGAAACTGAGGAAACTTCCGTATAAACTGCAATAGCACAGCTACTGATAGTATGATTACCAGTTCATCTCTAAGAAACACAAGCATGTGCCATGAGAAGCTCATACCTCCTTTGGCATGTCTTACCTAAATTACCTCGGATACTCAACGCCTCCTGGTGGCAGCAGTGATAAAACTGCTCTGCTTGCCTTTGAAACACTAAAACTTCTGATGTTTCATCACAAGCTTAGTATAGTAATTGATTTCAGCTCTGAAGTCCCCAAAACAGTATATTCTAGTTCTTCCATCACAGTAATCCTTTTAGCATCCAAAAACCCCCAACCAATTTGATTTTGAACACAGCAAAGCAAGCAGCTGAAATACTAGTGAAGAGCTATAACAGAGGAAGAGATTTTATTGTCTCAGAAAGCAGCACACTTTTAATAAAATTAGTAATTCATCTTTACTGGAGAACTATCTATTTTTTGAATAGCCCATAACTTAAACCCACATCTCCTATGAACCTTCTAAAGAAAGAGAAACAAGAGACCCCATAGCCTTGGCACTGAACACAACTCCAGAGCTGGCTACACAAGTTTTACAGTCTACCAGTGTTGAACACTTCAATACATGATTAAAATCACATTTCATAGTTAGATGAAAGACACTCTTTCTTTATATTCTTATAGCCATCTAGTAATTATGACAAGCAGACTTAGCCTTTTATTGTTTGCCCATGTATACACTCTAAGAGCATCTTTTCTATACCGTCCCTTCTGCAGTGATCCCCAATCATATTGATGAACTTTTATCTATCAACTCTACTGAAGATGACTTTAAAAGTAAGCAGTGCCAGAGCTCAGTAGTAAGGGGGTAATTCATTCCATGTGGTACGTGTATATGTATACACACCCCCACCCCCTTCGCAGTGCATTTATGCTATTAATAGCAAGATGTCACTTACAACTACACAGGACTATGTACATCCTGGAATCACAGAATAAATTTGTGGTTTTGAGCCAGACAGAATAATTTAATTTTCCATATAGTTAAACAACAGAACTTTCCATATCATTCCAAACAAAAAAACAGATTTTTTTTTTATTTCTATAGTCTTTCCTTGTCTCCACTGAAAAAGGAGAAGAGAAATCTTAAGAAAAAGCCATTTCTTTGAATATAGTTCAAGAAGTCCTAAAGGGAAACTCTTCATAATTTTTATTTCTTTTCATGATGGAAGTTAGGAGCAAGCTGCAATAGATTTTATCAAATGTTAATACTTCTTTGTTAATAACAACACTGTACACTAATCAGAGACAAAAATCTGAATACCACTTGAATGGTATGATAAACCCTGAAGGATCATCATCTTCTATTCATAAAACTAGCCTTGCAAATACTTATTTCTAATACAGTTGAACACACACCCCCTTGATCTCATTGGAATTAATACCTTCCAGAATAAAACACATCCAATCTAAGGCACAGTCATCACCTACTCTGCATGAGTACAATCAGGATTTTTAAAACTACTAGTACCTTCTGGTTTTTATCAATACAGTACCACTGCCTACCTGCATCTTTCCACTTCAATAACCAAGCCACCAAAACCCTCACAGGTGAGGGTTTCATAAGGTGCAAGACTGCAGGGAGGAACAAGGTTCAGCTGGAAGTCACATAGTCCAATAGCTTGTCTTGCTAGCTCTAGACACCTCCCTACAAACTTTAGAAAATTTGGCACTATTTTCAACAACAGTGGCTGCAGACTAAGTCCCCTGCATTTCTTCTACCAAAAAGCTGCAGTGAGGGTAAACTGATGGAGCAGAACATCAGGGACCTATACAGATATGGAAGGACACCACCAGCAGGACACTCATACAGCCGTTGGCTACTGCTCACCTCCAGATTTCTTCCTTCTCCTGAACTACTTTTCCTCACCACCATAAGCAGGTCTTTAATTGAGAGATTAAAGCATTAAAGGTAACACAAATACTATCTCTATTTTCAAAGCAATTAAAGCAACAGCAGTTTGAATGGTATCTTCAGTCAGTATGAAGCTGCAGTGATTTGCCACCTGAGAGCTGTACCAGTTTACTGCGGCTGAGAATCAAGTCTGTGGGACTTCAGTGTGTGCTTGCAATAGCTCACCCTACAGCCTTCCTCACAGACAGTGCAAACTGCCTCCTTTTTCAGGAGCATGGCCTTAGAGGGAAAAAAAAATAATTTTAAAACCATTAGTAGAGTTTAGGAAAGCAAAGCCTCATTGTACATTTAGTTATACAGCTTCACTGCACTTAACATAGCTTGCCAGTTCCTTCAGACAACTTAAACCCCAACCCTGAAAAACATCTCTGCCTTGGGAAAACACTATCAGTCTGTAGAGAGGTACCTTCCCAAAGTGTTCAGTTCAGAGACGGTTGTACAGCAAGGACTCAATTCGCTCTGCCTCCATCTCAAAATAAAAGTAATACCTGTTTTACAAAACTTGTGATGCCTTCCCAACTGCATAAACACAGAATCATTTGTATTAGTTTTAGAAGTCAATGAATCCTCTGAAGCTTGCTAGGCAAAGTTCAGTCTCAATGTATCAATTTCTAATAAAATCATAAGCCGTAGATTAATGCATAGCTGAATATGATCTCAGTTTCTTTTCAGATCTAGATATGCGTATGCAAGCATATGCTTTAAGATACTTAATTCAGAATACATTGTTATTTTAAACCACATAAGCTTTTTAACAGACATCAAACAATTTATATTAACTAATGTTGAAACAATTATCTGTTTCCCCTCTCCTGTTTTGGGTTTTTTTTTGTTGTTTGGTTTGTGTTGGTTGGTTCTTTCCTCTCCCTGTTTTTATTTAAGTATAATAGCTAGGGCTGTCAGTGAGATTTCTTCCTGGCAAAAAACATCGTCATATTGATTGAAAACATTTACAAGCAACTATCCAGGCAAAGTGCACTATCTGCATGCAAACTCTTCAACCAGTCAAGTTAGTATGTATCAATAACACCCACCCCACCCCCCCCAAACAAAAACCCCCAAAACTGTAGGAATTTAACCATGACAAAAAAAAATAATCTGCTCATCCTGATAAGAGTGACATTTCCTTAATGAATCTCTTAAAATCTGTTATTTAATACCTCCTCCTCTATTGCTGTAGAATTTAAATACATATATCCTTCCAGAAAGGAACACACACACACCCCCCCCAAGTCTTCCCCAAATCTTAGCACTGAAGTCAACAGCATCCACAATACAAAGCAGGTTATATGCAAACTACTGGTTCTGAATATACTAAAAATTGCAAGGAGTCCGTGTGTCAAGTGCCAATACGCTTATTTCTTGAGCAAGGATTTTTAACACCATGTAAATATGTATTTCAGATAAGAAAAGCAATTTCTTATTTAAATGTGACATTCTCTTCAAGAATTACAACACTCATGAAACTTCCACCACAGCCAAACCATAAAGATTAGTCTCAGACTAGCCTCTATAAATGCTAGTGTCTGTGACCATAACAGTGATGTATGAACAGAAAATTCTGTATTGCAGAAGCACTGACAAGTTTAATTGTATTTTTAGTATTGCAGAGAGGATAATCCTTCTACTAATATCTGAAATGAACTGGTACACTGCCACTGATGTTTGAATGAAGTAGCACTTTTTTTGTCTCCAAAGGGAGAATTCCATTTTAATTTACAGAATTGGAACAAAAAAAACCTGTTCACTATGAACCTTTTTCTCAATATTGTGTCTGTTTTACTCATTATGACCTAGGATGCCTCAAACTGGCCTTACAACCAATAACAAATACCCGAAAAACTAAAATACTCAGTTGCACACAGAATCACATCAGTTGGAAGGGTTCTTCTTCTACCATTTCTATATATATATACACACACACAAGACCATAAGAGAAATATATTTTTCTTCCTTTTGCTCTTTCACTGTAAGTACAACTTATCAAAAGATTATTTCTAGCTCTTACAGTTAGAAACAGTAGAAATAAACATGGAATTCTAAGTGAAACCTAGCAGGAGTCTTGGAACACTAGTATCAGAAATTAAAGAAATGAAGAATCTGAAGACAATATTGCTGATTTCCAGTTTATTAGAATAATTTTGTCCTCTACTTATCTAAACTGGGAGGGTAAGGCACCATGTATTAAGGTAATTAATGGAAATGGTGGTCTTCTATCAGTTTTGAGAAGTAACAAAATTGCAGTTATGTTGTAACTGTAAGAGTTACTGCATTTTAGGATATTCTCCAACCACAGTATTGTAGGAATACTAGGAAGTAAGACAAAGTAATTTAAACAAAGGCAAATTCTTTTCCCCTTCCTGTAGCTACCAGTTACATATGTTCCTGGCACAACCACATGTACTGAAGAAGGAAGTGAATTCACATTCCAGCATTTTTATTTATTTACAAAACATTTTACTGCTATCTGAAGAAAAAAATAGTATTCAACTGAAAAAGCAGACAATTTAATAATCATGTGGAATGCAACAGATGTAATTGTCATTGTTGTATTACATGAAAAGTTCAAAATTGTTATCCAAAACCTTTTAAAAAAAGTATAAACACATTTGAGGACAAAACGTTTTGCAAGTTCATTTTAGTTTTGCCAAACTGCTTTTGTCAATATCAAACAAGCCAAAATGGCACTGGTGTTTTTCAAATCTGACTGTTCATATAGTTTCTGATAGATAGTAAAAGAAATAAAATTGGTTTACTTTAAAACTACTCAATTAACCTTAAACAATCATTCCTGCTTTTTCATTTGACCTGATGTATCCCCTACATCCATTACTGACATCAACTTTCTTTCCAACAGGCACTGAACAAAAGTTTCCATATAAAACTAATTAATATGAAAAAATCCACCAGCATATTCTGTAAGGCTTAAACACTATAAACAGCTGCAAATATTTCTTCTCTAAACACATACCAAGTGATGATATCATTTATATGCTGCATGGCTCTACTTCATAGAAATTTACATATCAAGAAACCAACTGCAGATCACACACAAACTTTCTTCAATCAAATCTGCATTGTAATTTCTAAAAATCAGTTAGGCATAAGAACCAGTTACCTATTTTTAAGAACAGTATAATTGGTTTGCCCCTAACTGAAGAACACAACACATGTAAACAAAGTGCACACTGGCCTGACTGCTGTTAACACTGACAACTGTTAAAACAGAAACTGCAACACCATTGACTAGGTAATACATTACAACAGCATTTAAGACTGCACACTTCAGAAAGTGAGCTGTAAAGGTCTCAGTTCAGCACAGTACTCACCTGGCGCTAGCCAAGCACGAGGAGTTCACGTACCTTCATACTTCTATGCCATTCTATCACACAGAACGGCTGCCTCACATTAATCTAAAGCAGCTTACTCTTAAGCTACTTGAAGATTAACAATTCACTGCAGTAGTGAATTATGAAACAAGTGTCCATCAAAACACCAAGCCATCAAAACACAGGAGAACAGAATCAGTGTCATTTAAGATGCACACGAAAGCAGGATGGGCACAGGCAAGATAAGCCTCAAATTAGGAAGAAAATTCAAGCAGCTGGATGTACTAGGTAGATAATGCGTGCAGCCAGTGTTCAGTTAAAAAAAAAAAGGTTTTGGAGGGAATCTATTAACTTGCAGCAGTCCTGAAAGGAAAAGGAACACAATAAAAAGGCAGGGTTACGATGCAAGAATGAACAAAGATTGCTCAATAGCTCACTGTTGTGCAGCTTAACATCACCCTGTATCCTAGGAAACACCAAGATATTCCAAACACCATCACATGTACAATTCAGCTCCATTAATCATATCATCATTGCTCATCCATTCAAGTCTAGCTCCCCAAGGTTTTTCTTATCTTCAGTTGGCTTCTCCTTAGCCACCTCTTCATATGCCTTTCCTGTTCTCTCAGTAAGAGGCTAACTTCTCCCAGCTTATTCATATATGAGTATGGCAGTACGCCACTCTCCACACGCAAATCAAGAACAACCTGAACAACCCAGTAAGGTAGAGGAAAAGCAGTACAAGGTAGTCTTTCACCTCCTCCTACCATCAGCCTTCACTCACATGTACAATGACAGTACAAATGAAAGGATCTCTTCACTTGTCCAGCCTCTTTCAGCTCTGCTCATCCAACCATAAAGAAAACCATAAAGAAGGAATAAATAGGAACAAAATTAAGCACAGTAGGAAAGAAGGGATCAGGCAGAGAATATATAGAGAGAGAAGGAAAAAGTAATCACTGAGACAACTGAAACCAAGAAATAAAGATTGACAAGAATAAGGGAGTGACTGGAAAACAGAAGTGAAGATAGAACTCAAGAAACGTCTTACACATATTCATTGAAAACATATTAAACTGGGCATCTCTTAAAAGAAGGTTGTTGCTATGCTACTTGGTACTATGGTACTCTTCAAAATAAGACCCAATTGAACGTATTAGTTACAGAGAGTTGAATATATGACATACCACTAGTAGGGATTTGCATTTCTATTAATTTTAAACAAGTTATTACCAACACATTCATTGTCCAGACTTTCTAAAAGGAAGACAAATAAGTCTGATGTCAGATGCCTTACACAAAAAGCAACACCAGAGTGTTGTTTCTCCCCCCTCCTCTTTCAACACACCTGGAAACATTGTGACATTACAGACAGGTCATGAAATTTTACTATTCAAAAAATTGAATAAAGTTTTTTCCTACTATCAACATTCCTTTAGCCTTCAGGTCAAGATTGGGTTTTTCTTAATGTCTCAGCCACGTACATTGACGAGTCTCACTGATTAGTGTTGCTGTTTCTTGTGGGGGGAACATGGGGACATTTGAAGGGAACAAAGGCCTAATAAAACTGAGAAGCACAGATTCAAACATTGGGTTTCAATTGGTTTACATAATTTGGGGATCAAGCCTATGTTTCTTCAGAGATTATGTACTGAACATTAAGACCACCATAAAAAGAACATTGCACATTATATATGATGGCTTTCAAACTAGAAATTAAGAAATACTTGCAACTTCCTCTACAAGGTCCTTTGAGTATTAATATTAAATCAGATTTCATATACCTTTTTCTAAGTGATAATCTAAACATACACTTTGAAAATGTCTGCTTCTCCATTTTCTCAGCAGACCCATATCCCAAGGAGCAAAGTGCGGACACACACCAGCAGCAAGACCCAAGAAACTTAAATTCCATTTCCTTACTTCTACACTTCTTTCCAAAACAGTGCATACAAGCTATTTTAGATATTTTCAGTTGTCCTCAGAAGGAAATGGGAATATCCCTAGAGAACCAAAATTCACATCATGACCACGAGCCAAAAAAGGATATTGAACAAAAAGTTTTGTACTTTTTTAGCAACAGGAGTGCTTCAAACCAACAAAAGATAGCAGCTGTTCTCCCCCACCTCCTTTTACATTGTGCTGCATCATTCATTTGCTAGCCTAGCAGTTAGTTTTTCAGACCTTCTGGCAACATAATGTAAACAGTGCCAAAAAAAAAGTCCACAAAGGCAAAGGAATGCACAAAATAGATGAATGCCTAGATTGAAGACTGTTGTCACAATTTGAGCAACAATGGGTCAGAATTTATGAGTGATGATCTAATAATACAGTAGCAGAGAACCTTCCAAATGATTGTCCATAAAGTTCTAAAATTTAAACTTCCTGAATTCCTAGGTATATTTTCATTAATAAATGTCCTAATACTTAACTATCCTCTACAGAATTACAGTATTTTTTTTCTACTAATAAATTCCCACCTTGTTCTGTAAATTTCACATACAAAATCCGCTATAGCCCTGGAATAATGCAGCATTTTTATGGGAGGAAGTTTTGCATAATATCTGAGGCTTAAATTAAATATTCAGAGCAGTACTTCAGTCTCCCAAAGTTAACTAGCTTTGCACCTAATAAAGCAAACAGCCTGACTTTACTGATTTCAACAAAATTAGGACCTGCTAATAACAACTGGACTTTTCTACCTTCCCCCTGCTCAAGTCTCACCCTTAAATCAATATTGAATTATAAGTATGTATCCCAATATCTTAAAAAACCCTTGGCATGCCTGATGAGATTTTAACCTGCACAGTGATTCCATTAAATACTAGCCATTTTCCATTTAAAAAATATATTTCCTATATTGCTTTTGTACAATACCTGAAGAATTTTTAGCATACTCAGGGGAGCTACCACAGAATAACCATTTTAATAACTTTTCCCCTATGGGATACTCTTAAAAATCAGGATCTAAGTAAACTTAGAAAATAAGCTGTTGGTATACTCCCTTGCACTAAATTTACTCAACAATTTTCGCCTTTTAAAACCAGAACAATACTCTCTCTATTCTTCCCCAATTTGCAAAGATTGTTATTTTTGTAGTCTTTTTAAGCCACTACTCCATAAAGTTTGTAACTTACAAATCTGACAGCTCAAACTGAGAAGCTCACTTGCAGACCTTCATTACTAAGTCTGTATCTAACCATAGTTTAGAAGGAAAAAATATTCATGCTTAATTCACCATATAAGGTGGTTACAAAGGAGAGATTGCAAGTAGTAATTAGGTATATCTTCATAAGTGGGAAAAGCTGAAGTAGCACAAAGGAGTTTTATGACACTCCAAGAACTCTCTTCTCAAAGTCTCAATTAGTTTTTTCTTCATATCCTCATTGCAGTTTTGCTCTATTTGTATGTTGCAAACAAATTTCCCTTTAGATAAAGGTAGAAAGAACCACCTCTTCAACCAACCAACCCCTTCAAAAACTTGACTACTAGTAGCATTTGCAGTACTTTGTTTTCTCCACTTCTATTGCATTTAGTCTCTCCTACCTCATGCTTATCTTCTATTTCAATTGTAAAACTTGCACATGACAGCATTTACAGACTGCATAGTGCTGCATGAACTTACTCTTCATTAGTACTGTACTACTTAGAGACTAATGTTATAAAACTTTTTTTTTATTCTGTATGGTGGATACAATCCACTACTTATGGCTGCAAGAACAAAGAAGCTTCAGTATGCTCTTGATCTTTCTTACTGTCTTGTGATACACTGTAATTTTCAGTTTTAATTTATTATTGTAGATCTTAAGTTTCTATGAAGACTAACGAAAGAAATACATACTTCATAAATCTTTAAACCATGGAATTCCTTGCTGCAGAGGTTTGCATGGTTCCAGAAAGTTCAGATGGTGTCAAGAAGTGTTCTTGAAATACTCATGGGTTTAAAAGCCAAGAGGCAATTAAACATAATGACATCCTCTGTGGTTCAAGAAGCCCTTCCCTGAGCAATAGATCACAGACCCTGGAACCATATTCTGAGAAGCTTCACTACACACTTAGTCTTTTATTTTTCCTGGGGTACTGATGCTGAACATCCTATAGGAAACAAAACACTTTGGCTAGAGACATTTCTGCTCTGGCCTAACAAAGCCATTTTCAAATTAGAGATTGCACCCTAGAATATAGTATTAAAATATAGAAACCTCTGATGGAAAAGAAACAAACACACTGTTGCATGGTTACAGACATTTGTTGGCAAACAAACAGACTCAGAAAGACACTTCCACAGTCCTTTTTTCCTATTACCATCTTAGCTGGTCACGCAACTATCAAATCTCTTGCAAAACAACTTCATGTTTTACTTTAATTCACTTATCTCCTGTGTGTGGTCTTTATTTTGAATTTGTATGCACTGTGGTACTGGCACAGTTTAAACTCCCTGAGTAATATTGCACTTGAGTTTCTGGCAAGATTAATGGGAAGTGGATTTTTGGAAAACCCTTTAAGCACTTTCTTTGTAAATGGCCACAGGACGCTTAATGGATTAAGAAGCATTTCTCACAAGTCAGCTTTTCTGTGTGGTTTTTAATACTTGGACTTGGTTAGAGGTCTAAGATCCATACATTCCAGAGGTTATATGAGGATTTTGCTTTAGAGTTCACTTTCTGCATATGGAAAACAGTTTTAAAAAAATGAATAAAAAGTCATAGTGAAAATATTTTATTCCTAAGTTTCATTTTCAGAAGTTTGCTTCCCCCTCCCCCCCGCAAAAAACACACCAGAGGCAACTAGCTCAGTTGTAACTAGCTCCAAGCATAAGCATTTTACAAGACTAGCTTGTGATGATATATTAAACTGTGAAATTGCAAATTTACAAGTATTTTATGATAATCTATCTAAATAAAATATCCCCATTCAAATGCTAGGTTTTCAAAACTTCACCAGGGACATGCTCCCTCTGACATCGGACTTCCTAATTGATCAAAAAACCCAACCCCAAAACCCAGAAACAGCAGCTCATCTTAGGCCATTCACCTACCTTTTCTTTCTGCTCTCCAAAGCTCAGAAATGATTTTTCACTTCCCTTTGCTTAGTAGAGCACTAACACATTTAAGAGGAGGGGAAAAAAAAAAAAGAAGTTCAAGTCATTAACATCATTTCCTTCCCGTATTAATTGTCCCAGAAATATATTGCCAAGGCAGACACATGAAGATGTAAAGATCTTTGCACACTTCTGACAATCCCCTCAATGGAATCTAGAATGGATTGTGAGCACCAGCAAATTCACTAGAGTCATAAATCTCAACAAGCAAGAACTGCAGCTATGTTGTTACAGTTATCAAAAAAAAGCATAAATCTTGCATTCAGCAGTGCCTGGGAAGTCAATTTTAGAACCATCCTCCTATTCAGATACACAGAAAACACTCTTAGAGGCAAGAGAGAAGGGGCTGATTTTTAGGCAGAAATATAAATATCTGAAGAGCAATTAAGTACCGGAGTGAATCATGCAAGAGTTTAGAGTGTGCTCTGTGGCTTACTGTGTAAGACCTAGCATGACAGGAACCCAATACAGGGTTCCCACATAGTTCTCTATCTTCCAACAACAGGGAACTGTATTTTGACACCACCCAGTAATAAGCACATGGCATAGCAACTTATCCACAGAGCACATTTAGCTAACAGAACAAAAAGCCAAAAATATGCATGTTTTATTATTTCTACAGCCTTCCAAGAGGCCTTTAAAAATGGAAGACTGTCAAATTTAATGCCTTCAAAGGAAAATTAGTTGATTTTAGTTTATATTACATTCAAGAATGCATTTCATGAACTAATGATGGCTTTTACCAGAAGAAAATAAGCAGGCTCTGTACTTTGACAGTAAACTTTCATTTGACTATTTTAGCAGAAAATATCACTCACTCTACCATGCAACATGATATAATTGTTTCACATAAAATAGCAATGCTAGCTTCTGCTGTACAGTCTAGGAGGAAGAGAACTGGAATCCAGTTGTGTAATGAGCTTCTAACTAATGAACTTTACAACCTTCAGAGTTAAATGTCAGTATTGTTGTAAGTGTGCAAGTGAACCCAGTACTTATTTTAGTCTCTGTAACAGCTCACACAATAGGGATTTGTAACTCAGAAGAAAAACCCATTGGTGAAGACATTAAGGTAAGCAACTGTTTCCAAAGAAAAACAGATGTCAAATACATTCATAATGTAACTCAAATTTGGATCATTCTGGAAGATCAGAGAGTTCAATAAATTACAAGCTGCACAAGTAATTCATCTTGGCTTGAAGCACCAGTCACCGTTACCTCCTGGTAAAGTAAGATTCCTTAAGGCTAATAACACACTCTTTCTTACCTACTTTCCTACTAGCAGAATGTTTACTTACAGGTACATAATTTCTCACTTGTTTCCAATTTCAGAAATACAGTCAAGAAGCAAATAAAAACAAAGCTTGGGTTTTGTATTGCATGCCTAGCCACCTAGCAATCAAATCACCATTTACAGTCTCCAAAAGATCTGCAAAACATTCAAATAGCCAATACACTTACAGGGGCAAGCACAGAAACTAATGACAGATACAATCGTTAAGCTTGCATGTATGTTTAAGAACTATGAGTGATCTAGCTAGTTATTTTGAGTAATAATAAATACAGATTTAATCCCATTTGCACAAACCCAAACCTTAGTAGATCAATCTACTCATTACTTTCAGGTGAATAAGAGTATTTCTGTGGTTATGACATACACATCAGAAAAGCCTGGTCTTTGAAGATGTTCATGGATCTCAGCCCAAACAAGTTCATTAGCAAACTGCCAAAAAGCACAGGTGAAACTACAGTTTCATAAACTGCTTAAGTAGATCCAGCAGCTTCTGACAAGAGGTTGACCTGCCTTCACCCCACACTCACACCATCTCTTCTCTTCTATAGAAACTCTCATTCTGTGACAAAGCAATCCAGATCAACAAAAGGTCTGATCAGCATAAGATTAAACAAAGATTAAAAAAATCTCTAAAATATCTTTTCTGGAACTTGAACTTGTTCCAAAGTTCACCTGCTTAAGGGAAGCATCAGGGACCAGCAGCCACTGTGCAGCAAGAAGAGGAGCACGCTTCTTTGGGAAGAAACCCACAGCTTGATAATTGTGGTATTTAACTCACAGGGGCAGCCCAATGGTAGTACTAACTTTGCTGAAGTTGCACAGGGTTGTGTTTATGTGAAAGGATACTGTTACAGTTAAGGTACTGAAGTTCTTAAACTCTGCATTCAGTTAGTAGCTGTCACAGACACTTCTGAAGGTCACGTAAGTGATTTTTATCCCTCTACGTGACAGTGTCCAATTTCCGAGATGATTGCCACCACAGCAAAGCTAGTTTACAGACTTCCTGTCCACTTATTTGCTGTCTCCTTATTCTCCAGTACAGCTGACCAAGCAACTCCACAAAGCCAGTCACCTAAACAGTCCACATTAAAGAGATGACTCATTTTTTTTTAAGGTAATTGCTCACAGGGGTGAGCAAACTAGATGGTGTTTAGCTTCTTGAACAGTGTTGAGAACCATGCCTGCTGACTCTTCACTAAGGGACAATATGCTAGTTCATGAATACCTGTACTAGAACATACTTTACAATAGAAGTTACATGCAGGCGAGACCCCTTTCAACACCAGCTGCAGCATTTAAAATAAAGCTCCCAGGTTTTATGACATCTCTTGTCCATCAGCCTACAGGGTATGTGAAGACTTTCTAATAAAGTCATTATCTTCAGATCACTGTAACCAAATTCAAGTCAAGCAGATGCAAACTGGTTTATTGAGTTAAATGATGAAATGTATATATTTCACCTTCCCCCCAGTTTATCAGTCCATTTTTCCTATGGACTAATCTTCTAATCTCAAATACTACAAACCTTGTCACACCGAGGGGTAGCAATTTAAATTAAAAACCACTAACCTTTCCTCTTCCATTACTGCCCTCTCTTGTGTTACATGTGTTTGCTGCATTTGTCATCTTCAAACTAAAACAAGCCTAGTATTAAGAACAAGTGTCACCTCTTTATGTACATGTATAATTATGAAAGGAATTAAACAATGGCAACTATTTCCGGAGTAGATAATGCAGAAATGTGTTGGAGCTATTAAGTACCCTGCATATCTTCCACAGGTCCTACCTACCTACCCACCTCCCCCACCATAACTTTTTCAAGTTTTATCATCACAGTTTTACTTTATGTAGTGTAGAAAATACCAAGTTCTATGACATGCTTGCTGTTACACAGTCAGTTGTTAGAAAGACTTAGTGTGTTCAGAAATGTTTTGCACAAAACATTTTTCTTCTCCCAGCTTGCTTTCTGCATCCTCTACACGACTCTGACTCCTCAACACCTAGACACTACGGTGACTTTGCCAAGCCTCCCTGCTTGAAGATCCCCTCCGTGCAAGCATGCCTGAAGCCACAGCATCCAACTCCCTGAGCAGGATCCCTTGTGCTGCTTTGACAGCCCCCAGCAAGCCACTGGATGGAGACAGGAAAGGAGTTCGAACAGGAGGAAGAAAAAAGCCTCAGCCTCTTTTCTGCAGTGATTAAACTTTAATATTTTGCCTACAGCTGAGGCAGGGGTAATAAAATATTTGCTTTATTCCCTGAAAACATAGTAGTTCTGTATGAAGACATTCAGCAGTCACACATAACCCCTTTCTCTAATCCCCACACTTAAAGAACAAACATTCATCCTCAAGGAGATCTAGAAACAATAGTGAAAAATAAGACTTACAACTGAAATAAGAATATTTAACCATGTTTAATTGCTCTTTTCTTTCTTCCCCCCCAGCTGAACAATATTTAATTCAAACCTATTACAAAGCAGAATAGAACACTTGAGTAGATTTCAGTGGCTATTTATGCAACCTCACTGTTCTGCAATTTACAACAGATAATAGTTATGAATGTTACCTGAGGAACAAAACCATCCAACTGAACACAGTAGGAGGGTAAGTTCTTAAGACAGTGTCACAAACTCTTGTTGTGCTCTATGAACAGAACTCCTTCCATCTGTGCTTGACCACACTCAAGTGAAAATTTGAGTAAATTTAAGCACTATAACAAGCAGGCACACGTACACATTCACCCTACTAGAGCACATTTTTGTGTATCCTAGTATCCTACCTTTATTCCTTTATCCTCTTTTTAAGGAGGATACTCTAAGGACTTTATCAACAATAACTTTTTTGAGGCCACTATAAAGATAAGATAGCTGAAATAAATGGATAAAAACATACACTCTTCCTTATATAAATGCTGTTTTAAGTAGTCCATAATCTTCAGATCTTACACCTTTACTAGGCAGATCAGCATTACACTTATTCAAGCTTCAGGATGGCTTTGAGTGTTTCCCCTCCTGCCCTTTATTTCCCCCAATATGACCAAATTACTTTAATTGATCCTGACATGCATTAACTTTCCACATACATGCATTTGAACATGGAAAATATGCCACTACAACAGACTTCACAGCAGCTTGGGAGTTTAGAATTTCTTTCTTTTTTGGGGGGAAGGGGGGGGGGTAGAAGGGGAATGAAGGGATGTTTGGTTTTGTTTTTTGTTGGTCTTATGTTGTGGGGTGGTTTTTTAGGGGGGTGGGGAGAGGTTGTTTGCTTGTCATGGTTTGGCGGTTTTTTTGTTTGGTTTGTTGGTTTTTTTCTCCATTTTTTGACTCTTGTGTCCTTATTGCAGGTGCTGGTAAGAATCACCACTTTCCAATTACAGGTAGAAACAGGCACAGAGCTAAGGCTTCTGTTATTTTCTGAAGATTCAGAAGTAAAGTGGTTTTGAAGGGTCATAATGCAATAGCCTTAAGTCTCCGTGCAAATAAGTAATATATTGCTATGCATATAGAGGAGAAAAGGCATTCCATTCAATATGTATCCCTTTATAACAAGTTAGTGGCTTTTGAAATCAGTATTAGAACTGCACAAGAACAATCCTTTGGAAAGATGAAAGCAATTTAGGAATGAGTCAAATCTCTTACAGGATTTAACAAATTACAAGTCTTACTGAAAGGAACTGTAATGCTCCTACACTTTCAACAAAAAGGTGTGAGGCCTAATGTAAAAAAGGGAAAAGGGCCCTGACAACAGCTGTCTTATTCAGCCACCAGAGGAACTTCCCTTAGCACAAGCAGACATGAGCAGAGAAAAAGCAGAGATGTCCAAGTATCTTTTAGGCTGTTACACACCACACTTATAAACAAAAATCAAAGTTAGTAAGACCTGACTGCAGAGTATTATAGCATAATTACATAGTTTGTTATTCTTGAATAGGTCTTCCAGGGATCTGGTATGTTCCTTAAAATTTGCTTAAGTTTCCTTTCAACCTACTTCACTACATTACTCCCTTAAGTCTAGTACTAGATTTTTTTATTACAATGGATTGGATTATTATAAACTATTAACAAGGGAGTTTCCACTCTATCACATTATCATTCTGGAAGAAACATGAAAGAGAACATGGGACTGGAAGGGACATCCAGGGTCAGCAATTTAGTCATCTAATGTTAGAAGCAACCACAGCAACTAGTCCACTTTCCTTCATACACCAGAGGAAAATTAGTACACACAGGTATTTATTATGACACGCCAACAGTCTTAGCAGTTTGTAGGGGCAGGAGAATGACCACCAGCACAAATTCTCCCCCCTCCTCCATCTGTCTCTGCCTTGCATTACCTGGTCTATGCATATTGATTACAGATGGACTTCAAAATGAGTAAGTTACTAGATGTTCTCATCTCAGCAATGACTTTGCAAAATATGAAGCAGATGTACATGCTCAGCCCTTAAAGCCCTATCAGCTTTTATGACTCAAAAGAAAATTTACTTCTGGGAGTTAAAAAGCTTTTTCTTCAAAGACATGATATTTGAAAGTTCTTTTCCCATAAATAACCTGGCTTCTGTGGAAATTAATATTTCAGAAACAGAATATCATTACTCATCAACAGCATGTTTTCAGTTGTCTTTAAAACAGGATTTTTTAAAAAGCCACTACACCATAACGAAGGAAGAGATCACACTGGATGGCCAAATGCTTTTCTCTGAAGTTGGATACATGCCCTATCCAGTTAAGTCCATATCACCACTATTCCATGAGACATTGAAGAGACTGTTCTAATATACTCTTTCTTTAAGTCTTCTTTCTCCAAAAGTAATGCCTGAAAGTATAATGAGTCAAGCTTTCTCAAGCCCCAAGTTCATATAAGCATCCAAACAGCTAAACAGTAAAAGTAATCAGTGAACTTTTCATTTTGAAAATACAGATTTATTCTTTTAAAGGCTATTTGACAAACAAAGTTCAGAAAACCACCACAAAAATCCTGCTTCAGTAACGAAGCACATATTATCAGCAAGAATTCTTGTATATTTATTAATAGAACACAAAAACTTAATGTAATTTTTTTCATACATTTAGAGTTGCAATGCAAGCTTTTTAAAGTTTTGGATGAGGAGGAATTAGGTAATGTTTTCACAGTTAAAAGCTTTGTGTTAGTTTGAACACGGCATTATGTTTGCATGAGTTTCTACATATTTCTTTTAAGAAGTTAATAAAAAGAAAGCCCATACAATCAAGATACATTTTGATCTTGATTGAACCAGCAGAAGGGTTAAAAAAGGCTATGAAAACCAGGCTTCCATCTTCTTGAAATCATGTCTTATACCTGAAGAAAAATTTTTGTCCTTTAGTTTTTCAACTAACCTATCAAAGATCAGACTCAATCTGTAAAAGCTCTGTCTTAATGAACAAAGCAGCAAGGTAGATGTATGCTTAACTTGGCTATATGAACATTGCCTAGGTAGAAGCTGATAACATATCAGCTCTGTACCATAAATTCTGAACAGTTACTACAAAGTTACCAGCAGAACTACATTTTATATTCACAAAAACTTTTGTGCACAAGGCATTTTAGGACCATATTTTTAAGGTATCTTATCTACTATCTATGAAAATATATACTAAAAATGACACTGATCTGCATATTACAAGATGTATTTGAATACACATGCACTCAGTCGGCATACAGAAATGACCCTTAGATATAAGAAAAGATTGCACAAATGGGCAAGCTACAAATGAGCATCAAGTAAGAAAGATGCATCCATTGATGCAGAAATAGAAGTTTAGAGAGAACAACAAAGGGGGGGGGGGGGGGGGAGAGAGCTATCCAGTAAGCAGAAATACATACACAAATTGCCGTCCTTCTTGTTGCCAGGTTGCAGTGCAGTGCAGCAGGGTTTAAGATGCTAGTAGTAATGTACAACAGAAAGCTCAAAGTTTAAGAGCAGCAAAAACATGCACCCCACAAGTCCCACACGCTGAGCATAACTACATAAGGTTCCTTACAGCACTGAAATACCTTGCTATGTTACTGTGTCCAATAACTAGAGTAATGACTTTAAACTTGAACAACTGACTTCGTATCACTTCATGATGCAAACCAACTATACAAGCAGAAGTCTTTTGAAGTGGAACTCAGCTATACATACAGCTAATACCTCCATCAGAATTTTGCATCCTTTTCTTGGCAAAGGACTCCTTTTTCTACTGGCATTCACTGAGCATCCTGCTAATTGTCAGGAGCTAGCTAGATATACAGAGCACAGTATTCTCTTGCCTTTTTTAGATCAAGCTCAGTAAAGATTTACTCAGTAACAGGAACTTAGTAACCTAGAAGAGCAGAGCAGTTCAAAGCCTGAGGCTGCAAATGACCATACTATATTGTCTACTCCAATTACTATGGAGATATTGTACATTTACTTCCATTCAATTACTATTATTCATTCAAGTGTTTCTTTCTGTAATGGTGAGATTCAAATATATATTTGACTGCAAAAATTAAGGTGGTAGATGAACATAGCTAAGCTATTGCTTTCAAGAGACAAATCATAAAGCAATATTCTTCAAAAAACAAGTACTTTCCAGCCTGCTTATCCCTAGCACAAGGAAAAACTGACAGGGCACTTAGTGACTGGTGGAAAATTAATTTGGGTCACTCTACAGTACGGTTGCTATGGCAACTGCATGCAAAATGTAGTAGGCATGCTCTTCATCAATGTTAATATAACATCAGCCATTCTTCACGAATTTTTAATCAATGTAAAACAAAGTATGTTTCATAACTAGTTATAAATTAAAATAAAAATTCAGATGGTCAACTCTGTTGACTAAATGTCACCATCTCCTCCTTGCTGCGTACAGCAATCCATCACATCATCTTTATTTCTCAAGAAACAATTTCTATACCTGAATGTCACAAAAAAAGCACATCTGACTAGTAGGGGAAAGGGTCAATTTTAAGGATGCATGAATTTAATACCTGTGGGTTTTGGTTTGGTTTTTTTTTTTGGGTGGGGGGTTGGTTGGTGGTTTTTTTGTTTTGTTTTTTACACCAGTTTAAACCAAAGCAACATCACTGGCTTTACATAAGTAAGAAGCACATTTATTTGAACAAGAGGTCAGATATTTTTTGAGGTCAGATTGTAAAAAAAAAAAAAAAAAACAACCCACAAAAAACCCCCACACATACTTTTGACCAAACATCATGGGAAGTTAATGCCTGGAGCTGAGAGCAGTTTTTACATATACATACCAAGTTCTTAGCTTCTTGTTTTTCAGATTATTATTTATTTATTTTAAGGTGAACTTTCATTGTTTCTGAGTCCACTTTAACTCTTAAATCTAAATGTGGATGAGCATTTTAAGACCAGACTTTTCTGTCAGCTACAATTACATCACAGAACCAAAAGGCTTGAGCTATAAAAAGCTTAAGAATCATGGTTTGTTTCCCAGACAAAGTTAGACTGATTTAGTTGATATATCTTACTCCAAATATAGTACACAGTTCTATAAATATATACAACTGAAAGAATCCTTGATGCTACAACACCACTCCAAAAACCAGAAGATTCTCTCACTCCCTCAAAAAAATAAAAAATAAAATATTTCCCTCTCTCCCACTGACAATGTATTACACAATTGTTCAAACCAACACAAGACCAAAGCTGGCATTTTACTTTACATAGTAGTTCCACATACCATAGCAGAGTGGTTAATACAGACTTTTGCAAAAAGTTACCATCTTTGAAGCCTCCTCCAAGAACACAGACTGAGACATCAGCACATAGTGATGGTGGATTAGCATGCAAGACTATAGCAATGCTGTGGGTTTGTTGAGCATTATGCTACTGCGAAATGTCAATGCACTGATGGCAATTATGTTGCTTGATGTTTCACAGGGCCTGAATGTGATCTTGGGGTCTGCTAGCTTCCCTCAAAACAAGTTTGTAGATTATTCAGTTGATTGAACCAGAGATGGCTTAAAACAGATCTCCACCTCCTCTGGGCTGTTTCCCAGGTAAGTTTAGTCAAAGAAGCAAGCCAGTTTTGAACTGTAAAGTCATCACATGGCTGCAGTTGATCTTAATACTTAAAGCTCAAAAACTACATTCAAAGCTTTTTATTTGGCAGAACTGTCCCAATCTACAACACTGGAAAAGGACAAAACTCTATTATCCTTTGGTGTTACACCAGACATTAATTTGCCTCTATATCATAAACCAGGTTCAAAGGTTTTAATCTGGATTGAGGAGGAAGCGTCCCAATAGCCATTCCAAGTACATTATTAAGACACAACTAAATAAAGTGTTGGGGTTTTTTCGAATTTATTTTACAGGAGTTGGAACACTAGTACTTCAAAAGGTGTTAGTTTCCAAAGTCAAACAATTGATAACTCTACTTATAGTTGCTCTTAGTTCTTCAGGATCAGAGTAACTACAAGCTTTTATTTCTTCCTTTTCAAACAAAGATAACAAAACATCCTTTTAAACCAAAGAAATTGGTTCTGTAATAAACAGCATATTATCAAGAAGAACAGCAGACTAGCAGAACTTCTTGGTGTTAGACCAATACACTTCAGTGCTTGGTTTTCAAAAGATGGAGGGGGGGCGTGGCTGGTTTGTTGTATTTTTTCAACCACTAAGTTGTAAGAAGGGAACATATTTCACAGCTGTTATTAAAAATCTGCCATCATTTAACAAGTACATACACAGTTGAAGACTAAACAAAAAATAAGGTTTTGGATATTAAATATTAATCAGCTATTGCATCATCCACTGTCTGTAATATATTTGCATCTAAAAATGCTTTAATTTTTGTGCATTATTCCCCTTAAAAATTCTCAATGCATCAGTGCCCACCTGATAAAGAAAAACACAGACAGCATAATACACACAATTTAGAGCTGGAGAGAATCAGGATGTTATTCTATTCTTAAGCCCAATTTCAAATTTAGATTGTCACTATTAGGCAGAGGCACCCTACTGAAACAAGTAAAAGTAGTTTTATGAAAAAATACCCAGTTGAAGACAAAAATCTGAAGCATAAAACTAAAGAGGCAAAACAAATTGTATAAACAATTTCTAGTGAAATAGATGCCAAGTGTTCATGGTTGATATACTGCACTTAAGTTTTGAATTATTTGAATGACATTTGGGATGAAAAAGGTGTTATTTTATACAATAAGATTATTCTCTAAATAGAAAGCTTTTTCAAGGTTGTTTAATTATTTCATAACCACAATAGCTTGGCTTTTTAGGTTAAGCAAATACTGCTTTGAGCTTAGAGAAGTTGAGAACAAACAGGTTCAATTCAATGACTCTTTATCAGCATGACAAGCTTCTAAATACACAAAAAGATGATACTCCCCAAATCTGTCATTATGGGCCCTTACAGAAAAAGCTGCCAGGAGAGATTATAGTTTCTCTTCTAGATTCTCTAACAATTCCTATCCATTCCTTGTTCAGTGGCTAGCAGATACATAGCCAAGCACTTTATGTTATCTGTGTTTTCCACCTATGTAATTGCAGACATAGACAGCTAAGAAATCCAGATTCAGGGTTTAACTGGCAATAATGAGTTGGGAAACAAAAAGGCCCCTCTTTTTTCTTTCCACATAACACTTTTTAGTACTCAGATTTAAAATTCAATTTAGCTAACCTGGTTGACTGGACACCTTTCACAGGTTTTATTGCTGTTCTATCCCCTAAGTAACCAAAGTCCCTACACTCTTCAATGGGGGAGCTTCCCAAATCCTGTTTGTTGAAGCTGTTACGCTTACAAACTGAAGCATTGAGGAGTTGATATTAAATTCAAATCCTCCATGGCAACAGTATAATTTGAGTCTGTGTCTATCATATTTTATGTGAACCTTCTTACAATTGAGCAATTATATAAGAGATCCAGGAAGGATGCTGCTAAGTTAACAGACACCTTCAGACAAGAAGGAAAAACTGGTCTTCAAATCCTGACAAGTCTTACACTTGGCAACAGTGAATGCTTCAGCATCTGAGGTGAGTCAGATTAAGACCAGAAGCACAACATAAGGCAGTTAGGGAACATAAGCAACAGAAATTAAAGCACTCAAACTTCTGGCATATGCAGGGTTTGTGACAGTTGAACAGAATTTGATGGTCTAAATTTGAGTTTCAGGCAAAGCCATTAAAATCCCCTAACAAATATCTTAGATGTTTAAAACAAAACTGAGGAGTTTTTCTGTACTGCAGAGAACCAAAGAGAGCAAATAGCAGTATTTCAAAGGGCTGCTATGGAAATAAGCATATTACACCTTATGAAGTGCTCACTAATTTGGTCAGATAGGATATTCAGGATGAATAAGCTGTGTTGAAAAATAACTGCAACAATCAAGAGGTTTCAGTTGGAAGCATCATGCATTTTTGAGCACATCCTCTTTAGTGGTTCAGAAGACAAAACTGTAAAAGGAAGAAAAATCCAAACTTAACACTTGGGCCAGATGTCAGTTACCCATCACATTCAATATCTCAGGACAAGTTTAGCATATGCAACATATCAAATCATCAAGTTACAACGGATTCCTGCTGATAACAGTGAATGAATCAAACAGCAAAGGTCTGCCACAAATCCAGTACATGACTTATAGGTCAACTGGCTTTGACTTCATCTAAGAAGCAGAAAAAGCAACGTGCAAACCCTATCATGAGACATTTCATGTTCCACAAAGTTTGCTTAATGTAGTGCTTTGAGCCCTAACTGAAATAAGAAATCACCATACTTTATTGTGCTCAGCATAGTACATTTTCTTCTCTGTCTTTTTAACTTTTTAGGGGACAGGAAATGGTTAATACTTTATCCACCAAGTTTCACAGAACAGTTAAGTGCTTAAACTGGGAACAGAGTGCGTATCCAGTAGGACCTTAATTTAACTGAAGCCAAGGTGACTGTCAGCATGCTCACTCTCTCATTCAGTTTCCAACTGGAAGTTCAATATACACACAATGGCATCTACACTATCACCAACTGAAAACATTTCAAGGCCCTCACAGGCAGCAGTCTCAAATGTCTCAATAACCTGCATTATATTACATACTTGTTCACACAACAAGCTTGAAAACTGGAAGAAGAATGAATATGTTTATTATATTTACATAATTAGTGACCTTATTAACTTGGCCCTTCAGACACTAAATCCTTGTCTTTACTCTTCTCCCCAAGTTTATTGCATGAACTGCTTAGCATAATTACAGCTTAGTAAATTACAATTATGCTAACATCATTGTAGTTCAAGGCCTGCTTGCACATAGATTAAGGGTTTCCATTCCAGAGGAAAAAACTGACAATAAAAGCTAACCTGGACTGACACCTGCCAAGTGAAGTACCTGACTTTGAACCACAGTTCAAATAACCAGCAATTCAGTTTTAAACAAAGCCCTTAAAGACACGCGAATTGGGGAAGCATATTTCCTCCCCCACGGTCTTAAACTGTAATACTATGAGACAATACAAATTATATATATAAAAATACATATCACTAATGCTAAATTCTATATGCAAGCACACGTGAAATTCCATTATATATAAAAGCCATTAAAACTAATAAAAAAGACTGACAGAGCTCCTATAAAACACTGGTTTCTATTATGGCATATTAACAATTTATATCTATTCACGAGACACAGAAAGAAGATAGTCAAAGCTACTTTGTGGTCAGTGAACCTGATTATATATATGAACCTGACTCAGTTTCACATCTTGAATTTTACAGTTACAAGCAAGTGAAGAAACAGAGGGAATACATCTGGTCAACATTTGGCCACTGATTAAATATATCAATGTAGGAAGTATTTAAAAAAAAAGGACACTACACTGATTCTCAATACCAGTCACTACTATGAAATTTGGGTGTGGCTTAGAGGGCCATGCAAAGCTATCTGTGAGAAAAGACTCAAACCAAATGAAGGTAACAAATTTAAATTGGTTTGTTTATCAAGGGCACATGACAAACTGAATATAACAGCAGTTGATTAACAGGAGAATTCTGATCAATATATTGATTTAATAAGTGTATAACAAACCAAATTTTTGCAGCTGCTCCCTTCATGCTATTGCCAACGATAAGTGAAAAAAGATTAAAATATGCAGTGGTTCTCACATTATAATAGTTATATATGTATAGATATAACTATTTAAGATAGCCTAGCTGCACACACTAATTGCCTTAAAGCCTATTAATACAGCAGGACTTAAGAAAGATGCAAGAATTTTATTTTAAATGTCCTATTACTAAATTGACTACAGGTAAAATTTCACAGAAGTCAATGTCCTGACTATTTTCTTAGTGTCACAGGAGAATGAACCAGGACATTTCAAGTAGTTAATACTATACACATGTGTAATAGCTGACATTTGACACACCTACTCTGCACAATTACTGTATGTAGTAGTCACAGTGTAGTTAGAGAAAATATTGATAGACTTCAAAAGTCTAAACAGGAGTGCTTAATTTTAGAAACAAAAATTGCAATGTAAGAAAAGACTCTGAAACCTGTAACTATTCATATCTGCACCCCAATTCTATTTTACCTGGTCCTGATAAAACAGATTAACATCACATTAGAATGGTTACTGGGTAGTGTCTGTAACACCAAAACCTATCATGCAATGCTAGAAGTGGCACATACAAGTATTTAGATAGCTGTATTTCAGACCAAGGTCATGCTTTTCAGGTACCTCTCCCAGTAGTCCCTGTACACAGGTCCCAAGAAACCACAAGATGTGCTTCCCCTGCATCAAAATAAACTGAAGACTGTGCTCCAAGGCTGCCCCTAGGCACAAACAGGCATTCAGTCCAGTGGGTCACCCTGAAGTTTGTCAAAGATTTTAAGATAACTATTAAATCTGTATACTGTAGACACAAGGTCATCAAGTCTGACTGTTCTGCTCTACAGCTCTCCACCTATTTATCCACACCACTTGCAAAGGGTGACGTGGCCTAATTAGCGATGGGTCTGGGCTCAACCAGTTTCTATAGCGTGAAAGGATCCTTTTTATACCTGCATATAACACAACAAAAATCTGCACTAGGGAAATGGTCACAATCATACATTTTGTCATTACCAGTAAAAATGGTTTTATTTCTGCTTTACTCACTAAGGACACAAAAGCTTAATTGGTATTATTTGCTCTCTGGATTACAATATAATCATTGATATGATTGTTAAGTTTAGTACTGTTAATCCAAAACATACAAATTATCAGAACTTTCATATGATCTTTATGTTCATAATATGCTAAGAATAATGCAACTTTATAGTAATAGCACCAAAGTGAATACTGCTAAAAGCTGCAGCTATAGCCCTCCAGCTACAAAAATGCATAAATATTTAAGAAAAAATATTTGAAAGATAAAATTTGAAATAGCGCTAGGTAACTGTTGATTTTTCACATTTAAATAAATTACTTTAGCTGGAAATAACATTTTGCTGGTAAAACAACAAGCTCCTGTTTAGCCTCCAAGATTAATATACTAGTTTAATACATGCAGAAAGCATAAATTAGTGTTGGAAAGTGTACTGTAAATACATATCAGTCAAACACACAGCAGTCAAAGTTTATGCAACTGCAAACTGCATTTATCTGCTGACTCAAATGTTTTGTTTGCTGAGTAGAATATAACTATATTGCACAGGTTGCACTATCACTTAGTACAACATCAACTAAGAAAGCCTTTTCCAGTGAAAAGAACCCACAAATGCTGTTTGTACTCAATGCTGAGTAGAGTAGATCAGTCATCCACCAACAAGAAGTCCAAATAAGATAGGAGATCAAACAAAAACCTGCTTATATCATATTAGCAGCATTTGATTACTTGATTTCTCAGGTGTTTAAAAGTGGTAACTATCTGTACATAAGTGAGAACCTGTACTTTTATCTAGAAATCTATCCAGTGGCAATACAAGATTAACAGCTGCTCTTTATTTGCTTCAACATATCACCAACATGCAAGACTGCAGTGGCTTAATTAGCCTAACCAGACAGTCATGTTTCTAAATTTGTGGCTTTTTTCTTCAGGAATTTGTGCTTGACTTTAATTCACAAAACAAGTCTATTAAATGTAAAACACCACCACATGCACTCCATTTACAAATCTAGAACAGAATTATGTTTTCTCTAGACACAAGATACCACATTCCATTAATTTTTCTGCTTAAATTGGAGGATGAAGATCTGGTTTTGAAGCTCATATTTATTCAAAGAATTTCCAAAATACCAATTCAGCTTTTAACTTTTAACAGCCTGACTCACACTTCCATATAAAACACAAGACTGCAATTAAAATCCCCTCATTCATGTGCTATTAAAATTTCACACAAAGTATTCACAGTCAATTTGTCAACTCTGGAACCACTAAGATTATAGGAATTTCCACTAAATTTGAAAGCTTTTGCTTGAGATTTCTGACATAACCACATATAGCCGTAATACAACAGAGAGTCAGGATTTTAATTTTTTTTAAAGTTTCTACTTCAAGTCTAGCTGCTCAGAAAACGTTCCAAGTTTCTTATACTTCAGTTTTCTGATAATACCTTTTGGTTCCAAATATGTTGAGGGCTTCTCTCCAGTTTTGAGTTCCTCTCCTTCTTTCTTAATATAATACCCTTAAGTGTTATCAGCAGACACTTTTAGTTTTTACTAAAACAAGACATTAATTAGCACCTACTACTGATCCAATTTTGATATTGGATTGAGAGATCTTATTGCCAAAATATGCCAAAAAACCCTGTATTCATATGATTTCAGGTGGTGCAAGCTGGATCTGCTATCACTTGTTCATCCATGTGCTACATCCCTCCTCCTGCCCAACATCAGTACTTAGATTCCAAGTGCTTTCAAGGTTTAGATAACCAACACTGCTCTAGGTTCACACTGCTATCAGCACAGAAAAAGATCCTTCTTTGTAGTCTAAACATGCCACAATAAGATGCTTTCAACCCCAAAAGAGAGAATGCCATTGCACAAGTCCATGCTGCTCATATACATTGGGGGCTACAGGAGTGGTTTCTGTGAGAACCTGCTAGAAGCTTTTCCCATGTCCAACAGAGCCAATGCCAGCCGGCTCCAAGACAGACTGGCCACTGGCCAAGGACAAGCCCATCAAAGATGGGGGTAGCACCTCTGGGATAACAGAATTAAGAAGGGGGAAAACGAAAAACCTTCTGTTCCTGAAGGACTGCACGCCAATGAAGAGACCCACGCTGGAGCGGTTCTTGAAGAACTGCAGCCCGTGGGAAGGACTCATGTTGGAGAAGTTTGTGAAGGACTGTCTGCCATGGGAAGGGCCCAACACTGGAGCAGGGGAAGAGTGTGAGGAGTCCTCCCCCTGAGAAGGAAGGAGCAGCAGAGACAAGATGTGATGAACTGACCACAACCCCCATTCCCTGTCCCCCTGTGCCACTTGATAGGGAGGAGGTAGAGAAATCAGGAGTGAAGCTAAGCACAGGAAGAAGGGAGGGATGGGGGAGATGTTTTACGATTTGGTTTTATTTCTCATTACTCTACTCTGATTTGATTATTAAGTAAATTTCTCCTAGTTGAATCTGTTTTGCCTATGACAGTAATTGGTGAGTGATCTCCCCCTGCCCTTATCTTGACCCACAAGCCTTTTGTTATCTTTTGTGTCCCCTGTCCAGCAGGGGAGGGGAGTGATAGAGCAGCTTTGGTGGGCACCTGCCCTCCAGCCTGGGCCAACCCACCACAGGCCTCCATCTCAGAAGAGAAAGGAGGAGGATAACAATGACAATCAAACACAAAAAGACTTTTCTAAGAGGAAGAACCTAATAACTAGGACTGCTCAAATTAATAAAGAGCTAACCATAGCTGGACATTACACAAGACTTCATAGTCATATTCAAAATGGAAGGCGAGCAAGCAACGCCACACTGTTCACAATTTTTCCCCAATACAAGGGCACAGGAGCCTTGAATAACGTAAAAACAGGACAAAGCAAGAAATTGTTCTTCTCACTGTCCACAGTTAAGTTGTGGCTGCTGCTTATTTCAAAGCAGGATTAAACAGTTATATGGAATAGAAGTCTAGCAATAGCTATCAAAAGCAGACACCACTTGTAACTCAAAGCCACAGGCCACAATGCTTACTCTGGAGCAGTCTTACTATGTGCTTACCTGTACTAATACTCTTTCTGGCAGTCTCCAGAAATAGGTGCCAGACAAAAGAGAATAATGGGCCATATGGACATCGATTCTTGTATTAATTAATTAACATTAATCCAAAGGCACACCCAGACCCATTTATGAAACACCTGATTTATTTGGGCAAATGACACCCTCCTTGAAAACTATTGGTATCCTCAGACCTGATAAGATAATGAAGCTCTTCAGTTCAATCACCATAAAAGCAAGTATTCACTACAATTTTGTATCCCCAGCTGAATTTTATCTACTCCTGAATCAGTTACAGCTGGTATGAAGCTTACTCTGAGGCACAGACAGACAACCAACCATAGGAAAGCAAGAGAGTACAGAATAACTTGGTGTTTTGTCTTGGTCATCACTTAAGTTCCATTGTCAGGTAAATACTGCAAGTTCCCACATATTGTGTTATATCTTGAGGAGAACAAATGGGAAGTGCAGACACATTTATTCAAAGGCTTTTTTGATAGTGCTATAATATACAGCAAACTTCTATGACTACTGTGGGAACAGGAGGAGCCAGCTAGGGAAACAGCTGAATCAAACATGTTACTGTGTAAGGTTTGCCTACCACCCCCAATAACTGCATTTAACTTCTGAGATCTTAAGGCAATCTTAAGGTATTCATTTTTCTTCAAAATATCATAGATCTGCAAAGGAATTTCCATTACTAAAAGTTCAAACCTTCCAACAGACACATTTCAGATTGCATAAAAAAGAAAATGCAGGTAGTTCAAATAATTATGTAATTCACAAGCTATAAAACATTGTATTCATTTACAAAATAATACATCTCTAGAAGGGGGAAAAAGTAGTGTTTAAATTTTGAGATTGTAATGCTAACGTAACTTAATCCTCTTATAAATTAAAATTTCAGCATAAAAACCAACAATAAGTATCAACATAACTCAAACACTTGATAACATAGCTGTTATCACATGAAAGATACAAATACTTACAATCACCTGGATAATAGGCACTGCCAAAGCCACATTCAGCATTCTTGAGTAAAGAAGCCTTCTGCTATTTTTTTTAAAACTATCTACATGCTGAACAAATTCTTTATAAAGTCAAACCCATGCAAGATTCCCCAACATGAGCACCATATTAAGACCCAGTCCTGCTATGCTTCCTGCCCCAGCACAGTTTTCATTGCAGACAAAACTTTGACAAAGATACAAGTTTTGTTCTCCAGTAGAAAAATGGAAATTTGAACATGGCAAATCAAAGCTTTGCCATCAGAGATTATTCTGGGTTTGGAGAACTGGCATAATTACAAAACTTTAAGCTTCCATTTCTATCAAAACACATTAATATTAAAATAGAGCTCCAAAAGTCTTGGAAAACTGACACTTTGTAAAAGCAGCTATCATTTTTCACACAAGGGTAGATTCAATAAAGAACAGTAGGACTGTGCCAACAAGTTTCAAATCCACTCTCCTATTCAGATTACACAGAAGCAGGTGTATAACAAACTCAGAAGTTAACACCTTTCTTTAAAGCCATCTTGGGCTACTTAAAATTACTTATCTTGAATATACATTGAATTAAATTGCATCAACCTTGGTCACAGCAATTAAAATTAATTCCAAATCAACATCAGTTAATCATCTATAATATTTTATTTCAATTGCTCCCTTTTAGGGTTTGCACTCACACATAAGGCAAAGGTTCTTACACTGAAGGTATCTCATTGAAGCCATTATGTGTTTTCTCTGGGTTGAAAACTTTTCACATCTGAGACAGCAAAGTCAAGGAAGAACAGTAACCCACACTTAACCTGCCAAAATTTAACTTCAACACCAACCCAGATCTTTAAGTCACCAATCCGAATCGCAAAGCCACAGTACCAAATGAGACACCCCCACTCCGCGCCCCGGAGGCGGCAGCCCAGCAGCCAGGGGGAACCTGAGGTAAACTCCCACCCGGCCCTGGAGGCGGGAGCCCCGTATCAAGCACTGTAACCTCGTTCCTTGATGATTTCTACTTTAAAAGCAACAGGATCTTCTGAATTACATTAAGCCCTTCCGAGGCATATTTGCTGCAGAGATTAAGGTTCATTTTCTCACAAGAGACAAGCGTTACCAGCGGCCAGGAGAGCAAGCCACCTCTCCCCTACCCTCGCCACAACGGGCAGGGACACTTCCACAGCAGGCAAGGACCTCCAGGCACCGAAACAAACCCGCTATGCCTTCAAGGCCCCGCAGGAGACAACGCTGCTCCCGCACACACCGCGGGGGGGGGGGGGGGGGGGGGGGGGGGGAAGGTCAGGTGGAGGGGGGAAGTGTTTTTTACCACAGCACTGACCAGAGCTCCTCCAGCAAAGCCTTTCCCTCATGAACCACAGCCCAGCTTAGTACCTGCCCAAAGGCTCCGAGCACAGCAGCCCCCCCACGAGCTGCCCGATATCAGCCTGCAGCCACCCCCAGGCTGGATGACACCTGTTTAAAGGCGTGGGGCTGTCCCGCCCTCGGTCTGCACCTGCAAAATTAAACAGCCACCTCTCCCCTCTCTCCCCTGCCAGGTGGAGTGAGCACCTGAGGGACCTCAGTCTGAGGCACATTTTCATGCCCCCCCCCCCCCCCCCCCCCCCCCGATTAATCTCCCATTCCCTAATCTCACATCTCTGATTCATCTTCCTCCCACTGTTGGCCCAGAGCTTGACAAACTACTCCAGGAGGAGTTATCTCCAAGGTCAAGAAAAAGCATATTCCTCGTATGTGATCTTTTCTAGATCGAGGAGCTCCGTCATGGTGGGAGGAGGGGGTTGCTTTGGGACCACCCCCACCCCCCCACCTGTGGCCAGCAGCATACTGGGGAAATAACTGCTAAAAATGGTTCAGTCCCTGCATAAATTCCTTATAACTGTACCTGCCTAAGCCAATTCCCTATTCACAATTATGTTTCGAGGGTTTTAGCACGTGTATTATGGATTTCACTTAGTGCTGTCTCAAGTTCTGTGTTATTTGATCAAAATGTGTCACAAAGCTTTACTTTAAAGCCATGGTAACAATGCCATTAATTTTCTTAAGCAAAACTGTAATCTCAGTAAAATACATTCAGTGACGATCCAGCCCTAAGAGCAGTTATCTTCAGGGTAAGACTAGCCACAGATAAAAACTACTGTAGTGTGCATGCTTTGCTTTCCATGTATATTGTGTTCTGTTCCCTGAAACCAGGGACCCATGCTCAAAACTGAAACATCACAAATTAATTAAATGTTCTTTTTTTCAGGATTACTTTTGGACAAGCAGGTCGTTACGAGGAGGTGGATATTCAGAATATGGTCTGATATTACATCTGTTTTAACACTTCAGTGTTTAGCTACCTTGATGAGCCATCCATTGCAATCTTCATGTTCCTGATTTGTCAGATAAATCAGGCAAAGGTTATCTTCCTCCTGACTGCATTCCACACTTCTGAACCAGAGCAGAAATCAAAACACACATGCACATTTGTGGGGGGCTGCAATCAAATTTGTTAGGGGAAAAAAGATACAAATGGTAAAAAAAAAAAAATCACAAATGCTGCCAGACCAGGTATGCAGTTTTTAATCAGATAAATTTTCCTGAATTATTTTTTACAGTAATCACCCAGGTCCCCATGCTATTACTTATCCTCCTAAGCTTAGTATTACTGCCTCATACTGCACCTAAAAAACAATCTAAAATAAAATATCCATACATTAACACATCTTAATTGAGCATAACAAAGTGATGACAGTACAGCCCTGAAAACAGTTAAAGACCTAAATTCAGAAAGCACTATTTTTAAGGAGATAGAGCTGTTCTGACAAAAGTCAGAATAATGTGTACTATGTTAATGTGCTAGGACATCGTCCACAACAGGATATTAAAACATTCCTTTGACATATTTGACAAAGCAATATTCATTTTGGCTATAGCAAAAAAAAAAAAAAAAAACAAAACCAAAAAAACAACAAAACAAAACCAAAAAAGGCTCCCTCCCCCCCAAAAAAAAACCCCAAAAACCTACAAGCTTTGTTTATAAATTGTTTTAACATTTAAATTAGATGTGAGAAATTTATTGTAAGAGTTCATTGTAGGGAAAATTAACTTTTAAATCTGGGCTACAATAAGGTTTTCATTTTCTATGTTGAAAAAAGAGTTTAACAAGGTAGGGTTGTTAGTCACATTTTCAACAGACAAGAATTCAGCAGATGGCTGAGATGCTGCACTTTTGATGCCATTTCCCTATATGACTAGAACAAGAAATAACGCTAAAGCTAGAGCCAGGGAACCAGGTATGGCAAGATTCGGCCATTTTACTACTGTATGAAAGGTACAGTACCATCTCTACCTAATCACTTCACAAAATAACAATGAAATAATTAATATCTCCATCACCGAATTAACCTTATTCCTCTCCACCAATTCTACCCAGTGATGTATGTAAATATTATTGTCTTCTTTTATACATGAGAAAATAAGGCACGGGCAAAGAAATGCCTCCAGATCCAAATATGTAGCAAAGAAGTACAACACAAATATTTTGAAGAAGCTGGGGTCCAGATCTGTACTGTCTAAATCTAGTTTTATATATTATTGCAGATTAGCAAACCAGAATACTAATACTTACAGTGTTCTGACAGTGAAAGCATGAGAAAGCCTCCTTCCCCCCCCCCCCCCCATCACAACTACTTTTGCAAACGGAAACAAATTGCAGTTGAAGTATGAAAATATTTTCTTGAGAGGCAAGGGTTTATAATCTTAGCTGTGATGCACAGTACAGAGCTTAACATCTTGCAGAATGTAAGGGTATTTGTTGCACAGCAATTTCAACTATATTGCCAGCTCGATTATCACAGTACAGTGCTGGCAAGTGCAGCTTTTTTCTGTATGAGAATATCTCATAGCAGATTTCATGGTTGCTAGGTAGCTGTACAGCTCAAGGGCCCTGAAGGAAGCACAAATGCTGCAAATTGGTGGTACCCAATCAACAGTCAATCTGTTTAAGGTCCATTACTTCTCATTACCTTTTAACCATTATTTACTTTCTATTAGTTCAGACAGGATGATTGTAAAAAGGATGGCTGAAAAGGGCCAACAGAAAAGACACTTTTTCGAGCCAATGCTAATTATTTTTGGTATAATTACACAATCCATCAAAAGATAAATACAATCTCCAGTCCAAACTGGCATTGTGTCTAACTTTGTACTGGCTGCTCGTGGACATATTTGAAATGTGTTGATAGGAAAAAAGGAGGAATAGGGTGTTTCCATTCATACGCAGCCTTCACTATTAATTCACTCTTTAGGATGTGCAATACATGCCTGCATAACCTACCTGTAAAGCCAGCACTGCAAACTTGACACTTTTCTAGGGTATTCCTAATGAAAAGTCAAGGCAGGATTTATAATGGCAATGTTTTGATAATTGTTTAATTATTGAGAGAAGTCCTTTTCTATATCTGAACAGCCTGAAAAAGATTAGCAGTGTTTCTTGAAAGAAGAAGTCATCATAATGATTCTGATTTTCAGAGTGGTGAGCTCTGCAGGATCAAATATAACTGTATAAGGCTACAAATGCTTGTCTGAACTTCATGGCCAAGATCACAACTACTAGCTGTCTTCACAGCCTGTGTAATTCATTTATGCAATTTTTGTTTGTTTGTTTGTTTGAATAACTGCACCATTGTAGCAGCCTACTACATAATCATAAAATGGCTGCTGCTGTTTTGTGTCTGTTATTTGCAAAAGACAGTACAGCTGAGTTTTGATACGACCACTCTGGCATTGCAAGTCGGTTTTCAGAGTGTCAGTCAAGTTTATCCTTTCATTGAGAGTGGAGAATGGGAGTGGGGGAGGAAGGGGGATCAATTGTATTCCTATTACATACTTTCAAGAAGACTGGATGGAAGATACAGTTCCAGACACCGAGCTGTCACATTCAACCTACCTCACTGTGGTACAAATCAACCATCATTAGTCAGGGAAGTTTCAGGGACGAGAGACTCCTTCCCAAAAATAACTACTAATCTTTGCGTGGAAGGAAAAAAAAAACTACCACCACCACCAACAACAACAAAAAAAAAGGATTCAAAACCAGGCCACTCACGACCCTTATTTACAGGCAACTTTTGATGTCTTTTCTTCATTTCTTTGTGCAATAGAACCTGCTTAGATGCCTATTTAAACTCATTTGTCCTGACACCAGTGAAATACCATCTGGGATGTGAGGTGGCCAAGCTATTGGTACCTCATCCAGTTAGTTTTGTGTTCTGAGAAATCTCCCCACCCCATCCTGAATGTCTCAAACCTTTAAGACCTTTCAATTTGAAGTTGAAATTTATATTTTCTATGAGAATATTTAGTCACTTAGAATTAACACTCAACATACGGGTTGTATTTTGTGTCCATCTGATTCAGTTGTACCTTATGTAAGGTTTAGCTATTAGAGCTTCATCATCTGCTTTTGTTCTTATCTTTTCATAATATAACTGTTCCATTGTCACAATGGATATTTTAGTATCTAATCATATGTGCATTTTCATTTATTGATAACACTTTCTGAAGGTGTTACCGGAATTGTGCTCTTTATTCCATGGCATTCTCAGCACAAGTGACTTTGCATAGATCTTCTTTGCAGTGCAATAAAATCTTTAACAAAGGTGAAGTCATTTGTAGACACATGATTTAAAGCTGTTTCTTTTTAACCTTCCAAATGAAATTGAATTTTCTCCCTCTCTTCAGAAATCATCTGCTGCAATATTCCCACTTAAAAATCTTCACCTGTTTTTCAACAGTGTAAAAATGTATTAAAAAAAAAAAAATCTACTTCCCTTTTACTAAATCTGGTTAGTGCCCCAAGCAATTTAAAGTTTTACTGAGAATCACATGCATAGACACACACACATAAACACAAAATATAACTCTGGATCGACAAAATGTTGCCCTGTGTGTTTATGCGTCTTGTAAGATTTGAGCAGTAAATGCCAAGCACAAATTCAGAATGCCATTAGCCCTTCTGCTGCTCCAGTAGCGTGACCTTAATGAAAGTTTGCTCATGTTTGAATTCACAGCTGCTGATTGACACTATAAGTGACGTAGAAGAGCCAGGTCCCAAGAGAGTGTGAATTGGCCGGACTATAGTGGAACTACACAGATTTCACATTGTATTCTGCAAATTATCTTCAACATGAAGAATCATTTTAAATGTAAGCAGATTTAGGAATCGCTCTGTAGAAAGCTGTCTCTTTTATTTATGGCAAAGAGTCTGCAGATTCCAGCTCTTTCATTCCCTCTGTGAATGCAACACATGAGTTATCTGCTGTCAGTGTGAGTGCTCACCAATTAATCTTCAGCTGCAGCCCTCTTCTAGAACATGTCACTGCTGTGATTTTGTTTCCCTCAGATGGCTTTCCTGTTATTATGTTCTCACATTTGGATTTGTATCTTAATTACATGTTAATATTTCTCTACAAGGAAGGGGGTGAATCAATCTCATGAATTAATAGTGAACAGAGTGATAATCCAGGCAGGATAATGCATTGATAGAAGTGCTCTCATGGGATGTATTTTACAAGATTGAAAACAACAGTTCATAAAGAACTGCACTGATTAGAAGTGATTGAAGGGGCATGTAAGTTGAGGATGGGCAGAACAGAACAAAGAAGGTAAAGTTAATTTTAACTGAAATAAGGGGCACATTAATTTATATGAAATTTTTAAAAGGTGAAAAAAAGCAAGTGAGGCCATTAAAACCAACTTAAATTAATTAACAATACTTATGGATGCACCTTTTTCCATACGCAGAATCCTGTTGCATTTACCTTGGCATATGCTAGAGGTGATGTAAAGGTTTACTTCTGTTGTAGATTACTTAAGAAGGCTCTTCCAAAATTTGCTGTCTGCTACTAGATAACTTCTCTTCCCCTTTCCACCCTGGAAGAATCATATTCAGGGCTAAACTGAACTGCAAAGTAGTTAGAAAAAACAAATGCTATGGTAAACAAAAAATAAAGCAGAATAAGTAGGACATAGGCAAAAATCCATATACTCACTGTTGAATTTTCCTTTCATTGGAAACACGTAAATAAGCTTCCATTTCAAATAGATATGGAACAAATAATCAGACTGGCAAAAAAACCCCACAAACCTTTGCCTAAATACTGTTCTAATTTCATAGATTTTTTTTTTTTAATATTGTTGAGGAAATCATGGAGGTTTTTGTTTCAATTTTCTTGCCAGATCAAAACGTCTCGGCATTGTTTTCCCTTGTGTTCCCATAGAAGGCAAAGATTGTCCTAGAAGCTTCGGTGAATTACGGAGGAACTGGCAGATGGTTTATGAATACGAGCAGTTTTGAAAAACAAGCTTCATTGCAAATTTACTTTCAAGTAACTGCTCCCAACTCCAATTAATCTTCTATGAGAAATAGGGAGATAATGCTTTCATGCTTTTTATTCCAAATATGGCTAATAAAAGAGAGAGATAGAGACTTAGAACCAAACGCTCTAAATAAAAAGTGTATCTCTTAGGTAAAAAATGATAATGTATTTGTAAAGAAATCTGAAAACATCCCATAATCATTAGGAGCAAGGGAGAAAAAAATCAAATGGGAACAAAATGTGTAATGGAAAACAGTTAATACTATCATTACGGTTGTAAGTCTATTATTATACGTGCTTAGAATTATCTCTGAAAAGGAATAGATGAGGCAATACAAGGAATTTCAGCTTTTGTGGTGTTGTGATCCAAATTTGTTTTAGATACCTGGTATTTCAACATTGTCTTATGAAAAAATGTTATGTGAAAGTAAACTTACTTCTGTTTCTTAAGATCATTCCTTTTAGATTTCAAGGGAATTAATCTCTGCCTTTAATCTCCCCCTCCATTGAAATAGCAATCATTTTCCATATCTAAATCATCTAAAAGCATCCAAAGCACAGACACTGTGATTTTCATAAAAAGATTTTCAGATTTTAGCTAGAAATACAGCAATCAAAGCTAGAATTTTCTTCACTGGCACTGGTATCATGTTTCTAGCTACTTAATACTGATACAGAAGTGTTTTTTCAATAATGAGCTTGCTATTGATATTGGTCCGAACTCTCTTCTCAGTATTTGCGTTTTTTTAAAACAATAATGATTGATAGCAGCAAAGGTAAAAAAGAATTTTATCTATGCATTGTACTTGTTATAGCTTGAGTTTATAGGGCTGGAATCAAAAGACCATCTGAAAACATTTTGTCCAAATCTCTCCCAGCTGCAGCTTCGTTTGCCCCTTTCCATTATTTAAAATCTACATTGTTAAACTCCTAGCACATAAAGAAACATACAATGAAACTTTAAGATGTTTAAAATGAGACATCATTTATGGTATCTGTGCACTCTCATTTTTTTTATACTTTGAAATAGTTCCACAGTCCTTCCCAGATTGAAAGTATCACATCTTTTCACTGGACAACCATATAATAGGACTATTAAAGTATTTTTTTAATGAATAAATTCTTCATGTATCTTAATATCCTCTTCATCTTTTTACATCAAATAATGATGATTCAGCTTTTGATACATCATTCTTCCATAGAATTATAAAAGAAAAACAAACTGCCTTGACATAAAAAGGAAGGATCCAAAGAAGTGGTCTGAATAAAAAAACCCAAACTAAAAGTTTTCTTCTGTGTGCAAACAATATTTGTGAGCAGGAAGGCTCACAAATGAGAAGTCTTTAAATGGACTATTTTGAGTGCTGTGTATTCATGTTCTTTTTACTGTTCTCAGGACAAAATATTAGGCATGGAACATTACCCAGTATCCCAGGAGTGGGTGAAAAATGCAAATTCAGTTATATTCTTCTAGTGTCAGCCAGCAAGAAGAAATACATGCTGAAAGTACCTGAAATTAATACCAGAGAGAAACTAAAGCAAACTGTAAACTTTAAATCCACAGAATGTATGTAAATAGGAGCTGGGCTCCAAAGGCCTCTCAATCATTTGCTACCTCTTTCAAAACTCCAGCCAAAGGTCTGGTCTCTCATTTAAACTGGATATATTTGCAGTAAACTTAAGAAGCCGTCAGAGACTTATCATCATCATCATCATCATCATCATCTGTAACCTAATTATTGAGTTGCATAGTGAACTGTTTTCAAAGCCTTCAGTCCCAGAGTTCTTTTTTTTTTGTTCATGATTTAGAGTTATTTTACATCTCTTTTGGTGACCAAGTTCATTCTATCCCTTGAGTGTTATCTGGGTTCAGACTACAGCATTTCTAGCTCAGCTAGAAATAGGAAGTTTGAATTAAGCATATTTTAGAAGTAATTTTAATGGTGCCAGAAAAGACTTTTACTGTCTTTTGGAAAGTGTTTTCCCCTCACACTCAATTTATCCATGTATTATCTAAGACATTTGCTTATAGTACTTACTCTCCTTGTATACTAAAGATTTCTTACACTTTTTAAAAGCATTACCTTCTACCATAAGACTCCATTTAATGCAGTGGTCACTAATGGCATTCATTTTACATGAATACTAATTGGGGGAAAGATCATGCAAGTTTGGATTTTGTACGATTCTTGCAATAGAGTCTGCAGTGTAGCTTTAATATTTTATCCACCCTCTTCAGGTAGAATTAAATTAAAAAAAAAAAAAAAAAGACAATCTGTGTACCTTTTTCTACCTAAGGGTTTAGAAGATAAATCAGATAGGAGCTGAAAGTGCTAACAGTATATGGGGGGGAAAAAGAAAACATCAAGACAAACTTTCAAATCCTGGTATGCATTCATATTCACAACATGTGAAATGGGAATATGCAGTACTGTTACTGGGAGAAGCCATGTCACATCCAAATTAGAAAAACAACCCAAATCATGCAGAAAGCATCAGGCCCTACCATGAAGGTGGTCTGTTTTCCCTGGGCATCAGAGATGGTGTGCAGGAAAGCCCCCTTTCCCCACACCGAGAATCATGCATCCACCAGAGGGCAATGCTGCCGCTGAGAAGCAGCTGATTCCTAAGAGTACGAAACTTCACCCCATCAAAACGCTTAGAGAAATTCCATGACTAACCAGAAAGAGAGAGAAACCCTGATGTGGCAGTACGTTTCAGACTGATTTTTGAATGGGGAACATGGAACTGATGGACAGAACCTTGCCCAGAATAAAGGGATAAAGCTGTGAGACAGAGTGGAAATTGGAGAGAAGGAACCATGTCTTGGCCTGAAAATTTTACCTTTGCTGAAAACAAAGACGAATATATTTGAGAGAAGCAGTCTAATTCAAATACTGGCAGCCTACCGTCACTCAAGACATCAGTGGGATGTGAAGCTTTTCATCGCACTCAGCTTTGGTTGCTTCACTCTACTTCCTATCAACAATGTCCAAAAAAGTCATTACCGCCTGCCACAGAAGCTACAAATTAGTTGATAGTATTAATACGGATTTTATTTGGAGAGGCAAACAGCATAATAAAACTTCGCAGCCCCAAGCTGGCACTCTTCTTGGCAACTGTGAATGGACCTGATAAATACAGAAAGCAACCCACCTTTACACAGAAATTGTTCAAGCTTGCAGGAATCATGGCAAAAGATGAAGCACACAGAAGTCTCTTCACCAGCTACAGCAGCATTAGAAACCTTTCACTGAAAACCCAGGAAACTTGGAACGGAGTCAGTGGTTCTTATTTAACCTCTCCACACTTCCAGGACAGCAGGTCTGAAAGGCGGGAGTTAAATCCCAAACTGACAGGCTGACACTGCTTTGTCACTAGAACGGCATTGACTTCAGTGGCTCCCAATCAGGTGTGAAAGCGCTAAATGGCAGTTTTCATCGCAGGTCAGCTTCTCAGACATTAAAAACCTCTCCATTCTTTCCTTTCCGCTTATAAAAAGGAAGAGACTTTTGCAGATTTTTTTTTTTTCTCACAGAGAAGTGGCTGGTTAGCAATGAGGATTTCAAAATATTAAGCCAAAGTTTTGTTTTATTCTCTGCTTTAGACTTCATTAGGAGCCATAAGCATTTTAACTTTCAGTTTACTAAGGGCTTCCCAGATTCAAAAATGACCATTTCTATCCTTCCATTGGTCTAACAGGACAGGAAATTTTAAGAGTCTTAAAGTTTTATTTTAAAATTTGCTGTGTGTATCCTCAGAAAATTGCTGGCTAGTAATAGAGCATATCTACTACTGTAAAACTAATCAGAAAATCTTTAAATTAGTCTCTTGACAAACATGCTTTCTGAGGTACAACAGAATGGCCCTGGAAGCCAGCCAGCTGAAGGAGAGCATGGTTTGCTTATAATGTTTGTATTCAAGATTTATTAAGTAGAGGGATGTGTGTTACAAATAATGAATTGTGGCATTCCCAGTTCTTGCATCCCTGCCACTGTTCAGTGATTAGTCTTGTAACCCTAATCAAGCTGGGTTCTCTTCATATGCTTTTCAGATTAGTCTGTTCTTTGGGATAGGGAACCACAGGGATCAATGCATTGCCCTGGTCTTGGAGGATACACTTTTCCAAGGTTGAAACCAAAAGGTCATACATTTCAAGAATTCAGTATGATTAGGCTGATACTTCTTATAGCAGACTTAATATCTCATTTTGGGCTGGCAACTCACATCCTATTTAACAACAAAACAAAACCCACCCACTCATATCTTCTTTACAGATGCTTGTTTTCCAGTGTCCTAAACACCTATTTAATTTTACTGAATATGCAGTCTGATCGAAACCTCTCTGGAAAATGCAACAAAACTCAATGAAAAACTAAACTTAAAAGCGTAGTGGGGCTATGCTCAAAAGCTTAGTTGAGAGAAAAAGAAAAAAAATATCTGGAAAGACAAAACAAGACAACAAACCTGGCAGTAAGCCACATACAGAATGAAGAGAAACTGAAATGAGCCTTTTGGCCTTGAGGTTTTTAACTGGTTGGTATAATGATTCTCGGCTAGGGTATGGCTCTGTTTGCATCAACGTTTTTGTCAGTTACCTACAGCTAAGCATTTGCAGATAAATAAATCACAAGTTTCCATGAAGTATTTAAGCTTGAAAGTTACTAGTCATGAAACACCTTTCGTTTTGTGTCAAACAATTATTTAGTTACTGCATTGTACGTTACAAAATACAAAAGCATAACACAAATACTTAACCCCAGTTCATTAGAGCTCTTCAGAGCATGACCGGTTATAGAAGTTCAGGGGCTTGATGGTCACATGCAAAGTTGTGCAATTAATGAAAATAATACCTAAAGTCTATATGGTGCCTGAAAGATATAGTTAATTTACAGTTCTGGTTCCACTCCTTACCTCTTCTCTTTGATTTAAGGTATTTCTCAGGTGAACTTTTCCATATTTAGAGATCTGATCATCTAAATAATTCATCTTCCAGTCAGTCAGTCCTTCTGTCTATCTATTTCAACATACTGTGTGAAATTTTATACATTAATTGGGGTCTAGAACATCCCTGTGCTGTCCATGTTTGAACAATCCAAGCCTATGGAGTGGAGCAGAGAAATCAGGACCCGATGCAATTTTTGTAAAAGTTACAAACCTACATAGGGCACTGGCTGAAATATTAGCGTTGGGGTTAACATTAGCAGCTCAGTATAGAGGGGCTCATTTCTTGCCTCATTCCCCCTTGGTTTTACAGGGACCTGCAATGACTTTGCTTTCCTGAAAACTGAGGTTAAGGTATATCAGACTGGGCACCCAGAAACAATCAGAAAATTATTTTGAAATGTAGATAACACAATTATTGAGAAAGAATGTGGCCAGCAATAGGTCATTTGTGCTTTAAAATACCTAAATATATTTCTGTGGTTAGCAAATACACTCTTAGGGTTAAGAGACTGAAGCTGGTAGTTAAGATGCTGAACATGTTCTATCTCTGCAGCAGTGTCCAAGAGGTGCGTTTTTATTGAATAAAAGGTTGCACCCGCTCGTCCCGTTATACTGATTTTGTTACTACCTATATCTGCATTACCCCTCCACCTGCTCTATAAACAACTGAAGTTTATCTGACATACATAAAGCAGAAAGATGTATGAAGTCTGACACAATTTTGCTATTCTATAACCAGACCGATCTAAAAAACAAAGCTAATACACATACACACATGAATCTATCGATTTGAAACGTGAATTTAATAACACAATTGTGCAAGTGATCAATATTCTCCTATTTTCTCTAGATTAAAAAAACCCCACTACTATATAGCATTATTCTGAACAGTCGGGGAACTTCCCATCTAAATAGCTGTCATCAGATACTTGTCACGTAATAAAAACTATGAATATTTTGATACTAAAATCAAAACTGCAATTATACTTTTAACTATGACTCATTGCTGATTTAGATTGTTGTGATTAAGTTATGTTTCTTTATGCATACAAATTATATATTCAGTTTGCAGATTGTGTGAGAATTAGGACACCCTAGCTAGGCATTATTGCTGCTAAGTGCTTGGACTTTGTGAATGATATTCCTGGCAAACACTATGGTTGCTTCTTGAAATATTTCATTATTTCTGAAAAAAATTTGGGGGTATAGAAGTCTTTATATAAAAAAAAAAGTATAGGCATTGCTTGTATATTCTCATCTACTCATAAATATTTATTTTTTTAAAGAAATCTTGGTAATCACAGTGAATTATTTCCCTGGGCAAAAAGTTCCATGTGGGTGGTTGAATGAGTGAAAAACAATTTTTGTGGAGGAAATAAATTGAGAATAAGTGGTTTCACAACTGTTCTCAAACCCGTACTACCCATCATACTCAAAGGAAACACAATTTAAATAAAGACTGCAAAGTAACACAAATATAGTAACTTACATAAACAAATCAACACAAGCAGACTGCTATTACGAGACTCATTTTATAAAGAAAAGTTGCTGCTCCACCATTGACCATTACTTGTGTTTAAACAAAGATGGACTGAGTTACAAAGATATTCAATAGCATTCCTCCTATTTAGTCACCTACCTACAATTGAAAGGAATTAGATTTTAGGCACCCGTTAGGATTTAGATATCTTAAAAATCTTCCTGATCCTTCCAGCAGGTTGTTGGCACAATACAGGTCATCAGGGTTTTCCTTGGAGTTACTTTTTTTTTTTTTTACGTGACGGATGGCAAAAAAGGAACAACCAACCCCCACTGCAATAGTCCAGAAAGACGGGCTGTAGAGGCGGTGTGTGCCAGGGCAGTGGTGCCCTTAAGACATCCTGGTCAGGTCACCAGACTGCCTTGTCCCCGGCACACCTTTAAAACACCTCCTGTTCATGCCCACTTAGCAATGGTGTCCACCACCCAGAAGAAGAGCAAGTGACAGTAAGACCACAGAAGAGCCTAGGATTACACCTCATCCTCGTGTGTTTGGCACGCACCGCCAAGACGTTAGGCAGAGGTTACAGAGAAGAGACCATGAGGTAGCTGTTTAAAGCCATCAGCTTATCAGCAACTAGAAAGAAAGGGCTGAGGCAGTGGGAAACGGAGAGGCCTGCCTGCGGGGTGGGGAAGATGTCCTGCAGAGCACAGGGCAGAGGGCACATCGCGCTGGCCTCCCACATCTCCCCTTAAAGCCAAAGCTCGAGAAATCAGTGGCCGTTCCCAGCCATGAAACAACTTAACTAAACAGCTTTATTCCATACCACAGTCCTCTGACCCTAGCAATACCTAGGTATGCCTAGCTAGAAGGAGAATTTTTGTTCAGCCTCTCTGTGAGAAGAAATGAAGTGTTTTCATCCTCACCTGTAACAAAGGAGGCTCAATTATTCCCTTCTTTGAGCTACTTTCTGCAAGAGCTTCAGTTTTCAAGTACTCATCCATACAAACACGCATCCTAATCTGTGTTTGTCACTGGTATTTTTAATATGTAAGCCAATTATAGTTAGCTTTAAATAGAGAAGCCTAATGAGAAAATGTATCCCATAATTAAAAGGGAAAAGAATCAAGAACTTCCTGCCAACATTAACTCTGCTGATTTTACAATGAGGTTGCCTACTTTTTTCTTCCATCTCTATATTTAAAATTTTGTGGGTTTTTTCCCTCCTAATTAAAAAAAAATAAACTTTAAGACAGTTACTGAGGATTTCTTGAGATAAAGTGTTCTAGAAACTTTCGCGCTTTTTCCATTGCTAATTTAAGTCTTTGCATATTCCTTTCAAAATCTCAGTCTTGTAACAAGGGAAAATATGTTTCTACACCGGCAAGAGCCTGATTATACGTTCTAAATACTGTATGTACTTAAAGTACAGCAGGCCATCTTAAATTTACTGACCATCCATTTATTAAGATTAAATATACATTTAAAGGAGAAAATTGTTTCTTCTTTGGCTATCTACGTAAAGATCTATTTCACACACTTCTCTGTTCCAGACACAAAACTGTAATTATCTCAAGACTCCTATTTCGTATTAATATAGCCCTGTCAGCGAGCCAGAATGTTTAGTATGCACTGCTTCTGTGTAGGCAGGCATATTAATGAAGAATTGCCTGCCATTGCAAAGCATGTTAAATTCCAGCATTTCCATATGGTAAGATACCATGTCAAAAAGGTTTCAGGGCAGTGTTTTTTATGCTCCATGTCATCTAGCCAAGCTCTCTGCATTTGGAGACCCATGCAAAAATATCATTCACAATAATTTGTGTGGATGTTCAAAATTTCTCACCACATTTTCAGCTGAGCTCATTCTTGATTGGTTTAAGGAGGGGAAAAAAAAAAAAAGTGGAGATTAGAATTGGCTAAAAAAGTAAATTTCAAGTCTCCAGCTAAAAATAGATTTTTAAAATAGATTTTACAGTTAAAAAAAATATATATCCTTCCATATAAATAATGAAAGAATAAGACATGAAATGGAATTGTAAGTGAATTTTTATGATGTTCTATTTCAGAAGTACTGAAACGCACCCAGTCAGTGCTTCAGTGAAAAGCAGCCACTGGACTTCCCAGGGGACTGGAGAGTAGAACAGCTCCGACACACGCAAGATTTACTCCACATCCTATGTAAGGAGATTGATGTTCAAGTCCCTGGCTTTTCTGAGACAGAATGAGAAATTTATCGCAAATCCCAGCTGAGTCCTATGTTCAGGGTTCACCAGCAAGTATCAAGAGAATGCTGTAACCTGATTATTATTTACTTAATAGCGAAGAAAAAAACGTTTTTTCTTGGAGTGGTTCCCAGTCAAAAGTTGTCATATATGCCAGAGAAAGGTTTTGGTTATTGAGAAGTGGCTTTTGCAAACGTGATGCCTTTAATGCAAAGCTGACTCTACTCTTACTAGCTGTAGAGTCATGAACTCTTAAGTATGGTGATACAGGTTGTTTCAGTGGATTTAATGGCTAGAATGATTTATATTTTAATCAAAGGCTGAGATGGGAGGACAAAAAATGGGGAGAGTAAAAGACAAATGTTGACTTTGTAAAAAAAGCAATCTGATCTGGATTTTTTATGGAATAATTCGAGCATGGTTTCTCCAGTTCAGATAACCATTACATCTAGCACCGTTAAAAGCTTTCAGTGCACATTGCAGGACTACAAGTTCCTTTGTAGTCAGAAAAGTCACTCAAACTCAAGTCAGTGCAAGAGTGGTTATTTCAAATTAATATTTTCCAGTCCAGATAAATCCTCTTCAAGAAAAAAAAATGAAAAAAAAATTATTTACCAAGTTATATAAACACAGTTTTAGATTCATTTTTCTTTGACAGTCATTAAAAATAGATGATTTTGACTGATACGACAACATTATAAAAAAGAATTACTTAATTATGTAGAATATGAATTAAAGTTAATAAGATGCAATTACAGAAAACATGTTTACAGCATTTACTTGAGCTTGCTACCACACAAGCTGTTCTACTTCTTAACTATTCTGAAAAATATAACATCAAGACAGTCATTTTAACAGAAGTTGTCCTGTTATGGTCTCAACTTTGTGCGTTCCACTGAACTGAATGAACTGGAGTCACAGTTTTGAGTAGAGATAGACAAGAAAAATATGTCAATTTAATGATGCAAAATATCATATGATTGATGCTTCTGGCCACCCCTAAAAAGAATTTTTTCTTCTTAACTCGACACATATATGTCATCTCCCGCTTATTTGTTCAATGCTGCTGCAAAACCCTTTTGCTAGTCTGTTTTTCTGGTCATCCTTTCCTTCAGCTGGATGCAACTTCTCTGGAGAATGTTCTTAGGAAAAGGTTTCAGATCATTTAGGGAATGTGTAAACTTTTGATCTAAGAAGCACTAAAAACTCCTTGTGGGCCTGAAAAATCACATCTATTTTGAGGCCAGTTTGACTACACAGATGAATTTTGAAGTTCATCCCCTGACTTCTACCTATGACAATGATTGACTATGAATCCACTATGCTGATATAGCTATTTGTGGCCAGAAATACAAATGAATATTCAATGGTTACATCTTAATTTCAGATTTAAATTTCTTCAGAAAACATTTAGAAGTGCATGTTCATGACACAATGAGTGGGAACTATATCTAAACTGCAGTCCATGACTTCTCAGTACCACACATATTGGGCAAAGGTTGAATCAGAGAAATAAGAACAGATTTTCAGCAGTTATGCTATGCCATCTGTCATTTAAGATCTTGTTCTAGCTGTTTTTCGGTCTCCTAGGAGGAGATCACTAAGATCATATCAAGATATGGAGAAATAATCTCTTTCTCTCTCCATCTTTTCATACATCTCTCCCTTCTCTTCTTTCCTCCCTTCCTTCTTTTTCCTCCTCTTTTCACCCATATTTTCCTTTTTTTTTTTTTTCTTTCCTTTTTTCACAGCTGCATAACCATCACAGTAGCAACTGGAAAGCAACAGAAATGCACCTGAGGTAGCTTTAAGTGAGAGGCACCGAGTACAGAGGTATCAGTGCATCAACAGGAACTGGTGTGGACTGCCTAACTCAGACTGTAACGCTGAGGCGTAGCACCAGCACATGGGATTGGGAACCACGCTCGGAGACTTGTTACGCCTGCCTGTCCCCTACCCTGATGCACAGAAACTGCTGCTGCTGCGGCTCCTCGCAGGTACCTGCCACTGCTCTGTGCCTTGTTACCAGAACTCCTTTCCCAGGAGAGGCAGAGGCAGGGCTTGCCCAGGTCTCGGCTCTTCTGACCCATTCTCTGATTTCTAACCACTACCTCAAGCTGTGCAGAACTGAGCTTGCTCAGCAAAAACTGTGATTAATCAGGGTACATATTTTGCTGGTAGCTGCACCTATTTAAAATGAGGGCATTCTGTTTGTAAATTTTTCTAAGAGAATTTATTTGTACATAATCTGAGGGGCCTGCTTGGACGCGCTAATGGTAATTGCACAATGTGAAAAAACGTGATCCAAATATATACATAGAGAGAACATTTTTTAAATTTTTTAACATCCTGATCGATTACAGTAATTATACTTTTAGCTGGTCAACATCACCTAAATGATAGAGCTTCGTTCGGAGGAATAAATGGAAGCAGCAATTATATCAAAGCTATATTTGGTTCCAGCTGATGTGCTGTAATCGCATGAAAATTTTGCCAATTTTCTGTGATTTCTTAAATCGGTGGCATGCTTTTCTCCATGCTGTTGTCCCAAAAGTGGGATCGTTTACCCAGTGTGCAGTGTGACAATATACACACAGAGCAGAGGTATTTTATTTATTTCTTGTCTGCGCAGAGATGGGTGCTAGATGGTAATTCCACAAATGGGATTGTTTGGGACAAAAATGCCATCGTGGAGATCATCTGTGAACTGTCTTTTAAAAATGTAAAACAACCGAAGAACTCACTAGTTTCTTCAGTAAGTGTGTATATTGAGGACTGGAGATGAATTCCAGGTGCTTCTTGCAAAAAGATGCACATGTCCAGCCCTCCTTGCCCATGTGGATTTCCTCAAAAGACCAAAATCAAGGGAAAAAAAATCCAGATTCCTGAAATACCCCGAGGACCACATGATAGCAAAGTAAAATACAGAAAAAAGAAGGCTAAGGAGTTGAGGTAGTATCACTATAGCACTAGACTTACCGGTTTGTGGCTATGACAGTATTAGTTTTAAAAATGCCATGGCATGTACAAACTATTTTGTTTCAATCTCTCTGAACTAGCTGCTCAGTCTTTCACTAGGCTTTTGTCCGACTTGGTTATTCTGTATATCTAGAATTCACTGACATCTAAGCACCTGATGTTTTGTCTCCAGGTAAAGATACAGGGCATCAAACTATGGCTGTAAACAGGATGGGAGTACATGATATAGATAATTGTATTTTTGCTAAGCTGTTTTGTTTCAATACATATGTTTTACTAACTACATTATACTGAAGATGTACATGCTGATGAAATGAAGTCAGCTATGGAGGACACCAACTATCTGTAATGTTGTCACATTTTATCCTGCAGCTTTTTCAACAGCTGTTTTGTTATACTCACAAAAATATTGAAGAAAAGGAATGGTACAATCACGGGATAATCATAAAATCAAACATGACCTTTTTTGTCAATAGCTACTTTTTGTATGTGTGTGTGTGTGTGTGAGATCTCTAATCTCACCTCCTATAAAATGATGTAATCTGATGCATGTATCATAGGATTTCATTTTCCAGCAGTGGATGCTAGCTGACTGTTGGTGAGCTAGTATATAAGTAACTCATGTTTGTGTTTGCCCAATTAGCAGAAGCTAATGCATTACTTGCCTTCCAGTCAGAACTCACCTTAAATCTACATAAAATATTTTTTTAAATCAAGAAAATGTACTTGATTATAACATGTTACAACATGACATAACATGTTGTTACATCAACATGTAAATGTTGATTTACATTTCTGTTCAATGACAGAATAATGAAAACAGATCAGATTTTGAGTTTTCTATTGTTTATAATTGTGTTCTGATTAAAAGCCGATGCTAAGAGTACAAAAAAAAAAAAAAAAAAAAAAGCAGGCAAATTTCAATAATATTTTTATTCAATATCTTTTGGAATATTATTTTATCACCTTCAGGTGAGACAGATGATATCTGCATTGATACCTGTTTATTTAATCTTTAAAAGCATAACAAATAGTTAAGCTTTAATTTCCTTAATAAGCTGAATTGACCAGACAAAAATGTAATTTTCACTTTGTAAATTGGTCCATGAGCATGACACCGGAGAAGAATACACATCACATATTATCTAAAAGCTATTTCCTCTACCATGAACATGAGCTAGTTAAAAAAATAATGTTTCACAAAATACCTTACTCTACCTAAAACAATCTTTTTGCATTTCTTTCTAGAAGAAAAAAATCACCTCAACAGAATTTGTCTTGGAAAAATTGTTTTCAACATGCTACTTAGTATTCCATTTGGAAATCTCAAACTTGTTCTGAGAGAATTGCTACATTTATCACAAAACAAAAAAATAGGGGAAAAAAGCAAGATCTTCTCACCAGAGATGAACAAAATCAGATTTCTGTCCTATGGGAAATGTCACAGTTTCATTTGTTTTTATCGCAAATTGCCATGATAATGTGTACGTATTTGATACTAAATGGAAATGAATTTCGAGTAAGCCCTGTTGATGATAGCATTTTCACCAAGATACAGCTTTAAAGTCATATATTATCCAAAATAATAAATACCCATTAAAAAAATTCCTATTTATTTTCAAATTCTATATTCCATTTCAGACTATATAGAGTATTTATGTAAATGGTAATGTAAAAAGAAAACCATTCATTTTTTCTAGTCTGAACTAAAATTCACAGTATTGCTGGTGTGTTTAATTTTGCTTTTCTCCAAAAAATGTCCATGCAACCTGATCAATATTACTTTTGGTATTTTATGAATTAACAAAATAGTGACTGAGTTGTATAAATTCTGAATATTAGATAAAAGCTTTTTTCTTGAATAGGCACTTTAATATTTAGGGTTGCTGAAGGCTAACCTCTACAACTACCTGACTCAGGTATAGTACAGAGTAACAGTATTTCCCAAAGATTTGTTGAGCAACTGGACAAATTCGTGCAAAGGGAAGTACCTTCCTGGTTTTAGGCATTATCTTCTAGACTTTGTTGATCAAAGTGTTATCCTTGAATAATTAATACTTGGATTAAAACCAGTGGCATTTCAAAGTGACAATGAAGCAACCTGAGGAGTGTATTTAATTGAGAAATCACATCCCAAGAGTATTCAAGACAGTAAGCCATTCTTTCTACGTTATAATAATTAACCACATCCCCTGTCATTTTTTACTGTTTATGATACAACTGAGATTTCTTCCATGCATATCCTCATTGATTGGCAAGTCTGTCCCTGTAACACATCAGTCCCTCCCTGGAGTTTGTTTTCTGAACATCAATTTTGTCATGCATTTCTATTCCTGATCTAAGAAATTATTTCACTTATTTGTATTTTTAATTCACGTGACATCATTATTGTGATCCTAAGTAACAGGATGGGATTTAAAGAAAGAGGTATAATGCACACACTTTGAGGATCTTTGCAGTCCCTCACTACCATAAATTGTTTATAATGACTACAGAGTTCATTTATTCATTTTCAAAGTTCCAGCTTCAAGAACCGTTTTAACCCACTTTTCAGATGGCCTCTGGATACACTCTAGGTAGAAATGACTCAAATTAAGAAAGATAAGATTACGGACATTTAGAACCTACTCTTTTAAAAAGCTTGAGAAAAGCCTGATCCTGCAAAGCCATGTCAGTGGGAAAATGAACAGGTTGCTTTTGTCCTCCCATTGCCTCTTTCAAGCTGTGTTTTTTTCCCAGTGGGACTACAGAGCAGATTGGCTCAGGTGCTCAGAACATTAAAGAAAATAAATTAACATTCAGCATGTGGAAATACAATAAATGTATTTGTTTGGACCTGCAGAATAGACTTCTTATGTGATAATACTGGCGTCAAAATTCTGCGCTGTAATCTTGTTATTTTCCTGATTTCATTAAGGGACCTCCTTGCACCTACTGTTATCTATTCAATTTGGGTGCCTTGCTCAGGTCAGTTTTGCTAGGTAGTGACACAGCATTTTTTAACCCAGCAAAAAAGCACTGGAATAGTCATAATCACATAATAATAACGATAATAAAATACTTTAGGTGCATTGTCTACTTCATGTGGGAGAATGCAGTAAGGTCCACTTCAACAAAACTTCTTCCTCAGTCGGTGACTGCAGAGGGTGCTAGTGGCAAAGCCTTTTTGGATGTACCAGACATATTTGCTCTCATCTTGAAACCTCAGTCCTCTTAAGAAAAAACAGGCACTGAGCTTTGTAAAGGCGAGCCAGTGCCGTGCGAGTAGGTAGTATCTTTGTGGAATATCTCTGAGGATGAGGAACACGGGTAGCTGGCAGAGAGGCAGAGTGTTGTATCTTCCACACAGTTTGCTTGCAGGGCTTCAGGTGATCTTGGCACAATAGAAAAATGGGACTAAAATTATTTCTGATATATTTACCACTTGGCTAATTAAAGAACTAGGGACTTCCTCATATCTAATTATACAGAAAAAAATCTTTTATTTTTAAATGAGGCTTTAGAGAATCATAGAATGGTTTGGGTGGGAAGGGACTTCAAAGATCATCTAGTTCCAACTCCCCTGCTGCAGGCAGGGACACCCTCCACTAGACCATGTTGCCCAAAGCCCCATCCAACCTGGCCTTGAACACTTCCAGGGATGGGACAAAGATAGAACAAAAATTGATCAGGTTAGGACAATCTCACTGTTAATTGGCATATTTTTTTATCTGTCTCAGTAGGACCTTTAACCCATGGTTATTGTTCCAGTACTATAATAGTAAAGACAACAAGCTTTTATATAAAAGTGTGACTGGATTTTATAAAGTTTATAGACAAATCCATCATCAGCTGAAGTCAACACAATGTAGAAGGTCAGCAACTTGGTAAAAACCTAGTATAAGATTTAAGGCTAAGATTGACTAAAATATAAGATTTAATAGATATATGTGCTTACTATTTGCAGTTCAAAACTTAAATTAACAAACTTGATCTGTTTACAAGAGCAGTTTAATATCTACTTAATAGATTGTATAGAGATTCGCAGTTCATATGTTTTGTGAGAAAAGCTTCTTACATTGTTTCATAGAACTGAAATCCAGAAGACTTATTATTGTTTTTTCCTCTAATTTGTAATATACTGTAACTTTAGACTAAAAAGAAATACAAAAAAGATGGAGAAAATATCACCAATTGTTTCTGCTGTAGAACCATGATTAGTAAAAGGGATGATGTACTTGTGGTATGGTGAAATTTGCTAATAGGAATTTACATGAAGTTTATATATTAAAGGAAAAAAACTAAGGTTAAAATTCAATTAAGTCTTCTTTTTAGAAGGAAGCGAACCTAATTATTGATGTTTGTGTACTTTTTCCTACAGCTTTTCTTTTGTACATCTAATTAAATGTCAACAACCAATGAATTGGTCATTATGAAGAGATAATTGACCATGACAGCAAGTTCACTTTCCCATAGGGAAGAGAGAGACACCATATTTTATGAAAGTTGATTGTCTCATGTTAACGGTCATCTCAATTTAACATTTCTGTAAATGGAATCGTCATTTTCCATTTGTGCAGCTGGCAGAGTTTTGCATTGTTTTTATATCTAAAAGAAATTAAAAACCAACTTGCAGTGCCAAAGACATATATCAAGGGAAAACTGCCAAACATGTCTAATTGGAAAGTAAAAAAAGCCTTAGTTAAAAAATTTTTTTTGTTGAGATAAAGGTCAATGAAGTTGTAATAGAAGCCAACAAAGCTGTAATATATTTATGACTTGGCAGAATTGGGGCAGACCCAGTGACTCCAGCTGAAATCATAATTATTAAAAAAGGTACAAGCCTGCTCTGCAGCCAAAGTCTTTGCATTTCCTTATGTTATTTATACTCTTCTCTCAATCTGAACATTATAGTAATTTCCAAAAAAAAAGCAACTTTTTTATTTCTAAACAAGAAACAAAGTTTTTTTCTATTTTCTTAAAAAAAAAAAAAAAAATAATTAATTCTTTCCCCTGCTGTTTCTTAGTTATTGCTCAGTTTGCAGGAAAAGATAATTTCATCTTTGTTTTCAAGCAACATGAAATCCTGCTGTTTTACTAACATTTGGCCTTTTCTCAATGAACCATGTCCTCAGAGTAAAACAAAGAGACCATTAATAAAAGCCCAAAGCCACTTATAGATTGCCACACCTTCCTATCTGCAGAACACAAATTAATTTATACCATCTATTTCTATTCTGAGGTTAAAATGCTTAAATTATGGTCTAAAGGACAAAAAATTAAGACATAGCTAATATCTTCGAGAAAGTAATTTATCTTTTCTCATATTAACTTACCTTAAAAATAACATCGATGTACCACATTTGTAAATAAGCTTGAGAAAGCACACACACACACACACACAAAGAGAATATTGGAAAGAAAAGCTATTTGATAAATTAACTGGTGTTTAACATCTTCTCAAAGCCACTTCAGTCACTGTAAAAACACACAGTAGGAAAGAGTTCCTATTGAAACTGTAAGAGGTAGACAATTGATTGGAGACGTTAGTGAGTGTCGAACAGTTCTGCAGTTCACGAAAGCTGCATTTCATGAGTTTATGTGGCAGCGCTAAGAATTCACAGCATCTGGATATAAACAGCCTTTACAATTGGAAGATTTCTGAGGTAGTACAAATGCATGTGTCTTTGGGGATGGAGGAAGGCACGTTAGTGTTCAAGAGGTGACCAGGACATCTGTACTGAATAATTAGCTTCATTAAGGAGAAGAAAAACAAGCAGTTTCTATTTTTCATGTTAAAAATTGGGAGCAAAACCTTTGCTATGCTCTGGTTTTCCTAACTGACACCCTACAGCTAGCCTCTTAGTCTCTCAGCAGAGACACAAGGGTAACACTGACTTCAGCAATAGTCTTTCCCTGCTCAGAACTTCTGAAGATTTTGAAAGCACAAATCAACAGTTTTCATCAATAAATAATTCCAATCGATCAATAATTTCATAGCTGATACAGATTTTGCTGGTAGCCTGAAGGCTATGCCCAGTATTGGTAGGGTGACAGATTCGATACTAATCCTGTCCTAGTTTTATATATTTTTTATTTTTAATGTTTCTCCTTCATTGTTATATCCCAGAATTGTGTGCTGTATGTCTTGACTAGTGCCTGATCAGAACAAATTCTGTGCTTCAGAATTGCAGCAGTGGTATAAAATTTCACTTTCATCATCAATGTGCAATTGTTAATATGAATTATGCTTTTTTTCAAGATTACTTCTGGAATTACTTGGCATACGCATGATGGAAACTCAAGAGTTTTCATCAAAAGTTACTAATCTGGAGCAAAAAACAGATTTTAAACTATAAGAAAAGTCTGCATGAGAACCAGAAGAGGATTAAAGGTGTTGACTTTCTGGGCATACATTAAATTCTGGTAATGAGAGGTAAAATACAGACATGGGAAACAGAAATTCTGGTCTTGGAAAATGTAGCTGACAACCCCACAGTGTAATTTTTTTAAAACCTTTACGAATTGTGATACATGTAGAGAGTATATGTCTCCCATCTGCTCCTTGAGATGAAAGCAAATTATCTAGTCAAGAATGGAAAGGAACTATCTGCATCAGTGATTTCTTGTGTCTAAAGTAGCTAGGCTTTTTCCAGAAAAGCAGATTTTTTTAGTCTGGGTCTGTTGTTTCTGGGAACTGTGCCAGTATCTCTATATCGTATTTTGCTTATCATCCTGATATAATAGCGTGGCAGTTTCTGATCTTTTTCACAATGTAGATATACCCAGACAATTTTATAAGCAGAGTCAAATGGTTCCCTTGCTTAAATCTTCAGAAGGTATTTAGGCATGAATCTCTATTTGAAATACCAACAAGCAAAAGAACCTTAATAGCTTTGTATCATGGATACTTGAACTTACTTTTCAATCCAGATTCCTGTTTCAATTCCTACAGTATAGATCATTCATTATATCAGACAAGGAGCTGTATTTCTAAAAGTCACCTTATCAGGTAAGTTGTAAAAAGGGATAAATACTCTCCCTAAGAAGGCCTTAAATCAGAGGGGAAACTGCTTTAAATCAAACAGGGAAAACTTTTACAGCAAATACAATATTTTTTGTATATCACTCTTCCTGAAAAATCCCCTATTTGTTTTCATCCACAATATTTTCAGCAAAGGATAAGATATTCCAATTCTGAAAAGCCCTTATGAAATGAAGCCCAGTAACATTTTCAGTGATAATAATCGGGATACCTCTCTGAAAATTCAGGAAAAAAGGGATAGAGGAGGGAACAAATCAATTTGTGAACAGTTCAAATATTAAATCAGTCTTTCAGGATTTTATATTCCCTTTAATAGTTCTCTTATTGTTGAATTATAAGGCTATAATTTACATCAAGACATTGGACTCATTGGATTAAAGAAAAAGCGTATCTCCTTATCATGTAAAAAACCACAGAGACTTCAAATTATCTGCTAAAGTAAGAACATACTCCATTTAATATTCTCTTATTCTCTTTTATCGACTCAGAGTAACCAAACCACAGTTAATTTGCAGAAAATAGACCTGCAACCATACCACTATGTAAAAGAACATACAGGTATGTATGTCTTTTGTTACAAGGCTCCTTAATTTTCAGCATAAATTCTGTAACTTTTCTTCACATTTTTTCACATTGCATTGGGGACCTGCCTTTGGAAACCAGTTGCTTTTGACAAGGAGTGACAATATCCTAATTTGGGGCATACATAGAAGTTCAGTCGCAATCAACAGTGCTTTAACTGGTGATGACCCCTAGTACTTGATGTCCTCTAGTGGTCAGCTTTCCTTACATTACAATTTGGATATAGAAGAATGTTTCTGACAAGGACCTATATAGCTTTAGTATCTTCTTTTTTTACACAACACGCACATCGAAGAAATATGGAAATGAAGCTAAGGAAAGAGTTCCCATTTACACGATTACAACATCCCTATTTTCAACAGTTCCTCTGATCTGTTTTGAAGACAGGCCTGCAGCAGAAACCCAGGGCACTATCCGCCTCCACCGTTCCCTGCTGGCCTCCTTCCTTTGGCAGGCAGAGGGATGTTCAGGTCACCCAGCAGCTTTCCCCAGCATGGCCCTGTAATCAGCTGCGTTACAAAGCCCGGCATGGGAGCCACGCTCAAAAAAATCCACATTAGAGCACAGCTCAAAAGCCAATGGAATGAATCTTGATTCTCCTGATTATGGTCTATAATTAGCTCAACTTCCATTATGAACAATAAATTTCAAACTCTAATGAACAAAGCTGGAAAACTCATCCCCATAAATTAGAAGACAAAGGACTAAAATGAAAAGCCCAGAATTCAGTTTGAAATCTCATGAGTTTCGCTTTGATCAAGAATCAAAATTGACTTCTAAATACTTAGCATCAGGTCTTGAAACTAAAGTAGCAAAAAAAGGCTCTTACCACCAAATTCCATAGCAAATCATGAACAGTTAACTAACCTGAAAGACAATATGGACCTGAGCTCCATAAATTAAGCACCCCTCCACCTGAGATGCAGAGATACTGTGTCCTGCTAGTCAGCAGTGCTTTGAAGTTGATGTTCTACTTCCTGAGAAAATGCTACTAGAGTATACAAAAGGGAAAGAAAATATATCTTCCATGCCAAAAACAAGAAAACTGTTACAGACTTTAAAGATCTCACATTGGACCCTTGTCCTGTACTACATCAGGTCACTTACACTTTGTAGCATGAGGAATTTCCCATCTATTCCTCTTTTATGCATTTATTTTTGGCTAGCTTGAGTGTAGTCGCCTCTTGCATGCCACTCCACGTGTGATCTGCCTTGACTTCCATTTCTGGATATAACTTAGTATGTGAAATTTCCATTTGAGATCTGAGCACCCCCAAACTTCAGGCAACACTTCACATCCTTTCATTCTTTTTTTGATCTGGGTGTCAGTAGCTACACATCTGAGTCACAACAACATTGTAAGTGAAATTATGGACATCTGGGTCAGATAATTAATATTACAAAACCAATACAGAAGTCTTTTGTGTATTCATTACACATGTAGGCTCACCTGAAGCAAAATTTGCTAGGAATAGAATTGGGGAAATTTGAGAAGGAATAGTGGCCAAATAAATGTTTTAGAATGCATTAGAAGAGCTTCCCCAATATTCTGAATGCTTAAACTGAAAAGTTCTTTAACTGTATGATCTAGATAACTTGCAACTATGACAATGACCACTTTTTCTTTAAATGTATTCTGTACTGCATGGTTTATATCTCCTGTATTGTCTGAGTTCTGCTTTTGCAAAAGTTGATCAGTTTGAAAAATACAATGCAGTATGTTGTCTTAAATGATTTCTATTCACTCTTTCCCCGAAGAACTGGTCATCAAAGAATTATAACAGGCTGTGAAAAAATGATGCTGAACTAACAATACCTTTTATGAAAAGGAGTGGCTTCAAAGTCCAGTAAATGAGACAAATATTAACCCTGATATACAGGCTTTTCTTCAGAAAACACCTTTAGCATTATTCAAAAAATCTGAGGAAAGCATTAATTTCCCACTAATAATCAAATGCAAATAAAAATAGACATATGTACAATTAAATACTGTACTTGGAGAGCAGAGGTTTATTAAAGCAGCTTTATATTAAGGCAGAACCAAATTTTATGGAAACTGCCTGGCTCATGTCTGCAAAAGCCATCTTTATTGTAGGATGACAAATCCAGAGGGAGAGTACTTGACGGTCCTACAAGTTGAAATAAATCACGATGTCTTATGGAATATTAATTTTTTTTACAACTTCCTTCTTACTTAGAGTGATGGTGTATGGGATTTCAGCTTCCTTTCTGGCCCTGCACTTTTCCACACATATGTGTGCAAGAGGCAGTCATGGCTAATTCTTTCCCCTGTCTTGAGCCAAGTCCTAGCCTGGGATACCTGTGTATCCCGGATGAGGGACTAATAGAGCATGTAATGCTTCTTTATGTGGTTACAGCAAGCTCCATTCCCACCATTTCACTTTCGTAATAATAAAAATTATTGTGATAATAGCTAACTGTGATGTTCTGGGTACAGTTTTAAGAAACAGTAATCCAATGACGGTAAGGTTTGGCCACATAGCCCTGAAATTACTCAGAATATGACAACTGAATGGCTGTGTGAGAGACAAAATTGTAGCTACAGCTTACTTAGACCTGGACCACTGCATTAATTCTAACATGCTTTCTTAAAATGTAGGATCATATCTGGGATGAGATTCATTCCCATCCTGCCAGCTAACACGGAAGTTTCAAGCAAGGAAGTAAGACAACCAAATTCTGCTGTCAGTTACACTCAGTTAACGTGCCGGTCATTCAAGTTGTACAGAATTTGGATTTGAAGACAGTTTTATCACTTGCAGCTTTCCCAAAACTACCCCATCTTTTTAGAGAACAGATGCTCAGCCTTGCTGATATATGGCTGAAACATATGGCTGTGGATCTTCAAGTTAGGAAAGATATAAATAAAATATGCATGACTTGAAATAATATCATACAACACTATACATATAGCCATCTTAGCAAAAGTCCAAATTAGGATGGCTAAATATTTATTGATAAAAAGAGAATATTGTGATATTTTTGTGCCACAGGGAAAGCAAGGAGATTGTTCAGTATGGGGTTGAATTCTATACCAGCACCTTGTCTGCCTGCAACTGTCTGATCCTAAAAAGACCTCAAAAGATGTAAAATCTTGGGTAGCGGTACACATTTCTTAAGAACTGTCAGCAGGGAACATGCCAAAAATCCCAGCTGTCCTATAAAAGTATTTGTGAATTGCTTCATCAAAATAATAGACTAGAAATGAAAAATTATCTTTTTAGATCCAAATGTGTACTAAGAAATAAAGTAAAAGCTATGATTTTTTTTTACTACGGTAGATATTAATGCAAACAGTGTTTTAGACATAGTTGAATAATATACTCAGATGTCATGGTCATTTCAAATCCTTTTTATTAGAAATAGCTCTGCAGCTGGCTATAGCATCTGTTGGTTAAGCTAACAGGAAAAGTCTGGAAGTTTTTTCATCATCTTAGCACATAACATAAAAAAACCTATGATACTAACATTTTTTTCCAAATCATAGGATCATATTATATTACCCTTTTTTTTTTTTTCTAACAGGCCTCAATCAAAATACCTGCCAAGAAATCAGCACAATTATGTTCCAGATAGTGAAGAAGTAACATAGACCTTTCCTTGAAAGAATGTGTAATGACCTCAATGCATTTGTGGCACTAGGAAAAAAAATAGCACTGTATTACTTTCTATTTTTGTAGCTAGACGTAATTATAACATACACTAGGTTAATTATTTCGGCCCATAAAGATCTTCGAAAACTGACTGCTTTTTTCTATTTTGTCCTTGTGTGCTTGAATTTGATTTGATTTGGAGAAAAGGAGAAAGAGGAGGTCTCTGCTCTGATTTTCAGTGTGACCAAGATGGGAGCATACTGCTCCTGGAAAACAAGTCCGATGTATCTGCATCGACAATTACAAACAATCAGAGGACACTCGAATATTGGTTGTAGTTAGTGGAAATCTTGCTTGCCATAAAATGAGAGACAGGGTCACATTTATCTACTGCTTTTGTTACTGTGTTCTACCAACATAAACTCCATCCAAGAATATGCTAAATACATCAAAACACACATATATTCAGTGCTTGGAAAGAATATTTATTACTCTGGAAATATGACTGCTGTCTCACATCATCTCTCACATTTGCAGATAAGGGTCAAAAGGTTCATATACTTTTTGCAGTGTAGGAAAGAAGGTATACATCTTCCCATATTCATGAAGAGAGAGATTAGGGATTTATAATGTTTACATTCTCTCAGTTATTATGAATAGTAAGTAAATATAAATAACAGTATATTAATACAATTAAGTATAACTAAAATATTAGAAAATAATGTAAACAATGTAATTAATACAGAAAAAGTATCATAACAAAAGTAAATATACATTTTTTGAAGAGGGAGAAAGAATGCTAGATTAGAAAGTCACGTTTCTTCCCTTGAAGGCTAACTTAGTGAAACAGTTTAAGACTAGTCTATCCTTCCATCTTTCATTGCCCTTGAATGTGGGTCTGTGTTAAACTGGGTCAGAATATAACTCTCTGTTTCCCACTGCATGTTCTGGTTCACAATCTCAAAAACCCTTAAATGAAGCCTCATGAGTAAACTTTGCATACACTTTCAGTGACTTCTCAGGAGTCCCTCTCTTACCTACCCAAGGTGGATATTTAGGTGATTTATTCTTGACTACAGCATACTTGACTTATTTTTAAAGTCCAATCAAGAAATGAGAGTCTCCCAGGAAAAATGTTGTCATATACCTCTAAAAAATGTTTAAAATATATCATGTTATACTGCACTTACAAGTGTAATAGCAAATTTCTCTGGCCAGGGTACATTTTACAAATGTAGAAGCCAATTCTACAATGAAATGCAATGAGGTGAGTCCCTGCAGCACATGTGATGCTCAAATTGAGCATGTGGCCCAAGAAGACTCCAGATTGCATCCAGATTTGTAGCCGTATATCCTTTTTTGATTATGATTCAATGAATCTCACATCAAGACTATTTCAGTAATAGCCAACATCATTGACAAAATGTGCCACTTCACAGAAAGTTCTGAAAACCCAGTTTCTATGGGATGAAAAAGGTTTTTAAACCCTAGAAATTCCTGCAGAGTAGGAATTACATTTTGATCACAAAGGCATAAAGCAAATATAAACATTTTAAGATTTTCTTGCTCTGTTATGGACCTATGATATGCAGATTCCTAAACATAAGACAAGCAGCTCTGAAGTCAGTACATTACTTAGTAAAGAACCAGCAAAACTCTTTCAGTTGGTTTCCTTGGCCTACTTGTCATGACCTCCAAAAACATGTCAGCGCTTAGAGAACCTACCTAATTTAAACAAAGCTCAACGGAGCAAGGTGGTAAGGTTTACGGGGTTCTCTCCAACATACCCAAAGCATTATAGCTTTGTTGAAATGCTTGTTAACAAGAGCAAATCAAAGCAAAAAAGTATTTAGATGACAGAAGCCAAAAGACATGTATGTGTTGTCTACACAAACTTCTACCATGAGAGTGCTCACAAGGTTCTTAGCACCACTCTAAGTGCTGCGTTTAAATAAATAACAAAATAAATCAGAAAGTTCTTCTACTACAATTTACAGCAGAGGTTGAGATTGATCACCCTTAGTCTAGTTGTCACCAGTGTGCAGCAGAGATGCTAAAGATGGCAACAGGGAAAAAAAAAAAAAAGATGAGATCCTTAACCATTGTGCACTGGTGAAGCTGGAGTTTTTATCCTACAAGTAACAGATTCTTGAAAATCCAACCCAAGCCATCAACTTTAAAATCTGGTTCATGAAGCTTTTTTAATGACTATTAAGATGACTCTATTTTTAAAAAATTATTATTTTGGACTCATTTTTGCACAGGACTCTATAAGCATCCAGTGCCATTAAAAAATGAGAATAATTTGAGCAGTATTTTCAATTACTTTTCAAATACACTTATTAACATTCAATCACTTTTCAGAGCACTTTATCAATCACTTAATAATATCTGTCAAACTTCTCACTTCAGATCAAAATCAAAACCCAACAACTTCAAAAGGTACCATAAAATAAATATATGTCCCACACAACGAGCCATCTCCTCTCTGACTCAGCTTCATTGTTTGGATCTTATTTTAAGGTTATAAGAGAGAGAAGACACAAGTCTCTCTCCTGTGAGGTGTTGGTTTGCTTCACTAATGAGCCATGCTGAGATACATACATGAAGAAAACATTCATTTACAGAGAATGCTATCTAAATCTGATTCTTGATTCTCACCCTTTTTCTTCCCTACACAAGCTTCAGCCATGAGAGTGCTCATGTGAGTTTCTTAAGCTTCACTATTAAGTGTTGTATTTGAATAAATAAATGCATCAACAGTACAGAGTTCTTAAAGTGCAATTAAAAAGTCCTACAATTTAGTGCTACTTACGAGAAGCATCTAGCAGTATCCTGCTACATTCCCAACCCAAGATATCTGTCAGCATGTTCAAAGTGAAAGATCAGCTTATTGTAAAATTTTGGAATGAAATTGGTATGCACCTTGTCAAGCAGACGGTAAAGAAAGTAATCTTTTTTGAAGAGTATGGCGTACTTATTACAGGGAGGGAGGCAAGAGAGAGACAACTCGTGTGCACACTTCAGTGAGTCAGCACGGCAAATATACAAAAATGTGTTACCGGAGTATTTAACCTTTTGCATACTAAGGGTCATTGCATTTTATTTGCAGTGATAATACTACAGGATTCCTGGGTATAGCTTGTATCTGAAGTGAAAGTGATTTTTCTGCTATTCATTTATGTGGAAAAAAAAATGCTTCTGTTAAAAAAATCAAGTTGGGAATAACTTATGACAGTAAGGAATTGCTGCTTATTAAAAAAAGCATTTCTATCTTCTCTCTCTGGTTTGTAGTATTGTACATTTCCCTACATAATTGTTCTTTATCAGGCAGAACTGAGGTGCCAATAGATACAGAAGATGTTCTGCTAATGATGCGTGGCTTCTTATCCAAAATATTGTCTGATTTTATATTTTGAAGAAGAAAGCTCAGGGTCTGACTGCAGTAGATAAAAAAGTCATATGCATTTCATATGTTGAACACATTGATCAGGGGAATATTCCTTCTCAAAGAGGGAGAGAGAGGTGGTATCAATATTTTAGCGAACTGCCAGAAGGACAAAGTCATCTCTTAATGAACAGGTATTTCAGAACTGGAGGCTCTATATAAAGATGAACAATTATAGAGTAGGGAATTATGACTATCATTTAGAACAAGCACAATAATATGAGTGGCAAACTTTTTTGAAGCCTTCCTCCCCAGCTTGTCCCCCTACCCTCTGGTAGTACTGTTGATAACGAAGAAGTGATTTTTAGTAATGAACTATATTATTAATTACAAATTTTGTAGAATATTTACTGAAATAATATTACATTTTTAAAGATAGTGATATTCTGGAGCAAAATGTCCAAGTGGAGAACGGTGACGAGTGGCACTCCTCAGGGGTTGGTACTGGGACCAGCACTGTTCAGCATCTTTGTCGGCAACATGGACAATAGGATCGAGTGCACCCTCAGCAAGTTTGCCAGTCACACCAAGCTGTGTGGTGTGGTCGACACACTGGAGGGAAGGGATGCCATCCAGAGGGACCTTGACAGGCTGGAGAGGTGGGCCCGCGTGAACTGCATTAATTTCAACAAGGCCAAGTGCAAGGTCCTGCACGTGGGTTGGCGCAATCCCAAGCACGACTATAGGCTGGGCGAGGAATGGATTGAGGGCAGCTCTGAGGAGAAGGACTTGGGAGTATTGATTGATAAGCTCAACATGAGCTGGCAGTGTGCGCTTGCAGCCCAGAAAGCCAACTGTGTCCTGGGCTGCATCAAAACCAGCATGACCAGCAGGTGGAGGGAGGTGATCCTGCCCCTCTACTCCGCTCTTGTGAGACCCCACCTGGAGTACTGCGTCCAGCTCTGGGGGCCCCAGTACAAGAAAGACATGGAGCTGTTGGAGTGAGTCCAGAGGAGGGACATGAAGCTGATCAGAGGGCTGGAGCACCTCTCCTACGAGGACAGGCTGAGAGAGTTGGGCTTGTTCAGCCTGGAGAAAAGGCGGCTCTGGGGAGATCTAATTGCGGCCTTCCAGTACCTGAAGGAGGTCTACAGGAAAGATGGTGAGGGACTGTTTATCAGGGAGTGTAGTGACAGGACAAGGGGTAATGGGTTTAAGGTGAAGGAGGGTCGATTTAGATTAGATGTTAGAAAGAAATTCTTTACTGTGAGGGTGGTGAGGCACTGGAATAGGCTGCCCAGAGAGGTTGTGGTGGATGCCCCATCCCTGGAAGTGTTCAAGGCCAGGTTGGATGAGGATTTCAGCAACGTGGTCTAGTGGAGGGTGTCCCTGCCCATGGCAGGAGAGTTGGAACTAGATGATCTTTGAGGTCCCTTCCAACCCAAACCATTCTATGGCTCTATGAAAATGTTGAAGTCTAAGTTATTTACAATATATGAAAACAAAATTAGTGCTAGTTTAACATATTCCATAAAAAGATACTTCTGAAATTTTAGTTTAAATTTGCTTCTTAGAAAATTATTAAGAACAACTCCTACTATTTGGGGAACAGGAAAATTAATTGAAACTGGTACGATCACAGCACGTTCTGACATTTAGTAGCTCTTTAACAAAAGTAACAAAACAAAACAAGAACTCTCACACTAGAAGACAAATTTTAAAAAGTTCTTGTTCTTCTAATTATTGAGTAGAGTTTGTAAATGAAGATTAGAAGAAAAAAATGAGAATATTGAGCATGCTGTCTGCTGAACAGCTTTTAATTCTTCATGTAAGCAACATGATGCAAACATTTGAAAAACTACTTCATTTTAGGGAGAAAGACAGCATGTGCAAAGGGTCCATGTAAATCTTACAAGTGCAAAGTTTAGGAAAATGAGGACAGCATGCAAGTTTACATACAGTGAAGGATTTCACTGGCAGTAGGACAGGTTGTAAATGGGGAAGGGTTATTTCTTCACTGCATTTGTCTAAGATTTTGCAAGTAAGGGAGAAGAAAGTCTTTCCTCATTTCGTTCCACTCCTCCAAAGACACCCCTTTTCTGCCCTTTTCAGTCTCTCTTTGTTCCAAGATTACTTCAAATGGGAGGCAGGAACGAAAGGAAAGCCTGTTTAATTAGCACACTGAGCATGGTGCCGTCTTTCCCCACGCAGAGGCATGCAGGAAGAGGCTCTCACATCTTCCAGCACCCGCTCTCAGTTGGCTCAGTCATTTGTGAAATGTTTGCTAGTCTCTCTCCTAGATGCTCTGAACAAATATTGCAGCACTCTGGGGGAACATTCAATATGAATGGGGCAAAAGAACATGCAGAACGATTTCCAACACTTTCCTCAGGAAAGCATTTTATTTTATCTGTTTTCATTTGAAAACAGCAAGAGATCCTTACTCCAGAAAAATATTCCTGTTGCATGAATTTCATTAGCATAGCTAGGGAGCTCCAACTGGGTACCAAATGGTATGACTTACATTCATGTATATATTTTCTGCCATATGTCAAGAAGTTGGCTGTATCTTGAGAATATTATAGTTCTGGCTGATTCAGCACAGTGAACAATCCACAGCCAAACATTCAGAAATATGTGCTTAAGGAAGGGAGTAAGGATTTCCATGTCAGTCATTTTTATTTGTAAAGATAAAGAAAATCACTGGCTTATGAATGTCAGAATCAACTGAAGTTCTGATATGATTTCTTACTTATATAGGATAATAAAAATACATCATATATTACAGAGAAACACAGGATAACTCCAGTTATTTGTTTGCAGATCTAAAACCAATTTTGTAACTATTTTCCATACATCTAAGATTTAAATTCATTTTGCTAATTAAAAAAAAAAAAAATTTTGACAGGATCTGTTTACAGCATACTGTCTGTTATGTTTTCGCATGATAAAAATATTTCCATAGGTTATAAATATCTGAGATCTTTCTTTTTATAGTTCAGAGAAAGTATAGAATTGCAAAACATATCCTAAATATTTATAAAATTGAACAATGGCATGGAACATAAAATTATGAAATCTTCAGACAGTCTACTATGCTCAGCATTTGGTAAGTTAACAAGTTTAGTTCTTTAGCGATGGCAGCATTATAGGAGATATTTCTGAGAAAATAAAGATACAAAAGATGAATCAGAATTCGCTACAAAAAGATACCATATTAAAAGTGAGATTTAAGAACAACCTAAAGAAGCAGCTTTGGGTTCACTATCTAACATTACCAGAAAAGTGAAATTCCCATGAAGCAGTGCTCCATCACCATGGCAACCTTGCAAGGTAGCACAAAAGAGTTCATCTTTATGCAACATAATTTTATAAAATCTATCATCCTAAATGTGACAGCATGTACTATCTTTTGGGTCTGCTGTGACACCACAATGCATAGGAGTTATTAAATATAACCAATGCCTCATTTATTACCAGTCAAAGAAGTTACCTTTTAAATGCAAATGTTTAAAATTAAAATGAAGGGTTTAATCAGTAAAGCTCCCCAACCTTAAATTACCATAGGGAGAGTAACAATATCAGCTTTGCTGACATTGTGTTTTAAATATACATTTAAAATATTAATACTAAGATCTATGCTTATTTTGACAACTGTGACATGACCTTTAGAAGTAAAACTAATAAAAGCAGTATGACCGTGGTCTTTTGAAATAAAACCCTATAATCTCAAAGCATAAAAGCTATACTAATAAGTGATTACAAAGGGGATTACAGTGCAACCTAGAGAGTATATCTTTAACAATTCTCAAGACAACCTTTTTTACCACATAAATATAATTTATTAAACTTAAAACATGTTTGAGAGCAAGGTTACCAGACAAGACTGCATCAAGTGCTCCAGGTTAATTTGATTCAAGTTATTTTCTACAGAATGTCTAATTGTGAATGGCTCTTCCTATTGATCCTTTGCTTGGATCAATAACTTTTTTCCATCTCTGTGAACCACACAGGGAGGAAAAAAAAAAAAAAAAAAGACTTATAATGGATTTCTTGCACAGAAGCTGGTCTCTCTCTTTCTTTTTTCCCCAAATGTCATTTCTTATTTTGAAAAATCATACAAAACAAAATCTCCAAGAGAATCAAATCAAAGTATGCAAACTGTAACAAATCATAAACTTTCAAATACTGTGTGAAGGTCTTATTTTTCCTAATACTTTTTTCTTTTTTTCATACAACTTGTATATATGTAGAGAAAGGTATTTTAAATTACTTTTAGGATGTTATAACATGCACATGTTAGAACATGGCTTAGTGAATATAAAAAAACCCCTGCAAGAACTTTCTTCTCATTAAATTGCACCATAAAAAGAACATTTTCTTTTTCTCCCATATTAGGGTATAAGTTCATGGCATGGACTCAGTCATAGAAATATACATCCTGTTGCAGCTTGGTTTCAAAGGTTGCTTTGTAGGTTAGTGTGATTAACAGGCATGTCTCTTAAGCCAATGTCTTTGTATGCCAGCAATAGAATTTACATTCTTCGGAAATAACCTGTTCAGATAGAACTGAAGTTTTGAGATTAACTAGACTAGGGAAGGCACAGACGTACTTTTTTGATAAATATAGAATATAGTCTTAATAAGGACAGAAAGGAAAGTCAGGATTATCTGAGGAACCATCTTCTTGTCTAAGCACATTTTGAATTCCAAGTGACTTCCTTAGGGAGGAAAAATAAAGAGAAAAATGCTATGTCATACATCAGATGAAGTACAAGACAGCACTTTTCCAGCTTTGCTACCTCCTTTCACAGGACTCTGATGACAGACAAGGGACTATTAACACAGTTTAGCCAGCTTTCTGGGACTTACCCCAGCAGGAAAGAAAGCCTTGCGTTGCATCTAGTTGGCAAATGGGCTCTCCGGCACCACTTCCCATTACACTGTCACAAAAAAGGGCCTCCCTCAAGAAGCACTGTTTCATATTAATCCCTTGATGCAGTAATGGGACATTCAAAGTCACATAATTTGGCTTAAGTGTCTCTGAGGTGGCCCTAAATTCGATGGAGGCTGAATTAGATCCTAGCTCCTAGTACAATTTATGAAACAGTATAAAGTTTCATAAAAAATACCTGTTGGCACTTTTGCCCTTTTCTTGCCCTCTAATTGCTGAGATGAACATAGAGTTTTATAAATGTGTGGGTAAGATCTCATTCTTCAAAGTGATTATGAGCAATGAAAAAAATCTCAACACAATGTAGAGAAGAACAATAGAAAAAGTCTGTAAATTACATCTGCAGCCTTCCAGCCTTTAAAGATAATACCTCGAAAGCCTTATTACTGCTGACCTGACATGCATAATGCCACTGCTATTTCATGTTGAAGCAGCTGTAAATTGGATAGCCAAGACCCACCCATGCTAGTGAAGGAGTTGCTGCTCCTTCCCCAGAGCAAATCTGAATGGGGAGGATGTAAATGTGGAATATAGCAACTTAGCTTTGGGTTCCAAGACCTAAACCACATTTTGTTATTCCTATACCTTAAGATCGCACTACTCAGGCATCTGACTCACATATTTCTTCTTTTAAAAACCATATCTCTTCAAAAACAAAGATACAAGTTATTCAGATGAAGAGTAATAGTTAAAGCTTTATAGTTTACAGTAACCAAAACTGGAATGACATTGAAAACCTGCTTAGCACATCTATGCTTTTCCTTGCATCATACAACAGAGCCATGTTTGATCGACTACAACTTTTTTCAGGAAGAGCCTGATGAATAGCTGGAATCAATTGCCAGCTGATACTGAGCAATTTTATTTTATCAACAACATATTTCCAGCTCTGAAAGCAATTTCATCTCAGCATTGCCTGTATTAAAACTGTATTTTAAATAACATAGTATTGTATCTTCATCTATGTTCTAATTTGAATACAGTAATTAACACTAACTGCTTAGTATCTTTGATTAAGAAATTATTTATAATACTTGCTGAACTTGATAACTCCATAATATCATCTAATTTAGTCTCTACCATAAATTTATGGCATATTCTATTTTTGCGACTAGTGTAGTTTGTGCGTGCCTTTGCAAATATACTATTCAAACTACTGCTTCATCACATAGATGACGATACATCAATTTATTATAAACATTTAAGACCCCTGCACTTTTCTAGTTTTTATATACTAGCTTAAAGTATATTTTAATGACATAACCTGTCATAGCCCAAAGTCTTAAAGTCTTTCATCAAAGCCCAAAATTAAAAAACATCCCTTTAGCAGCTATTGCCTATTTCAAAGTATAGACTGAGGGATATATATTTTCATTTCTTAAAAGTAGAGAAGAGAGAAAGGTCATGACAATGCAATACTGCAAGGAAAAAAAACCCACCCAAACAATATTAAATCAATAGTAATATTAGCTCTATGGATGACTCTTTTCATTACTATCATTCTGAACACGAAACAAATTTCTGCCATATCAGCCTGACAATATCATCTGTGGGCTTGATGAAGGAAAGCAGGTGGGGCTTTTTTCCATTTTTCTATGAGCAATTCAACGATAAGTGCAGCACTCACAATTTACCACATAAGCAAATTAGTAGCTGATATACTACCTGGTTGCATGGCAGAAGATTGGCTTTTATACAGTTATATCCAATACCTTTACAATAATTAATACCACAGTCCTCCTCTGTCTCCTCTCTTACAAATTTAGAGCAATTAGTTGTTGTTCCCAAGAGACAGCCTGTGAAAAATTTTCTCCTTGTAAGGAGAAATAGGATACTGTGTTTTGTGTATCTGTTCCCCAGCAACAGCTCTACCAAATCTTGAATTCACCACAGAGGCAGCAATAGTGCTCTTCAGCAACTTCTGTCTATTGAGGACTTCTGCTTAGCAGAAAGGTGCCTTTTGAAATTTGTCTTCCATCCTTGATAGCCTCTTTCATTGCTTGACCACAATGGACTTACTGCCTGACATATCTTTGCCTACACTCCTACCCCTGCCTTCCTGGTCTTAGACTCTCCACTCTTGGCAACTGAAGAGAAAGACAGTAGCTACAGCAAGATATGGCTCCAGTTTTAATAAAACACTTAATATAAAACCTGCCAAATTCCATTCCATGTCATGCTTGCAGGTTGAAATCCTGCTCAAGAAAATGGGAGTATTTCCTGCAGCCAAACAATAAGACTGGGACATAAGGCATTAGTTGTTTTCTTCCTTCACTCCAAAGAAAACACAGAAAAGTAGAACTACGACAGAAGATTCAAAACAAGTAAAATCTTGAAAACAATACTTTGTCATGTCTGTCCTTATTTCAATATATAAAAACCAGTGAAAAAAATGATCACTTATTGACCATCAGCTCTTGACCTTCCTGATATATGTGCATTCTTTAAGACAATTGAAAACTAGACAATGACATAAACAGTTTGATAATAAGAGGTGGGTTTGCTGTACAAAAAAGTAGGTATTAACTGACATTTGGTAATATAATCCATATGCAAACCCTCATTGGATTTGTAAGGCATTTTCCCGCAATCCAACCTTCTATACTAATAAGTGTTTTCTTAAGGAAAGTATTAAATCATTGCAAGTCATTCTGCAATTCTAGAAACTCACCTTTTTCCATTTGCAGAAGGCTACATTTGATAGCTAAAGAGAACCTCAGACTTTTCTTTACAATATGATATGCCAAACTAAATGCATTGCATAGCACCTCATTCAGCACACTTCAATTTTCACACTTTTGTTGACTTTTATAACAGCAGATGAGTCCTGAACTTCTAAGTACTGGAAGGGAAGTAATTTTACGCCCCACATATTCCAGGCTGATCAAAACCTTAAATCTTTTCTGAGTGTGTCTCAGTCAGTAGCAATAAAAGATTTGTGTATCCGAGATTATACTGTCCCTCTAGTGATTCTGCTGTCTGCGCTGGATCAACCTGTTGCATGGCAGTGACTCTGCTCTCTACGCTTAAGTAAGCTACAGCCCAGCGCTATTCTCAGCTTTGGTGTTAGCCATGATATAAAGATTTCATGTATTGCTGTAATCTTCATCTGTTTAGGCCTTCTTTCCAGACTCTCAATGGGCAAGAAAAGAGAGATCAAAGCCCTAATAAAGACCTTGTCCAGTATTTATATACTAATCAAATGCTAATATATCTGTCATTTTAATGAGTTACTAAAATCAGGTTAACAGTCTATAACTGTCATTAAAATTATAGACACGTTTTAACAGATTTGAATTTGAAGAAAACAAACAAAAGCTAGAAACTGCCAAAACACACACACACACGCATGCCTTCTTAGCGTTGTCATGTTCAATGCCAGAATTTAGACGCTTGCAAATTCACAACGTAGATTGTGACAACCACAGTTTAGACCTCACAATCTTCACTCATCCACTTCTTCCCAGTTACGGAAGTTTCCAATACTAAAATTCCTCCAGTACCCAAAAGCACTTACTATGTCTCTATGTATTGTAGAACAATCCTGTGCACTAAGCGAAGGGTTCTGAATTCTGGTGGGCAGGAACTCTCTAGCACTTTGGTTAGATCTCTGTTAGTGTTGCAATGCTCAGGTCCCCTTTGTAGAGCTAGCCTTCACTACAAAGAGATTTTTTTTCTGTAAAATTAATGGTAAGAAAGATTGACTGCCTCTGGATGTATAATTCAATTTGAAGAATCTGAAAAATGTTACTGAAAATCACCCCTATTTGCCAAAAGGCTGACAAGCTATTTGCACAAAACCATAGAAAGAATTCTGGGAGATGTCAATAATGAATAGGATAAATGTTCTCCAGCTTGATAACTACAGGGAGTTTGCTGATAAATTTTAAATGCATTCAGCATGCTGCATTGTGCTCTAGAGTCACTTTTTATAGCTATTGCTCCTGGATTTATACAAAAAGAAGTAGTTCTGAAATAGCGGTACTTCTGTTTCAGATTATTTGACATTTTAATGCATGTAAGTAATGTTTTTGTGTATGTAATGCATGTATGCCATTTCCTCATAAAACTTTTAGACTTAAAAATAGTGAGGGTGGAGGGTTTTTTTGCTTTTTCCATGTTTAGATATAAAAAATTCAACATCTTTCTTTAAGGGGAATATAAATGTTTGGGCATGATATTCAAACACATTATTTTATGGAATAATATATACTCTACCTATTCCCTTCTCCATTCCATTTTCTTCTACCATTATATTTGATATTAGATTTGAAGCATTTGTTCTTCGAGGTCTTTTAAGCTTATAATAATGTGGTTTTTAAGTAGGCTTCTAGAAGTACTCAGATACCTAATACCATATATGAGAGTTACGTGCCTTCATAATTTTAAAAAGCTATCCCTGAATGTTTATGTTTTGAAGAGTCAGAGATTATTTGAACTATTTGTCTTTATTTAATGTCAAGCTACACAAAAACTTATGTTATTTTGGTGGAAATGGACAGAAGTCAGCGGTGTAAAGGGGACAGTTAAAACTGGTTTTGACTGTTTCAGCTTGCTTATTTTAAAGGCAAACATAGTAAAGTCTTTCTTCTTTCTTATGCCTTCTTATGCTTATTTCTTAATTCTTTTGCCACCACTATCAACTCTTGGATTACGTGAGAGCACTCTGCTGTTTAGTTTTGCTCATGGACCTAATCTGGTTAGGCAAATAGCCTAGACTTCTGCTTAAGACCTAGGGGTCTTGGGTTTTTGTCTTCATTAGCCTTCCTCTCTTGACATAGACCTACTTCACAACATCCTTCTTCTCAACTGGTCTGAAAGCATGTATGCTAAAGTACACACAGCTCTTTTTAATTCACTGTATTTGAAAAGATTCTTTACTGATGTACAGGTGATGATCAAATCAGGCCTATAGCCTAAATATTTAATATTACTTTCAGAGAAATGAGTTAAAATACAGTAATGAGGGGAGGAGATTGGTTGAATGAAGCCTTTTTCTCTCAAAAAAATGTTGTCATGAACTTAATATAAGTAATTTTGTTATCAAATCAATTATGAAAATTGAAGATATGAAAGCGTCGGAGTTGAAATGTCTTTGACAAAAATATAGCATTGTTGAACTCTGATCATACATCAAAAGTGACAGAAATGCATAAGCAGGGTGGTTCTTTTTAAAGATTAAATGAACTAGATAGCTTGCATTAGGCATGTCTTCCAGGTCTCTCAGGCAGTTTTCTCTATGCTGTCAAGCCAAGAAAGAACCTTGTGATGTCAAAGGACTGCCAGGTGTGGGTTTTGCATTTCTAAATTGCGGTCCACTCCCATACTGACGGCTCTTTCCACTTCCCATTCTTCTAAACTTCTCATCCCCTTCCTGACCCTTGCAATATAAATAACAAAGTGGACGGGTGGTTGGTTTTATTAAAGGTTTGTCTGGGCCTATTGAATATTAGAACAGTTAGTCCTTGGAGAAAATACTTTGCAGGAAATAGCTATGGTGTTTTAAAGCTTTTGAAGCGGTTACCTTTCTCCTAGCAGCGGGGAGATGCAGACAGTAGGAGAAAAGAATGGAATAATAAAATCTTTTATGCCTGTATTTCTATAGCTCTTCAGAGCCTTCCTGGCTTCACTGAGACTTTGCAGACGCAGGTAGTTTTCAAATCTGTCTAGAAACAGATTTAAATGTCAGGCTACTGAAGTTTGCCCAGGTAATTTTCTACTTAATGCCTTAGCTATTCAGGGGAAAGTTTTGAAGATAGTAACCTGGAACAGGCCACTCTTACTACCCTGTGCCAAAAGGGGTAGTAGTAGCATCCTCCCCCACTGCAAGCACCTCACAGGTGCTACAGGTATTTAATTAGCAAAGCGCTTCACAAAAGAAAGATAAACTTTCACACTATAAGGAAAAACGTTGTCCTTCAGGAAACAGGAGGGAAAAGAGATGCATAAAGTTCCAGTAAAGTTCCAGTCAGCTTTACTCACCCTTTTCATATTCTCTGAGGTTTCTACTTAGCACAAGAAAAAACCTTCTTCTCAGTCCGTATTCACACTACTGCCTTGATCATAGGAAAATTGAACACCTTCAGTGCACGATAATTAAGTGCACCTGTAATCCAATTAATATTTCATCTGTCTCCACACAGGCAGTGGCTTTGTTCTTAGACCACAGAAACCCTGTTCATTACTCATTTCAGTCAGAAAAAAACCCCAAACCAACACACAAAACAAGGCAGAAGGAAAACCAGCCCAAATACAACTTGCATAGCTTCTAAAAAAACCTGAAATCCAGAAAAAAAGAATGCTAATTTATGTACCAATACACACTGAAATTTACCTAGCAACAATGTTCAAAGTTTTCTCTTCCTTTCTGGCTCTGCTACTACTGATAAATTTCTCTTCCCAAACCATCCTGATTGGCACCACTGCTTGGTTTTATTCTTAGTGCCTACTTACAGACCAAAACCCTACAATAAGCTCAAAGCAATCAGAGGGGCTCCATGCAGAGCTCCTAAAATAATAAATTAATCTAGCTTTTGTATCAAAGATATAGCAATTCTAGAGTACTGGAAAGCTGTTTTTTCAGCACGAATAACATTCTTGGGCATGTCAACAGTCATGACCACACTTCACTGATACTCAAACATCTGCTGAAACTGTCAGTAAATGCACTAAGGGCAAAATAGTCATTGAGAATCATACTTTGAGGTATAGAAAGTTCATGCTTTAACTGACAATTAGGTTTTCCTCTGTCCCTCAGCATAATGACAGATATTTTGCAACCATGAACGCATCAGGGCTTAATCAGTTTTCTTGCTAAACAGAGGAAACACAAGATAAAATAAATATAAATATATACTATATTGCAAATATAAAGGAAAACAGATTGTGTGGTTTTTTCCTCCCATGTACTTATTTATGTGAAAGTGAATATTATAATCCAATATAAATTATACAAAATGATATAAGTATAACCACTGGAGGGCTCGGCTTCCCCCCCCCGCCCTGTCAGTTACTCCATATCAGCCCTCAAAAATATGATAGTATCCTTGTAGTGACATTTCAATATGCCCTATTCTCAAACACTTCTACTAAATTAATTATCTGAAAATATCAGACGCTGCCAGTTCTGAGGGATGACACTGAGCCCAAGAAGGAAGCTGCTTGCAGAGCTTCTGAAGTCCCCACGCTCACCATGCAGCAGCACAGGAGGAGCTACGGGCGTGTATTTGAAGTCTGTTCCTCTGTGCGGCATCGGTACAGTTTGAACACAGTCCAAAGATATGGAAAAATAGCATTCAGCTTTTCCTTATGCGAGCAGACTGAATGTCCATTTCCCCCTTCCCTATGGTTATTCCCCCCAGAGCCAGTGCACTCCTGGGTGTGTAAGTTCGAGCGTCATTAAGGATGCAGAGGCAGAGCAGAAAATGAGGATAGATGTGGTGAAAGAGAGGCCTCCTGTTTACTGCACACAGAGTTGCTCCCATCTTAATTATATATTATAATTATATTATAATTAGCACATAAAATAAATAAAAATGTAGCAGAGACTTTTTTTTTCCCCATCCAAGTGAATATACTATTGTATTCTCCCCAGTGGGATATATTCAGCTGTTTGTATGTGTATTTCACACATTGTATTAATAAATTATCAATCAATAACAGGATGTGAATAACCTAATGTCTGTCTGTCTACAAGGTGTGAAACTAAACATCGGTAATGATGCGTAGAGGATATACCTCAACAACTGGCTTTCCTCCTTCTCTCTGATAGTCAACATGCATTATCAGGGAAAAGTTTGGAATGCTTTTAAACTAGAAATATTCTAACTTCATTGAATTAAATAACCCCTCAATTTTTTCACCAGTTCAGGGAGAAACTATGAACTCCCATTTGTCTTCTTGAATTTCAGCAAATAACAGGAACTTTCCTGGCTAAAATAAAACTGAAGATTGAGAAAGTATTTAAAGTCTTAAAGAATAAAGATAATTCTGATGTAGAATAATAAGTCCTTCACTGAAGTAGCCTATCATTCCATCCTCTCCTTTTGTGTGAGCATATTGCAACTAAAGAAGACTACTTATCTCACAGTGAATATATATTTGAATGGTGAGGTACAAAGAGAAACTAAATATTAGAACACTGGGTTCAGTCTTTAAATTAAAACTCTGGGTCTTAGGAGTTTGCATCTTTCTTCTGCCTAAGTCAGAGCACTTTTATGGGACTGCTTTAGCCTCTGGTTTATAAAATTTTCTGAATAAGGAACAGAAATCATGATCTAATCAAATTTATCAACTTTGTATAAGTATTTTTCCCTGTATCAAAGAGCAAAACCGAACAGCTCAAGTTTTACCGCACAAATAATTCACAAAAACGTTTTGCCCGAGTTTATCTGGTGTAGCAATTGCTGTATAACACGGTAACCTCATTTCTTACTGTATAACTGGAAAACCTCCGTGCCCAGTTGTAAATGTGTTATGAGCATCTGTATAAAATAAAGATACTGAATGTCATAGCATTCCTGAAAATTAGATTAACTGTAGTATTCAACTTAAAGTATTCAAAATAAATGATCACAGCAAAATATTGAACTTTGAGAAAGATTAATCTCCTTTTAATTCATACTTCCATATATGTTTGAGGCTTTTCCATGAAGATGTCTCAGTTTTCACGTTACATTCTGACATAAGGGAATGCTTTGAATAGTTTTTCCAGTTAGTCCATAAAGAGTGTTAGGGCTTGAGTTGGTGTTTTGGGGGACTCATTGATACATAATTTCATCTATGCAAGAAATACGATAAAATTGTTCCTAGTAAAATAAAACTGAGGTGGCTGTTTTTATAGTCTGACAATTTTCTTACATGGTAGCACAGTAATTTCTCTACTACGTGTGATTCATAGGCTTCAAGGCCAGAAGGGTTGGTTTTGATTATCTAGTCATATTTCCTGCATAATACAAAATACAGGCTGTCAGCTAGTACATGAGAGACCTCCTCTTTAAGCAGTTTAATGGCTAAGAACCTAGGAAATGTATTTTTAGACTTTCTGAAGCCTGCTCTTCTGACTTGAGTCTCAAGAGTATGCCAACTAGGTAGAGAAGTATAGGCACATTCTTACCTCCCAAGGTGAGTAATTAGCATGACCTAGATATATGTACATTTCTGAGAGTTATATGTACTTATTAAAAGCTATAGGGCTGATATACAGATCTTCTAGGTGTTCTGAAAAGGAAAACATTAATTACACTTTTGTATTACTTTTATAACAGCTCAATAAACGCAGAACTTTCAAAACCCTTTTTCGTTAACAAGGCTATCCATTCCAGGGACAATGCAAGTCATAACTCTCTCATCTATTTTAGAACGATGAATAAATATCAAATACATGTGTTTTCCTGGAAGAGAGAATAAATGACACATAATAGTGATTTATGGATGCAGACACAGCAGTCATTTTTATTACATATTTTTCATTATAGAAAACTTGAGATAGTGGCACTTCTGAGAGCTAAATTCATGAAGTATAGCAGAACTGAATGGTTTCAGGCCATTTTTATTTATCCGTGTATTTGCCTATGTCCTGAATGCAGCTACATGTATGTATATTAAAAGTATATTTGCTATTAAAAATTGTTGAGGAGTTGGAGTTTGTCCTTTAGAATTGTGAATGACTTACTATGCTTCACTCCATGTATTCAGTGCTTCTCAATATTTTCATTAGGAACACAAGAATATATCCTCTTCACAGTAGTTTAAACAGCTCCTTTCTTTGCTCTGAGGGGGTACGTAGCAGCAGACTAACAGTGGGACTCAGGTGGCTTTATGTAATGTTCACAACATAGATTTGCGATAGACCTTTTCCTCTGTCTAAAATAGAACGTATGGATGTGTATGAACATACCAATTCTATACAGATAAATATGTTGTACAAGAATCACATAAAATTACCAGTTTCCAAGTTCACCTATGTAGCTCCAATCTTGCAGTTAGATACTTTTATATGATTCTTTTCTGAAGTCTAAATTTTCTTCCAAACCTTATAATACAGTTACAGTCATGGACAGTATCCTTATTTGAATAATTTATTGCAGAGAACTAAAGGCTGAAAAGTCTGCTAAGCACACCAAAAAAATCAGTTCATAACTAACACAGACACAGCTGTATTTACATGTGTTTGAAGGTTCATAATGATGTAAGCACCTTGAGGTGTACCTCAGAATTTATAGTTTGCACAAGTATTGAGGTGAAATGAGAGCACCAGTTCAGTACTTATACCACAATGACCTGTGGGTTTTCAGGTGCATGAAGATTAAATTAAATTAGAATCAGAAATTCGAACTCTCATATCATCTTTGTGATGATGTAAACATATACCAGTGTTACACTTCAATGTAATCACACCTAAAAAACTCTTCAAAAATTGAAAACTATATAACAACTAGTTAGTTGTTGCAGTTAATACAAACAATATCACATATCCATTTAAATGACGCATCCATTCATAGTGAAAACAGCATTGTCAAAGAGGCATTTGGCTCTAAAACTAATTCATATTTTGTTTTGCACAGGTTCAACAGTAAAATCACAACATTTAGTATCTCATATGCATGCAAACATAGTTGTCAAAGGTGATTTGCTTGTAACTGAGCTTGGTGGGTTTTTTTTTTTTTTTTTTTTTTAAGATTTCTTATGGACTTGTGCAAATACTAAGCGTAGCACCTTGTAAGCCCAAGTTGTTAAGCAGAGCCATTAACTGAGAAAATCAAAGGACCAGCTTGTATTATCAGCAAAATGCCTGTGATGCCCTTTTATCAGAGATGGAAAGCACTTATCTGGCACCTTTTTGATATAAACCAAGTTCTTCCTAATAAAGATATTCAGGTTCATTGAAGTGAGTAATCAGGTAAATTATTTCTAATTCTTAATTCTAGAGAGAGATGTTACTGTTGGGTGGGAGTGGGGTCACATAATTACCAATGTGGCTGGCATCAGGAATCAATCTCTTAGGGTTTTCAGCTAGCAGTTATGCTTCAGAAGCAGAATATTAATGGTCACAGAAAGATTTGGGTGGATACTCCTTCTGAAAATGGGATAACAATGGCTCATGATCAGAAACACAGGACAGACCTATTAACTAAAGGTAACTCCAGTGAAAAATTTACAGACTTATAATCACTGCTCAATTTTGCTTTCCAGGCAGACTCCTCTCTGTCTGAAGAATATGCAAAGGCAGATGAAGGGGATTAGACCCAGCTGCTTTCATTTCCTCCCACCCTCAATATAAAGAGGCTACTCAAGTCAATGCTGTGATGCCAACAGCAATGGGTGTGGCCTACCAGTTTCTCTGGCAGCCTCTTGTTATCCCAGGTTGCTTCTACACAGCTTTAGAGAAGGTGCTAGTGAATCAGTCCAGATGTTTCCCTTCTTTGAGGAACAAATGTCTACTTTAAGCAAGCAACAAGATGTACCAGAATCACTAAGTCTCCTTAAGAAGTTACAAAAAATAGGCTTTAAATTAAACGGTGTGCTGATCATGAATTTAGTGTAAATGGGTGCCAACAAAACCCCCCTCAAACACAGCTGATGTAAGTGGGGAAAAAAATTACTTCTTTCACTAGAGTAAATTAATTCAATAAAGAGATTCAATCATTTTCCTCCCAAGTCTGGAAAAAAGATTTGGATAACAGATTGGTATGTATGAAAACCATTAAAAGAAAGGTGAAGGTGGAATTTCATAGCAAAGTCCACAGTCAATGGTCCATACTCAGTTCCTATGAAAGTCTTCTCCTTTCTGCTCCTGAATTTCCCAGTTCATTGCAGTTCCACCATTCTACTGATAATTGCTCTGGGTGGTCCCTGAAGTGAAGATAGAAAGCTACCTTCAAGCAATTAAGAATGACAGGCTTTGAATATCAGGAAAGAGACATATTACTAGTATCTGTGCAAATTATATAGTTTAATTAAAGATTTTAAAGGAGACTGGATAATTCAAATTTTGTTGTTTCTAAGTAGCTTGATATATTATTACGGCCATAGAAAATTACTGTAAAGCGTAGGTTAAAAATTTTGTACGCAGCATTCTTACTTCTAAAGAACAATTGATTCTGACCAGACTATTTAAATATCTTTTTTTAATTCTTTTTTTAGGGAGTCATTCTTTGTGGAAAAATATTGTTATGATATACATTTAGAGAGCATAGTCCACATTTTCAGTTATATCAGCACAATTTTAAGGTGGTTTTCTTAGGAGTTCTTCACTTTCAATAAATTTAGTTTCTTTGGAAGTTGTGATAAAGTTTACTCCTGAATTTAGTCAGCTTGCATATAGACACATCTTAGAGATGTTTGAAAATACTCCTCCTTAGGGCTCTGATTTCTTTCACCTTAACTGGTGAAGATCCACTGAGCATGAGTCTGATCGGATTAATGTTAAAGTCATTTGAGATTTCTGCTATGAGATGTACAATAATCTCCAATTACTTTTGGTTTTCACTGAAATAATAGAAATTAGAGTCTGTTGGGCTGATTCGTTTAGCTGCTCTTGTAGATTTCAAGGACTGAACTTTATCCTAGGAAAATCTTAGCTGTAGTGCAACCCTAGAGAGAAGCTGTAATCCTTAGTGTCACTCTAACCATGTATTTGGCTCGGTAATGTCAGCAGATATTAAAAGAAGGTGTAAAGGAGAAGGTTCCAGGAAATTCTGCAGGATATCCAAGGAATACACCCCTCTGAATTTCTGTTTTGTTGGAAATGCCTAAGAAATTTGTATGAAACTCTCATGGAATTTCATTGTGCAAAAAAGATACAGATAGCTGCAGCTTTTAATTCTCATTTGCTATATATATTTATATATATATAAAAAGAAATGTTTGCTTTAAGGAGGAAATGCCTAGTTTTCCTATTTCTTCATCCCTTACCTGCTCAAATATTTTTTTTTACCTCTTCAGAGTGCCAGCTTTACTCTTTCCCATCCTCAATAAATCCCCACCTACTTTTTTGGCCTGAAATATATATCCTTCATCTTCAAAGAGCTTTAATATTATTTTGAAAGGCTCTCTGTCAGCATACCCATCTTCTGGAGAAATCTATGCTCAGAAGTGGAGCCTAGTGTTGAGGAAGCCAAAATCTTCTACTACAATGCTTTCTGGACACAGCAGAAATCTACACTTTTACAAATATAACATTTTCTTTACATAAAATCCCTCCTAGTTCAACATTTATTTTCCTTCCTCTGAATCCAGATCTATGACATATATAGATATGACGTATATAGATATGTATATATGATACACAGTAATTCTGAGTGACAACAGAATGATCCAGAATATGGTAAATGTTTTATTTTGGTGGTGGAAAAGTACTAGAACTCATGGTATGGATTGCACATTATCACATAGTGACTTATGTCAGAAAAATAACATTTTTAAAATAAACGTGTTCCAGTTTCTTCATATAGTTTTCTTTATATTTACATCAGCTCCTTACAATTTCTTTTCATACTGCTGATCAGGAATCAGCTATCTCAGATATAATTTGGGGTATATGTGTCTCAAGACAGAATTTGCATTTCTGGTCTGGATGTTGATGGTTTTCTTCTGAGCCATGTACTTCAGACAGAAAACTTCAACAGTTACATTCTGCTGCATTTTTCTTGCTAGGGAACATTAATTGATCACATTTCAACAAAAAGATGTATCTGCAGCTCCAAATGCCATATTCTGGGCTTGCTAGGTATCACCCACTGAAGTGCAAGCAAATTATTTGCTTCAATGCACCCCAACTTTCAAATACAGAAAGATATCACCCTTCTGATTAAAACCTTTAATGTATAGTTCATTATGATATTGAACAAAAATTTGAACAATTATTAACCACAAAAATATAAAGATAGTATAAATATTTATTGGAACATATATGTGTAGGCATAGGTGCATTAGTTACACACAAGAACTTGATTGCAGTATTTTTGGTGAACATCAGCCACTATTTAACTATATTTATGAGGCTCTTTAGAAAAAAAAAAAATCACTATAGAACAGATATCATATGTAGTTGCTGCTCTTTGGAGCACTTTGAAGAGCTTTATATTTGAAGTTCCTTAATTAATTAAAAATATAATTCTCATTTAAAAAAAAACAGGTAAATTTTATATAGAATATCTTTAAAATTCTTGTTCTAATCATTTTGTAAATGATATAAGACTGTTAGAATGTTTGGGCCCTGTTAAATGGAAGATAATTTTTTAAACATTATTGATTTGTTCTTTTTTATCAGTAGAAGCAACTATGAGATTGAGCAGGGAAACGTAGGTTATCCATTCTTCTGTAATGTCACTTCTTAGAAAGAATTTCAGTTACTCTAGCTTGGCAACCTCATTCTGTGTAAAACTCCTAAATTAACTCTCTTCAATTCTAGCAGTGAGTCTTTCAAATAAGCTGCCATCACCTAGGATGTATAACTATGTGAACAAGTGCAGAGAGTCAAGAAAGCCCTCCGTCCGTATTTTGTGCTTGCCAGGCGAAAGCCAGCTGCAGCTGAGAAGGCATGTAACTGATTCCATGTCAGCAGGGCTCTGAGCCAAAAATAATAAGCTGTGCTAGAGCTCAGTGCTGTACCAAAGCATTTACACAGCTTCTGGACTATTGGTGGCTCAGGTCGAGAAAGGCTGGAGGATGCATGGCTTTCAGACCCACTTTGAAGCAGCACACACAAAAGCAGATGAGGATTGGCTTTTCAATGATCCCAGGAGGATCAGAGAGTCTAAGAAAGAGGCCAAAATTATTTTAGTTCTCTGAAAACAGAGCAAATATGAAAGTCATCACAATCAGATGAACTTGTGGCTGCGTTGAGGTTAGTGACTGAATTCCACATAATTTGATGTTAGGGGATGCTACTGGTACAAGGCGATATTTGTGTTGCATGACGCAAGCACTACATAATTACTTAGCTATAACATACCATAGCATTTTAGTGCTCATGATTGTTTAAAGATTTATTTAAATTATTTTTATTTTTCAGTGTCCTATTTTTCCAGTTGTCAACTGAATTGTATAACTGAAAATTAACAAAATTCTGCTCTTACAAATACCCAGTGGCATCACTTTGGTTTTACAGATACAGTACAACAGCTTGTGCAATACAAAACTTGCCCTCTTTTGGCAGGGAAGTGGACATATATATAAATTGACATTCTGAAGTCTTTCTTTAGCATTTATACACAGTATACGAAATGCCAGCACATCAAAAGGCTGTAATCTAATACAATAAATTGCAATTGTACTATCAATCTTTTGGTAGAAACACTTATTGCTCAGCTAGATATCATGTAATAGTTTGTTATGGACCTGAGAGACTCATGTACGATTTAAAGCTGCACATAATCTCTAAAGTAATAGAATGGGACTATGAACATAGTGTTTAGGTATAGAATGAGTAATATATATAGTCAAAAGTAGGTTATTTACATAGAAATAAACTATAGGTAAAAATATGTATAGGCTTAAGAGAACTGCAGTATAAAAAGGAAGTAATAGATGTCACTTTATGTTATAGTAACTGAATTATAAATGCCTTTCATTGCTCGTCAAAAGAAAATGAAAAGGGGGAGAGGAATTTTTTTGAAGAAATAAAGAAATGAAGTGTTTTACATTAGTTGCCATGCAATCTTAGTTGTATTACTATTCATCACAAAATGATTTTGCATGGGAAATCCGAGAGGTACTAACTTTTGATGAGGCCTATAAGTGGAAATAATAATTTTATTAGAACAGATACAATAGTTGGAGAAATAGACAAAATTTGTTTGGGCAAAAATTTCAAAAAAAACCTTTAAGGTTTGCTTCAAATTCAAACAATTGCTCTGAGTAGCATATTCAAGTGGTCTAATAAAAACATGCACCCCCTTTGCAAACCTTACCTTGCCTACATCTTTTCACCACCACAGCTGTGAGAACCCTACTGCTAAAGTTGTATACAGATAGGTGCTTTCCAGGGGGAAAAAAAGTAATTCCTAAGTATTTCTGAACATATATGAAATTTATCAGAAAATGAATGCCAGTACAACTAAAAGTGTGTGGCTCTTCCTAGAATTAGCCTTAGCTTCTATGAGGAGAAATGGATCAGGAAACAAGTTTTGTATAGCTCTAAATTTATGTGACAAACTTCTACATAGGCTCTCAGCTTTATGTTATATCCTCCTTTATGTCAGCTGGTTTGTACATAGATCAAGTTGTATGACCTCAAGTACTGACAGATGTCTCAGCACTGTGACAACTTCTGAGCTTTGTCTCTGCCTTTGTCTAAGGAACAGTGATGACTTTGTTAATACTGATAAAGCTTCAATAAAAACTTTTTGGGGAAATTATCCAGAGCATCCTGATTTATATTTACAACTAAATGACAAATACCAGGTGCGACCAGTGAGATCATACTGTATTTTATATTGCTTGCCCACTTGGAAAGACTGCCTCACCCCTCCTTCCTCTGTCAACACCAGGTCTCCACCCTGTGAACATCCTGTCCTAATTCTGAAGGTACATTGTTTGTTTTTTTCCTTTTCCAGTATCCCAAAGAATATCTACACAATTAAAGAATATGGTGATACTTTAGCCATTTATACTGTTCAGGGCAAATTGCATAGTAGAGCTTCTTAAAAGTTTGTTATTGTTTATATTTCCACAATAAAATTAATTCATGATATAATCGCTCAGAATTTTGCAATCACTTTTGTAACTGACCTTACCGACCTCAAAAGGAATTGAACTTCCAATGAAAGACTGAAATAGGTGCAAATGAATTCAATTCTGAGTTCCTCTTTCGTCCCTTCATTCCTTTCCATTACCCTCCTACTTTGTTATATTGTCATGTGTTATGATTGTGTGTTATCACAACTGTTCCGAGGTTACATGTTTCAATAGTCGATAGTAGTATAATTTCAGGATAGTCAATAAAATGAGGCCGTTTTCTCTTAGTTGAGAATATGCTTTGATATCGAGGGATATTTTCTGTTACAAGCAACTGGAGTTTATATACATATAAACCCTTTCCATCTATTATTTCAATAAATATACACCGTTATATTTGCCGAAGTATTGTGATATTGTGATCAAAACATAGTAATCAGTATTCCCATATAAACTGGATAAATCTACTAAAAAATTAGAATGTGAAAAGAAAAATGTCAAATGATTAGATGACTGGTGACTGGTGTTTAGATCATTTCACACAGCACATCATTAAATATTAAATGTAGCTAATATATCCTCAGCCATTTTTTTGGCCAATATAATTGTTAAACTTTTTAAAATAAAAATAGAATGTCTAACTATTGCAAAATACTTCCAAAGTTTTTTGTTTTGCTAAAATCTGCTTTCCAGATCAACTGGTATTAATAATATATATTCTTAATATTTATGTGTTAATCCTTTTATAAAAAAACCCTTCAGTATATGACATGTGACATCAAGTATTCTGTGTATAGAATAATCTAGATATTCATAATCTTAATATTCATAAAATCAACCTCAATATTCATAAAAATTATATATAATGTCAAGGTTCAGCTACTATAAAATGTCATTTTAAGGTAACTCCACCCAAGACCTCTGCCATTAAGGAATAAGATAGTAATAATAAGTGATAAGGAAGTCATAAATACAAGGTACTGTTAAGAAAAGCACAACGATCAGCCATCCAACAAACCAAACAATGCTATAAAACAAAGAAACCAATAGACTTTTTCATTTTACTTGCTTATAACTTTTCCTAAGCAAGAAGATTTACAGCTCCAGAACACACATAAGCCTTTAAATAGTATCCCACCTATAACCAGGTACACAGTCTCTCCAGAGAGTCTGATACGAAAAGGAATGAGACATTACAGGTTTGTAATTGCAGTCTTTCCATCACATGAACGTTCTAGGTGTGGAAACACTAAATCAGCCAAGACACCAAGGAACTTGGAAGGTTGTTTCTAATTTAGCTAGTTAGCAAAGTACAACCATGCAGACTGGATTTTTGATTTATACCAAGAGTATGCACACCCTGACAAATGCTTAAGATTAATAGAACTGTATTATTCATCATATGTAACAGATTTAATGGCTTTTAATGACCAGCTTCTTATCATAAAACTATATTTACGTGACGTCTGTGAACAAGTCTCCTCATAGCAAAACCTGGTGTTTATTTATACAGGAAAAGTCTTGACCCTACTGCACATGTTCCCTCCAGGAGAAAGAAAGTAAACATGGCTGGTATTCTTTACATAAAGATACAAAAAAAGAGTAAAAAATTCTGAAATAAACCCCACACTTCTCTTTGGTGTTCATTCTTCCTCATTCTTTTGTCCAATTCTTGTCTCAGATATAATCAAAAGTGGTTAATATACAAGGAAAATCTCAGGGCAAATGTGATCAGCTGATAGCAGAGACTTGCTGAAGTCAGTGCTATTCAGATTTAAAACTTACATCAAGCTGCGGACTGGCCCTGGACAGATTATCTCCAGAGAGTCTCTGTTGAACATCGTGCTTTTTTCTGTGGCTGGTGGTTTAGACTACAATTCTTTGATAAGAGAAAAATGCATACCTTAAAACGTGGCTGTTATTTCATCCTGAATGCTTTCTACAACTGTAGCCTCCTTTATCACTGCCAAAGCTTTACATGTCTCACAAAACCCAGAGACAAACTTTAAAAAAGGTCAGCCTGCACTTTAGGATAATTCTCCTTACCTTGATATCCATGAAATATTTACTTTAAAAATATACCTACCTCATGTTATCAGTGCAAAAAGATTTACATTTATTTGCATTACTTATACATACATTAGAGTATACTGATGGCATTAAAAAATAAAGAAAATCATGTAATACCTTTACTTTTACCTATGGATTTGGTGAAATGGTTCCATGAAGAAAGCATTTCCAGACAAAAAAGAGAATAAAGAAGAGGAGAGAAACAACAGTAAGAGTCATGAGTATATGTAAATGCAATAGTATCTGAACATGAAGAGACAAAGTATAAGGTGTCTGGACACAAATGGAGATGCAATCAGTGTTGTATTAGGGATTTAGTTTATTTTTTTTCCAATCATGTACATGCAGAGAAACACAGAAATAACCCATGCTTAGACAAGAAAGAGTGACACAAAAGTAACATGGATAAGGAGGAAAAAAAAAGTCACTGATTTCATTAGGTGGCAAAATTGTACTCTCAGCATTCCAGAAGCCAGGAGCAGGTGCTTTCTGCACATTTCCAATCAGCCATGCATTAATGTAAATGGACTCTTCAATGTGTACAATGTGACAAGCTGAGTATCTTCTTGCAGGAGCTATCTGAGGAGTGCTCTTGTGCTTCATTTATCGATTATAGAATCACCCATAATTGTATTTTCTGATAAAAACATTAAATTTTCTTAATCACCTTCTTATTTCTCTCACCTCTTTTCAGTTACTGTATTGCGAGAGGGGGAGGAGTTGAGGAGGCAGGAAGGACAAAAGCTTATGGAGCAAACAAACCAAAAATAAAATAATGGAATAAGAAAAGATGTGACTAAAACCATGTGTTTATTTGCAGCCAAAGACAGCTTTCAAGCATTTGCCCATCGTTTGCAGTGATGGATTCAAAGCAGCTACAGAACAAGAAGAAACAATGACAGCAGAGTGGAAAAGGAACAGAGCCCATACCTTGGTCGCCCATCATCAGGTGCGCCAGACCTTGAAGGGAAACAAGAGCACAGTCAGCAATGAACAAGGGAGCACGGGAAGGTGGTGTTGTCACAGTGACAAAAATGTTTTGTGACAGGCATCTGTTTCCTATGAGATGTCTGTATCACGGAGGGAAATCAAAGAGCATTTTTCAACCACTGGTTGGAATGCTTTGGGCTACGAGTAACAGAACTGCAATTCAAACACTGGGTGCTGTTTTATTGTGTATTTTTTCTGTGCAGTAGTTGGGATGACAGAAAACAATAAAATGCTTTCAAATCCAACCAATTCCTTTAATATTCCATCTGTCTTTGTTGTATTTTGATTATATTGCTTTGAACACTTTGCTGGGAGGACTTCCTGTCCTCTACATGTGAAATGATGTTAAAAACCTGGAGTAGTGTAAACCTGAAAAATGGGCTGGGTCTGATCTTTTTCCCCTCATAAAAATGAGCATTTCAGGTAATTAAATAAAATTTCTTCGTCACATTGAAATGATAATGCAAGGGATGTCTCCTTATTTGTGTGAAACATGAGAGTAGAATGAATTTGTTCCAGAGAAGGCAAATTATTACATATGCAATATAAAATACATAGCAGTAAAGAAAATGTAAGTAAGTGACAGCTTCTGAAGCTACTTCATAAATCTGTGAGAATTAGATTTTGCTTTATATTTTTATTGTGAGATGAAATCCAATCATACCAGTATAGGCCTAGTGACATATCAAAACAGATGTCCATAATGATAATTACTCAACCAGAGCCAAGTTTTGTTACTCTTTAACCAAAAATATTCAGCTTTTTTAATTCATGATAATAAAATGATACTTGTATTCTCACTGAGAATAATGTGATGTAGGGAGAACATTTTTCTAGAAATACAAGTGTTTTTCACATTTTATGTGTGGTTTAAAAAAACCCAACAGGTTCATTCTTGTTGAATTTAGTTGTTTTGGGATCCATTTTAGAAGTTATTAATTGCTTATGTGTTGAATGTGCTCCTCTTCTCCAACAACTATAAAAGGTGATACATTATTTTCTTATGTGCAATTAATTAAAATTAATTCACACAAAGAAGGTGTGCAATAAAGTATCTTGCTCTTTATTGGAAAGCAGACTTCCTAGAGAGTTCCTGTGATTTCCAATTCACAAAGAAAATTAGGTGCACAAATGACTCGTGTACTTGGGGGGGGGGGGGGGGGGGGAGTTCAAAGAAGATACTCCCGACTGCAATCACATCTTAAAGGATTCATATTTTCTCAGTTCCAAATCTCAAGTGATGTTCCAAATAGGCTAACAATGGTTTTGCTGAATTACTGCTTTTTAATGTCACCCTTTTTAAATGCGTAATTAAATTAAAGGGCCTGATGTGCCCCATCTCTTGTGCAATAGATCCTGTTTCCAATTGCAGTGCCCTGCAGCTGGTGGGATTACCTGGGGTTTACAGCAATGTAAATGAAAGCTGAGTGTGATCCTGAAGGGATGCCTACATGAGCATTGCTTGGGAAACATCACACAGCTGTGCTGCAGTTAGCAGCTTCTATAAGAGAGTAGAAATGTTTTCACGCATGTTTTCCCTTGGTAAGTGTTGCTACAACTGAGAGGGGCACGGTGAAACACTAAGTATAAACACCCGTGGTCAAGCTTCGTTCTTTTAATGCTAAATGTCCTTTCTTGGATCCCTTGCTGCATGGCCTTCTGGAAGTATTAGTCTCTTCATGTGATCATTTAACTTGTCTTTTGGCTTTTAACTTACTGTGTAAGAACTTACTGTTCTTACGGCAACTACAGTAAGAAATCTCAGACTTTTGACTTGGACTCAACTGTATTCGATAAAGGCCAGGTGAGACTAGTTGAACATTACAACACCTTTCTCTTTAATAAAATGTGACTTTTCAGCAGCTACTTTATGTGAGCTCTTTCAGCTCTTAGAAGGTATGAAGAAAATCACTATCATGTCTCCTAGGGGAATGGAAAGAAGGTAATCTCTTACTAGTTTGCATTTAAATATGATCTTTATAGCTATAAGGACCTAAACAAAAGGACTAGCTTCAGGAGATTACCACTGCTTGATAGCTACTATTTGTGCTAAAATGATATGTGGGATTGGTCAGTTGTAAATAGATGATTCTTATATAATTTGAAAAAAACATAGTGTCAGAAGTGCCTCTTGAAAACATCATAGAAACCACTTGAATTTTAAGAGTCACTTACAGTGCTATTCGACTAAAAAGGAAGTCAAGTGAACATAAAAAAAATACACTGCTCAAACTAAACATCAATTAAAAAATTTAGTACTAGTCCTGAAGACACTGTATTTTGTTTGACTCTGTATGTTACCTTATTTGTGAAACACTAAGGTTACTTACACTTACTTGCTAAAAGCACATAATGATACTTACCTTATTTTATATTTTTGCAATCTATGGATGAAGATTATGGAAGAGTGAAGAATTACTATTACTCTACCTGTGCAATCCACAGTGTGGTTTAAAATGATACAGATAAATCTACCACAATAGAAATCACTGCTAGGTTTTCAAAATGACAGTCTGCTTATAACAGAGAATACCACAATGGAGAATCATAGAAAGTTCTGGCTGTGTACAGGCATACCATACATTAAAAATATTCATTTGTGCACCATTACTTCATAAGTGGAAGGATAAAAGCCTTTTCTCTGTGAATTAGGAATTCAAGATTTAGTAGGAATGCCTGATGTGTGATCCACTCTATACTGAACTTTGGCTCTGAGAGGAGAGAGTTAAGGGGCATAGGATGGGATAGTAGAAGCGGGTATGAATGTAGGATATTTCCATAATTTGGTGTGTGAGTTCCATGCAGAGCACAGGCCAAAGCAAAATTTAAACATGGTAAACCTGCGGTGAACATGTTCAACCCTAGCACAATTTTAGTAAAATGAATAAAATGTGGTCTTTTCATACCAGCAATATATACAAATTTAACTCTGTGAATAGTAAATCCTTCTGTTTTCTTATGGAGCCTAACTTACAGAGACGCTCAGATACCACAGAAATCAAAGATGAAAAATTTTATCTCAGTTTCCAAATTGTGCTTTGGAAACACATTCTATGCTTCCATTCTTTACATATACATCCTTTGTAACTTTAATGTATGCATAAGTATCCAGACCTCTGTTGGAATAAATTTAAGGTTGCAGTTTGAAGAATTAGATTCAGGTAAAGTCTGGATTAACTGTAATCCAGGCTTTATCTTGTAGTGCTGTGCATAAATGAATACATGAAATGAAATTGAACCTCCTTATCTAGCTATACTGATCCTAATTCACATTTGAGACTCATGTTGACACCAGTAGGGGTTCTATGCACAGATCAAATATAAGATTAGGTACTTATTTCTAGGCTTTTGTGTTTTTCAGTTAGAATTCCTGTCCCATTGTTGTTGAATACATTTTTATTTCACAATGAAAAGGAAATTGTATTGATATGTGTGTGTGTGACAGTGTACACAATTAAAGCATTAGAATTGTTTAAATTTTCTTCCTACTGGTAACACATATTTTAAAAAAATTGCACAGCATCGTGAATGTGCTAAATCTGAGCACCTCTCTTTGCCCTTGAATACAGTAGCATAGAGAAATGCAATACCGATACTTCCAGGCTTTTTTAGAAAATTACCACTGAACAGGCAGGCAGTGGCCCATGGTGACATGAATCCTGAATGAACTCATGCCCCACAGTGGCTCACTACAGGACCCTGGGTCAAAGTCCTGCCAGGGCAGTCACTTCGCATATGAGTTAGCTTACAATTTAATTTAAAAAATAGTATTAGAAGCCTTGGAAAAAATAAAATAAAAGTTATTGCTCAGTTTAGATAGCTAAACTTGTTCTTCAAATAGATAATCAGTTATCCAGTATGCAAAGATTCAGCCCAGAGAGACTTTTAAAAGCATTTGTACATAAAAAAGCACCTGCACCTTTTGGCTTGTAAACAAAAAGACAGTACTGATTCTCAGTAATAACTGATCTGTGAAGCATATTCTGTGCCTTTAAAACTATGAGATATATATGCACGCAACATGTTTTACCAGCTAATAGACATACTTACCAATATTCAGGCTAGATGGCATTGTGCTTTAGTTTCCACTGCCCTGTGCCATACTTTCTTTAAAGGGACTTAATTACATACCAACATTATTATTAAAATCACATGCTTCTTCCTTCACAATGTCCAAAAGGCAGAGTGCATTATGTTGAAAAGTTAGACAGAAAAACTTTTTTCCTAACACTTTGTGCTGTAAAGAATAATACAGTAAGCAAGATTTGTAGCATTAAAGAGAAAAGCGCTTTCCATTTTCCTAAGCAATTAAAATATAGGTATTTAACATGCATTACATTCTTATGAGGACTATTTATGCTCCACACTAATGAAAGAAATAGTTTCTTCAAGTGTTTTTCATACAGAACATGAGAAGAAATCAGTCCTTCTACAAATCTCCTGAATTGTTTTGAAAGGTGGTATCAGCCATATGAGTACAAATCCCATTGTTTCAGTGGGGATATTCTGGAATTACACCAATAAGGCCAGGATTAAAATGAATCTTTGCTTGTGTTCTGTATGGAAAAAGAAATCACACTTATTTAATAAACCTGTATACCTTTATGGGTAAAAAAATGCAACTTACCGTACTGAATGTTATGTGTACTTTTATAACATTAAGCAGAAGGGGAAAAAACCACTAAACAGAAGGGAAAAACAAGAGCTTAGGAAAATAAGGTAGAAAGCACCCACCTTCCACATAGTTGTCTTCTGTAAGCACATAACAGGGAAGGAGAGAAAAGGAAAACATTCATTAAGCAGCATGCAGACTGGAACTTGCCATTGCATGTCTTCATCATGCAAGGCATCAAACACAACATGCAAGTGCTCCATTGCTACAATCCAGAGGGAAAAACAAAAGCACCAGGGAAGCAGTGTTTCCTCTATTTAACAAAATCTATGTGATATTAAATAAAACAATACTTTTTCCAAAGTGCAAAAATTGTACAGGATTTACTGCATCTCTTTGTAAGTTCAATTATTATTAGTCATTAATCAGAAGATCTTCTTGTAAGACTTTTATAACTACATATTTTAAAGCCATCAGTCATTTGCGATAGGGATTCTGAGTTCATTTGCTTCTTCTTTCCCATTCTGAATTTTCCTTAATGACCTGTATGAAATAGATGATTTTAAACAGATTGAACAAGTTAACTTAAGTTTTAGAATACCCTGTGAAGATGTTTTCACAGGCAACGTGGCTGATCCTGTACTCATTACTGAGGCACTCACTGGTCATTGGGTCAGATCTCAAATCCAGTGTGGAAAAACTGTCACTTAAGCTGGGTGAAATAACTCAGAATCGTAGGACCATGTTGCACAGCATTTGTCAGCATCAGAAACTTGCACATCTTAAAAAAATAAATCAGTTCTCTGCCTTATACAGCTTGCAAAGGCCACAGTAATCTCAGGCGTGGGTTCTGCTTACGGTTTGGATCAAAGGGCATTTTGCCTAAGTAAAGGCTGCTATCAGCAAGCAATAATTTGGCCTTTTATCCCCAGCCCAACTTCAATATGGGGCACAGGAAAGAAGGTTCTCCCAAAGCCTACACAGCGAAAGGGGACTAGGAAGTGAGCCATAGCTAATGAAGTAGACAGAATTTTAAGTTAAGAAACAGGCTGAGTGTCCTAGTAGTCATGCTAGTTTCTATATTCCTCAGCTCCTCCACTAGGTAGGTGGTTTTGAGGGAGTATGTCTCTGCTGCCCATTATGATTTTGACTGAGGAAAGGATAGGAGAAAGTACAAAGATATCTCAGGGGAGAGAGAAAATGGGAAAGGTAAAATAACAAAGGAAAAACAACACGGAAGTCAAGGAGATGGACTGTGCGAAACCAACAAAGAAAGGGGGAAGGGTGACAACACAGCAGTCTGACCGCTTGGGAGCTCTCTTCCTGCAGTTTGTGCTGTCTCCACCAATGCTTGCTGGGGAGCGAGCACTCAGAAGCAATTGCAAATTGAAGCCCAGTTCTGTCATTTCTCATGGAGTCTTCCTACTGTAAAATACCTTTTCATGTGACCATTAAGAAATGCGATCTAAACTAATTTGGATATATTGTAAACCAGGAGTCAATAAAACGAGTTACACAGAACTGGGCTCAATGGTATCTCTTAAGCATAGCAATTTCCTGCCAGAATGTGTCACTTTTCATAATGAAAAGCCCTTGTAAGTTAATGCCACACAACACTGGAAAATCTCATCATAACTAGACAGTATTCTAATAAATAATTTGAAAAGTTTACCACTTTAAAAAGAATAACTACTATAAGCAATGAATACTAAAGGTTTTAAGTCTCTCAGTTTTCAGTTGTAATACTCATAGGTCAGACCAAAGTTAGTTGGCTTAAGATATTATAAATCACCTTTTCCATGCACACACTCTAAATTTAGACTTCTAAAATCTCACTGCCTGAAATTTTAGTTTGTCATGAAAGTGCAAAGGGTACATACTGTTTCATGCAGTTAGGAAAGTAAGATGCTGAAAAGAAAAAAAATAATATGAAAAGCAGTATGCCTGTTGTGAGTAAATATGTGAAGATCAACAAATTGAATAAAGTGCACTGAGAAAATGAAAACCACTCAGTTCCACAAGATAAAGATATTATGTTCTATACGCAGTATAAATTACAGTGATATTTGAGCTATTAGAAATAGTCACTTGTAGCTAAACTTTCCTGGAAGAGCCTTCTTCCTTTAACTTCATATAGTAATTTCCTTTCTTTAAGTATAAATGCCCCCAAACTTAATGAAAAATATATTAGTAATTTCAATTGTAGCATAACTTCAGGCTCCTTCATCTAGTCCTGGTTACTGCAGCATTGATATATTGCAATACCAATACTGCAATGACATCCTTTCTGGTGGCTGTATTTACCTTAACATGTGAACAAAAACAACATGTGAACTTGCTAAAAGGCCAGTTGTGTTGCTGATGATGTCAGAGTCAAAGGGAGAGTTCTGAAAATGACATCACAGGCAGTATCAGATGGTTAAACTCATCTAGTTACAGGGATTAGCATATCATGGACTCTGTTCTTAGCAGTGATTGGTATGTCTTTTTTGATGACTCTGCCACCGGACAGATTTACACTAGCTGAGCAGCTTCCCCTAAATGTCTGATTGATTAAACTTTTAAGTGATAATAAATTAAACTGTGAAAACATTTTGAATTAAATAAAATTGAAAGTGTTGAATTCCTGCTCTGTGAATAAAACAGTGTATATAGCCAAACCCCTATACACTAGTAAACAGCAATGAAAGTTCATTCCTCCACATGTTTTTGTCATAGTAAGTTAAACCATCTTAAACAGTTTTGCAATCTAAGAAAAAAATTAGTTCAGCTTCTTTATGGTACTTTACAAGGTTTTTATGTTTGATTAGTGTTAAGCACCATTATTTATTTAAGGTGTTTTTTTGTGATGGCTGATACATTTCTATATCACTAAAACTTTGCTTGACTTTCCTCATTCCATTTTCTTGACATGGCCTATTCTTCTAAGCAGAGACTAAAAAGCCAGAAAGAAGACCCAAACCCTAACTTTGCTTTTTATTCACTTTGCTTACTACAGCCACTCTTGGAAAAAAAAAAAAACAAACCACAAAAAAACAAACAAACAAACAAAAAAAAAAACAAACAAAAAAAGATACTCTTTGAAAGCCACACATACTATTAACGTCTTAATTTTGCAGTTTGGAGGGAACAAAATTTTCCTCATTTAAATCAGGAGTAACTGTATTTATGTCATTACAGTTGCTCTGGTGTAAAATCTATGTAACTGGAGGAGAGTAGAGCCATATTACACATTTCTGTCATTGCTGATGATTTAGCCACCCCTAGCCTGAATTTTCCAGCATTTACATCCATCCACCCTGGAGGACCTTATTGTCTACTGAGTAGTTCTGTTGGCAGCAGTGGAACCAAAAGCTTTCAAGACCCAAAGTGCCATCTCCTACCTGCTGTAGGCATTGGCACAGAACGGCTCTTAGCCTTTTCTGCACCAGCTGATTGTACCAATGATTTTCACCAACGCAGAGCCCAGGTACAAGACAAGGGGCTAAAAGCAACAGCAGAGGAGCAGAATGGCCTTACAGCCTCCACTAGCAACCAGACAACTGGCCAGACAGGTAACTTTCTCTTCAGTACTTGGTAACTTTCTCTTCAGTACTTAGACTTCCAGTAGATGTGAAAAGTCCTCTGTTTCACATTGCACTGAGCTACTCACTTGAAGAACTAGACAGGTCTTTCGCTGCAAATGCTTATTTCCTAGACCTTCCCCCCCACACACACCACCACCAACACTAAAGTGCACCACTAATTTGTGTATTTACAACTTAATTTCTTTGGCCAAATTCTGCTCTCAGTACCACCAGTGTAATCTGCTGACTGCACCTATTGAGCCAAATATTCAGTTGATTTAAATCTGGTGTGATATGGTTGAAACCAGTAGAACTACACAACTTACACAGACTGTGAATCTGGCTTATTAGCTTCAGATGAATTGTTTCAGGCTGTCCCTACTGAGCTGAGAGCAGAATCTGCTCCATATTTTTTGCAGCAGAAGCCCAACCAATTCTAATTATTTAGCATATTACTATGATTCAGTGATATAAAAATGGGAATTGTGTTTTTACAGGATATTTTTATTAATTCAAGAATCATTTTAATATTTGGTGATGCTTCATGGAAACCTTGATTATTTATTTTTTTAAAAATGTGATTGTTTATATGTTTTGTGGTTATTTCTGCTATTACATTTTTTTCTTCTGCTGGAATATTTACACCTTAGTCACATACAGAACACAATATTTGTCCTGAAAATTATATAACAGTATTTTAATTATAAACAGAAGAAACAGTACATTAGTATTTTGAACTTATAGAAATAGCATTCTAGAAATAACATCATAAAAATTAGCATATTAGAAGTGGCATTTTTGTAACATTTTTTCCATCATCAAAATTGTAGTTCAAAATCACATTTGGTAACAATGAAGGGTATAATGTACCACAGACATAGTTTCTGAAATGTCATAAGATATTCAATAGTATGAGTAGTGGGGAAGTACCCTTAAATAAACCTTATTTTTATGCAGGTGTCTGGCAGTAAAATTGGCTAGAAATTTAAGATACAATATTTTAAGTTTGTTTCCTCAAAGAATAACACATAGGTATATTTCTCTATAAATTTATCTACTTAAAAATACTGTATTGGAATATGTCATTCCAAGAGGCAGCTTTTTATATGAGACTGCACTTAGCATCTCAGATAGTGTAACTTAGCCTGTCCCATCAGTTTCTTAAATTGTTAGAGAAATTGTTTTATTTACCATGAGGTTCAAAAGAAAATATTTGGAAAGAATATGAAAACATGAAGTATATTATAAAGCATGTTATAAAGCATTAACGATCATAGTCTCAGTAACGATGAACTACAGCGATACATTGAAAATCTGTGGCTATTAGCATTGGTCTTCTCAAGAGCTGTGTATCTGACAAATTCCATCAGGATTATTTGCATTTTTTGAAATGTACTTTTGAAAACCACTGTAAATATTGATTGTAGTCTTTGACTGTAATTATTAATAATTAGAAATGTATTATAAAGACAACTAGTACAGAACTCTGATTCTGTTGCAGCCTTCTGCTTGAATATTGAGTAGTTAGGGAAGTAGCATTTCCTACAGCTGGGCCTTGTGGAACAAAATTTGGGATTCATTTGCAAAATCTGCAAATCCACCAGAATCTAGAGAAACAGGCTCAGGAGTTCCTACATTTCCATATGGCCCCATTAGGTCTGAAGTCAATGTACAGCCTCTCCCAGACTCCGCACCGGCTTTGGGTAGACCCATTCAGAGGACTTTCCAGTGCAGTGGGTAGACATATAACAGAGATTTCTTTTCTGGAATGCCCTGTACAAGACTCTGGAGAAAGATGCGATACCATCAGGAGCACAGATGACCTGTCCTGACCAGAAATGAGGATGAGGCTTTCTGCCAAATGAAGATCATTAGTGAACAACTACATGTTTCTGCCAGTTTTGTACAAGACAAAGCCATCAGCCCAAATTCAGTACACCTCTTCAAATTCTGCTAACATCCATGAATTTACGCTAGGTGAGGTCACCTTTTCTAGACAGTGCTATGTATCCCAAGTGCATTGAGAATGAAATAAAGACAAGATCATTTTGGTTAAGCTACTGTAGATGACCTCCTAGTGTGAAGCAGCAACTAAGGGAGGCAGTGCGAGTCTTGAATACACAGGCAAAGAAATATCAAACTGAAGTAGAAAATGGCATTACCTTTGTGGCATAACTAAAACCATTACTGTGTTTAGTTCCAGTGGTTATATATTTAGAAGGAAGTGAAAATGAAAGAGGTTTCAGAAAAAAACTTCCCACAGTCATTCATGGTACTAAAACCTAAGAAAACTCAGCAATCATGTCTTGCAAGGAAAACCCTAAGATGCTCAATCTATTGAGTATATCAAAGATGAGATTAAGAGGTGTCTTGAATCCAGTCTGTAACTATCAATGTCAGGAGAGAGATTCTTGATAACTGGAAATCCTTTCAAGCTGACAAATGCTGGGATCAAGAGTCAGAAAAGTTCAAACTAAAAATAAGATGAAAATTTTCAATAAATATAAAATAAACATTGGGAATACTGGGAAATTCTTCCCTGAAGTCTTAAGACAGAGCCTTTCTCTAACAGAAACTGTGTATCAGTCACTACTTTTGGGCTGCATTGTAGGAATCCCTGGAAGAGATTCTGCCTTTTGCCATTTAGGAGGTTAGGTTAATATTTCTATAACAGTACATTCTGGCCATAGCTTGTATGAATCTATGAATTTTCTCTAGTCAAATGAGAACAGAAACCAAGCATAAACAGTAGCAAATACTTTGACACCCTGTTAAACACAAAAATGTTCAAATAAATTGTTTTCTCAGAACCAATCGCTGCATCATTTGCACAAAGAGCTCACTGAGAAATGTTTCCAATGAAGAATTCAAATATAATGGGTGAAAAAAAATAATTCAGACAAATCATTACTATTGTTCCCAATGGGAAAATACCCCCACCCCCAATTTACTGCTACACCCTGTAATATTTTCTAATACCATCTCCAGTTGTCTGGAGATGACAAACAGAATCAAAATCAAGACATAATTAAATCAATACCCTTTCTAAGGCAACAATTTTTTGTTCTGTTTGGTTCCTATGTAGCTTAATCACTTTTCTATCATTTGCCATCACAAGTGTACCAAACATGAAATCATTCAACATTGCTTTAGTTTAATGCTATTAATCTAAGATTTTTTTGTTGTTACACATTTTTAGATATTGCACACCTGAATAGACTTGTGCTTTTTTGAAGTCATCGTAGTTAACATATCAGCTCATCATTGATATTTATATCTCCTTTTCCTCAACCACTTCCTAGAACTGACATTTTTTGAAAGTTATCCTCTTCTTTTAGTAATTTTTACCATACTTCTAAATAAACTTGGACTGACTCAGGGGAGAGATCATCATGTAGATATAAAAATGACTGCTGTTTAATTATATTACAATCCCAAGAAATTTGACTTTGGCCTTATTTTGCCACCTCATTAAATTTAATTCTTTTTCTCCAAAGTGTATCGGGCTAGTCTCAGATGCACTAAACTTCAGACCTGCTTGCAATATGTCAATGGTTTAAAGAAATTTGCATCAGTCACTGGGACAAGTGCTCTTGCATCTGTGTCATTGCTGCAGTAACCACAACCAGGAATCAAAGGTGAAATCAAAGGATTTTTAATAATTAAATTTAGTAATATTAATAATAGAGATAATGAAAGGAGAAGTAAGTCATTTGCATAAGTGAAGGCAAGTCAAAGAACCATGATCCCTCCCCAGTGTTTTAATTTCTATGGAAACACAATGTAAATCTGTATTTCGCTCAGTAGACAGCTATTCTTTAAGAACTGCTGCTCTTTTTCCATTTAGCTTCTGGGACTATTTCTCTGGATTGCAAACATTCAATTTCCATTTAAAATCTCTGGGATTTGCACACTTTGATTTGCGCTTTTAGACATCTTCCTTGTGATCAATAGAGGTCTTATTTCCTATCACGGAGAATGAATAGACTAACTAGAATTAAGGACTGACTGATTGTATATGGTCTGCTTTACAGGGCCTGTACATCTTACGATAACTCCTCTTTTCTTCCTAGCACTATTATTATTCCATTGGATTTTCTCCAAATTAGCCTTGCTGGGTACATGGCATGAAAATGTATTTTTGGGATATTTCTATCAGAACCTTTCATACAGAATTAACTATTCTGGCTGGCAGAGAGTAATGGCAAGAACAGATTATGTTATATAAAAGTGATGCAGGATGACACAGGTATTACTATTTTAAGAATATCTGTTTTCAAATTAATTTGAAAAATTCATAAAAAAACTTATTTCAACAACTTCTTTAAGAAACAGTTGTGAAATGAGAAATAAATATTTTTCAGAATTATTCATGCTTGTTTTGGTGTACATGAGAATAAGAACTAGCCCAGTAAATCTGATCCCCTGTTGTACTCTGCTTTGTGTAATCAATCATGTCATAGAATCACAGAATCATAGAGTGGTTTGGGTTGGAAGGGACCTTAAAGATCATCTAGTTCCAAACCCCCTGGCCACGGGCAGGGACACCCTCTACTAGATCAAGTTGCCCAAAGCCCCATCCAACCTGGCCTTGAGCACTTCCAGGGAGGGGGCATCCACAGCTTCTCTGTTTCAGTGCCTCATAGAGAAGAATTTCTTCCTGCTATCTAATCTACCCCCCTTCAGCTTAAACCCATTACCTCTTGTCCTATCACTACACGCCCTTGTAAGCAGTCCCTCTCCAGACTTCCTGTAGGCCCCTTCAGGTACTGGAAGGCTGCTATAAGGTCTCCCTGGAGCCTTCTTTTCTCCAGGCTGAACAAATCCAACTCTCTCAGCCTGTCCTCATAGGAGAGGTGCTCCAGCCCTCTGATCATCTTCGTGGCCCTCCTCTGGACTTGCTCCAGCAGCTCAATGTCCTTCTTATGCTGGGGACCCCAGAGCTGAACACTGAATCTCAAACCTGATCTTCTACAGTGGGCGCTTCTTCATTCTCCGAGTCCCTGCCTTTGCCTTCTGTGCCTTGGGTGGTGTGGCTGGAGCACTTGCCAGTGAAGACTGAGGCAAAAAAGTTATTGAGTACCTCCTCCTTCTCCATATTCTGGGTAGCCAGGTGTCCTGTTTCTTTCCAGAGATGGCCGATATTTTCCCTAGTCTTCCTTTTATCACTGACGTACCTATAGAAGCTTTTCTTATTGCCCTTGACATGTTCCTGGCCAGATTTAATTCTATTAGGGTTTTAGCTTTCCTAACCTGATCCCTGGCTGCTCAGAGAGTTTCTCTGTATTCCTCCCAGGCTACCTGCCCTTGCTTCCACCCTCTGTACGCTTCCTTTTTGTGTTTGAGGTTTTCCATCCATGTTGTTCATCCATACAGGCCTCCTAATGTTCTTGCCTGACTTTTTCTTTGTGGGGTTGCATTGCCTCTGAGCTTGGAGGAGGTGATCCTTGAATACTAACCAGCTGTCTTGGGCCCCTCTTCCTTCCAGGCCTTTGTCCCATGGTACTGTACCAAGCCGATCCTTGAAGGGGCCAAAGTCTGCTCTCCTGAAGTCCAGGGCAGTGAGCTTGCTGTGCACTCTCCTCCCTGCCTTAAGGATCTTGAAATCCACTGCTTCATAGTCACTGCAGCCAAGGCTGTCCTTGAATTTCACATTCCCCACCAGTCCCTCGTTGTTGGTGAGAACAAGATCCAGCATGGTACCTCTCCTCATTGGCTCCTCTGTCACTTGGAGAAGGAAGTTAGCAACACATTCCAGTAACCTCCTGGATTGCTTATGCCCTGCTGTGTTGTCCCTCCAACAGATATTGAGGTGGCTGAGGTCCCCCATGAGGGCCAGGGCTTGTGAACATGAGGCTGCTCCTATCTGTCTATAGAGGGCCTCAATCCGCTCAGTCTTCCTGGTCAGGTGGCCCATAGCAGACCCCACTATAGTGTCACCTGTCCCTGTCTTCCCTTTAATTCTGACCCATAAGCTCTTGGTCAGCTCCTCGTCCATCCCCAGATAGCCATTGACATAGAGGGTGACATCCCCTCCTCATCTCCCCTGCCCGTCCTTCCTAAAAAGTCTGTATCCTTCCATTCCAACACTCCGGTCATATAAGCCATCACACCAGGTCTTCATGATGCCAATAAGATCACAGCCCTGCAGGCGTTCACACATCTCCAACTCCTCTTATTACCCATGCTATGTGCATTTGCATAGAGGCATTTAAGTTGAGCCCTTGCTGAAGCTGACTTACTGGATGGAGTGGCTGGAATTCCTTTGAGCTGCACTTCAGGTGCACTCCTGCTGACCTGTGGTCCTTATTCCAGCTCTGGGCATCTATTGCTGGCACTGGCATTAAACTGGTAGGAGTAGGATGGATTGAGGTTCCCCCTCTTCCTGGCGACTTTAGTTTAAAGCCCTCTTCACCAGCTTGGCAAGCCTATGACCAAAGATGCTCTGCCCCTTCTCTGACAGCTGGACCCCATCAGCCCCCAGTAGACCAAGTCTCTCAAAGCAAGTCCCATGGTCTAAGTAGCCAAACCCCTAGCTGTGGCACCAGTCTTGTAACATTTGTTGATTTGCCAGATTCAACTGGCCTTTTCAAACCCCTTCCCTTTGACCGGGAGGATTGATGAAAAAATTACCTGTGCTCCAGAGTCCCTTACTGCTGTCTTTGGAACCAGCTACCTAACTCCTTCTGAGCCTCCCTGATGTTACACAGCCTTCTCACTGCCTTCTGCAGCTCAGCCACCTGCTGCTAGAGGTCCTCCACCTGGGCACACCTTTTGCAGGCAGGTCTGCCACCTATCCATGCCCCAGGAGAAAGGTCTAGGCATTTCCTGCACTGCAGCCTCTCCCTTCAGTAGCTCTATCTGGGTGGAGGCATTGGCCACTGCTGGGGTAGGTGTCTATACAAGAGGCTGCATAACCAGGCCCCAGTTACTATCAGAAGAAATCAAATCCCTGTCCAATCAATTACTAAAGGGTGATGACATATGACTGCACATTCTGCCCATCTGAGATATTCATTCAAGCTCTGACTCTAGCTGGATATTTGTGCCTTCCCAGTCTAGTACAACACCAAATTAACAGGACTGCATGCAAAGCTAGCCATATTTTTGTACTCACATGCTGTCTTTATACAAAAGTAAGGAATGTGTGTGTGCTATGTGATGCTATGACTTTAACACAGGTGGCTGAAGACAATTTGGTATGAAATGTTCTTCAGTGTTAGCAGCTAAAACTGTAGAAGATGCACTGTACACAATTAAAAATAGAGTAGCAATATTCAAAATCACTTTGTTGTATACTTCTTTAGCCAGTCACCATAAAATTTTCTTGGCTACTACTGAGATTCAATTTGTGCATGTGAACCAAGCTGAACCAGCCTTTGGAAGCCTTTAGAATGGTACAGTACAAACTTTCTGCTCATTTAAATGGAAAATTCCTCTGAAGTGAGTGGAGCTGTACTCTGGAAGTCAGCTTGCTGTAACCGAGTGTTTAATTTGACATCAAATTAAAATTTAATCACAGCTGTCTGTGACTGTGAGTGAACAAAATAGATATCTTTATATTTTTTTAAGGAACTTAACTTAATTTTCTCCTTTACTAGTCTACAATCATTTCAATGCTAATGCTGAATGTTATTCTGATTAATTAGTAGTTGTAGATAATGACAATGAAACTAATTACAAGAAATTTTACAATTAAAAAAATCAACATTTATTCACTTAAAATCTGGTCCTCCACAGATTTACAGGAACTGAGCAACAATATTTTATTTTGTAGCCATGTGAATACCTGGATTGAACTCCTGTGTGTACAGAGTACTTGCACACATTGCAATCAGGAAACAGATGCCTTAGACCAATTCTTGATTTTCACTAATCACTTTGATATGAATTGGTTAAACAGGTATTTTATTGGCATAAGAATATATTGTAACTCTTTTAAGGCTACTAAGTGATGTAAAAAACTTGCAAGTATTAGTTTAGAACAGGTGAAAAAGGTGGCTCCTGACAAGGAGATACTGTACCTGACATGCTTTTGCAAAACCCTGATTGTATGTATATTACTATGGCCAGCTACATTAATTTCTCATCTATGGCTGTTCCTATCTCAGAACTGCACAATTAAAATTTCTAGTGGTAGCAGATGTTTCAAGACAGTCACATTTTGGGGACATCTATAAAATGAACCCAAACCAAGTTACAGCTAGTTCTTATCTTCCTAACAGTTTAATCAATATCACAAAATCACAGAATCACAGAACAGTCAGGGTAGAAAGACCTCTGGAGGTCATCTGGTCCAACCTCCCTGCTCAGGCAGGCTTATGATATTCATAAGCCAGATGGCTTATGAATATCTCCAACATTCTCTGGGCAAGCTGTGCCAGTGCTCGGTCACCCTTACAGTGAAAACGTGTTTCCTGATGTTCAGACAGCACCTCCTGTGTTTCAGTTTGTGCCCATTGCCTCTGGTCCTGGGACTGGGCACCACTGAAAAGAGCCTGGGTCTGTCCTCTATGCACCCTCCCTTCAGGTATTTATATGCATGAACATGACCAGCCCTGAGCCTTCTCTTTTCCAGGCTAAACAGTCCCAGCTCTCTCAGTTGGGATTCTCATAGGAGAGTCCCTTCATCATCTTTCTGGCTCTTGGTTGGACTCTCTCCAGTATGTCCATGATTCTCTTGCACTGAGGAGCCCAGAACTGGACACAGTACTCCAGCTGTGGCCTCACCAGTGCTGAGTAGAGGGAAAGTATCACCTCCCTTGACCTGCTGGCAATGCTTTGCCTAATGCAGCCTAGGATACCGTTAGACTCCTTTGCCCCAAGGGCATATTGTTGATTCATTGTCAACTTGGTGTCCCCTAGGACCCTTAGGTCCTTTTCTGCAAAGCTGCTTTCCAGCTGGTATCACCCAGAATATATGGGTGCAGGGGGTTGTCCTCCCCAGGTGCAGGACTTTGCAATTCTTGTTGAACTTCATAAGATTCCTGTCAGCCCATTTCTCCAGCCTGCCAAGGTCCTTCTGGATGGCAGCATGACCTGCTAGTGTATCAGCCACTCCTCCCAGTTTGAGAGTTCTCCTCTTTACTGAGGGTACACTCTGCCCCCTCATCCAGATCATTAATGAAGATGATAAATAGGATCAGACCCAGTATTGATCCCTGGGACACACAGCTAGTCACTGGCCTCCAAGTAGACTTTGTGCCACTGATCATCACTCTCTGGATCTGGCCATTCAGGTGAGGTGCTTTTCAAGCCACCTCACTGTCTGCTCATCCGGCCCCTATATAAGCAGCCTGTCTATGAGAATCTTATGGAGAAAGTGTCAAAGGCCTTACTTAAGTCCAGGAAGACAACATTCAGTGCTCTGCTCTCATCTACCAGGTCAGTCAATTCATCATAGCAGTTTATGAAGTTGGTCAAGCGTGACTTACCCTTGGTGAAGCCATGCTGACTACTCCTGATGACTTTCTTGTCCTTAATGTGCCTGGAAATGGTTTCTGCGATTAGCTGCTCCATCATGTTGCCAGGGATTGTGGTGAGTCTGATTGGCCTGTAGTTCCCTGGTCCTTCTTCTTGCCCTTCTTGAAGATGGGGGTGACATTTGCATTCTTCCTGTCTTTGAGTACTTCTCCCAGCTGCCATGATTGATCAAAGATTATTGAGAGTGGCCTTGCAATGACATCTGACAGCTCCCTCAGAATTTTTGGGTGCATCCCTTCAGGTCCCATGGACTTATGCATGACCAGTTTGTTCAAGTATTCCCTGGCCCGATCCTCTTCCATCAAGGGTACATCTTCCTTGCTCCAGCTTTTCCCCTTTGTCTCTGTGACCTGGGATTCCTGAAGGTTGATCTTGATAGTAAAGGCTGAGGCAAAGAAGGTATTCAGTACCTCAGGTTTTCCATGCCCTGTGTCACCAGATCCCCCATCTTGTTGACAAAGGGTCTGCATTTTCCCTGGCCTTTCTTTCATAGAGCCATAGAATGGTTTGCGTTGGAAAGGACCTCAAAGATCATCTAGTTCCAACCCCCCTGCCATGGGCAGGGACACCCTCCACTAGACCAGGTTGCCCAAAGCCCCATCCAACCTGGCCTTGAACACCTCCAAAAGGGGGCATCCACAACTTCTCTGGGCAACCTGTTCCAGTGCCTCACTACCCTCACAGTAAATAATTTATTCCTAATATTGAATCTAAATCGACCCTCCTTCACCTTAAACCCATTACCCCTTGTCCTGTCACTATACTCCCTGATAAACAGTCCCTCACCATCTTTCCTGTACCCCTTCAGGTACTGGAAGGCTTCTAGAAGGTCGCCCTGGAGCCTTCTCTTCTCCAGGTTGAACAAGCCCAACTCTCTCAGCCTGTCTTTAGGAGAGGTGCTCCAGCCCTCTGATCATCTTGTGGCCCTCCTCTGGACTTGCTCCAACAGCTCAATGTCTTTCTTGTACTGGGGACTCCAGAGCTGGATGCAGTACTCCAGGTGGGTTCTCATGAGAGCAGAGTAGAGGGGCAGAATGACCTCCCTTGACCTGCTGGTCACGCTGTTTTTGACGCAGCCCAGGATATGGTTGGCTTTCTGGGCTGCAAGCGCGCATTGCCGGCTTATGTTGAGTCTGCTTTTGTCAGTAATGTACTTGCAGTACCCCTTCCTGTCGTCTTTGACATCCCTGGACAGATTAAATTCCATTTGGGCTTTGGCTTTCCTAACTTCATTCCTGGATGCTTGGACAATGTTTCTGTATTCCTCTCAGGCTACCTGCCCTTGCTTCCTCCCTCTGTAGGTGGCCTTTTTTTGTTTGGGTTTGGCTAGCAGCTCTTTGTTCATCCACACAGGACTCCTGGAATTTTTGCCTGAGTTCATATTTGTTGGAATGGAACTCTCTTGTGCTTGGAGGAAGTGATCCATAAATATTAACTGGCTTCCTTGGACCGTCTTCTCTCCAGGGTCTTATTCCACAGGACTCTTCTGACCAGATCCTCGAAGAGGCCAAAATCACCTCTCCTGAAGGCAAGTGTTGTGAGCTTGCTTCTCACCCTCCTCGCTGCCCTAGGATCCTGAACTCCACTATGGTCACTGCAGCCAAGGCTGCCTCGATCTTCACATCCCCAGTGAGCCCCTCCATGTTGGTGTATGAGGTCCAGCAGAGTACCTCTCCTCACTGGCTCTTCTTTCATTTGGAGGAGGAAGTCATCATCAATGCACTCCAGGAGCCCCCTGGAGTGAATGTGAAGCTCCTCCTATCTGTCTGTAGATCTCATCCACCTGTTCTTCCTGGTCAGATGGTCTACAGGAGACATGCTGTCACCTTTGACAGTTATTGAAGTCTTCCTTATGACCTTTGTTCCTTTCTGAAATAAATTACTTGGATATATATTCTGATGCTAATCTTTACTCATTTTGCTTTTTTTCTAAACCTACATTACCTTCAGTATAGGCCATGTGCAGATTATTTTTTGCATAGTTGTGCTGTGATGTAATTCATCTATCATAATACATCAGTACAGTAGCATGTTGAGAATGAAAAAGTGGTAAAGCTTGTTTTCTATTGTCAGCTCTTCTGGTAAACTGGTTAGAATGACAAAGATGTTGGCATCAAGAAAATCAACATAAGATTCTTTAATGAAGATCTATTTCTGGGCTAAAACTTCATCAGAACCAATTATAATAATTCTTCACAAAAAGTTGTCTCTGTGATGTATTGCCCTGTAGTACATATCAAGGGGACAGTAGGGAATATTGTAATGACCTTTCATGGGACTAAGTCAAATAGAAGTTTAGAAGGAAATTAATGAGAACATCTAAATGTAGAGCTATAGAAGAAAATATCTGAGGAGACGTAAACATTATTGGTTGAGTAATATGACAAAATATGTCCATTAAAATGTGTTCTAAATTTCCTAGCATTCTTTTGAGGTTATGTCTTAGCATGATATAAAACAGTATTTCTTACATTATTAAACCAAAATTGTAATAATAAGTGGACTAAGCAATCTGTCTTACAGGAGAAATCCTAAGGTAAATCGCAGTGAATACAGAAATCTTATTTGATTGTTGGTCCATTATTAAAATGAGCACACAAATCACCTGCTTCCTAGCTTTTATTCATGAAGAGGAGGAATAATTCTGAGGTTCCCAAAGTGGAAAAACTCCTACATCTAAACCATAATTAAAATTTCTCCCCAGCAGAGTATTTACAGCATTAGGCAATTCACAGAATTATAATCATGAAAGGAGGGATCGTGTATTATATAACCTATGTACTTAATCAAGTTAACAAAACTCCCAAGCAAACCACAAACAGTTCTTGCAATTGTTTTTTTTTTTCAATCACATTTTCAGGATAAAGAAATAACCTGAGCAACTAATCATCTACTAACAGAGAAACTCATATTTGAATGAGGTGGAATTGTTATCAGTATACACGGAATACATAGACTACATAAGCATATGCACATTAATTTGTGTAAAAATAATATCTTATGCAATGTAAAATGTGTATAAATGTAATTAATATAGCCAACATAGTGAACAATAAATGATGCACTATGGTCCAACTATTAATATATACAGAAACCAAACCAGAAGCAATCTTCACACACAGGAAAAAAAATTTTACTTTGCTAACACAAAACTCCTCCAAAATGTCGTATCATGCGAAGGTACAGAAATAGGTAACACTGAACTTCAGGAAAAGTGTCCTTACCATTCAACAAAACAAAGACTAATGCATATGAAGATGCTTATGAACTTGAAAAAGCATTATCAATTAATAGGACTTTGAATTTGTTGTATGTTCTTTTGTTTAAAGAAAATATTTCAAGGAACTGTTGTTCTGTAATTATAGTTTGTTTCAAAACAAAATTATAAGAACTGTACAAAAGCCACTAACAACATAACTCAAATTATTTTCATTTGCAAAGCCTCTTTATATAGCAAGTTAAAAAGTGCTTGATCCATTTTTTCATTCTGCTTTTTATATATTATAACAAATGCCTTCTTGCTTTAAGAAATGTACACTTATTTCAAAAGTGTCTGTTGTGAAGAACATCTAATAAATAAACTTGTAAATAATTTGCTGCTTAGAACAAGAAAAAAATTCAAAGCACATTTCCCAAACCATGCTTGTAATGCATGCAGAACAGCCACCTCATTTTACTTCCATTAAAACAAACCAAATCTCCCTCCCCAAAAAGCCATTTGTCTCCAAAAGTAGTTTAGAATATCAAGGTCTCAAGTGTTGTTCTTTTCTCTCTTTGAATGTACCTCTCAACATTCAATATTGACAACTATCATTTTTTATCCAGTCTGCATTATTAGTGAGTTATCACTGTTTTCTGTAGTGGGCCAAATTATTAAAATACATTAGGTTAGGGCATTGGCATAATTTTTAAATGACTTTGCTGTTATTACTCTCTTACATCTTGCATCAATGATATCTGCATGTATTTAAAAGACATGTAAAAGATGTACCTTAACAAATACTACAATCAAATTGCATAAAAAGGACGTCCTTTATGTAATGTCCTACATTACATGCTTTTTATGTCTTAAGTAACAAATAGTCTGATGAGAAGTGTAAAATTTAAATAATCAAACCAAGTAAAGTTCTAGTAAAAAAGTGGAGTAGAAAAAATGGGCAGGAATAGTTCTTATGACATACAATGGGATCTTCTTTAGAACCCATTCAGATGGATAGAAATCTTTTCATTAATTTATACAGCTTGGATAAGACCTGGATTGCTCCTTGATTTTCATGGTTTATCTGCTGTGCTGCTACTTGGCATCTGCAACATCCATTGAGATCTCATGGTGAATCATCGTAACACAATGAGTTCATGAGTCCCCTCTTTCTGCCAGGGAAGGATTTCTAATCAATAGCTTTTAGTGTAATGGAAGTTACCACAACGCTTTCAAGATCTGGGTTTATGCTGTAGTTAAAAGGAGCTTAGTGCCATCTCTATTGTATAGTTGTTGCTTCACCAAGCTGCATATTATACATTAGGTCAAGGCTGCTTGTCCAAACCAGTATTTTATAAGATGAAATAAAAGCAACATAGAAAATGTTGATACTATCACAGGGAAATAATATTCATATGTTTTATTTGTGAATGCCTACATACCCACACATTTAGATATGATTTGTGATAGTAAAGTTATTAAAATAGGTCAAATAAATTTTTCATCCAAATTGATTTGAGTGAGTATGCAAGGGGAAAGTGCAGATTCTGATGGAAGATATGGTTATGTAAATCTCCACTGAGACAAGAGAGTTACTTCAGATATATGCAGACTGGTGTAACTCCCTTATAACACAAGTTCAAATCTCCGATTGAAACCCTCATAAACACATTTTTAATTGGAATTTTTCTCTTAGAATTGCATCATCCAATTACATACACGTTGGAGCATAAAAAGAGGACAAAGGCATTAAGAAAAGAGATCTCATTCAAGTATTGGCTATTTTTTTCTAATTTGTCAAAATATGAAAAATAGCTATAGTCACAAACATTAAAGAACATAAGTCAAATCCACTGAAGAGTGGAGTACAGATTTAATTTGGGTAGAGGCAACACATGCCTTCTAATTCCCAGTTTCTCTAGAAACTGAAGAACAGGATTTACACATGCTGGAAGAAAACAGTGGTGGGTACAAAGGAATACTAAAGAAGTTCACCATGTAGCACTAATAGAAGCTATGATTCTCTGAAATGAGATAAAAGTCCCACTGGAAACCTCAGGTCAAGATGAATTTTGCAACTGGATTACAGGATTGGGCCCTAAAGGCTGAAGTTTGCACAGAGAACTTAGTCATCTTTGTACAACACTGACATGCATTTTGGTATCATTTACATAAAAAAGTGATCCCACTTGCTTATGTAATTTGGATATTCTCTCCTCAAATTTGGTAGTTTTCTTAGCAAATATAAGGACCATAGGCAAATGACAACAAAAACAACAATGGAAAAAGAATTAAAAAAAAAGAAGGGGAAAAGAAGAAAAAGAATAGCAATTTCTTTGGGGAAAACTGAGTGCATAAGAGTTAGTGTAACTTACTCAGCACAGTGCCATGGATCTCACTGACCTTGTGAGGTTTTCTAGGAGTCAATATTTTCTGAACAATTATAAATCATCTGAGACACTTTTTTTTTTACCCCAGGAGCAGTGATTCATTTTTCTTTCTGTATCAATTTTTCTTTAACAAATGTATTTATTGGGGCCATTTAAAGGAAACAGTGCTGCAGTTTCAAACATGTTCCTGTATATCTCTTTGAGTGTATCTCTTGGTCGCAAAGAAACTATTCCAAGATGGGTTGCTTTTTGGGGTTTTTTTTTTAAGATCTTCTATTAAAAAATGAGTTTTAATTCCAGGCTCAAGTAGAAAAAAAATGGATAATTGCCTTTTTTCCCCTTCAAAGAATAGTCTAAATATATTCAGTGCAAACTATGAACACGATTGCAATTATCTGTACTATTTGAAGTCTTTGCTCATTGTGCTTCTAGCACTATGCATGGAGAATTATTGATAGCTGTAAGAGAAAGCTGGAGGTCAGTTTACCCGTGAGGGTTAGAATAGTTGAGCTTGATATCCAGGGATAAAAATGCACCCATTCATCAATGTGAATTAGTACCTCATATGCAATTGTTCAGAAAGCACTTGGCTGGTTTGGAAAACACAGTATTAACTTAAAGAGTCTTACCAACAATAATACCTCAAACAAAATAACTCCAAGGCAATATACTTTGTGGCAGCCTGTTCTGCCATGGAAAGCATAGTAATAAGTGTGTATTATTGACTTCAGTCTTTACCAGCATCTCCCACTGACTTAGAGAGATGTTTATGCAAATCAAGACTGATAGAAGATCAGTAGCTTAGGCTAGTACACATCTTTTCACTAAGAAATTAGCAAACCCACATTCCCAAATTTTGATTTCCAGTGCAGTATCAACAAATCCTGTCACTGGTATATGTTGGTTTGCAAACAAAACATTACACAGCTAATTTAATAGTGATTTGAAGGGGAGGAAAAATATTTGTAAAGAAACTGAACAAACAAAATGGATTAACTGTATGGTAAACCAGGACACATTACCTTGTTGATCAGGACCTTCTCTAGAAGAGATCATTTGAATATGAATTTACATATAATATGCAATTACATTCACTGTGCTACACAGAGGATTGAAGAGATTTTGAGGGCTGCTACATTCCTTTTCAGGGATATGAAATATACTTCACTAGACTCTGGAACTCCAGCAGACTCATACTCATACTTCATATGTATTAAAAAAACCCCATGCAGCCCTCAAAAAAAACATGCAGGAGTTACACGGTACCTTGAAAAATCAGATTCTGAGAAAGCATTTTTATCCCTTAAGACATGAGTGCCACTCCTTACAAAAAATAATCACGTAGCTATGATGTTATGAAAAAGATGGGAATGATAGTTCACAAGACTATTAGTAAAGAAATATCAAGAGAAAAAATGGGGTTTGATCTCTACAGGCAGCTACAGATATACCAGGACTCCAATGTGCAGTTCACAGAATAATTATATTTAGTAAATAATGCAGAATGTTAAAACAAAGCATTTAATCTTATCGTAAATCTATACTTTTACAGGTGAGCTTGCTACTTTATTTTTGGGAAAAAACTGTCTTAAAGGGGTTCTTCCTAGGGTTAATTTTTGCTCATTCTGCTTATACTGACTTTTTAAAAAAAATTTTGAAGACTGATCACTAAAAATTACTCTCCCTTTTTAGCTCATTCTGTATACTCAGGCTCTGTGCACTGAATTCATATCTTTGCAGGTAGAAATCTTTTTAGTTCACTGATAAAGTATCCACACTTCGGTAAGCAATAAAACCTCTTTGTGAATCTATAGTGTCTTTCATGGAAGGACCTCATACATACAAATGCCTCCATGAAGCAGACAGAAAATTTGGTAGTAAATGTTTCCATGTAAGCACAAGTGGTGCTCGAGACTGATGTGAGTGAGGGTCATTCAATTCAAGTGAACGTGTGCATCTAGGACTTCTTCCACTCATACCTGTGCTGAAGAAAACACAATAGGGTAATTTAAATTTGATTCAGGAAAAATGAAGAATAAAAGTCAAGATAGAAGATTTGGCTAGGCTTAGGCATACAATATATTGTCTACAGGTACGCGATGTCCAGACTTAAACTTTTATGAAAGATCAGGAAGGAATCACATGAGCCCTATAGTATTTTATTAAACAGGAGAATTATTTAAGCTGTGTATAATGCTACTTCTCTAGAACATAATGTCTGTGAAAATTGTTGTGATCTTTTAGTGGATTTAATTCTAAAAATCTATTTTGTTAAGTAAGAAAAAATATGCAGTGCTGAATGTGATGAGAATTTGTGAACTCATTTTATTCAGCTAGGAAACTAAGGAGGGAAAGTACGCATTGAAGTAGTTTATTGTCTTAAATGCTCACTTATTCTAAGAATCCTAGACGTTCCTCAGTTTAGACCACTATTTTAGCAATAGTACTATTTAGACTACTATTTTTGCAATTTTTATCATAACAAAAAGCAACTCTGCTACAATCAATAAGTGGGACAGAGAAAGATCAGAATCTTCTGCACCTCAGATATATGTACTTATTTTTAGGAAATGCCTCCCAAGTGCCAATTTAATTTATTGTAGACTTTCCCTTTTCCCCCTTGGCTTTACGTCTCCTGTAGAAAGAACTGTAGATTTAATATGAAGGACAAAATGGGAAACAGAAGAAAATAAAGATGACTTACTTTTTTTTCCACCAAGAGGAAAGTTAAAAAATCTCTTCTTATCAAGCGTAATAGAGAAGAAATGTTGTTACATATGCAGAAAAACTTTCTCAGGAGAGAAATAAGAGAAATATTCAGTTCAGTTGGGTCCAAACTACAGGGTCTTCAAAAAGCAACCAGAACAACAAAAGCACCACATATTATTCATTGCAATAACATTATGTGTCAAAACATCAAGCTACTTCAGGAAAGAGGTAAATACAATTTGCTTAGACTTCCTCACCTACTTGTCTCACTATAGGATCTCAAAAGCAGAGACAGGAGAAGCAACAAAGTTTCATCAAAGGCTTATGCTGTTTCAGACTTCATTTTGTTGTTTCTTGGGCTACTCATGATCCTGTAAGGGCCAAACCAAGCAAACTGAAATATGGTTTATGGTGTTGGATTATTTTCCTATTTTCTAATCATTACAGAAAAACAGCGCCACTTTCTCTACCACCACCATCCTTTGACTTGTCCCTTCCTTCCTTCTTTCCAGTAACAAACTCCTGCTGAAACCCTCACCCCCTGCGGTTTGTCAAAGTAGAAACAAGCAGAATTTTCCCACAATCCGACTACCGGGAGGAAGGAAAAGAAAAAAAAAAAAAATCATTATTTCTAACCTGAAGGCAAAAATATTTTATATTAAAAGTCAAAGAATCAGATACTGAATTACTACAGCTACTAGCACATTTTGTCTTTGGCATTTACTGTATTGGAAGATGTCATTTTGTGGCTACCAGCTGTTAGGCAGGATATTTTACTCTGTTCCAGGGCCGTATCAATGTAATTAATCACCATAAAAACCAGAACCATCCAGCATATTTTTCTGCCTTGGTGTAGGATAAACTATGTCAGTGTCAATTTTAATACTATTTATCTAATGCCTTCCCATCCCTCACCCCCATTACATCTATTTCAGTGTTTCACTATTCTTATCATTAGAACATTCTTCCTAATGTTTAAACTTCTTAATTGCTGCCATTTAACCCCGTTACTTCTTATCCTATCTACCCTGGACAAAAGAAGAACAGATTATTTCTTTCCTTTTTATACCACCCCTTTATGAACTTGATCTTTGCCATCAGGTCCTCCCTTAGTAATTTCTCATGTAAGGTACACAACCCCAAGTTTTTTGGTTTTGTTTCATTGGTCTACTCTGCTGGTGAAATGCAATGCTCAAAACTGGATGCAGAATTCCAGCCTGGAGTACAGCACTGAGCAGAATTGGATAATTACTTCACCGTGTCTTACAAGCTTTATTTCCATTTACAAGAGATAAAATGTTCTTAGATTTTTTTACAACTTCGTGGCTTTGCTGACCCCTGTTCAGAATGTGATACATGCAGAGTCACAGATTGTTTTCCAAAAAAACCAGTATTTCACCAGTTTTTTTCTACAGCATATTTTTGCTGTCCATAATTCCTTCCTACGCCTAGCACCTTCCGCTCATTTCCAGAGTTTTAGCATATCTTTTGGTCCTCTTCTCTAATTTGTCAAGCTGATTTTGTATTCAAAGCTTGTTCTTGAATACACTGTTTCTCTTTCCCAGATCTGCGTTATCACAGATTTAATAAACTTGGTCTATGCTCTGCCATCCAGGCTGATTAAAGAAAAGTAGCAAAGAATTGATTCCAGGAGCGATGTCTGTGGTCGGTTTGTCCTTTCACTTTGACAGAGAATTATGGACAACTTGCACAGTTATCCAGCCAACTTTGTACGCAATTTACTAGCAATTTAGAAACTTAATCTAGCCCAAGATTTCCTAGCTTGCTTAAGAGAAAATCACGTTAGACAGTGCCTAAGGATTTGTTTAAGAATACATGACATCTGCTGCTTCTTGACAATTTCTAAGAATTGTTGAAGAATATGTTTAATGTAATTTCTTGTTAACAAATACATGTCTACTGTTACTCATCTCTTCCTTACTTTGAATATTTGTTCCAAAGTCTTCTGGGAACTAAAGTTAAGCTGGCAAGCTAAACTTGGCTCTTTTTAATTGCAATTTTAAAATTTGGTGCTATGTTCTCCCTCTCACAGTCTTCCAAAACATCATACACCCTTACACACTTTCTTACAGGAAACCTCTAATAGAGGTAACACTGCTTCTGGGCAATATTCTGTTAAGTATCAAGCTGCAGTTCATGACACCGTGCTCATTCACGTACTTCATGGACATCAAGGTCCTGAATAAGCTGAAATGTAAAGAATATACCACTTTCATACTGAATGCTTAAAATACCTATGCAGGATAGTCTTGCATCTGATAGGGAAGCTAAGAACAAAATGACAATAAAGAGACAGTGGCTATTTATTTCAGAAGCATTTTAATATGCATTGAGAGATTTAAGTTTGTGGCACTCAAAGTATATATTGTAGGCTATGCAATGAATTGAATACCTGCAAAAATACACATGTACATGCTTGCCAAAGAAAGACTGTCGTTGTGTGCTGGGACTGGCTGGGATGGAGTTAACTTTTTTCGTACTAGCCCATATGGTGCTGTGTTTTGAATTTGTGACTAAAACAGTGTGGATAGCGCACCAATGCTTTGGCTATAGTTGAAGAGTGCTTGAACAGCGCCAAGGCTTTCTCTGGTCTTTATTCTGGCACCCAGAGAGTAGGCTGGGAGTGGGCAAGAAGTTGGGAAGTGACACAGTTGGGATAGCTGACCTGAACTGGCAAAAAGGATACTCCATATGATATCATTCCATCCTCAGCAAAAAAAACCTGGGAGGTTTTGTCTTCAAATGTAGTCATTACTTGGAGACTACCTGGGCATCAGTCTGCTTGTGGGATGATTGTCTTTGCATCACTTGTTTTTTCCCCTTTTCACTTATTAAACTGTTTTAACTTTTGCTTTTCCCATTCTCTCCCTTCTCCTGCTGGGGGAAAGGGAGCAAGTTGCTGTATGCGTGTGTAGCTGCTGGCTGGGGTCAACAGACAAGTGTGTTAAATGGAATACTATGAGCCATGATTCATAATTCCAAAAAGTTCAGACCATGTTTTTACTACACTACTGATACCAAGAAATATCTCTAGTAAAATTAGTAACACAGGCAGCTTAACTATCTGAAAAAAAATTGTTTAGCTATTTAAAAGTATGCTGACTTCTGTTCAGACAATACTTGCTTTATTGCATGCAGTAAGGATAATTATTTTTGTACAAAGTAATTATATCATAATTTTGGTTGATTCAGAACCATTAAAATAGTTAAATAATACATAGGTTGTACAGTATGAATTTCACTTAGTCTACAGATTTCTATAAATCTTCTAAAATACAGTGTTTTGATTAAAATTACAGATGTGAAAGAACCACTCACTTAGCTTTCATATTCATGTTTTAGTTCTTTGTCCTGTACAAACTGTTATCTAGCTTTACATGGAAAAACAGCAGCTCAAAGAACAGGCAAACCAATTATTTGTCAATGTTCATAGTACAAATGATAGGACTAGCAAATGTTGGTAGAACTATTGGGTTTTGCACAATCCAGAATTTACATTAAAGTTTTCATAGTTTTTCTGTAGATTGCATTTAAAAAAGCAATATTGCTTCTGTGCATGGTAGCTACAAGTGTTGATATATGTATAACGCATCAAAATTTATTTATTTCTCATACAAAGATATTAAAAGTTTTTCTCTGTATATTTAGTGCTGGCAATATTTGTTCTTATTATAATTTCAAATTGCTTCATGTCTTTTGAATAAAGAATTTTGCTTCTAATAATAAGTTCATCCAAAAGTAATCCATCACCTACAGGCAAAGGTTTACATACTTTGCCAAAGTTAGGTCTAAACTTCATATCTAGAAGACAAGATTTTATACTGTTCTTGGTACTTAGGTCATAATGCAATTTCTGCAGCAGGTTTGCATGAATGTATGAATTACCATTTTGCTGAATAACGTGAAAATAATCACACACCTAAGGTGTTTACATTTATAAGTTTTATATTACTTTCAATAGATACCAGACTACTGCTAAAGTTTTAATAACTTTTATGGTGTGCTGAATCTTGTACTGAAAGGCAGGCATTACATTGCAAACATCAAACAGTTAAGTTGATGACCATAAGATCTCTTGTTCTTATGAGTTTATGAATCAAAAATGTGTGTCTGAAATTTTAACTATTTTTTCTTGCTACTTTCTTCAGAACTCAGTAATCAAATTCACCTGCGTCTAATGCTTTGCAAATTTTAGCTGGAGTAATTGCTTTATTGTCTTTTCCAGCATAACAGCAACGTCTTTAACATTTTTCTTTCCCTCAGGAAAATGTATCTGTCTCTGCGATGTTACCTTCTGTTTCTTCTATCAGTAAGAAGACAAATAAATCTTTTAGTCCCTTAGCAGAATCAAGCTCATTAGTTGCCAACCTTCTGTTGTTCTTCTCAGTGACCCTGGTTTTCTTTGTTTTTCCCTTTTATTGTAAATTTTAAATTAACTCAGCTCAAAACCTTTAAGTTTGGTACAATTTGGTTAAAAAAAAGTCCCCAAAGTTGTACTTTGAAAATTTCACTTTTTAAAAAAGTATTTTGTTTACTACATTTACCTCTGACACCCTCTTTATCTATGTCATCATATTTCTCCCTACAAATTAGGCATCCCATCCTACACTATTGGCCACTTACCATTTATGTATGACATTCATGGCAGCTCCAGTATTAGGTCAGCTCCTCTGCAGTGGATGAAGCTATATGGACTTACACCATTAAGTATATAATGTATATTTTTCTTATCTGATCTCTAGGAATGGTGCTGTATGTTATTCATCTGCCACTGCATTGCAAAATAACTTTCTATTTATAGAAGATAATTCCCCTATTAGCTAAGGTCACAGCTAATATATACCTATATGTCTGAAGGTTTGAGTTTATTTAACAATTCATATATAATATCTGTGATTGTAAAGAGCATCAAAAAGTCCAGGAATATACCCCAGAGCAAGAGAAAAATGTTTGATAAGCTCTATTCCAACAAAGTTTGCACTGATGTTCATCCAGAGAAACTGTAATCATTGGAGGAGGCAGAATAACTGGAGCAATTCCAGCCTTATTACAAATTTATTACTATTTTTACAAGCAGATTGAAGGAAAAAAAAAATCTGGTATTGTGCTTTAGGGATGAACTGGTCAACACTGAAGGTGAGGGAGGTTGGGGAATTTTTTCACCACCACCTACATCTTTTAACAGTAACCTACTTGCTTGATGGGAGTATTTTTTCTCTTAAAATGTTAAACTTAGACACATTAGGCTGTTCAGTTTGATAGACAATGGGGTTTATGGCTTGAGCTGGTATATTAAATTTCATGTTCTTCTAAAACCACTCTGTGTACTCAGCCATGGATTATCTAATATTTCAAGTCATGTATTGTTTCTTACTCTGTTTGAATTCCCTAGGTTTTATTTGTCGTACCCACACTGGCAGCACTACAAACAGTAAAATACTTTTTTTGTTATTAATACAGTTTTTCAACCATCTGCACTCTAAACAACAAAGATTAAACGTCTTTCATTTTTTAGCCTAAGTAAAATGTCAAAGGTTAATTTTGTTTTGTGAACATCTGAAAAGTCTTAGCAAAAGCTTTTAGTTCCCTCTTTTCAACATACTTATGGTTTCAGAACAATAATGGGAGGGAAATAAATAAGGTTCCTGGCCTCTAGCTTGAGACACAGCTTCTGCAAAATTAAAACAACAATTCTTTACAGAAAGTACAAAGGACAATTTCCTTTTTCTCATCAGGTCAAAGCTGGAGTTTCAAATGCTTGCAGAGCATTTAAATATCTCTCAGGAGCAATACCCAGCAGCAATCCATTCACATATCTGGCCTACTTTACAAATGAAGAAACTAAGGCAAAAAGGTAAGATCATTTTCCTATTATGAAAAGTAAACAAGGAAAACCTGTAGTTCCAAATATTTTCTCACTAAATTTTTAACTGATTTATTCTAACATGAACCGTAAGTTAATTTGAATTACTTATTCGAATGGTATTGTAGATTTTTAAACCTAATTTGAGAGGATATGGATTGACAGAAAACTGTCACGTAATCAAAATAATGTGTAAAGTTTAGCATTTCATCTTTTCTTGCCCTGTGTTAGTTCCTAAAAAATATTTGCCCTTATCCAATAAATAAATAATTTTGATGGTGCAAGCCACTTCTAAAATTTTAAAAGCAAACTTTACGATTGCTTTCTTTACATTTCTCTCTTTCTCTATTTTTTTGTGGTTTTGTTCAACAACATCAAAAAAAAAAAAAAGTACAAGGCAATAATTTCCATGGAATCTTTAGCGCTATGAAAAAACATGCTGAGAGATAAAGAGAGGTTTTTGAATAACTTAAAATATATGTAAAATGACCATTAGAAAGTGCTGCAGTCTATGATCATACTGGTGAAGAGAGAGAAAAGCAGCTATGTCATGAGAAAGAAGAGGTATCAGTAATAGGTTTGAGGCTCTTGCCTTTCCTGTGTCTGTCAAATGACTGAATTTTGGTAGAAACTAACTCAGAGAGGAAGCTGGAGTGAAAGTAAGTCTCAGATAATCATTGCTCCCATGAAACTGGTTGTCACAGACATGAAGCCTGCTGAGGACCAGAAGCATTTGCTATTTTATAAAGCTGTACTGCTGGTTTCCATCAACTTTTTAATTATGAGTGATAAAACCTGAAGTTCCTCAAGAAACTCAGAAGTTTCACTTCTGCTTCCATTCAACAAAAACCCAATCTAGCTACAGCTCTAGCTACAGTTCCAGGAATACACAGAAAATTAGTAAAGCTTAGTTTAATACGATGGCATTTTATAACAGTCATACGTGTGAAAGAAATAACATACAGCATTGAGTTTTTAAGGAAGCTCACTATTTATCTATATATGTATAAAAACTCTCTTTTTCTATGTCTTTTTTATATAAGCTACTATGAACACATGAGCAATCATAAAGCCAAAAAAAAGCGTGTTTCCTTTCTTACTTTATCTATTAATAGAATTTTTGCCCTTAATCATAGAGGTATAACTGTAACATGATTTTTATAATATATTACTTTGAAATATGATTTAACATGATCTACTGCCTACTGTAACTTTATCAATGCTATCATTAATTTAATTTATCTGCTGATAAAAACAGCAGCTCAGTTCTTCTCTTGCTTACAGGTCTAAGAATACAGAAACTGTATAACCTGCAGTAAGGTCACTTAATATTTAAATGGCTACTTAACCTTATACATCAAAACCTGGAAGCAAGGTGAGTTTACCTATATTTTTTGAACTTTTTTTCTCTTAAAGTATACACCTGGAATGACATATTTAAAAAGAACTAAAAGTTTGTGTACACTCTAAGCAATTTTTCGTATATTACCGAATGACGTGATCCTGTTGCAATGAATTAATTTTCACTTCACTTTCATAAGAAGGAAGGTACCTTTCTAATTGCCTGCCCAGCAGCACACAGCCTACAATCTTAAAAGTGAGCAGAGTTTTCCTCTTTCTAGTCATTAACAACAGCACATAGTTATAATGCAAACCTACGCCTCTGGTTTCATCTGTGTAAATTCATGAATGAATTTTGCAGTCTCAATGTCTTTCCAGAAACCTAATTAATTCCAACATAATGTTTACTTCTGGTTATGCAAAAGAAGTACAGAATCCAGATCACTCCTACATCAGTGCTAGGTCTTTGGTGTTAAATGAACCCCCAAATAGATACAACTTACTGTAATTACTAAGGCAAATAAAGATAACTGAAAATACTTACACATTTATCAAGGTATTATTTTACAAAAATACATTTCTAGATGTAAGCAATCTCATATAAGGACCACTGAAGTCAAAGGGCATTTTTCATTGACCTTAGTGGGTTTTGAATCTGGCCATAAGGATAAAACTAGAATCACTGACAGTAATGGAAATGGCTTCTTAAACTATGTCACTTTAAATGATAAGGGAAAGTTAAACCTGACAATGGAAGAAGAACATGCTAGACAAACAGCTTCATACAGTGCACAGACAGTTTACATCTTCGTATCACACAGAGAGGAATCATGTGCAGGCCATTACGTTAATTTCTGAACTCAGAAAGATTCAGTGGTGGTTATTTTGAGAATCTCAGCATAGAATAAAAAACAAAGCAAAACAAAACACCACAAAATAAACAAACAAACAGTAGTAAATACAAAGGAAACACAGTAAAATCTGGAGAAAATATTGTCTTACTGGTAAATGGCTAAAGGTTATGAGAGTTCATGAATGTCTATGAAAATATAGTAACTCATACCATCACCCTTAAAAGGCTTTTTATAATTATCACTTTCTAAGAAATAATAGAAATAGAAGTAAATAAGTTAACATAAATGCCCACAATTAGAAGGGTAGTTCAAATATTTTATTGTTACCTACACAATGAATTAAACTTTTTCTAGCCTGGTTTCTTGCAAAAAAAGATTTCTTGAATTTTAAGATACATCTTTAACCGTCACTTCTACTTAATCCACTGACCTTATTAATGAAAAACTGCCTTGTTAAAAAACACCTAACAAGCTCTACTCCTTTCAATTCAATGAAACCGCACCAAGAGGAGTAAGTCTTCTGCAAATGCTACATGAAGATGTGTAAGACTTTACCAGTTGGCATGGCTGTTCAGCAATCCAATCAGTTAGAAGCATTTTCCAAACAAATAGCCCTTTCTACCCTAAAGACCTGTTCAAAATATACCCTACACAGTATTTTCCAAACTTCCTTCATATTCATAGACTTTGAAGTGTGTATGCCAGAATTACAATGCCTATAGGCTCTTCCATTTACTTATGAGGAGACTATCTTTTTCCTGGCTTCTATGCATTAATAGTATTCAAAGTTTTGAGGAGAGAAGAACCGAGAGCAACAAAGAAAGTTGGCAGGATAGTCTATATTTTCATTTATCTGCTTAAATGCTGTTTTTGATTTGCAGGCTACTTACTGTATCCTGTTTGTGCCTCTTATCTTACCATTTATATAAAGTAGGTACTCTCTTAAAGTGAAAAATTCTGCCAATACACAGTGTGAAACTGTGACACTGCTGCTATGAATGAAACAAAAAACTGCATGATCCAATCTGAAGATATTTCCTATTTGCTGTGAAAATTCTCTCAAAAATGAGCTAAATGGCATTTTTATTCCATGAATGACATAGACTATAGATACTATTTTGACTTGTAAAATAATGGAAGAAAGAAAAAGAAATATCAGAGTACTAAGACATACCATTTAGCCAGTTACTATGAAAACACAAATAAAATTGGTAAAATACAGGACATGTCTTTTTTCTATTCAAGTTTCTACAGTTCAGGAATCCTGAATCATTCACACTTCAACTTTCTCACCGGAAAATGAGAATCAAAAAATGGTGCACTTCGTACTTTATAAAAGAAATGGAGACATTTACCTGAAAAAAAGAATTAAAATGTAGGCATTCATTTGCCTACATTTCTTCTGGATTTATATACAGCATATACCAAAGACACTATTTCTGCTTAAATCATTACAACACAACCCTGCCCCTACATCATCCCTTGAAAGTACATCAATAAAACACAGAAATCAAAGACTAATATAAGAAGATTTGGCTGCATTATTCAGATCATTGTCTATGCTGCTGAAGGAAGTATATTTGGGAACTTTTAGATAAGCATCAGAAAATTTGCCAAAGACTGTACTGATAGGTGACAGTACTCTTATTTTTCCTCTTTTTTAAAACCTAAGAGCTCTTGTAACCTTAAAGTAGAAGAGTAAGTATTACTAACTTTTTTTTTTTTTTTTTTTTAAAGTTTAATGCTTAGGTCATAGAAGACATAACTGTAGGATTTTACTATGTTACTGTATATGATGATTTTTTGAGTACCAAGCATTAGTACTGAAGATGATCCTATGCCTTCAACTGGCCTATAATTGCATAACAAGGCATGATTTTTCTGAACACTGTTAATTTTAAAACAAGATATATTTACACATCTATTATGTACTTTGTTTTGTACTTTCTCTTCCTGCTTTAATTGTCCAGTTAGTTTCATAGATCATAATTAAATTCATATTTACTGACAGTTCCAACTTTTATAAATTTTTGTTTTGCTTCATATAAATTTCTCAAGTACTCTGCAAGAGACCAGGATGCTTTTACAGCAATTAGTCAGAGTAAGAATGTCTTAGTCCAGTTACAGCATAATATATGCTATTATACTCCACAAGAAAATGCATTGCAATATTTTTTCACAAAAAAAGATTGATTTTATGTTATACACCTGAGGAGATTGTAAAGTGCTTTTATTTCTAATACTGATTTATGAATGAGTGGGGTATTTTAGAATAGCTTCTTCAGCCAGAGCATTTGTAATAGGTTAAGCCTCATATTTCCAGATCCAGTGCTTATGCACTTCTAATGTGAGATGAAATATTTATCTTTGGAGTTTCAGTGACTTTCCTAAATATCTCAAATTTAAAAAATCAGATAATTAATTCCTTTTCTTTTCTTGAAGAATTAACAGAACTCTGCTAATTTAACAGGAAAAAAAAGGCTTTCAATTGTTTTGGCTGAGTAATTCTGCTCATGTCATATGGCTATAAATTGTCATGCTTTAAGCTTTCCTTTTTTATAGACAATCTCTCGTTTGACCACAGTATTGTTTTGGAACACTGCTAGTATGCTGCAAAGAGGTTAAGGTTTCTCTTAAGTTTTATTTTTATTCCATTCCATGATTTTCTAAAAAAGCACAGTAATAGATATAATGCAACTCTCCTCACATTGACTTGTGAAAAGCATGTTTACTAGGAAGAACAATTTCCAGCTTTTTCCTATGAAATAGGAATAGCATTCTCTTCTTAACAGCTGTTTGACATGTTGATTAACAATTGTCCTGCCTGGACACATGTGGATGTGTCCAGCTGATTTCTAATTTCACATCATGCTGTGCAATGAGTCTGTATTGGCGACTGATGGCTCCACTTCAGTGAAGGCAAAATGTGACTCAGCAGCTTTTAAAATTACAAGTTTTTCTTTATATAAACATATTAGCATTGTAAACACTTCTGGAAGGTCTGCTGTAAAACTGACAAACTTGCCACACTTGAATAATTTCAAGATCAGTAGGTTTGCCTTCATTTCCATTTCTATTGCCACTTCTGCATTCCCAAGTTTGATACTTTCAGTGAAGAAATGTGATCGAAATGTATAAATTTTGTTTCTCATTTTCTACTGTGGTGTATCACAGTCTTAACCTAAATCTTCTTTATAGATTTCTAGGTCAAAAATATTCTTCCATCGTAGCTTGTAACACTGAATTATCTGTAACGGCTAAAATCTGATAAAGCTAATCTATAGCCTTCTATCTTTTTTTTTTTTTTCTGAGAATACTCAGGCTTGGCTACTAAGATAAAAAACAGGCACCTGTCAATTAGCCCATTAAACTATCAGAGAAACAATCTGGTAATGCTCTAATTGGAGATATAACTTTTTTTTTTTTCCAGGTCTGATCATCAGCAAACATTTTTAAATATCCTAAACAAAGTTTATCATATACTACTTTAGAGTCTACATATGCCAGAGAACTTTATCTTTCTTGCTACTGCTTAGTTTTCCAGCCTTAAAAATTTTCATTAGTCAAACTTACAGTATAACCAAGACTTTCATAGACTTTCAACAATGGACAAACCTTTTATTCCAGCTATTCAAACACAGTATCTCACTTACAGTTCAGTTTCTTTTACAAAACACTGCCTCCTCAAAACGCTGTACTGCCGTGGCACGTATTAAGATTTCTTTCCAGGTTCTGCTAAAGCCATAAAGAGGCTATTTTGCTCTTCATAGTGTCCTCCCTAAAAGTACAGTTTCTATTACACAATTTTATTGTACAACTTTTAATTATACAATAAATTAATGTATTTTAAATATATTTTTACTACACAGATGAAACTAACATGTTTCATAAGCTCTATCAATATTCAGCCCATTTTTTGTATGCCAACATATCTACGATGTTTGATCAGCATTTTTAAATATGTTGTAAACTGTTCTGTGTGTTTACTTGGGGCTTGACTTTATTGCTAAATTGACAGTGCATAAATTACAAGTTGTTATATCTACAATGGTGAAGGCAGTATAAGTATGGAATAAATAGGAAGTAGGGGATGATCTACCTATTGCATATGTTATATTGTTCCCTTATTAAACAGAATTTTCATGAATGCCTCAAGGTTTCTGCCAGCATGAATATATTGGTACAGGATAATATTTATGTTTAGTTGAAGGCAGCTCTGCAATAAACAAAATAATATGATGAGATAGTTGAGCCAGATAAACGCTGGTGATAGTAGAACTTTTAAAAGATGTATATGACAACTAAAATGATGCGTCTGGAAAAAATCCCATCTCCCTGTATATATGTCATTTATCAGAACTAATTTAAAAAAAAAACTGTATCACCATCTGTAAATCACAGTATTTCATTGCTTATTTTAAATTAGTACAATAACTGTATGTGACTGTTGAGATTTGTTTGTATTTGAAGGCCACATATTGTACTGCTTCACTGAAGTCAATAGACCCATGCCAATTTATATGAGCTAAGGATGCATTCATTTTCATTTGCGTCACATTTTTTTGGGGGGAAAAAAAAAAAAGATATTTATTGCTTTTCAAGTGTACATGGTATTTCAAAACTATTTTGAGATCAGAATCAAGCTCTTTCTGTATTTTTGGATCATTCTGTGGTGAAATTTTTTTTTTTTGCAAGTCTATTGCAAGTGCCATCAGAACATTAGTTCCATGATAAGTTCATACCATGTATGCGGTTAAAAATGTTCATAACTTGAATTATAGTGAACAAAGTGTGATCATTTAAATCAGATTACCATTAGGTTAACATGAGCCAGACTTTGGTCTTAAATATGCTAGTTTCCTAAATAAAAAGTATTTGCTGCTAAAAATTATCTCAATTTTAGTAGGCTTTCAGCAGATAGTACCATGAGCTGCAGAACTGAAATAAGGAGTTAGATTCATAGCTAACATTTAATAGGCTTTGATGAAGATTTTTCCCTACAGTCATATGATGATAGTATCTGTTTAAGCTTCCCAAATGTGTTTTCTTCACCTTTTATGTTAGTTAGCAGAAATCTATCTTCTTCGAGAACATTCCATACAATTCTTAAACTTACATTTCAGAAGTTAAAACATTTGTGAGTAATTCCATACCTGACAACTGAGAGTGTTGTATAACCAAAGACTCACAGACACTTATAATCCTCAGTGATTTAGACATAAAGCTGCAGACAACCTTAATAGCCAAGAGTCTCCATGATCAAGATCTTACATTTATTTGTACATGGTTTTAGCTTTCATTGCTAGGAAGATGTTAACATTTTTATTTAATAGTCTACATCATCCCAGGATGTAATTAAAATAGTCTATTACACGCAGTAATATCAGTCAGCATGAAATCCACAAATTAATTTGTTTCAGCACTTTCTTATTCTACAGTGGAATCAAAAATCTTTTTCTAGGCTGCTTAGAAGCAATCTCAATTTTTTGCTACCATTTTTAATGTCTGTAGCAAGCCACTGGGAATCTAGTAAGATGCCATGAGATAAAGTACAGAAATGACATCCACTTCACCTCGCCTCATGTCAGTTCACAACTGCACTGTTCACACTGCTCTTTTTCTAAGATGAGCATCTGCATAGATATCAAGTGGCTGAAGCTGTATCTTGATAAAACAGAGAGCATGTTAGTGGGAAAGATGGATGTACCCTGAAAATACTTTCCCCTTAACCATTTCATTCATCAGTATATGATGGTTGTAGCTTATAATTGTATTTCACATACTTTTTTGCAGCAGGACATCCTATTTTGTAGGTGCACCGAGAAAAAAAAAAATATCTTTGAAGTGGCTTGGTAGTCAACCATGCTTTATCCATTAGTATGCACATGGGGAGACAGATACATTTATGTAAGTTATTAACACTGGTTTTATATATACATAAAAGATATATATTTCTATATATCTTTTTAACAACCTGGCATTTCCTAATTAATTTCTCTTATTATGGACTCATGAGTTGGAAAAGATTCAAATTGTTCACAAAACACCAGCCTAAAAGCTTAACTTCTGTCCTGATAAATCATGTTCTGTTTTGGATTGCTATTGAACAATGTCTATGTGGACTAGTTGTCCTCACCTTAAAAAATCTTGCATGAATTTGTTCAGGGGAAATGACTTATGACTTTTCCATCTGATGTTCTGACTGTAAGGAAGAGCATTAGAGGATGCTAGCAAGTATTTGAGCTATCTAAAGACTATTGTATTTATTGCTAGAAAAAAAGGCCACTAAATTGCTTACTTTAACCAAAATCTGTAATCCATAAATTGCTTTCTTTAGTTCATTTGAGAAGCTCTGATGAAAGTGATAGAAGGTATACAAAACTCTAGAGTTATTTTAAATGTACTAGGTGTTATTTAAGTATTCAAGAAAATTTTCTTGGTTGGGAAGAGGTATGTTTGAGAAAAACAGGCTAACAATAAATAGTCAAGGTACTTCCATTTAATTGATTATTCAATATTGCTGTTTACTATTCATGATTTTTCTTCACCCAAAACATAAAACAAAAGTTGTAGATAGAAATGGGAATTGTTGCTTGGTAATAAACAGAGAATTTTTCCTTTTCTTGTAATTATATTTATTTGTCATGATGGAGTTTTTTAGTAGTTAAACGTTAACTGAATAATTATAGAGAATGATATCTAGTAACAATTTGTTACATCTGTTCTGGCTTTCTCTTTTACAAACTATTTCTCTTCTCCTGTTTGTCTTGGTCGAAATATTATCATTTTGTCTGGTTTTGGTGCTTATTAAAATGGGACTCAGCATTCAACAGATTTAATGAATTAGAAACGAATTAAAATAACTATGGCTCATTTCTCACTCTAGGTGAAAGCAGTATTCATTGAGGATAAAAATCAAAATGAGAAAAATAAACTATACACAACATATGACAACACAGAAGAAAGATACATGCTCCTCTTCTTCACTTCCACTTTTTATCCAAAGCCTACTGAAATTCCCTGACTTCAACAGATTTTGGGTAAGTTCCTAAAACTCTTTGGACATTGTCTTAACTCAACTGTTAAGCAGTGGAGCTGCTCTTTTTTTATACCATCAGTATAAATAAAAGACGAAAAAGCTTTTAAATTTAGCAGCAAAAACTGAATAACAGAGGTAGACTTGCAGTTGCAACACTTAGCTGTATTCCATGTGTACGGTGAGAATGTGACAAGGGATAATGAAGTAATTAATTAAAACTTAAACAGAGCTTATGATCTCCAGTGAGAAAAATTTCAAATTATACAGAATTGTTAATCTACAGTACTCTAAAATATGCAATTACATATGCAATTGCAAAAAATATAATACTGACATTTTTAGAATATGTGACAAGTGGAAGAAATTCTTTCTAATGTAATCAAAACTGTTCAAATGGAGACTAAGAAGATCCCAAGAGGTTTAAGCATAGTGCATTCACAATGCTGCAAAAGTTCTGCTTCACAGTTTGTCATATAAAATAATGCCAAATATCCATTAAATCATATAAATTGTGCAGTATAGTAATGCATATCCTTGTGCATATCATACGTATCCTTGATCAGTGTATACTTAAGAGATGTTCACATTTTTAGTGAGTAATTATGGTTTTGCTAATTTTTGCAAATGAGTTAACCACAACCTTATGATCCAATTATACACAGTATCTAATAAATACAAAGTTATAGGATTAGTTACCACTGTATCTGGTGTAAAAGGAATTTGTCTGGTCCAGCTGTCATCTTTGAAAATAAAGTCCCACTGATGAAAACATTTATTAAAAATAATGATTTTAAATGTTTTTACTTGATATTCTAGAAGTACTTATAGAAAATGGTAAATCATGGAATCATTTCGTTTGGAAAAGACCATTAAGATCATCAAGTCCAATTACTTAATCTTTAAATACCAAAAAGCATTTTAAAGAATGTCTTGTGCATGTGTCTGCAGAAAGATTTGTTAGATCGCTAATTAATTAAACTGGCACATAGCATTTTGATAATCATCTGCATAAGGCAGCAGAATGCATGCCTATACTCTTCTGATCCATTTTTCAAAAAGTTAACCAATGGATAGAAAAAAGCCTTGTGCCATTTCTATCTTTTCTGTTTCTGAGCTTAAGACATGGTTTTATCTCGTGCTTTTCTTTTTCTTTTTGCTTTCTGGTGGATTAATTTCTATTCGATTTGTAGATAAACACAGAAGAATATTTCTGTCTCAGTTCTTCCCCCCACATTATAGCTACATGTCCTTAACATCTTTTGGACAACAACTTTTATATTGTTAATGTTACTTCATCAGATTATAGAAAACATTTTCTGACAGGAAAATACTTCTTTTCCCATATCTATATAACAACTACATTGTCTTGCCCTAGTACATAATTTTGCATCAGAAGAAACATAATTTTAAAACTACAAATAAAAAATTGTCTCTACTTCCTAGTACCATTCAAAATACATGGTTTCCCAAAAAGCGGACTAAATTGCAGAAGTTCTTAAAACTTCAAGAAGTATCAAAGCACTGATGAAGTGAAAGAGTATAACTGATATGCTTTGCATGAAGCTAATCTGAATGTGGGTTTAATACTGAGAGGCAAGGTTGATCTGAAAGAAGTAACAAACATGCAGCAGAAAATACAACATTCATCCTTAATATTCTTCTCGAAGGCTGGATACAATGGATATCCAATCAGAAATGCACAATTTCTCTATGCCATTTTCTTTAGCAAAAAAGAAGGCAACCACAACTAAAATTGAATTTAAAACCATCTTTCTGCAAAATGTAAGCTGTGTAGCTACAGACAAAAGTATTGATGAAGAATTGTATTGATCAGCTACATTCTATGCATGTACAAGTATTTACTTATTTATAATGAATTGATATTGGTAATTGAACACAGCTGTCCAATATATTTTTCTCCCTGACCCCAAGCCTATCTGATAGTATGCATAAAAGTGACAGCTGTATATATTTCTGACTATTAAAAAACAAAACAAAACAAAACAAAACAGCCGTAGATATAGTATACCTGGATGTGGGTAATTTTTCTGTTTGTTATGATGACAAGCCCACTTCTATCAATTAATTTACACAGTATATTGAATATAGCAAAAATGGTGTAGAATCTTGTTGCATTTTGTGCTTCTTCAGAGCGAAACGTATCTATGATGAAAAAGTGTCAACAACTCTGCAAAATCATGCAGAAATTCTTAAATTCCATTTCACTGAACTTTAGATATATTGTAAATATGGAGATGTAAGGTAAATACCAAATTCATCTTTAAGAGAAATGCTGTTAGAATAATCTTTTACTTTTAGCTTCTACAAACCGAAAACCAAGACAGCATCAAGCTGACAGCTAAATTCTATTGCAATACCAATACTAAAAATTATGACTAAATATTTTAATGAATTTACATTCTGTGATGTGAATTTATATTTTTGATACTTAACAGAATCTAACAGTAAAAAGAATCTAACAGTACTGTACTGAAAATTTAGCACTTTCTAGAACAGAAAGGAGATTCTAATCAACACATCGTACAGACAAGCAGCAAGCTGAAACTACATGAATAGGAGACATACGCCATAGTTGCAGGCACGGTTGAGTAAACTATTATCTATTTGTTCAGCTGCATCTATATTCCCTTACTTACTAAATAGATCCATATTACTTAGTAATTAGGTACATATATATGCACATGTATATAACTTAAATATCTTATGGATAATGTAAGTATTTTCTTAAAACACTTAAAATCCTGCAGCTTTTGGCACTGAAGCCAGCTGACCTATTTAACTAACAAGGCTTGTCCAGTCCATAAAGTACAATTTATTTGGTTACAGAAAAGGCAGCATTGCAGTACACACAGAGATTAACGATAGGTGATTTTGTCTGTCATCTGAATCTCTTATAAGGTTGCAAATTTAATTTTAAGAAGATTGCAGAACTTTGCCTCAAACTACAAAACGGTTTCTCTTAGAGAGGCAAACCAGAAAACTAACTACAACAAAATAATAACCATGAACTTCCGCTCTCATGAGAAGATGATCTTTCTGCATCTAATTGTGGATTTGATACCAGCTGTTCATTTCTTCTGCGTTCAAAGTTTCTGCCCTGACTACATGACTGCAGCCAGGGAGAACTGCAGAGAAGGCATTGTACTGCTGGCTGTTCTTTCCATGAGTGCTTACAAGAAGTTGTTCTCCGAGTGGAAAATTACTTTTTTGAATGGATACTAGAAGTGTTTGCCAAGTACTTAAAGGAAACAATTACTCCCATGGCATTCATAGAATACAGTAAATTATGAATGCATTTTTGTTGCATGTATTTTCCTATAAAATCTGTAGGGTTTTATTAATTTGTAACTTTCTCAAATGTTTATTGGTTTGGACCAAAACTAGTTATGTATGTCCTCAGCTATGAGGTGAATTTGGTCTTGCCAGCTCTTTATTTAAGTTAGCAGAAGTTTTATAGATTTCAGAAGAACAGGCTCAGGTGGTTTTCAGAAACTTTTATGTTGAGTGTTTCTGATAGTTCTTTTGTTAAAGGAAACTGATTTTTTTTTTTTTTTTTACACATAAATAAATAGATGAGTCAATGGAAAAGAGATTTTGAAGGCCAATCAGCAACAGAAGTCCACTAGTTCAAATTAGCTGAAAATCTTATTCACAGTTTGAATTAAGATAAATTATGCACAGCTACTAAATGGCTCAGTACATGCTTAGGACAACACTAGCTTCCACTTTAGGTTCCACAATTTTTCTGTTACTACCATGTTGTGCTAAACCTGGACAAGTGTATAATACCTATTTTATTTAAAATACATGGAAGCTCACAAAATCCAGTAGCACAGCTAAAATGAGCTTATTAAGATTTCTACTTGTTCTGTCCCCATTTTTTTCAGCTACTCATCAGCATTACAAGCAGATGGGCATTGGCAATAGTGTATGTAGATTAGGATAGTTGGACTTTCAGCGGTATTACAGAGCAAAGTAGAACAGCTGGGCTGCCATTTGATGGTTCAAAAAAATGTGTGAAAAATTACTACTGAAACAAGACTCAAACTCTACATGTGCTGAAGCATCCACATTTATGGAGTTTCTCCAACTTGTGACCCAAGTAATCTAATTTTCTTTTTGATAACAGAGTCCATAACTATTATATTTACAAAATAATTTCCATGAACCTTAGCCATTTTAAATCATTGGACCTATCTCCATTGACTCCAGCAGAGTTCAATTTATACTGATGATGAACACCTAATATGAAAGTTTTTATCCAAACCCAACATCCCCCCAAAACCAGAAAAAGAAAACAGTCAAGATTTCACTTGTATAATGTTCACTACTCTTTCACATGGAAAAGTGTCAGATGAGCTGAGATTTTACTAGCAAGCAATATGAAATTTTAGAAGATGAAAATTGATATATTAACAGAGCATTCATACTTATATTCTACTTTAAACAAATAAAACATTCATCCTTCATTTATAAAGTCTACTGCAAAGACGAAAGTCTGCTTTCTGCTTTATATTTGGTGCAGTATAGCATCAAATAGTTCCTTTGATGCTATACTGCATTGTCTCTCTACAGAATATTCCAGGAGTGTGCAAAAATCTTATGTGGACTAAGTACTGTAAATGCACTTAGAAAGAGTTAATGTCTGCTATAAGAGGTTACAATCAAAAGAAGCAATTAGTAAGTAGAGAAAGGATGGAGAAAGGAAACAAAGCACAGAGAGGAGAAGTTAATGGCCGAGAGTGCAGAGTACAGATTCTCATGACCCAGGCTTTAAGCAAAAATGTGAGTTTATATTCCATGTAGGAATGTGCTCTGGGTTTTTGTGTGTGCATTTATACAGATCCTGTGGTGATTAAAACCATGGCTATCCACTGACAGACTGAAAATATAATGGCAGTATCGATTAGAAATATGGAACACTGAATTGTATGAGAAATCAGGCAAAGACAGCTTTTCTCATTTTAAATTTTAGGCATCAGGTTAGTCACTGATTTAAAGTAGAGACATTCTAGAAACCTAAGAAAAGACATTTATTAATGATTTTATCTGCATAACGTTATTTTAGTGTTACATCCCACATTATTTGAATATATATGTACTTCCCATGCCTTGATTTACTTGCACAGAATCTATGGTGTAGCTCAAATACTCAGAGAAAATGACCATTGCTGTGTACATTGTTATTTCAGGTCATATGTCACTTATTTAGATAGAAGAGGTTGCTAATTAAGCAATAACAATTAAGGCACAGGTCATTTCCTGGAGATTAATGACCAACTAGGAGGAGCTGTGCCAAGGGCCATTAACCCCAGCCAGTCACTCACTGTGATGGGGCAGATTTCTTTGAAAAATATTAATGTTCTAAAATAACAAGGATTACTCTGGACATAATATAAATGTATACAGGAGTGAATCAAATTAAAAGTGCATTATGATGATTTGTGTAGTAAATTCTAGGCATTTCCTATTTTCTAGGTAACAGAGGAGAATGGATAGCAAGAAAGTGGTGCATTAAAGAATACTAAATGCTTTTAAGTGCTCAAGCTTCTCTAAACTGATGTCTTCAGACCTGTCATGTTTGCTCCTCTGATGACCATTTGTAACTTTGGTTATCATCATAAATATTGATAATTTAGCAAAAACAGGTGCCTACTAGTGTTCTTGGTAAAAGGTCTACAATTAAGAGAATACAAGGAAGTATTTCATTGCTTCCTTTGTACTCTCTGGCTCTTGATGGGTAGTGATCTATGAAACTCTCCTCTCTGACACTTGCCAGGTTTCCTTTCCAGAGGTAAGGAAGGAGGATGCAGCCCTGGACAATACAGCTCTTCAGCCTTTTTCATAACCTTTGCAGTAAAACACTTCTGAAGGGATCTAGTTGAAAACAGTGCTACTAAACACTAGCCTGTTTGCCAATTACTGTTTTCTCAAATTATAACAGTTTACCTTTTTATTATCCCTGCAAGACATTCTTTGCTTTCCTCCACACAGCAAATTCTTCTCTGCACCAACCATTTACATCTCCTTAATTTAAAATTTATCCACAAATAACACTCAGCAGAATAGAGGGAGAAACCCAGAAGGCAAAATGGAAACTTGCTAAGCAGGTAGGTGCAAATGATCAATTACTTTTTCCCTTCGGCAACTATCTTATTGCTTAAGGCTCTCACCCACAGCCACCGTTTTCTCAACCCTTCTTCCCTCATCCGCTAGTGGTTTTCACCTCTTTAGATACATTGATTCAAATAAGTAGGTTAGATATGAAGCAGTCATAGCAGTTTTCTGTCTCCAAGGTGAAATAAGCAGCCATATTCAAGACTATTCCTAACTAAATAAACTTCTCTAAGGAAAAAGAATATGACTATAAAATCCCTTACTGAATACTATATGAGTGTTCAAGACTCTTTTCCTTATTATATTTCTCCTAATAGTTAAAAAATATGATTACCACCTAACTTTTACTCATAGTGTAAAAGATATGTATAAAAACTTTGAAAAAAATCAGAAGATATGAAACAGCTGCAATAGATGAAGAAAGATTATTGGTTTAATGGAAAAAATATCTGGAAATGCATTCTTTAATTATAGTGTTTGGAATCTGACCAAGTGTTTTACCACAGTAGCAGAACAAAATAGAAATATCCCTTTAGATTTAGATTAGATATTAGGATAAAATTCTTCACTGTGAGGGTGGTGAGGCATTGGAACAGGTTGCCCAGAGAGGCTGTGGATGCCCCCTCCCTGGAAGTGTTCAAGGCCAGGTTGGATGGGGCTTTGGGCAACGTGGTCTAGTGGAGGGTGTCCCTGCCCATGGCAGGGGGTTTGCGCCTAGATGGTCTTTGAGGTCCCTTCCAACCCAAACCATTCTGTGATTCTGTGATAATCACCTGGAAGATGCTGTGGACAGTCTGAGAATTACCACCTTAAATAATTTGAAAAGCTCAGTTGATTAAAAAGGTGACCTTAAGTCTCAATGCAAACTTGTTTAATTGCAGAACTAGCTTTTTAGCAAGGTAAGAGCAGTAAGTTAAGAAAATCATTAGAGATATAAGGGATTAAGATTTTCAAAATAATGGGCCTATAATCATTTTTTCCACATTTCTGATTTTCCATATTTTCTGTTTGGTTTAATAATGTGTAAAGAAATTTCTAAAATTATTCTAAAGCATCTGAATTTGCTTGTAGAATTTAAATACTCCTGTGAGTAACATGAATTTTCATAACATGGCTGTAACCCAGAAGCCTGAATTTTGGTTTTGTATGCATACCTACATTATATTTGCGCTGCCTAAATTATTACATAACAGATGTTAAGGCTCATCTGAAATTACTAACAGCAATCAAAGCAATCCAGTATAAATGTTAAAGAATTCCAAGGAATTTCATTGGAAGGAACCAGCACCTGGAGCCTTCCTTTACACTCTTTCTTGTTTTCTCTTTGTAATGCCCCTTCTTTTCTCATTGGTTTTCCATTAGTACTTTTCTGTCATTTAAAATGATGGGAATAACATTAATAAAACACGTGAGCTTAAAGGCAGATCATATTTTCTCTCTAATATAGTATTTGTTTGCTGTTCTGGGACTTGTATCAGTGTTGCTCATCAAACGTGTTTTTCAAGGTGATGAGAATGGGGAAAGCAACTGTAGAAATTAGAGAGTCCTCTCTCATCCTTATAATTATTTTAAAACAGCAGCTAAAGCTTCCAGAGAGATCACGGCTTTGTTATGCTTAGTGGAACTAGTTAGAAAAGTGCCTTTCTGAACTTAAAGAATGTTCAAAGTCTTGACTTTTTTTAAAGTCAAGCCATATGGAACAAGCAAAACTCAAAAAAAAAAAAAAAAAAGGATACCATGGAATATTGGAAATGACTGTGAGAATAGGGAAAATCTGTTTTAAGCTCCAAGAAGCTTCTGCAATGCATGAAAGTAAAGGCAAATTATGTTTGAATTATTACTGAATGCTAAAGATTCAGATACCTCTGTCTAGAGGATTTAATAAGTAGGAAATGAAATAACTAAAAAAAAAGTTTCTGACAGTGCACTGAGAGCGGTAGAGCTTCTGACCTCTTTATTTTGGACATGAACATTTATGAAAATCCACTAACTGACGGTGCATAAAGTATGCCATATGATATTCCAGTTGAATAAAATGAAGAACTATTTAAATATAGCTTGCTGATTCATCTGAATTTTTCAAGCTCTTCTCAGAAAGAGAGGCAGTTGAGAAGGTTTGTTTTATTTTCTGAAATCCTCTATCACTTTAACCACATAACACAGGCAAAAAGCAGGAAAAGAAAGAACTTCGGATGAATCCTTTCTTGAACAGCAGTCTTCAACTAGATATTCAGCACTACACAAAATCACGCACACAAAGTAATTCTTTGGGCCTGATCCTATCGTCATCTGTGCCAGTATAAATCCTGGAAAAATACACCAGGAAAAGACTGTCTCACAGCAAAACAGATGCTCATCTCTATTGCATTAATTTTGTTTTGCCAATTATAGTTGTGTCAGAGAGAAGAAAACACATTAACTGAATTTTCTGTGTACAATTTCACTATTATTTATGGTTGATTATTCAGTCTGGCAGCTAGCTCTATCCGTTTTCTAGAATCTTTTCACAATCACACTGAAGACAAGAATCTGGGTAGCTGAATGCTATTTATTTTGGGAGGGAAAAATATTGAGAATATTTTTTTTCTCAGAAAGTGCAGTTTTATCCAAAGGAGAATTTCTGTGAAAACAAAGGTAGTTTGTTTCAAAAACAGTGTTTCTCTTCATTTGAATTTCAGTTTCCTTTATTTTTAATTTATATTATGTTTTGTATAATATTTTAGATTTACTAGAATATGATTCTTGAAAGTTATTGATAGACAATAATTTGTTCTTAGCAAAATCAAATATTTCAATGTTTCTACATCTGAATTTTGGTTTTACAAAATATCTCTATATTTTCCTCAGGACAGAAAGCTCTTCCAGACAGAGATACCAAATACCACAGGGAAACTGAAATCAATTTACCTTTGATACTGAGTTATCAGTTAATCCAATATCAAACATTCAAATATCTAGCCCATAGATATTAAAGAAAATACATCCATTTCTTCAAGGTTAGTTACATTTGGCTGCCCTGAGGTTCATAGCAGTATTAAAATAAAGTCTGTCTTCTCTTACTTTCAGCTCCATATTCTCTAAATCAAGAGATAGCTACTGCCTGGTATTTTAGCCTCCTTTACAACATACATTATATAAGAAGCCTGACAGACTTTGCTCATCTTCACATTTTCAATTTTAGGAACTACTTCGTTTAGCCACTTACGCTGCAGTGATCTGTGGCAGCTGTGTGGGTTTTCAGAGTTGGGCATATAACACCGATGGTGCTGGTCTTAGTATTTTAAAAAGGAGTATTTAAAAAAAAAAAATAATTTCACTGCCATACACTGTTTAGAGCAGATCCTCATTTAGAGAGAATGATGGTGACTTAGCACATTACTGTTTCAGCTTAACACTAGTTAGATGGAAGAGGTTACTAATTATACAATAGCAATTAAGACATGGGGCTTTTCGTGGAGATTAATGACCAGCTAGCAGGAATTGTGCGCAAGGCTTTTAACCCCAGTCAGTCACTCACTGCATTGCAGCAGAATCAGATGGCATTCTCTGAAGGATACTGCTTTTCAGAGTGACAACCATGGGTCTGCATATGAGTGGAGGGATTTTTTGCTCACCTACAGGGTACATCTCTAGTGGATAATGAAGCTATGAAGTAATGAAAGCCAGATGCACACAGAAGGAAAGAAAAAACACAAACCACAATAACACACACCCACACCCAAATACAGCTAAGCCTAGAAAAAACAATTGAATGGTCTAACATGGATTTCAACTACTTTTAGAGATATGATCACATCTTTCACTGAATTAAATCACACATCACAGACACCTAAATTAGCATTTAAAATGAGAACTAGCTTGAGTATTTGCAGGGAGTCCCCCACTCATAACCATTTATTATGTGCTGGCTTAGGTCCTGACTGCATCATGGTGTGAGAAACTGTCTTCTTTCTGGATGAAGCTGAAGCAGAAGCCTCTCCCTTATTCATGTCCCACATCATTGGAAAGCAGGAAGCTGAATCTACATGCGGAGGGAACCTTGTACTTATGCCCCACAAAACTGCTCAGCAACACTGGAAACCCCCCTCAGGTAATGTTCTTCAAAAAGACAGTTGTTGAAACTACCTTACCACTGCTGACCCACAGCAAACATCTGTGACGGATGCACTCAACCCCTTACCCAAACCAGCAGTAGTTTGGTACAGGCTCCAAAGGAGGTAAAGGCCTAAGCCATAAATGGGCCAAGAACTCCTCTCGTTTCAATCTGTTCTCTGAAAACCCACAAAGGAGCAGAGTGACACAGTAAGTATCAATGCCTATGAGCTTGGAACATGGATCATGCGATTAACACACGCATAGCGGGTGACTTTTCCAAGGCTCATTTATCAAGGAATAAAGAAAGTGGTGGTTACAAGGATACCATGCGTACCTTTTCATTTGCATGTAATTTGACTACTAGCAAATCGCCTTATCCCATAAATATGACCACCTAAGTGAGCCTTCTTTGAGCTCTCCCTGCTAAGCAGCCTGGCTGCATGGCGGTGATCTCGCCTTGAGCTGAGACGCCTCTCAAAGTTGCTCCTCAAGGCAGAGAGACCTTTTACCAATGACACATCTTTGGTAAGAGACCAAGATCATGCGTGACCTTCTATTATGGTACCTGATTTGTGCCTTAGTATTTTTGAATCATTGTTCAAATGATTGTGCCATACAGTAATAGAGTGAACCTTAACTTTGTTAAGTCACACTTTTACAACATCATACTGAAACCACTTTTGCTAATACCTTTGACAGTGTTTCCTTATGCGATATAACTCACTCTTTCACGACAACATCTGAGCTCTTCCTGGCCTTCAAGATGCCTCATCCTTACTCATCTTCCTCCCCTTTGCAATCTACACTCGGTCCTGGTCTGGGTCCAGTCTTGGTCCTTCATTCCTATTCCTTTTAATTTCTTTTCCTCTACTATCTTGATTTTCTTTTTTTCTTTAACTCAAAATAGGTATCTCTCTTCCCAGCAACATATCTAAGGCAGTCTGACCTGTGGCTCCAAAATAAATCATCTGTACTTCTCTGGCTGTGGAGGGAAGAGGTTGGGGCTTTACTAGCAGACAGACTACCCTGAGGCAGTACCAAGAAGTGTCCAGCTGACTTGCTGCTGCTAGGCACAAGAGGAAAATAGACTGGTGCTTCTTCAAGTTTAAAAAAATGAAGATGGAATTTCTGAAGGTCTGAGACATTAACTACCAGACCAGTCCTGACTCCCTTATTTGGGTTTTGATGTCACTTTTGGAAGTGAGGACCTGACTGAACTATGAGCCAGGGTGAACTGGTTCCTCCATCCCAGGGTGTGCCTGGGGCAGCAGAGGGAGAAGGGCAGCGACTGTGCAAGGCTGCTGCCATCATCGGGGCCCTCTGTGATGGCTTGGCAGGAGGACATCTCTGAACACTTAGGCACCAGTCCTGTGCCCAACCAGCACCCTGGTCATGCCATCCTTTTTTTGCAGCTTATGGTGGTGCAATAACATGACATGGATCACCAGGTAAATAAGCAGACCAGAAAAGAAGGCTGCTGCTATCTTTAAATGTCATCTTCTTGTAAGTGGGAGCTGCTGTGGAAGTCTCTTCTCCATGGCAACTCCCTCATAGTCCAGTCCCCTGTCCAGTAATAAGCAGTTTTTTTAGTGTGAGGCAAAAAATTAAAGCCCACTGCAGCATTCACACCTGTGCACACACAGCCTGTTGCCCTCTCTGCACACCATAGGCCATGCCAGTGCTGGCATCAAAATGGCACAAGCTGCTGCTGCAGACCTGCTTCCTGACCAAAACTGGAACAGCAATTTACGGTTGCCAGATTTCCATTTACCCTGAGAAGGTCCTGCCTGCTGAGGAGCAACTGCAGCAAACCATGGCTTATCCCACAGCTGTTCTGGCTGCTCTTTTCACTGTATGGGCATAGTGCCTCTGCTCTCACTAATCCTGCGGGCCGCGCTGGCCACTGCGCATTACAGATTTTCCTACGGGTCACACTGGTCTCCCCCTTAACAGTGTTTTTGCCATGGACCATGTTGTCCCCCTACTTGCAGTTGTTTCTGGAGGCCATCCTAACAACTCAGTTGTCACAACTGTGATGTGCTGTCACAGTAATGAAGCGTGATGTGAGGAATTCAGGCGACCTGCTGTCACACCATTTCCCAGCCCTGGCGTCCCAGCCAGCAGCACCGGTGCTGGCTGTCATGGGGGAGGAGGGAAAGGCGGGGAGAGGGGCCTGAAGCCAGAGGCCAAGGCCAGGTGCAAGGGGAGAGAGATGATGAGGGCTGAGAGAACGGGGCCTCGGGCCCAGGGGGAGAACAGGGCAGGCATGGGAGGAAGGCCCCCCCTTGGGGCCTGGCCTGAGGGAGCGAGCAACAGCTGCTGCAGCCCAGGCGAGGGGGGGAATGGGGCTGAGAGTGACACAGGGGCAGGTGCCCGGGGAACAACTGCTGAGGTCTGGGAAATGGGGCTCCAGGCACAGAGCGCAGGCCTGGAGTCTGGGAAGGGGGGTGAGGACAGCCTGCACAAGCCGGGCAGGAGGGGGAGAGGATCCGAAACCAAAGGTGGGGGGGGGGGAAGGAAGGCGCCAGCTGCTGAAGATGAACGGAGGCCAGGGAAGGAGCTGAAGGAGGGGCTGTGTCCAAAGGGGCAGCAGAGGAGAAAGCATCCTGGCCAGAAGCCAGGGTGGAGGGCAGAGGCCCAGGAGGGAAAAGGCACTGACCTCTGGTTCAGCAGGGGCCAGAGCTCTGTGAGGCAGAGATAGACAGCTGCTGAGGACTGGGGAGAGGCATCAGAGCCAAAACAGAGGCCTGGGAACATGGGGAAACAGCTGAAGTGGGATGGATGGGATGGCGTAGCCCCAAATGGAGGCTTTGGGAGATGTGGGAGGGCACAGCTGCTGAGGGATAGACGAGGAGGAGAGTCAAAAGCCATAGCCAAGGTGAAAGGAGCCAGCAACCACCCCGATGGAAAAGAAAAAGGACTGAGAGAAAGGATTGAAGATATTCCCATTTTAAAAGTAAAATACTTTATCTTTGTATAAAGCAGTTAAATTGTTTTGTCTTCTACTTAAGTACCACCCAGACACCCACAGCTGTGAGTACACATGCTGCCAGTCTCCATGGACAGGTAGCGCTGGCTGCAGGTGCTGGAGACCTCCCAGATGCCACAGTGGCTGCAGCATCCATCCCTCACAGTTGCTGCCTGGATGAAAAGGCTCTCCCAAGTTCCCAGAGAGGCTCTGCAATGCACAGCAGGCTTCAGTCCATTGTGGTCTGGCAGAGAGCTGGCCAAATTACAGAAAGGGTGCAGTTACACCCCCAAAACACCACTGTTGTTCATGGTAAAGATAGTGCACAGTTTTCCAGCACAGGCCTTCAAAGTTTTTTTCCAGTGCAGGGTGTCAAAAGGCTTCACCTTTGAAAGCACTGCACCCAGGCTAACTCAGGTTTAGGGGATAATGTGGTCTTGCAGGTTGGTACCTGAGAACCTCAGTCAGTTTGGGACAGTGACAGTGGCCTCGGTGCCTGTCACCAAATTGTTGCCTTCCCACAGCTGGCCTCACGGTCCCAAAGCAGCAATATGGGCAGCAGGGTCTTTGCAGAAGGAAAGCACAGTCATCAGACCAGGTCTCCTGTGCATCTACATGTGGTCTGACTTAAACTTGTGAATGCAGGCTGGAGCTGGTGGTAGGCAGCATGATTATAGTGATGTAAAAAACTGAAAGGGGAAAGAGCTTCCACATTTAGACTTGTACATGGTAGATGCTGCTGAGGATACCAGTGTTGCTAAGCATGCTGCTTCCTAGGGAAATCTATGCTTGTGGAAGCACAGGCTTGTGGGACTACTTTAATTTGAGGATAATATCAATGCACCTTGTGGGAAGACATCTAACACTAAGCCAGGCCTATCCTGGATAATATAGAGATGCAAAAACTTCAACTACATCTACTTCAAGTCAATAATTTGTTTTAATTACCACAGGGAAATTGCTAGTGTAGACCAGGCCGTCAGTAAGTATAGCTGAAACTGAAATTAATGGAGCTAGATCATTTTATCCAGGTGAGAATCTTGTTCCTTACTTGTAATGTTATTTATTACTTTCCCTAGTTTACATGTTTTTGTTTTAGTACTCTTCTATTACATTCTTCTTTGTAGCTTCTGTTGCATACAAATCCATACCTTTTCTTTCATCATCTTACAGTTCTTTCATACTCTTGCTCTCTAGGCATATGGAACTCCTTTTTTCCCCTTCCTTGTATTATGTTTTTGCACATTTCCGCTGTGTTGTTCAATTCATTCTGTCCTTCTCCCACTTTTGTTCTCAGTCACATTTGCATCAGTATGCCTTTTTATTCCACATACAATGTGAAACTATGATGAAATAAGATAAACACAAATATGCTTATATTCAAAATTAAGAAGGATATGGAATTTTCATGTGTATAGTGGAGCTATTCTCTTCTTTTCTTTGGTTGCCATTTAACATCACTGACAAAAATAACTTTAATAAGTGAACATTTTTTTTTTGCCTTCCAGATGTCGGGCATTGAATTTATTTTCCCATAAAATAGTTCTCCATGAGAATGACATCCCTAATCTCTACATAACTAATTCATGATTTTGTTCAGTTTTCAAAGGATATCATCAGTAATAAAAAGGAGGCATTGAAATTAGCAGCCACATTAAAAAGAAAATGCCATTTTGTCTGCCTTCCTCTTTGTTAAGGCACTGTAGCCACTTGCCCCCCCACTCCTAACACTCCTGGGCTGTCAAAGCTATAATTTACTATTGATAGGTGTGAGCATATGCCTATGCACTTTTTCCTTTATTGGTTGTACAACTTCTGACGACAACCAGAAAATTAATATTGAGAACAGAATGCTTGAATCAATTCTCATCATTGTATTCAGTAATTCACTTAGCAGCATTTAGCAGGTCTAGACAGAGAGCTAAAGCTAACCATTATCATTATAATACAGAGATTTCACATGTTTATTGTTATTTTGTTTATGCTTTCTGATCAACGAACACAAATATCAAGTCTTTCAGTAGAGTCCTAATATATTGTTATTTTCTTAAGTGGCATGTTCATTCAAGACATGCTGATATTGAGGCCACGGATTAATATTTCTGTAGCATAACAATAGCATTGCTCATTCACTATACTCCTCCTTTTACTGCTATGGCATCTTTCAGCTATTTGTCTAAACAAGGTTTAGCTCACTAAATGTTCTGACAGAAACAATTTCCTACTAATTTCAAGAAAAAAGGATTGTGTGTGTGATATGTCCTTTTTAGGGCTATTTCTGTCTCAAGTCCTTCAGTTAGAAAACGTTATGAAAGACAAATTGCTAGAGTCTGACCCAATGTGGCTATAAAACATAACCTCAAAAATTGGCATAAATATACCAAATTCTTTCTAACATAACAAGTTGTCAGCTTTCCTAACTACTAACTCATTCAGATATTGTAGATATTTCCAAGTGTCTCTGTAAATATACCACATAAATTCAAAATGAAACCCTGCATATGCAATGCTTTTAAAGGCAGGAAATAACCGATTCTCCTTTGCAGATGAGTAAGAGGCAGTCCCAAAGTGGTCAGAAAACCTAATGAATGTAAAGATTCACTAATGGTTATGTCATTGTTAGGTAATATAACTTAGAGTTCCAGGCTTATGCGTGAAATAGTCAATAAGGTATCTCATTTCTTTAACGTCTGCTGACTCCTAGAGACTGTCAAGGCCTAAGCCATTTGGGTACTATATCCCTCATTTAAGTAAGTAAGTCAGCTGAAACAAGGCAGCCATGTTATAGCTTAATATCAGTCTACATCTTCTGAAGAAGGGAAATCAAGTTTCTTTTCTACTTTCTGTAGCTGCATGAGGAGAAGCTCATCTTTTTACTTGACAGAAGCATTCACACATTTCAATTAAAAATCGTGTGGCCATGATTGGCTAACATGTCATATACATCAGAAAAATTTAGGTGTAAAGATCTACTTATGGATTTTGAAATTTTAGAAATTACAAGTGAAAATGTGACACCTGTTTACATATGTTTTGTTCAAATCTTGTCTTTCAGTGCAAATTACAAATACTAAAGGCAATCACTATTCAGTACTTAACAGGACATATGCAATGGAGTTTTTCCATCAACACAAGTGTTAACTATAATATCCTGACATTAATTTATAAAGACCCTGGCTTAAACATACTTATTGTCTAAGGCTAAAACATATGTAAATTATTTAAAAAAAAACTTATACAGGAGGCTCCCAACTCTTTGATGAATTCTGTTGGTTTTACCTTTTTTTTTTAATTGCGCACTATGACTACAGGGAAATAGGGAATAAACACATTACTGTGAATTAATCTCTAAGGACTATGAGGAATGGAGCTGGGGCTTTGCAACTTGTACACATGCTATCCTATCCTGTGTTGCTGCCTGCCCATTGAGAAATCATAATCTTTGGAGAGACAGGTCACTTCAGGCACCTCGATAATATGTCTAGCTCCAGAAAAAGACCTCAAAAATACCACAATGAAGTGAAAATACCTTGCATATGACATTTTCAGAAGAACATGTTCAATAATGCACTATGTTTTAAAGGATCTTCTCTCCAGTGTTCTGCAACTGGAGCTAATACTTCAACTTTACTTCAAGCAAAAAATGTAAAGGTTTTTACAGCTTGCTTTCACCCAGAAGAAAAATACGTCCCTTTCATCTTTATATATGTTTGTTTGTATGTGTTGATATGAGATGCACTTGCACATGTAGGTATAATTTATTCTAAAGAGAATTTTATATATCTATATATAATTTATTCAAAAAAACAGGGCAATGGGGGTAAATGCCCTAGCTACTAATCGATTCGTTCTGCAGCTTTCTGTTTCTAAACTAAGATGAGGATTATCTCTGATGAAATCTTGGTTGCAACTGACATGTTTCTGTGGGAGTATTTCATTAAAATTCTTAATAATTTTCTAATGATGAATCACTTCATTAAAAAAATCCATTCAGCTTAGCTATGTGTAAGCATATTTTAATCAGTAGGCATATTACAATAAGTTTGTGCTTCAAAACAAAAGAAAACTTAATGCCTTCCAAAGCGGATTTTCTATTAGTATAGTACGGTAGTAAGGATCATCTAGAGATGGTATAAAAGATGTGAATGGTAAAGAGACACATTGTTTTCTCTATTCTACTTGCCACATTTTCCTGAAGGCTGATTCCTGTTTTAGTTTTTAAGAGAGACCTTTAGTTATGAAAAAATTCAAATAAACAAATTTTTTTTCACTTTTAAACTCTTGGACTTATGTAATAGCTACTTTCCTTCAAATTTCCTTTCCTTAAGAGATGACTAGATCAAATTGTTTGGCCTGTATTATACAGGAAATAGCATTAGATGATCACAGCCTAAGCATGTATTTGGTGGCTCCAGATCATCATAGCAGTCAAACAGCAATTTAATGACTCTGAAGAAAATTACCACAGGACCACCATTTTTTAAATCCAAGTAAGATCCCAGAAGCTGTACATAACTTCTGCCTTTTTTCACCCCAGACACTTTTACTGAAGAGCTCTGCAGTAGCTAAGAAGAGCTATAACTTTGTTTACATGCATAAGAGCTCATTAAATTGCTAGATTGCAAGACTGTATAAATTATTTATCCCCACAGAGAAACAGGTTTTAGAATTCACAATTTAGAATAGGCTCTAATTCCCCTCTCATATACAGAGTCACTGATGTAATTAAAGGTTAAAGTAATGAAGATCAAATCTTAAAAGGAGAAATGTGTTCCTTCACTCCTGAGCATAGGCACGCAATGCTCTGCCACGCTTCCTTTCTTTGTTAGCTGATGCTGAAGGACCTTGACTATCTTCCTCCTTAAATACCTCAGGTTGGAAACAGAGTTTAGCCTGTGTTTTTATTACATTTCCTGTGCTAGGGGATAGATCATTCCCTTCCTTCTTTCTTTGGAAATGAGAAAAGTTAGTACAAAAGAAAATCCTCAGTTTCCATGGGAAATGTTAGGTAAAGCATTGTTACAGCTAACAGAGGTTCTGCCATGAGGAGCTCCTCAGCTTCCTCTAGCTTCAGCCTCATGTCAGAATTACTTACCAGTTAAGCTAGGCTACCTTGTCAAATGATGAACATAAAATCTTTACAGAGGGAAAGGCTAATACATCCCCTCATGAATTCTAATGACAGACAGTGTTTCCAAACCTTCAGCGATACCATTATATTCTTTATAGACTATAATCGATTTTTATGTCTCACAAACAAGCAATCTGCAATTTATAAGCAACATCATTAGACCTATTCTCATTGCTTTTATTTTCTTCTCAGTGATGTATAATGTGTTTCTAGTAAGGAAAATTGATTAATTCCTTACTTTTTGCCCTTGATTTTTGGACTAATTTTGTTTTACTTCCTCAGCTATTTTGGTTCTGAAGACTGAAAAAACCACCCCAAATCAAACCTTAGCTTTTTTGTTAATAACTCAGTTGGACTCCTCCATGGCTGAAGTGATAGAGAGGTAAGATAAAAGCAAAGTTAGCTTTTTGACCACAGGTCCAAATGTGAATGGCCTTCAGAATCAGCTAGAATGAAATTGCATTCACTTTATCTGGTGATCTTCACAGACAATTGCATTTCATGGAAGTCCCAGGCAGCTGTCTATCCTGGAGCATTTTCTGTCCTCTGCAAAGCTGGTGAGGCTTCCCTGCCTGTGCATTTGAACCTCACTTCAAGGGACAAGAAACAACAGCAGCTGCATTACACAGCGTGCATTAGAAAACACACACTTCGTCTGTATGGAATCTGAACTTGGGCACCCAAAATAGCTTCTGTAGGCAATTTAAGTTAAACTTTTCCAATATAACTTGTATTCAGTTTTGTTTTCAATCTGACTTACAAGACATGAGAACTCTGTAATACTGCATATGGATTTCTTTTATGAACTGAATTAACAATTTTGAGCAGGAGGTCCTGGTGCTGTGCTGTTCCATTTGTGTCGCTTTCTAGGTACATTTATAAGAAACTGTATCATATATATTTAATGACGTGTATTCTGTATTGCATTAGGTAGCATTACAACACACCACCACGTTAAAGCTATCTAAATCCCACCTTAGGAGACAGCAATAAAAAGAAGTTAAATGACATTACTCCTTAAGGTAGAAAGAATTTACTTCTTTGCACACAACTTCAAAGGTTTCACTGTGGGTGAGAAAGAAATCATTACAAGGAGTGGCCAAAGGCATGAGACAGCGGTCTGAAGCAGAAAAAACAGAACATAAAGAACATGCAAAAATAAATAAACTGAATAAAGAAGAGTAAGCCTTTTCAATAGTAAACCCCTTAGTCAGGCCTTTATAGAAAGCATGGGCTGGGGCGGGGGGAAACTGGGAAGGCTGAAATGAAGAGGTCCACATTACTGAAAAGTGGAAAGGACCACCACACAGGAAATGGAGAGATGGAAAAGGAATGGTTTGTAAGGAACAGAAATGGGAAGAAATAGCAATAAGGGGAGAGGTAGAGCACTCAAGGAGATTATAGTGGAATAGAATATCTCCTGTAAATCCCTCAAAACTGTAGATGCCATCTGCAGTAATATAGGCCATCTAAACCCACTTATGATTGCTATGTACATTTCCTTATCTTTATCACTGTGTTAAATATCATTCAGTAAGGAATATGAGTAAGTCTGACTTAGTATAAGAATGAAATATCTGAGGGAGGAAATTTTAGTAGAAAGTGGTTCAACATCAAAAAAGAGTCAGCAATGCAAATCAGATGATGTGATAACTGGGGAATGCTAGAAGGAAACTGCATGAGAATCTTAGACATCCTGTCATTTCTGGAAAACGTGATCAACAGAAGATGAGTATTATATTCATTAAAAAAAAGAATAGTAGATAGTAACAGGTATATCTTCTTTAATTGAAATGGCACATGAAGCACAAGAGAAGGAGGATGTAATGCTCTGTAGTGAAATGAGTGCAGCTGACAGTCACAGAGATATCAACAGCAGATTGTAGAAGTGCCGAACGGAAGATTACACAGCATTTTTTGGCACACAATTGTGAACAGAATCAATAGGAAGCATACAGTCATAGTCCAGCAGCAGAGTTAGCAAGAGATTTCAACAAATGTTTATATTGACCTGACGGCCCTTAGCAATGCTGTAGTGAAACCTGAACCAATTCATCTGGTATCTTCCTAGAACATGAAATTTGAGGCAGATAAAATTCAGATTGGATCATTAGATCAACACAAATTGGAACCTTTTAGAGATACTGGTCTTGCAGTATGTAGAGAAACTACTGTCTTTCAAAATGTAATTGTTCAATTCAGATTAAATAATCACCTTTACACAGGTCCACACTTCACATGGTGCAGAGCCAACACTAATTATTTTGCAGAAGTTTAGACTGAAATGGGGGCAAATGCCTTCTATTATGATGGACTTGTATCCTGATAGAAGGATCTGTTTGGTTGCTCTGATCCACAAATTCAGAAGTCTGAACCATCCTGCCTGGAAAAACAAGGCTTGAGAAAACGGAAAGTTATTGTACTTGTACCTTTTTGGCTGCTTCATTTAATTCTGAAAGCCAAAGAAAAGAGAGAATGCAAGACTAATCAAAAGGAGCACAAACAAGAGGAATGAGAAAATAAGACTGAACTGTATAGCTAGAAGAAGAGACAAATGTAAATCAAGAGGGGAAGCCCTTTTTTATTCGATAGAGAACCAAATAAACATAAAGCAGAAGAATCTTTGCCCGTTCAGAGATTAAGTTTCAGGATATACATTAAGAAAGTTTTACCCTATAGCCCAGCCTTTCCAAGATAATTTCAGTGCTGTTATCAAATTCTGACCTTATCATTACTGTCAATTACTAGTTCTTTGCCACTATGTAAATATAATGCGAAAGCACCTGTTTTAAGTACAACAATATATAGTTGTGTTGGGTTTGCATGGCAAGGTTTTGGTAGTGGGGAGACTGGAGAGGTGGCTTCTGTGAGAAGCTGCTAGAAGCTTCCCCCATGTCTGACAGAGTCAATGCCAGCCGGCTCCAAGATGGACCCGCCGCTGGCCAAGGCCGAGCCCATCAGCGACGGTGGTAGCACCTCTGGGATAACATAGTTAAGAAGGGGGGTAAAAAGACCTGTGTAGGAACCTGTAGCTGGAGAGTGAGAATATGTGAGAGAAACAATTCTGCAGACAACAAGGTCAGTGCAGAAGGAGGGGGAGGAGGTGCTCCAGGCACCAGAGCAAAGATTCCCCTGCAGCCCATGGAGAAGACCATGGTGAGGAAAGCTGTACCCCTGCAGCCCATGGAGGTTGATGGTCGAGCAGATATCCACCTGCAGCCTGTGCAGGACCTCACACTGCAGCAGGCAGATGCCCAAAGGAGGCTGTGACCCCGTGGGAAGCCTGCACTGGAGCAAGCTCCTGGCAAGACCTGTGGCCCCATGGAGAGAGGAGCCCACGCCAGAGCAGGTTTGCTGGCAGGACTGGTGACCCCGTGGGGGACCCACGCTGGAGCAGCCTGTTCCTGAAGGACTGCACCCTGTGGAAGGGACCCACGCTGGAGCAGTTCATGAAGAACTGCAGCCTGTGGGAAGGACCAATGTTGGAGAAGTTGGTGGAGGACTGTCTGCCTGGGAGGGACCCTGCACTGGAGCAGGGGCAGAGTGTGAGGAGTCCTCCCCCTGAGAAGGAAGGAACGGCAGAGACACTGTGTGATGAACTGACCACAACCCCCATTCCCTGTCCTCCTGTGCTGCTTGGGGTGGGGAGGAGGTAGAGAAAATCAGAAATGAAGTTGAGGCTGGGAAGAAGGGAGGGGTGGGGAGAAGGTGGTTTAAGATTTGGTTTTATTTCTCCTTACTCAACTGTGATATGGTTGGTAATGAATAAAATAAGTTTTCCTAAGTTGAGTCTGTTTTGCCCATGACAGTAATTGGTGAGTGGAATCTCCCTCTCCTGATCTCGACCCACAAGACTTTTGTTGTTATATTTTGAGACTTTTGTTACATTTTCTACCCCTCCCCCATGCAGCAGAGGAGGGGAGTGATAGAGCGGTGCTGGTGGACACCTGGCCTCCAGCCTGGGTCAACCTGCCACAGTAGTCCAACTGCATCCTGCTGCTTTACTACTATTTTTTCACATCCTCCAGACTGGCCATATGGTTAGTTTGCTTGACAATTTCCTCAGGAATGGCTACTCATTGAAATGGCCAGTTTGAAGGTCTTACCCCTTGGAGAGCCCTTGTACTGCATTTCCAGCAATCTCATCTCTTACAGAAGCACGAATCCCATTTTGCTGCTTTGAAGAGCACACCTGAGTGGTAGATTTCTTTCATTTTCTTTGGCTTCTATATTGACCTTTAATCAATGAGCTTAAAATACCTCCTTCACTTTGTCAGTCAGAAGTCTGCATATCTCCATAACAAGAGGTAGACAGTTCTTTCTTTTTCTCATACAACTGATTATACCAATTTCTCTCTTTTCATAGCACAAACATATCATATTCATTGAGACATGCTCCACAGTAAAGTTCTTGTTTCAATGATGTCACATGTATTGTATAAGAATTCTCTTTGAATGTTCTTTATTACATATAATTTCTAATTCTTTCATATGAAATTTTACTTTTGAATACACTTTCTCTGTAAATGGAACATAAATCCTTAGCTTGAGAAGTAGGGTTTTTTGGTGAAAAATTGTAAGGGAGCTGCCATTGCAAGGTATATATTTACTAGAGTATTAAAACAGCATTGTTAATAATGTAATGGGGTCTTGTAGAATTTCTTGTTCTGTTGCTATTTCATTAACAAGAAGTTATTCTCCAAAAACTAAATACAGCTTCATTCAAGCAAAAATATTGTGGCTTGTCAAAAAGAGAAGTGCAGGAAAATAATGGTCCTTCATAGAGGAGCCAAATCAACAAGGTCCTTGTGGAAACAAACGAAAAACCCTTAGATCTTATCTCTAGATCCAAGTGGGATACTGAAAAACAAAAAAATGTGTCTACGTTCCCTCAGCAAACTAGGTAACTTCTATTTCTTCTCTCTTTCTTTCACTTGCATGTACCAGAATGAGTAATACAAATGCAAAGTATAATTAAGACAGCTTTCAAGCATTTGAGATCATTAGGGACAAAAATGATGACAAATTGCTTTTGTCATTTGGCCCAAGAGAGCTCTCATGCATCAGAATGGACGAAACCATACCACCAATTCCACAAACAAATCATGCAAATGGCAAAATTCTCATGGATTTAAGTGCAATAAAGATCTTATACTAAAAATGTATTTAGTACAAAACCTGCGAACCCATTAATTCTTATATTTTGAATGCACTGCAAATACAGTATATACCACAAGCTAAAAGTCCATCAGGCTTACTTCAGGCAGAGAGAATGCGAGCTCTCAAGAGGACTTAGAAGAAAAAAAAAAAATCTGTTTCTGAGCATACTTAGAAAGTTTTGATAGTCATGCTGTTTAAGTCAGGTAGCTCATGAAAGATTTTTATATAATAAAATTTCTAAAAATACAATGAAATGATATTTCACCCAAGAATAACCTAATCCTCCTTAACATTTTTGCACAGGGATTAGAGCAAATAAAACCAAACCTGTTAGTATTTTTATGAGAGTTCCAGGCAGAAACTGGGTATGACACTGATATCCACCGACATTTAAAGAAGACTGAATTTAAAAAATCAAATTCAGTCCCCAAATATAAGAACTACAAGACTGAGATATCTGAAGGTTAGCACATTATTATCAATTAATGGGTAAGTATAAAACCTTTAGAATTTTATTCTATCTCAGGTTGGTCCATGAATGAAATTGCACTGTGCAATTTATTACTCAGTGGAACTGAGAAGAGGACACAGAGTTTGTGCCAAGATAAACTAATCAGAGATTTATGTATTTCACTGCTGACGTGTGATTTAAACATCACTCATCAATTTGGTATTATTCTTAAATAAATTTATAAAATCTCTTGATCAGACTTCAAAGTCCCAATTCTAATGACCATTCTACTATCTTTCTCACAGCTTGAAATCTACATATATTCTGAGGGCTTTTAAAGGAGGCATACGGAAATCCTAAGTAAACATATAATCTTGTCTCTCTCACTGCCAGGTTTTACTTAAATATCCCCAAATTTCTGTTGATTAATAGTGCTAAAAACGGTTCTATGACAAGGGCACAGAAATAACTTGATACACTCCCCCCAAAGTCCAAACATTTTCTTCATAAGCAGGCAATTTCAGTAGAATAAAAATGCAAGTCCTTTTTCACCAAAATAAAAAAAAAAAAGTGCTGTTTTAACATTTGGTGAAATATTATTGCACTATAGTGCACCTTGCAAAATAGATTAGAGAGGAAAAATTGCTTTCATATGTTTCCCCCCAAAGGAAATATATATTCTATATTATTCTAAAGAAACTGAACCTGAAGTCTCTTGTCCAAGACCATTATTGAAAATAGCTAATCTTGTTGTAGTTTGAAGTACTTACAAAGGTAGCAACAGATTTTTGACACAAATCTTATTAGCGAATAAAAAAATACAATATTCGGATTTCTGGAATGTAACATTGTTAGAGAGATTAGTAAATGTTTCGAAGTAGAAGTAATTTATTTATTGTCCAGGGATGGTGTATCAGATACAACATAAACTACTTACTTAATTAAATATGCACTCTACCTCCAGTGATCCTATAGTGGCAGCATACACAGCTATGAAAAGGAAAGACAAAGGAAAGGAGTGCCATGCACATGTAATGTAGTCTGGCAATGGACCATAGAAAAGATGCTATCTTATTTTTTAATATATTCTGCTAGAGTTTAGCAATATTAGGAAATACCTATGTAGCGTGTCAGATTGCTTCTTGGAGCTGGTATAGTAACCAATGGCATGAAAGAAAGTTTGTCAGCGAATTCCTACAGACATCATGAAACATGAGTAAGTACACTCTGTGCTTTGGAAAAGAAGTCTCCATCTATTTACTCTGCACCTGTGAAAGCATCATAAAATCTTGTTATTTGTATGGCTATTTCCATTTTAAAATATGTTTGAGTACATGTGTAAATTATAATAAAAATTTATTTGTTGCAGAGGAAAGGTCAGAGTAATATTATGGTCTTCAAAGATACAGACTCTATATTTCCTCACTACTTAGTGAAATTTAAAATGTCAGAATAAAAAGATTTTAAAGATAAAATAAACATTTTAGCATTGTCCTACTCGATAATATAGTATTTCAAACTCCAGTAATCTGTTCAATATTTTAGAATGACTGGTCCATTTATTATTGTGCTTCTTTTTGTATTTTCCACTAATGATTAAACATTTACTTTTATGGCAGATAGCTAATACTTAACTTCTTCTTCCTTTTATTAGGAGTTTACATGTTCAGTACATTTGGTCACAGATTTAAAGGTCTGAATTCTCCATGTTCCCTTCTGCAATCATAGACTTGCTGACATTTCATTTAGCCAAAGTGCTTTGCTTTCTCAAAACCCGTTGTCATTCTACTTAAAATCGAATTGAACATTGGGTCATTGAGAACATTGGGTCAGCACTGTGGATTGCTCATTCTGGGATTTTTGTCTGTGTCGTTGGACAGAGCTTCTATCTGATCACTTTTTTCCTGTGATCCAATTGCCTTGCTTAGCTGTAGAGTTCAACTGAAAGTATTATGCAGATGTACCCATGAAAAGTAGCTAGCACAACAGTGGCTATGCACGACCATCTAGTATGTGGTGATATCTAATAATCCAGGAGCTGGAATTCAATCTATGATTCCCTTTCACATATATTTAACCATTTCTTTTTCCTGTCGATTTTGCATTCTTCAGTAGGTTGTCATCTTCTATGACACAGTTGTCATACACTCTGGTGGTTTTAGCCAAATGGCAAACAATGTGTAGTTGGACTGTGTGTTCAGCTCAAATTATATATTTTCAAATGGTCATTTGGACATTTCCCAGTCTATCCATCCTTTTATATACTATATATATATATATTTCATGAAAAACAAGTGAATTACCTGTTAAGTCTAACTGCTATCTAAAGATAACCTCATGAGACCTTCATGACACCAAATGTTATAGCTACAATCATTTAAGTTACATATACTTTAGCCCTTCATAACATTTCATCAAACAAAGATCAGATGAGAATTATTTCTACATAAACTTTTTTATAGATAGTTAGTAAAAGCCACACATTTGGATATGTTTTTCATGAACAACAATAACTAACTTCCATGAAGGTAACAGCTCAAGCATTTTGAGGTAGAACCAAACTCCTTGATCCAAAAATTTCTGAAATCAGAAGGAATATTCCCTTGCTTTCAAAGGTTGCCTGAGGAGAATCATTCCACTGTTACATCACTGAAAATCAGTTCTTCATTTCAATTAGAGTATAGATGAATGAATTCATCTATGCTTGTAGGCTAATTCCTAGTAGCTGACGAACCAAAAGGCTCGAAACTTAGTAAAGTGCTTTTCCCCTCTTTACTAGCTAATCAGTCTGTAGTGTTCAGAATAGCCTTTAGGTAACCAGGTATTAATGAAAATTGCTGTTTCGCCCCTTACACTGTTTTGCAAGTACAAAGCTCTACATTCTATGACATTTTGTAAACACTTTCTGCCAGAAAGCTCTAAAATCCTGCATACAACAGCATCAGCAGGTACTATTAGAGTGCAGCACACCTAAGAAAATTATTTTTACCGGATGACATTTATCCCAAGAAAATACAATCATCTTACATGTATTTTAGTAGGTTTTCAGTTCATTTCCAAAAAAGCATCTTTGTTTTCACTTGCAAAGGAGACTAAAAATCTTTAGAGGGTACATTTGTTAAGAACTCCTTAATAAATGAACACCGTTTTACTCAAGGATATATTAATCTTGTTAACAGATCTTGTTCCCATCTTATACTATGAGAAATAAACAAAAAACCAGGCCCAAACAGGTTATCCCAAAGAAGAACATATGTTTATAAAGAATATGCATGAGTACATCAGGAACATTGTTGCCCTTAAAGCAATCTGGAATACCCTAAATTACAAAAATGTACTCATTACTTTTGCTCCAATGTGTGTATCTCAACAACAGCTCAATATTGTATATAATATGTAACATCTTAAACCATAAGATCCACTTCTTTTGTAGTAGGTATTGCTAGGAAAATAGCAAAATATGCTCTGAAACCTCAGACATGACTAAACAAAACACACACGGAATGGTAAGAAGACTGTGAATATTATTAACCTTATTTTATGGATGGAAAACTGTGAGGGAGATCAAATACTTGAGATATATAAAGACCTTGTAATAGAATTGTGAAAATGAAAGAGCAATTCCAAATCCCATTTCCAGTACTTAATTACTTCTTAGTCCTTCATCTCTCCTTTTTTCCATTTTGTGTTTCCAAATGTCTACCATTCATCTGATGTAATCATTTATGAAGGATACAGTTTTTAAAGAAGAAATAATATCTGGGTCCAAAGCTAAAAAAGGGTTGTTTCATAATAAGTTTTTCTTAACTGCAATGAATTCCTCAAAAAGCAAAACCCAACTGCAAAACCCAAGAACCAAAGGTCACTATCACGATTAAAATGATTTTCTGAAGGAATGGAATATTTCACGGGAGAACTTGAAGCTGGTCATATATTAAGTATAGTACAGTTCTTATCAAGCAAAAACTACAGAAGAACATCCTGCTGTAAGAAGTGTAGGATGAGACTCATGGTGAGGCACTTACACACCCTTTAGAGATAGGTAGCCAGTACGTGCCACATTCAATAACCAATAATTTGTTGAAACTTGGTTAAGCATGATATACTACTATAATATCTAATAACATTTCAGGTATTTTTGTTACATTCTTCTCCTGATATAATTTATTTGGTTACTGAAAGTTTGTTTCAACAATATTGCCAGTCTCTTATTTTATCGACAGTTTTCCAGGCTACCTTTTGCCTAAAGTCAGAGAAAACGCCAAATCATATTGAAACTTAGCTGAAATATTTAAAAAAAAAAAATAATAATTCAGGAACCTGTTTTGAAATGCAGCTAAAAGGAAAGTAAACCTCAAAAATATTTTTGACAGCTATGAAAATTTCAGTACTGAGAGTTTTTCCAAGATTTGATTTAAAATGATGCTACTGACTCACAGAAAATGGAGGTCCAGTTCTTACAAGCTCCACTGAAAAACTTCATGATTTTTATTAAGATATAGTACAGTGCAGATATTAGGCTTATTCGCAGACAAATTCTACCTTACTTATCTTTGAAAACAGGCTCCTTTAAAACAGAAAATATTTTCCAAATCACCAAAAATTTTCCTAGTATTTCCAATTAATTGCTTAAATAATTTTTCTGGCCAAAACATTGATAATCAATAATGCTTGCAGGAGTCAATCACTGCTATATAGACAGAAATTCAAAGACATGTAGCAAGACTGACATGCCCTCTTGTAGCTGAGCAGGCAAAGACCTTGGATCCCCTTACGTTACTGCATGCTCACTGTCAGAAAAATCTTTTCTGTTTGCCCCTTCAGATCAACTGGCATAACTGCCTGAGGAACTGCTCTATCCAAATGATCTGGATTTAACAAAGTCCTCCCAAGAAAATGATTTCTTCTCGGGTTCTTACCCAAACCACTGCAGGAGGTCCAAGCTTGAGCACGGTTCCCCATGTATGTGTGTGGGAGCAGATCTGAGAGGGAGGTACCCTTAGGTGCAGAGGCTATCCTGTTTCGCTTAGAGCTCTCAGCTTCATTTGCTGTTTTACAAGTGAATGAAAATTCCTGACATAAAATAATAATTGCATCCATTTTAAAAATACTGAAAACTACCTATTTTTTAATCTTACTGATATAAATCCCAGTGATGGCATAATAACAATTGTAAAATAAATATGCACCTGTTTAGTAAGAAAAATATTGCCTTTTTAAAAAAATTATTTTTTAAAAATTTAGGAGGCTTTGTAAAGTTACATTTAGGACAAGTTGTTTTCTAGAATTTTATTAAATTGAGAAGACTTTTTAGCCAGTTTATGAAATGCATGAATGCTATAAATTATCACAGAAGCTTATATTTTGAGAAGCCTGGTATGTGTAGGTAGTAGATTAAATGATGGGCAAAGTGTCAACACATTTAATTTTTATTGATGGTCCCATTACGCTAGGAAACTTGCTTCACTCTTTGTATACTATCCTCTATGTTTCAAAAGAAAAAAAAAAGTTTGCAGAGGAGTACTGCTAAGCTAGGGACATATTTTAAATGACAGTAAAATCAGAGTGCATTACGTTATACTCCCTTCACTGCTTAGCGAAAAACAGCCTTTAGGGATGTTACATAGGACTGGGATTTCTGACTGGTACTATTTTCCTGTAGAATTTTAAGCTTTCCTAAATAAATAGCACTGCAATCATTTTACAGAAAATGCAACAAAGTGGTGGTAAAAAACACATACATTGAGCTTGAACAAAATTTATATGCATACAGACATCTGAATCTAAACTCATTATTATTCATTAAAAAGGCATCTATAAAGATGAGTCTAAGAAGATTACATACTAGGCACAACATTTATAATACATAAAAACATGAATAGTTATGTCTAAAAATTTATAAATACTTTGATTGTGATTCTGCAGTTCAGTTTGTATCTGATTATGCTTAAGCCATGATTTTCCAAACTTTTTTTTTTTACTATTGATTTTTTTTTCTTTTAAAAACTTTTATTTTCTATTCATTCTAGCACACATAGTTGCACTTAAATCAGTGGGAGCAATAACTGTTAATATTCCTGAAAATGTCACTAGGTGATTAAATACCATGAGGTAACATATAAAATAATCATATGCTCGTAAACAGTCATATTGTATTATTAAAATAAGTATGGTTATCTATATCTGCAGCATATTTGTATATATATATTAATTTATATTGGGGATCAAGGGGATAAAATTATTCATACAAATAATCCAACCAAATACAGCATGACCATCTGTGAATTAGGTGATCATAAAGAAATTTATTGGGAATTCAACTGTGACTTTACTCTCTCTTCGCCTTCTGCTGTTCTAGTAGCTTTTTATTTGTGTGCTTTATAGTCAAAATAGTACATAGTATAACATAATGGATATAATACAAATCATAGAAAGGAAAGTGAAAATAAATATTTTTTTAATCTTCATAATTTTTAATACACAAAAAAAGAACGAGCAGTTAATTCTGTAAGTAGAGAAAGTAACAATTTCTAAACAAGGAGAAAAATAATAAAGGTGTGTTTGAAGTTCCTGGGACATTAATAAATGTAGCTCTTACAAAGACAGAAGTATCTTTAAAATATTGGCTGGACAAGACAAAGATTAATACTACATTTCTGGTTTTTGTGAACGGAGTATGGTATTATGGCTATACTTTTCCTTCATATAAAACTTTTACAAGGAAGAATTTAAGAAATATTTTTAGGCAAAGTTTTTTAATGGCAACACTGAACAAGCAGATGTGCAAATACAGTATTTATGGTTTATTTTAAAAACTCAATTAATTCCTTGGAAAAATGGTTCTAAAATGTACTGAAACAATTTTGCCTATTCTTTATTTTATTTCATTTTGCTTTCTCTCTTTCTTTATAATACTCGCTTACTACAGAGGAAGATCAATTATAGTAAATAAAGAAAATTGAGAGTGACCCAGTATGGTAAGGAGGTCTTCTATTTTTTCAGTCTTAAAAAAATATATTTGATTTAGTCACAAAAAAACAGCTCAGCTGACAATCTGACATTTATGTTAGCAGCAGTATCTCCCCAAGGGAACTCTAAGTAAGTTTCATTTCCATTCTGCTTCCTTTTGACCTGAGGCTTATTTTGAAGCAGAAATAAAATTAAATAAAAATTTTAAAAAAAACCCAAAACCAACACATTTGGGTAGAAGTAACTTGACTTTTAGGGTTAAACCTTTTGTCAATCCTTTGAAAACCCACCAGAATCTGTTCAAGTTGCAAACTTTCTCAAAAAAAAAAAAAAAAAAAAAAAAAATTGTACAGTGTTAATGGAGCTGTCTTGGATTTTATCAGGAAACTCCTGAAAAATTGTTTAAACTGTGGTTGCATACTTTAAACTTCAGCCTCAGCAGCTCTTCCCTGCCATTGGGAACTCCGTAGCCTGTGCTAGGTCCAGCTACTCAGTTTTGGAGCAGGGAGAGCCTCAGTCCATCAGCAACCTCCCTGCTGGGAACAGGCCCTGTGGAAAGGGCGCTTCCCCGTTAAAGTGCAGACAACACAATGGCTGGGCCTGGCATGTCTGAGTGGGAGTAGAGTTTTAGAAACCTATAAAAAATTATACACACTGACTATTTTACTACCTTAAAAGAACGTTCTTTAAGTTGCAAAGTCAAAAATAGCAGCTCTGAGCCATAAGGCTGCTTACGTAACTTAGATCCATCCGTTTTATTCATATGCATTATGATATAGCCTTTAATTACACAGTTTAATGCAATTGTCTCCAGAGCCTCCGTAACTTGTTCTGTACACAGAAGAGATCTATTCTTAGCAATAAGTAATGACCGAGTAATGAAGAAAGCTGTTGTGCAAATGTACCCCTGCCCCTGCAATACAAAAGTCCTCGCAAAAAAGGAGTGGGGTGTACGGCATACCAAGCACAGGTGAATGCTGCCTTGAAGAAATAAGTTCTATCCCCTTCTGTCTCAAAAAATCCCATGTGATTTCGGTCAGGTTTTTAAAGCCAGGCATTTTCTGGGCGGTCATTCCTTACGCTGTTCAGGACATTTGCATCTTTGGGGAGCGTGCCTTGGTGGGTATCCCCGAATACGCAGTGCCGATTGCTCAGAGCTGTAATCTGAAGTCAGTGCGAGCTGTGCTTTGACATTATAGCGGATGCTTAGAGAATGTAGTGTTATATGTGAAGTACTCCGAAAAACTTCAGATTGTGCGCTCAGTATTAGTGAATGGGTTTTTACCTGCAGTCTCTCTTGCCTCAGTTCTCCTCTACGACTGGGATAATAGCATCTGTCACCTTACATTGGCATTGTGTAATTTTTAATATTTGCACAGCAGCTCAGACGTTGTAGTTATGAAAACCTTAGAAAAGCCCAGGGAAAAATTAATAATTTCTCTCCAGAGCTGGTTTGAGTATGGACAATAAATAAGGCTCAGGGCTACACATGGAACAGCAAGGAGAAAACAAAATATTGAAGAAGTTATTATCCAGCCTATGCACTGAATGAGGCAGAAGGCTCAAGGAAAAAGTGGTATATGATCATGTAATTAAAGACTGTTTCATAATGGATACCCAGAAATGGATGAAATTAAAATTGTACAGTATCTTTTGTCCTGACAGTTCATAGCTTGTAAGTGCTATATTTTATAAACTTAATAATATTTTCAGAGCATAGATTCTGTGTGCAGTATGTTCACATGTTAGGCTGATACCGATGACTTGGGTTGATTAGAGAAGCAGCAAACTGGCCATACCAAACTATGCTTTAAAAACCTGTGTGCTAAATGGGTATCATCTAAGAACAACAAAAGGAGTGTGAAGATTGATTCAAATGTGGATTAAAAAAATACATGACAGTCTATTTTTCAAATGGCAAGCATTTTAATACAGGATAGGACATCTCAGTGATGGGGGTGGGAAGTGGGGTTAAAATATGAAAATTTAGCCATCGATGCATAGTTTTATAAGGGAAAATTGCATTTACAGTTCCTATTATACCTCTAAAAATATAGGGGGAAAAAAATATAGAGTGGAATAAGCAATTGTTACCATACAGGTGTGGGAAACAAGCAAGGCTTCTCACTGATCATTTTTGTGCTGGCAAAATGTTTCTGTGCAAAGGAAACTTCTAGAAAGATTGCAGAGTAATATTACATGGTAGTGGGCAAGGTTAAGCCTGTTCGTTTCTTGAGGTTTTGGGGTGTTGCAATATTAATACACTTGAAAGATATTTTTTATTTCTAACCAGAGGACCTAATTCTGATCTTACTCTTATTTTAATGTGTTAGCTTCAAGAGGCATCAATCCTGACTTACACAGACATGAAGGGAGTAACGGGATAAATTATTTTACTCTGTCAATTGACTGAGAGATCCTACTGAATGTGACAAACTTACAAAAGCAAAATATTTTAGAAATATTGTCCATAACAATATGCATGATATCTAAAGACATTTTTCTCTTCCAATTCCATTAATTAATTTCCTTAGTAACTCTTTCACATTCACTAATGATCCAAAGCTTGATTTAAGTCAGTGAGAGCTCAGATTAGGCAAGGACCAAGTTTCCAAGACATAATTATGTACTATTTTTCAAATTTCTGAAGAGGAAGCTAAGGAAGAGCAAAGTTGAACAACATCAAAACCACTACTCAGTTTACCTTATATATTTAGGCTATCCAAGGAGTAATAAACCCATGTTAAAGTGCGACATCAAAATAACTAAATATTACTAAGTTCTCAGAGGCAGGCTTTTGAGTTAGGTATATCTCTATCACAATAGATACATTATCACTAACTACTTTTTGTTATTTTTTCATGCAAATGTGAAGACAATGGAGAGAGAAGTTCCACCCTTAAACACAAGCAACAAAATAAGATGAAAGCCACCACTCATTGAAGGTAGCCTTGCTTCTGAATTTCTGTGCTGCCATCAACTTAGACTGCTATTTTTCCACTTCCAATAGATATGTTTCTGGTTTTTTAATAGGGAGAAATTGGAATGAAATTTTATTCACTTGCATTATTATGCATGCTTCTCTGGTTTAAGATTTACAAAATCCACCAGCATGACTCAAGTATCACAATGGGTAATATGTGACTGAATAGTAGAGATTTATTTAATCAGTCCCTTTTACAAACTTGAACGATGTAGGTATTTATAATGTGCGAGAAAGACCCTACTTATTTAAAGACTGCAATGATATTTAAAACAAAAGAATGGGATCCAGCTGATGATAAAAGAATAGATAAAACCTCTGAATGTTAACAATTTTTCAAACATTAAAAATGTGGTTGTCAGTGGATTTGCAAGAATAGCGGGTCAAAACTTCTATTACATTAACTTTTTCTTTCATTGGAACTTTCTCCCTTACAAAAACCTGACTAAGAAACAGTGTGAATATATTTTTCACATAACTTTGAACTTGATGTATGAATTGTTTAAATTTTGAGTTTCAAAATTTGTAATGTGGAAAACAAAAATAAAAACTGTGCTGTACTGCTTAAGTGCACAACTTATTATAATGTCAGGCTCAATTGTTTAACTCCCATAGAAGTATAAGCACAAGTTCAAGGCTGAGTAACTAACTTTCATCCTAGCTGCTCCTCTAAATACTTTGGACCAAGAACAGTGACAAACCTCCCAGAAATTCCTGGAAACTACCACAACTGGTACAGCATTCATGGAAAACTAATGGAGTTTTGGGTCAACAAGGAAATATATTCAAATCATATTTTCTTCCTGGTGAACTAGTAGGAAAATGCTGATGTTTTCCTCACAACACTTAAGCAGGAATGCTTTATGTAAGAATATGGATTCTATATTCTGAATTCTTCAGTAAATGTTTAACCAAACCAGAGAAATCTTTTGTCTAGTGTTGAATGACAGTCCAAAATTTATTTCTGAAAACCACATGTTCTAAAAAAACCTCCTAACATGTTATTTGCAACATAATAATATTACAGAAATTATTTTTCTGCAGTTAAGTATCGCAGAAAACAAGCTTCATAGAGAATCAGCTCCTGGGGAGTTCAGCAACATTAATACAAGAAGGATGTAGCAGGAGGGCATTTATCAGTTCTTAGAAAATCTGTTTACAAATCTTTCTTGTATCATCACCCCATGATAGTCTTAAAAAATAAGTCACACACAGCTATTGGTTTATAACTTCCATTTTCATCTGTCTCTCCTCTGATGAGGAAAAATGGGAAGAAAAACAAACTTAAAATAAGCAAAACTAGTGATATCTCTGTCAGCACTAACATTCCTGGAAACTTCCTGAAGAAATTCCACTGCTTTTCTAGTGGATGATGTCATGCAAAGCATCTGTCCATCCCATCATAGATACTCATCTGAAATTCATTGTGCTTAAGACATCGCAGTATGTGTAGTCTGAGAAGGAGATGCAGTGTCTCACTAGCTTCTCTGGCTCTTGTCCCTGAACCAGCCAGGTTAAGAGTCTGATTTTACAAATGTAAAATGTAAAAATGATTTTACAAATGTAAAATGTAAGCCCGTTGCTGCATAACAATCAGCAGAATCCAAACTTTTTTAGATCAATTTTATCACTCCTGTATGATTCAGAATCAGGAAAGATAACGTCTTTCCTAAGAGGGCTGTAGAGCATTTTTTTTACTAGCATTAGGGCCCAATTCTCACATTTTTATTAATAATTAATATTATCTTTGCATCACAAGACCGTAATTCAACCTAAAGCTATTCATCAGGGATGTCCCCTAGACATCCATTGTACAAATGCTGACACGTGTGTGTGAACATTTCTGTTGTCACCTTTGGGAACAAAGAAGAGTCAGAATAAGCTTCTACAGAAAATTAGAGTCTCGAGATACAAATCTTCATCCCATGTCTACTCACTAATTCTGTAATTTTCTATACATTCTTAAAAAGAAAGTACATATAATTTATAATATATGCATGTAATCTTTCTCAAGGAGTCTTTTCTTAATGGAAATACCTCCTTTGACAAAAGTGTCATTTTTTAAATTGTTTGTTAAAGCTAAAAAGCATAGAAGGGAAAGAAGATCAACATGAAGGTCATTCTGTATCAGAAATTAAGATGTAATTCTGAAACTTTGGAACTGTGACACACATCTCCAATTGCATAGTGTAATGTCAATGACCTCTATAATGGCTGTACATGTTCTCTTAATTACGAAGAGACATCGCTGTGGGAAGAATCAGTCTAGTTTTTCTGCCTTTAAGCAACACAAAGCCCTTTCTTTAGACAAAATCACCAAAAAGTCAAACCTTTTCATTTCAAGACTTTGTGCATCGTGCCACAGACTAAAAGCGGTCTGCAACTTGCACACCTACGTAGCATTGTTGGTACATAACACTTACGTATGCAAAATATACTGTTTCACAGTTTCTAGTGGCAGCAACTGCAAAAGTGATTCTATTGAATACATTTCCTGGGGTTTTTTTGGTAAAACAGATTTTTCCACAAATTACAGTCCCTTAAATGTAAGACAAAATTAGTCATATAACTTTACTCTTACAGTATGGTTCATAAGCATGTATTAAATTAATAAATAATGATGATGATGATGATGGTAATAAATATACAAATTTATGAAGAGTCTTTTCTCTATAGATATTCCCAGATGAATACTACAGTCAGAATCAGCAGGTTATTTAATTTGCCCTAAATCTTCTCTGTTTTCATATTCCCACTTGAATAATAAGTTCAGAATCAGCACTTTATTAGGTTTGCCCTAATTCTAAACTTGAGTCAATGGGACTTCAAATTGATTCCAGTGGAAAATGAAAAACAGAACCCATTTTTTTCAGCTATCTATGAGGCGCCAAATTTGCTGCTTATTAGGACCTATCTAAATAGTTCCAGGTTCATAAACAACTCCATAGAATTAAAGAAATCTAAAAGCCTACCATACAATCCTGTTCTTACAGAAAGCTGCCAGCATACCTCTATCTCTTAATTCTTTACAAGCTCAAATAAGGCATGACTGAGGCCACCTCCCACATTCACCCCCAAATTTCTCATTGAAAATTAGAGAAAATTAAACTTTTCAGAAGTTATATTATCATTCACTTGGAACCAGAGTTCTCTACTATCCTCAGACATTAAATCTTAGATTTTTTAATAGTAAAAAAAATGACTTTTCTGCAGGCGTCATAACGTTGCAAAGGATGGGAACTATTACAACCACGAGAAGAGCTGAATTGTCAAGGGAAAAGTGGTTGGCAGTTGACGAGCTACATCATTTCCAATATCTAGTCAGACTAACGGAAAGCATGTAATGGCAGACCAGTTGTGCACAAGAAAGAACACATTATTCTGCACACTCAGCTGTGGATAGATAGGCAGTAGGAATGGTGGCAACTTCAAAGCCAGGTGATAAGTATCAGTTCTGTAGACTAAAGAGGTTGCAGTAGAGTAAGGGAAGCTTCAAGTCTTGACTTCCCCTACTAGATCCCAAATACAAATTCTCATCTTTCAAGTGCCTGACAGCCAGGAAGAAAATCCTACCAAAATCTCTGTATGGAGTGTCACTAGTTTAACTTTACAGATGGAGAAACCAAACTGGAGAAGTGGTGTGAACTGGCTCAGGTCAATAAGAAAACAGTATCGTATCAAAATCACATGCTTTTGCCTACTTCGTTCATTAGTTACGACAGGTGATTTGTGCATTGAAGTGCATATTGGTTCTACTGAGTACACCAAGATCCAAGAGAATAACTAGACATTAGCATGAACCCACCACATACAAATACTTCTTAGTCATATACCATCACGACAGTAGAGAAGGAGAAAGTGTCATTTCAGAAAGTGCACATCTTTGTGGGAAAAAAACTAAACTATGCTGGTCGGTGTAGAAATAAAGACAGACATCGAAGATAATTTTGTACCCTGACTTTGCTAGTGAATTCTATATATAACAGCACAGGTAAATTTATATTTGTCACATTCTACCAAATCATTCCCTGAAAGAAGTCTACCTTGGTCTTTGCAACTTACTCCTCAGGTACAGCATAGTACACAAAACCTCAGAATGCCCTTCACTATTCTGTAAAATCACATTTGTGAAGGTACACAATTTTCAACTACAGCGCAATAAACTAGACCAAGTATTTTTCCAGAAGCTGGTATGGTTTCATGTTTTCTGAAAGTAACACTAAGCTTTCTGGAAGACAAAAACATTGTATTAATTTCAACAAGAGAGATGGATGAACCTTTTTGTTTTAAATTACCAGCCAATTTCACTATGTTTATTAAAAGAAGCATAAATCCTCAAAGCTGCATATGTTAATGTTAGCCTCTACATAAAGTTATTTCTATCAGGAAATGGTTTTACTTGCCAGTCTGTTTCCCCATTCCCATCCATCAGCTCGGTAATAATGATGGAATAAAATTATATGTTCTGTAATCCAAATGTTTTCCCACAACTCCTTGGCTAGCATCTACTGTTAAAAGACTCCTAGGGAGCCAACCTGCAGCTGAGAAAAATGATCAAGTGCATTTGGTCCAAAATGCCTGTAAGCCTTGAAATGTAATTACATTAAAATATAGAGAATTTTATTATTTAATTTTGAAATTCTGATTCAATCTGACCAATCTGACACAAGGTCCTCTGCTGCTAGATGTAAATTCTTTTAGCATATTAGCATTCTATAATTTGCAATATAGACTTAAAATTAACACGGACCCTGCATCTCAGCTAGGCACAAAGGGAAGCAACAATCTTACTATATAAAAGATTATTGATCTGGCGTAGTAAGATGTATGCTATATGCGTAAGTGGTCTTTTGGAAGTATTTCAATATCAGCATTTTGAAAGGATTAACAATATTCAACAAGTACCCTTCTTAGAAGATAACATAAAGCAGACTGCCAATTCCTAATTACCAGTGACACAGTATTTAAATTGCTGTGATTTTACACGAGGCAGATATTGAAATCAATATCCTATAATGCTGAATCCTGGCAAACAAAATAATATATCAAATTGCATTAGGAAAATGATACAAAACTCTGCTTTAAACTGACATAAGGATTCTGTTTTCATATGGCTAAATGCGAAGGGCACAGCTTTAATACAGTTTTGAAAGACTTTGGGATTATTTGACTATCTCTCCTCTAGATTCTACCCTGACAAAGTCACTGTTTAAAACTATTAAATAAAATTAAAGCATTTATTGTTAAATTCATCAAATCATCTGTAAATACAACAGAACCTTAGTGTAATCTCTAGTGGATTTCTATCCCTCCTCCTAAATCAACATCACCCCAGTGGCCACTGGCATTAACAAGAAATTCAGCATGGGGAAGAAATACAGATCATGTAATAGAGATGCATATTGTAGATAAAGATTCTGAAGTGTAAATCAAAAGGAAAGTTTTGCTCACTGTATTTACTCTCTCAAAGTATATTTAGCTAACTGTTCAAGAAGGATAAAGACCATGGTGGCTACTCTGTTAGGACTGACTATAGGCAATGAGTTCAACAGCATGGCTTTGCACTCAAACATGTATCTTGCAAAAGATAATTAATGGAAAAATATGTTTATATGTTTCATTCAAGTCATAAGAGAATTGAATGAATTAAAATACGATTTTTCTTCAAAAAGGTATAAATATTGGATGCCTTTTTAAAAAGTTAACATGAAGAAGCAAATATACACAAAAAAAAATTGATGTAATATATTCAGAACCCAAACAAACAAATCTAAATGCTGGCTAGCCTGAGACATCTGGAATTTGCTTCCTTAAAATATCACTTTCACAGTTCAAACCATAGCTGGCATCAACTTCTGAATATCTGACAAGGAAGAATATCTCCTACAGTGAACAGCTGCGTGAACAGTCGTCATTTTTCCCACAAAACAGATACTCAGTAGAACAGTTAAAATAAAACATGTTTTAAACAGGAATACTTTGAATTTGCAGAGTAATAATCTCTATAACATGCTATTATTGAGGCAAGTAGGCCAGCTATATTTTAAAAAGATAAATGATCATATATGCAATTTGTTCAAGCAGTTACAGAAATTTGTTCAAGCAGTTACAAAAGCAGAAGGGCATGGAGTGACAAGAAACTTCTCCCATGTCAAAGTGTGCTATGCATTTTGTATTTCCTCTTTCAGAGGTATCTGCCTATTTTCTCAGAGAGGATACTGGGTGAGGTTATTTTTATATAAATGGGGATGAAAGGAAAAAAAAGATTTTTTTGGTATAAAGCCAGAAGGTCACTATTTTATAAATTTAATATTTAAAATTTTTTTTTTGTTCTGAAATTTTAACATAAGGAGCAAAATGAGAAGAGGAATATGGAGGCTCACTGATATGAATCATGTATTCTCCCTACCTTCTAGGACCCTGACTTAATTCACTAAAAATTTGATTTTAAAGATCAGTCTTTTTAATGAACAGCTCACTCTATCATAGAATCAAGCCATACCAATTTGATTCATTTCAAGGAATAATATAATTTTCACTGAATAGAAAATTGTGATGTATGTCAAAAACTTATCAGAAAATTGATATGGCAATCAGGGTTTATTTTAATGCTAGCCTTATTCCTAACAAAATTTATCATAATTTTATGTATTTTTCCTTATACTGAGTCACTATTATTACGTGAAATAATATTCTCTTGCCTTTTTCAGTACTAAATAGAGATTTTATTTTCTCTTTTAGAAGGCTCTTTTGCTGTCTTTACTCATAAGCACACAGACTAATCAACAACAGAACCGCTACAGATGGTATTTTTCTGTGTTGTAGACTGCACATCCTTGATACTCAAGCAAAACTACAGTCCTTTTTCTGTGATTCATGCAAAACCTCCCATTGAAAAGAGTTTAGATCCTTTTCGAACAAAGAGCATGACTGAATGCAATAAATATTCTTTCCTAGCTTACACTGTTTTTACACTGGTGTAGTTCAGATAACATAAATGAAGCTACTCCTGATTTAGACAGGTACAAGGACAGTTAAACCTACCGGGAATAACTTATATTACTATGAGTTTTCCAAAATAAATAAACTTGGTTAAACTTCATTCTTGTAATAAAAATTTTACTTCATGAAAAATTAATGAGATTTTCAAAGATAAAAAACTGGGGAAAAAAAAACCCACCAGATTTTTTTCTTGAAAATTACTTAAAAGTGCTATCAAAAATTGCATTCTAACGCCTGAAACTTTGACTCTAAATCAATTATTTCTAGTCTCTCAAATATGCAAGTCAGGATAGAAAAATTTTGAAAGGTTTTCTTTGTTGTTGTTGTTATTGATTCTAAAGTCTTCATTATGCTGTGGGACTCTCTACCTTACCAGACTGTAGAGATGCAGAAGCACACTAAATCACTAAATCCAAGCCAAAAACTATCAAAAAATCCAAGGAAAATAGAATTTAATGACCATCTTTGACCTTTAAAGAAAAGGTATCAACTAGGACATGTAGTTACAATTTCAGATAAAAATGGAAAGTTGGGGATTTTTCCATCTAAACCATTTTGAGTGAAAAAGTAGGACAAAACGAGGAGTGAAAACTCAAGACCCCTCCAGATCACGGCAGTCTGAGATGATCTTGCATCCTTCAGCAATGGCAACTTCTTATGAAGCTTCATTGGAAATTAACACATTCCAGGAACAAAAGATCAAAACTCAACAGCATAATTTCTATGTTGGCTCTAAAGAACTAAACAACAGCCAGGGTTTCTTCTTTGGCAGACATAATGGTTTTACTTGTCCTTCTGCCTTTTCTATTTCTTAGACTATTAAATAATTTATAAAATAATTCAGTATCTTTGATAGCACATATGAGAAGCATCTGATCCCTTCATCAAAACCTGACTGATGTGAATTTCAGTTACTATCTTTTCTCAATCAACAGATAACAACTGTAGGATTAGTCCTATTTATATTGCTATCAGTGGAAGTGTTGCCTCCTGTTTCAAATGAAATCATAATCTGAATACTTTATGATCCTTTGTTGAGACAGTATGCTAAAATTATAAGTCTCGCTATTATTTTATAAGGCTTCTTAGTGGTCAAGGGACATGGAAGGGGAATCTTGATCCCACTGAGGTCAATTGTAAAACCACCAGTACTTGAATGAAGCCAGCATTTTACCCTAATTTTGAGGGATTCTAAATATTGAGTGTCATCGTCTTCTAAGCTCTATACAATTTTTAACATACATAAACATATATATGTATTCCAATAACTTCCCAACTAAACATAAAAATGTTCCTTAAAAATACTTATTGGTCTTGTTATTATGTAAAGATAAGATTTTTCTCTGACATTACATGCAATTATATGAACTTTTCCATACAAATATTACATGTTCAACATAACTTCAAATAAATAAACTATGTTTTAATGTAAAGGGTATATAAACATAGAATAATATATAAATTACTATTGTTGCTTTAACCAAACTGCTACATCTCATAATTTTCTTTTTTGTTTATAATGGGGCCTAATTCAAAGATGCTAAGACAACTCAATATTTTCCATATACCTATATATTATGTAGTACCACATATTAAAAATTTACATCCAAATACTAAATCCATTGATACGATCATACCTAATATAAAAGATATTTTTCATTACAGTTTCTGGGACTGTGTGCTATTGAAAGTACAAGTGTCTTATTTTCTGAAACTATCATTTGTTCTTACTAAAAATTATTTTAAGATGTTAATAGGGTTTGATTTTTTTTTAAATGAATGGCAGATGAGAGAGAAACAGCTGATAAAGTAAACAGGATGCAGAATGACTGTAGCGTTTTGAGTATTGACACTAAGGACAGAAGGTGTTACATAATAAAGCACAGTCACAAATGATGTTTTCTTTCTTAGAATGAGTGAAATCTGATAGAAATGATGAAGGCAAATTATTCAGCCATAAATGTCATGCAGCTACTCAGTGAAAATCTTCATTTTCCCTTGATAATATCTCACTTATATTTACCTTTTACATTTTAGACTTAGGTCTTTGGTCTCCAATTTTGACATGAAGATTATATTTTCCTTTGATACATTTGCTCTTCTTTCACTCATATACCTTTACGTCCCGTTCTAGGTACACAACATATGTACTCTCTATGCTTAAGTAGCTGCAAGCAATGGTACATTTACTAGCAAAATAATAAAGAATGTCCTACATGCATCTGCAAAGTAAATGTTCACACTCCTTCCATTCGCCAAAAACAATGGGCACTGAATATGAATCATGTTTACCCAGTGATTTATTTGTAGATGGGATTGAGGAAACTGCTGTTTTTCTAAGCTCCCTCTTCCTTGGTAAAACTATCCAGTAATTTTGTGGTCTTGGAGTATGTACTTCCCCCTTGCACTTTTGTATTCTCCCTGTCTGACTGGCATGGCGAATTGCTAAATACACTGCAAAGCAGTACTGTTCACGTTCATGTAAAAACATAATCCTCTGTTTAATCCCCCTCTTCCCCAGCAACAATTTAAGGAATTCACAAATAAATCACTGATTTTATTTCAACGACGTAGCAGAGGCAAATATCAATACAGAGCAGACTCTGGGTCTCCCCTACCCTACAAAAATAAACCCAGATCGTCTTTGCACTTAATCCGGTAAAATTCTCCCCGGTGTTGTTTTCCCCGCTCCCAAAAATTAATTGCCACCAGCTGCTTCTGACAAGCATGCCATCCCCTTCCTCAACTCCAGCCGAGGGTGATGCTGGCCGTCCCCTCCAACCCGGGTGACAACCAGCACCCAGGACCCACCTTTCCTTTGCCAGGGACAACCCCAAATCACACCCTGCCTCTGGAAGATACCCAAATAACCTCCTCTTCCTCCTCCTCTCGCCCAGCCTCACAGAGAACAGAAGAGTGATGGCACCATGGTTGGCCACAGAGACACGTGGAGGGCAGGGAAGGCAAGGTGGGGAAGAAGGGAGCCGGGGAGGCGGCAGGGAGGGAAGGGGAAGGAGGGAGATCCACTCGTACAGATGAAACTCCATGCAGCCTGGCCTCCTACCCATCCCCTCCATAGAGCGATGGGGAGGGGAGCGGTGGGGCAAGCTGAAATGGCACCTTACCTTCACTGCAGTCCTTCCCCCGGAAGCCCGTTTGGGAGCAGTCGCAGACGGCCTGGTCGTTGAGCACCGAGCAGACGCCCCCATTGAGGCAGACGTCCTCCCTGGCGCACAGGCGGCTCTGCTCGTCATCCAGCTGCACCTCCTGGCTCTCCACTGGTGACACCTGCGTGTAGTTGACCCGGACGTCCGTTATCCAGCCCTTGAAGGGCTCCCGGTCCTTGACGGAGGAGAGCGTCAGCTTTAGCGTCGCCGACCGCAGCTCTGGTGGGAGCCCCCCTAAGAAGAGGCCGCTGAAGACAGTCATGTCCCGCCGCTTAGACTTCACCTCCACCCACTTGGCCTCGGCCCGGTCGATGATCAGCGTCGTGTTCTTGAAGTGGCGGCGGATGACGACGGCGTGCCAGAGGTTGTCGTTGACCGCCGTGTCGGAGAGCAGGGTGGCAGGTTCGGCGCAGAAGATGGAGAAGCTGAGCTGCAGCCGCCCACCCTGGGTGAGGATGAGCTCCAGGAAGTCACAGAAGCCCTCGTCATCGAAGTAGAGCACCAGCCCGCTGGAGCTGCGCGTCTTCATGTTGAAGCTCATCTCGCTCTCGCAGCAGGCATTCCACTTGGGGAAGCGGGTCCACTGGCCCTCCGCCCCCGGGAACTCCAGCCCGCTGCCCAGCTCGGCCCAGCAGCCCAGCAGCAGGGCCAGCCAGAGCAGCAGGCAGCCCCCGCGCCGCACCAGCGCCGCCCCCATCCTGCGCGGCCTGGGGCGAGCGAGCGGGGCGGCAGGGCCGGCGGGGGGCGGCGCTGGGGCCCCGGCGGCAGACAGGGTAAAATCTTTCCGGGGCGCCGGCCGCGCTGGGAGGTTGGGGCGTGCTCACCCCCGCCCCGGGCGCGGGGGTCGCTGCGGGGGACTCCCCGGGGCGGGGGGCTGCGAGTGCCCCGCGGGATGGGGTCAGGCGTGGGGAGGGGCCGGGGGCTGCCAGAGACGACCCGCAGCAGGGGGAAGGCGCCGTTGGGTCTCTTCACTGGTCGCCCAGGCTTCCCAAAAGATGTCCGGGAACGGGTGAGTCAGCAGAAATTTTCCCCAAAGCCAACATTACCAAACCGGGAGAAAAACCAAGATCGGTGGCAAAACCCTCCTCCAAGCGGATCCACCAGCTCGGCAAGACTGTAGCAATATCCCAGTGCGTGCGCGCTTCTTTTTACATCCTCTCCGCCAGCTGTAGTTTCCCAGGAAGCCAATTACCGATCCCAGCGCTGCCTCCCTAGGACGGATCCTCTTGTCAGATCACGGACTGTCTGCCATGGTGCTAGCGCAGCGTCAGCAGACGACAGGACTCATCGCTCATGGTTTCCTGAGCTGCCTCAATCCCAATGGGGTTGAAACCCAGAAGCTGTCAAACAGCCGAGTGGCTACTTGACATGCAAAGCCTGACAGCTCCTCTTCTGTTTGCTTGCAAAAGGCCAAGGCTAAGATCCAGGGGGGGTGATTTTCCTCTACTGTTTTTGTTTCTAATCTGCAAAGAATTGAAACAGAATAATAAGAAATGAAGACTAATAACGTGTTAAACCATAAAGTTGATCAATAGTGGATGTTTGTGATTAATTTCTCGTTTCAACTGCTGTTCGACATTAGGAAAATGAACTGCTGCTGTAATTTTGGAGTTACTCAGAAATCATAATAACTTGCAGCGCTAAACCTAAATCTTAATGTATATGCTTCTACTAGATTACATTTTTATGGTATAATCTATATGTAAACTACTTACCTTTCCAAAACTTTCCAATATTTTAGTAACATATTTTATTATTACAAGGCCGATGTTGAAAAGGGAAAGTGGTGTTTATTCTGCAGTTTGTTTTATTGCAATTTATTTATGGAAATACCAACACCTGAGAAGCTATAGGGTCCTATTAATGCAGATGATGCTACCAAACCCAGTTCTAGTTCTTTCCAGTGCAGCTCAAAAACATATAAAGTGGACTGAGCTCCCAGCAGGAACTGGCAGGCTTCACTGTACATGGCACACCTACTGGTTTATTTTCATGGGGTGAGGAAGAATTGCAATGGTTTCTTAGAAGGCTTTTTGAAAATTTCAAACTACATTTTTCTCTGCCACCTGGTTTCTTTTCCTGCTGATATTCTCTGTTATGGCAGGGAAAATCCAATTCAAGCCAGCTCTGATGTTGACATTATTCACAATGCAGATCAGCTAATCCCAGGTGTTAGTCCTCTGAAATGGGTTGCAGTATTTTATGTATGTTTACTCAGCTGCCCTTATTTAAGAGGACAACTCCTCATTTTAAAAATAATATATATGCCACAGTTCACTCTCATCCTCTGAAGAGGTCTCTGCATTCAAAGCATTTCAGCAGAGAGGCTCCCCTCTGTTTTCCTCCCCCAAGCCGCTACATATTTTCTGGAAGGTGTGTATTAGCAGATCTCTCCTGATGGAGCACAGGATCTCCGACACCTCCCTCACCCACCGCTTCCCCTTCACCTCCCTCCCATTTCTTAGCCAGCAGCACTTAGGCAGGCAGGATATCACGTCCAGAGCTGCTGCCAAGCCCTTTGCTGGGCTGGGGGGTGCGTGCGTGTGTGTGTGCATGTGCGTGTGCGTGGGGAGAGGGGGTAGAGATGAGCCTGCCAGGGTGAAACCTGCTTTAAGACAGGCACACACCTCAGCTGCCTGCACCTGACACGTTCAGAGCTGCTAAGTCACCTCCTACTCTCTCTTTATATTTAATTTCATTCCTCTAAATGTCAACACGTTTATTTTTATTAGTTGTCACACGCGAGGTGGGCAAGAGCAGCAAGGGGGAGGCAAGGAGAACCCCCAAACTTCGCAGGCAGATGCCAGCCGTGCCCAACCAGCACCAGCCAGCGCCGGGCAGCAGAAAGCCCCCGGGTTTCCCCCTCTCCGACCTCCCTGCCCCTCAGCAAGAGCCACCTCTGGCAACGCCGCTGCCAGCCGAGGGATTTCCGGCAGCTGCTCTGCAAAGCGCGGTGCCCGGGAGGCCCCGGGGCGGGAGCCCCCGGCCCACCCCCGCTCCTCCCGACCCGGCAACCCCGCTCCTGATTAGCGCCCTTTTTGGGTAAGGGTGCTGGTTGCGGGCAGGGGCGACGCTCGCTTGCGGTACCGCGCCGCGCCGAGCCGCCGCTCTGCCTTCAGCACCCGGAACAGCTCCGCCCTGCGCGGCCCGACGGGGCGGCGGCGGCGGCGGCGGCGGCGGCGGCGGGGGCGGCCGATCCCCGCGCCCGCCGCTGGCAGGAGCGGCCCCGCCGCTGCCGGCTGCGCCCGGGGGAATCCCGCCCCGCGTTCCGCAGCCTCTGCACCGGCGGGGGGTTGGACACGAGTGGGAGCCTCCACGTGCACGAGTGGGAGTCCGTGTGGGTGCACCGGGGGCGGGGCGGGGAGGTGCGGACGGCCGCAGGGCCCCGCTGCGGCGGAGGGGAAGGGAGCGGATTTGGGGTGCGTGGGGGGTGCGGAGAGGCGAGTGCTGGGTGGCGGTGTGAGACACGGCGAGCGTGCCCGGGGGGCGCGGCGGGAGAAATGACTTGGAGGAGTGTGTGTGTGTGTGTGTGTGTGTGGAGGGGAGGGGAGGGTCCGGGGTGCGTGGGTGAGGAGGGGGCTGCACGCCGGTATGTGGGGAGAGGACGCGTGGGGTGCGCGTGTGCGTGTGTGTGTGTGTGTTCCCGAGGGCTACGGGGAGCTGGGGCTGCGCTGGTCACCGCGCGCCTCAGGGGAAGCGGGGGGGGGGGGGAGGGGGAGGAAATGCGGGAGGTGCCGCGGGGAGGGGGCGCGGGGGCCGCGCAGAGGGGCGCAAGGGGCGCGGGGCCGGTGTCGCGGCTGCGTGAGCGCAGAGCGCCGGCCGTCCTTGCGCGGGAGCGCACGGGGGGATGGAGGGAAGGAGGGCAGGGGTCTGCGCGGGGAGCGGCACTGTGCGTGGGGCGCAGGGGCGGGAGGCTGCCAGGAGCCCGTGGGGTGTGCCGCGGGGAGCGGGGGGAGCCGGGCAAGGACGCGCGTGTGAGTGCGTGAGTGTGTGAGCGTGTGAGTGTGTGTGCGCCCGCCGTGCGTGCCAGAGCGATCCCTACAGGTGTCCGCGGAGAGCCGCCGAGAGGGGATCCCACCTCGAGAGCATCCCTGCCCGCTGCCGCTGCCTGCCTCTGTCTGCGGCGCCTGCCTTCCCCTCTCACTCACACACACAGCAGCAGCAAGAGGGGGAAAGAGGAAGGAAAGAGAGAGGGGGAGAGAGAGAGAGGAAGAAAGAAAGAAGAAAAAAAGAGGTGAAAAAAAGGAAACAAAAAAGATAGACGGGAAGACTGAAAAAGAAAGGAGAAAGACTGAAGAAAAAACAAACAAACAAACAAAATGCTTATTTATTACTGCCGATATAATGCACACACTGTCAATAAACAGCACAGTCTTGTCTAGTCATTTCCAAAGCAGAGGAACACTTTCATTCTCAGAAGAGGACAATTTATTAGCATATATATCTCTCAAACGGGCTCTTAAGTACCAGACATCCCTCCCAGTAATGTATATATGTATACACATGTATGTAGCGAGAACTATACACAAACCAACACGAATGTAGCTATTGCAATCAGTGCCTCACCAGTGAATTAATATGCGTCCCCTACCCCTCTACAACCATTTTTTTCTTCAAAAAATATGACTTAGTCACAGGTGCCCCGATTGAGCCTTTTCAAATTAGAAAAAGAGAGAGAGAGACACCCATAGGTCAATAAATCCTTAATAAATGCCAGGTCGGTTGGCATGCACAATCCTTGCCTGAATCCTTATTGTATAAAATACACAGCATTGTCCCTGGATGCGGGGAAGACCAGAGAGTTCACAAATTACCGGATGAAATAAAAGGATTTGAAAAACAACCTTGCTGCAGCCAAAGGGAGAAGCGCTCTAATTCAAAAGCAGACTTAACAGCATCATTAATCTTTTCCTTTCATTTCTACGTAATTTCTAGAATCAAATTCTTTCCTAAGCGGCTGGAATGATCGATTTTGCTACCCTCCCAGTCTGCAGATGTCTTGATTTTAATATGCTTATGATATAATTTCTACCCCTTCAAAAATGCATAGCATCAGCAGGAACCTGAACAGTTTCGAACACGTATCAAGGAAGCCGGGTGCCCTCTTTCTTCTGGCTCACAATAGAAAATGTCCCAAATTATCAATGCACTTCCTGCACAAACCCCTCGCCTCTTCCAGACCGCCGCTGATAAATAACAATAATATTGCGATATTCACTCCCATCGCTGCCCCGGCTTCGCGTTTCGCCAGGGCAGCTCACGCCAGGGAAAACATGCACCAGATTGATTTTATTCCCGAAGTCTCACAGACCCCCTCCCCTCCTCCTCCCGCCTTTGCGAGGGATAATAAATTACCGCATCCAACCCTTAACTTCTGCCTCCGCTCCACCATCTCCTCTCCTCGCCATCTACCTCTCCACAACGCCGCACGCAAACCCACCAGCCTCTCTCGCGCCGCCGCCTCCTCCTCCTCCTCCTCCTCCGCCGCCGCCGCCGCCGCCGCCACCGGCTCCGCCGCGGCAAAGCGGGGCTCGTCCTCCGCGGCGCCGCTCTGCCCGCGCTGCGGACGCGCCTCACCTGCGCGGGGTGCCGGGGGCCGTGGGCAGGCGCGGCTGGCCGGGGCTGCCTCTGCCGCTCGCCGACGGAGCGGGCGCTGCTGCGGGTGCGCGGCGGCGGCGGCGGCGGCGGCGGCAGCGGGCGGGGGCGGCCGCCGGGAGCGAGGGGCGGTGCCGCCGCGTGACGCCGCCGCGCCCGTCTGCCCGCCGGGGGCGGTGCCGCGCTCGCTGCAGCCCCCCCGCCCCTCCGCCCCGCCCCGCCCGGCACCGGCACCGGCAGCGGCATCGGTCCCGCCGCTTCCCCCCTCCTCTCGCCCCACCGGGCCCCGCCGCCGCAGAGGGGCAACGGCGCGGGTCGGGGGCGCCTCCGCCGCTCCAGGTGGGAGGCCGCGTCCGGAGGGACCGCGATGGAGAGGAGCCGCTGAGGGCAGTGCTGGGCCGGGGGGGCCGGGGGAGGGGAAACCCCGGTGCGCCGGCGGAGCGAGGCCGGTGTGGATGGGCGGGCACGCTGCTGCCGTCTGATGGCCGGGGAGTTGATGGACGGCACATCTGCAGAGCGTGAGATGCCGAAACACCGCGAGGGCCGGTGGGCACCTCTGCCAGCTGCCCAGCTAAAACTCTTCTTTCTTTGCATGGGTCTTTTGGTGGGTTTTGTTGTGGTGGTGGGTGATGTCGTTGGGGTTTTTTTGGTGGTTTTTTTTTTTTTTTTTTCCTTTTCTCCAGAACTGAAGCTCGCTGGATTCTGCACGGCACGTGGGATAATGGAGGTATAGACTTGTGACCAGAGCACACCCAAGAACTAGACCTGCAACCACAGGAGAAGCGTTTGGGAAAGCCCGGCCGCTTTCTGGCGTAGCGTTAAGCCTGTCTGACTGTTTGTTGCCTACAAATCGTCGCAAACCATTAGTGAAATTGAAGGCTTCTCAGGATCATTGGGTTTAGCTGCATGGAAAGTCTTTGATCGTGCCAAACACTCAGATCTGTCTATCGATTGGCCTTCTAACTTTGTTCTCGGTGGCCTACAGAAAGGTGATAAACTGATTGTGATTTGCATGTAGCCTTAGCCAAGGTCCTGGCAACTTTTGAAAACAGAGTGATGTTTGTCACACCGAGTCACAAGAGCACTCCAGTATTGGGCATCCCAGAATTTTCTGAGAATGCTCTGTGCAACCATACTTCTTGTTGTCCAGGGTGTGAACGTAGCAACTTAGTTTTGAACTGAAACTTCAGAAATAAGTGTAAAAAAAAAAAAAAAAAAATCCATTCTCCCACTACAGTCCCAGAGGAACTAGCCTTACGTTTTTTTTTAATGAAAAAGGCTTCCTCACAGATGACAAGTTTGATGAGGTAACCAAGCAACATGTTAAGTAACGAGAATAAAAGCTTGCTAGATATGCAATGTATCTTCAGTACTTACAGCATAATCAGACATCCCTTTTGTTCGGCCAGATGATATCCATATCCAGTTATTTTCAAAGGGTGAGAATTGCTCTTGACAGTTCTAGTAACTTGACCCACGCAAACAGAGCAAGAAGCAAATATGTCTTCTGCTATGAAAAGCATGTAAATTGTAGGCTGCTGCAATATAATAAGTGATATACATTTTTAAAAGAGCAGAATTGTAACCTGATAGAAGTTAGTATATTTTTTTGTGTGTGTGTGTGTGTATATAATGTGAAAAATAGTATCTTCTAACTGTGGCCTTATTTTTATTGTGCTGATGGTTAATACATGGTAAAGCTTCTTAAGCCCTTCGATGGGGAGAGTGAAAGCCAAAGCCCAATGCACCCTGGATGTGCTGGCATAGTGGAGGTGCTGGCACAGGTGGAGGATTCTTCCACCTTCTAAACTGAGGGACAGCTCAGTTATTCCAGCAGTAGCCGGAGGATGTTCATGTTTCTCTAAATCTGTAGCAAGAAGCCTGCTACAGTGAGAGGAGGGTTGGGAAGTGCCTACATCGGAATAAAGCAATGAGACATTGAGCCAGGAAGATACAGGGAGATTTAGGGAAATACAATTTCTTTAATTTAATGGTGTTTTTTGGTTGAGTTTTAGAAGAATGTATTACTTTTGTCATTCTCAGCAATTGTTGCAGCATATGGTGTCATGGTTGATTCATGCTGAAGCAGCACACACACACACACACAAAAAAAAAAAAAGAAAAGAAACAAAAAAAAGAAACGTGATTTCCAAACCCTCTCTCTTTGTAGGTCTTTCAGCTTGACAAATGTATGGAATATCTTGTAAGAAGTACATGGCCTTACAGAAACCTGACTTTCTTCTGCATAAATTAATGTTCTGTGTTATACCAAAATATTTATAGATTTTGAAAAGTAAAGAGATAAAAGCAGCAATGATATTCTTGGAAACAAACCAATCATATTTTCTGTCAGAGGGAATGTAGTACATTATCCAACTTGCAAGTCTGAGACCTTTTGGAGGAATGTATATTGTCAGAACAAAGTGCCTTTGAGTCATTAAAAAGTACATATGTGAAATTGTCCAACAGTTGTAATTTTAAATAAGAGATTTGTTGGCAAGCTGAAGGGAATGCTGGAGCTGTCTCCGAGGCACGCACATGCAATTGGCATGTCTGTCAGAGCTAATAAAAAAGGAAATAACCAGTCAAGGATCTGCAGAAAAAATAAGAATAATTCTGCTGAGGAAAAGAACCCACAATTAAAATCAAACTAAAGATGCTTGTAGAGAACACTGGTGATCTGAGCAGACGTGAGAAAGATATGAGGAGGGAGAAAGTTATTTCTGGGACAAAGACAGCAGGAATTCTTCTAAAGATTTGAAAGAGACAAAACATGTTTCTTTGCTGAAGCGGTCCAGGATAATGTTCAATAATGGGGTGGTTAGATTTTAGGGGTACCTCAAAGCTCTGTTCTGGTTATAATCACTCCACCTTTGCCTGACATCTTTCCCTTCTGTGGAGCTATCATCAATAATCCTTCTATACCAAACCAAATTCTTCTATACCAAACCTCAGACTCACTAGAAAGCTGACTTGTTGCATCACATTTGAATCCAAGTTTTTTTAGAGGACAGCCAGTAACATTTTTTTGAACAATTCAGTAGTACCTTTTGAACTTGGTCCAGAGTGAAGAACAGACAGGATGACAGATGTATAGCAGAATAAGGGAGCGGCATGTAATTGTCTGTATCTGCATATGGCCAGTGAGGTTTAAAGCGTGGAGGAAGAAAGGTATAATTTCTGCCTGTTCACTGCCATATTACCGGGCAATCTCAGCTGTGGGTGAAGAAAGTATGGGTAAATCTAAGGCAAGAGGAAAATAAAAGAAAAAGTCTTGGAAGAGAGATGGCATGCTACCTAGGTCCTCACTTGTTCAATTTAAACTAATTGAAGAAAATTTTGAAGTACTTGAAGATCTTGAAGTAAAAGAAAGAGACAAAACTACAGATTTCAACAAAATTAATTGCAGCAAATAATCAAATACCATACTGGGGGTATTTGACTGAGACGTATGTCTGAATTCAGAAAACAGAACAGAGAGGCAACTAACTACATGTGAATTGGATTTGATAGTTTCTCTAGATAATGCATTTTTGGAGCTAGCTTATACTTAACTTTGGAGGATTAAGGTGTTAAAAACTTGCTTAAAGCCAATTCTGAAAGGATAAATAATAAAGTAAAGGAGCATACTTATGAGGATTTAAAATATTTATTGACCTTATACCCAGTACTGGTATTTAATGATATTTCCAAGTCTTCTGATATTTCAGAAGCTATCATCAGCTGTGTTTAGTGATATAATATTCTAGTCATGAAGAGAGGATTGGAGACTCACATAGTTATAGGTGGCTTTTGGGCTCCAAAAGTAGTTTTGTCCAAAGAAAGCAAACATGATCAGAAAATGTGTAGGCATTCTGAGGAATCAGAAGATATTTGTGGACTCTTGGTAAGTTCAAAACCTCAGCTGACCATTTCAAAGCTGACCATTTCAAGGCTTACACATGTGTTTCCTTGGACATAACTGCTTCCTTGTATTTACTGTAATATTGAAAACTTAACATAAAACATGTTCAAGAGAATTTAACAGCAATAAGTAACATCTTGCTGAAGATCTCCATTTGATCCCCAAGATTAAAATCTTGGGATGATTCAGAGATTAATGGAGATGCCACTTTTTGGCTTGGTAGCTTCATTGCAGGGAATTGCTTAAAGCACTAAGAAAACCAGACCTGTTTAATAGTTCAAAGCATAAATATAGATGGTATCTATGTATATGAGACATGTGTGAGACACTGAATTAAAAGTTTTATTATTTATCAGGAGTTTCATATCCAACCTGTGGGGGGTTTTTTCATTAAATGAGAGGAAAATTTGATGAGTGTGAAGATAATTCTATCACTAAAAGATAATCATCGTAGAGGAAAATGTAGTGTGAAGAATATGGGAGCTAGCAAGGCCTCAAAAATCCTTAAAGTGCATTTAGAAAGACATCATTAGTGACAAAAAACTATAGTTTGATGGCTCTAAGTCTCAGAGCTGAAGGTACAGAACACTTTCACACATACCAGTTCTAACTCCTGTTGTGCACAAGGCTTGACTGATGGGCACAGCAGCACACATTGCCAGGAGAAATCTATAACGAAAGACCCCATATTAGCTCTTCTGAGCTGTAGAGAAACTCATTTATCAGCTAGCCCTGTTGATGAATCTTCAATGTGTTTCAGAATGGATTATGATATGACACAAGTAGCAATGGTTTTCTCGCTGAAGCTCCATGAAGAAAGTCAAAGGGGTGCAAAATGTCCTTCCTAATATATACGTTTGGATTTGACAACCTGTATCAGTCAACTGGGCAAAGCATGGTAAAACAGAGAACTGTTAAATCAACTGGCAAAAGCACATTTGGTTTGGTATTAACTCTGTTAATAAGAAGGTTGTTGTAGAATTTTCTTTATAGAAGAGTTTGGTAGAATTGATATGAACATCAATACTATGATTTTTTTAAAACTGTTAGAGTAACTTTCATATTAATGATCCTACTAATTTTAAAAGAAGCCCCTCTGTTCATGTCTCAGAAAAGTGATTATTGTGAACTTTATGTGGTAACATGACATACCATATATTAAATATTTATGCATGCAGCAGATATACATCTCAAGGCCATCCTTGCAGATTTGAGCTTAAGAATAATACTTGTAAATACTGCGCAACCAAATGCCTTTGACTGCAAAAATACAGGAACTAAATACATTTAGAATAGCTAAGTCTTCTTTAGTTTAAATCTTTGCTTTTTAATGTCTTACAACAGTTTTTAAGCAGCAAAGTATAGGCAATCCTTTAGATAAGAAAGAAAATTGAAGAGAACAACAAACTGTTGTATGGTGTTGAGTGGACAACTTTCACTAAAAGAACTTGGAAGCTCCTGTCATCCCATAAACTGCCTGAAAGAAATGTGTAAGAACTCCCACGGTAAACAGACGTGGGATTCATATTTTGTTGCAATCCCCAAGAGAGATTATTTATACCCTGAAGTATTTTGCTTAATATTTCTTTCAAAACTCTTAACATTTAAGAGTCTTTTATAAAGGTTTCTTATACAATTTCCCATCATTCCTTTTAAAATCTCACTAAATTCCTACTCATATGTAATTGATATCATTTATATGGAATTTACATGAATGCCATTTGTGTGTCATTTGTATAAATTTGCATGAAATCCATCATCATTGTCATTCAGCCACCTTCCTCATCCTCTTTGCTAGGACACGTCAGTGTGTTCAGGACACCCATGTGTTAGGAGAGCTTCTGGGTAGGCTCTGCAGCGTGTGGCTCCGAGTACAAAGCAAGCTCTTTTCCCAAGACCTCGCAAATTGAAAAACAATGTATAGCAAGTCTGTAAGGCTGGCAGAATGACAGGATATTTTAGTGTAAATTATCAGTGTGCCCAAATCATAGATGTAGTATGCAAATTAGCAGAAGCAATCAAAGAAATTGCATCTCACACAGCTGCAGGATTTGGGCTTACGCGGGAACTTCCCTCGAAGGTGCTGAGTGCCCTCAGCTCCCACTAACCACTAATGTGGGCTGAGGGTACTAGGAAGAACTTGTCCCATTTTGAATCAAGCCTTTTGATGGCTTCAAGAAAATCTCTGATTATAATAATTTGTTTTATAATATGTCACTCTACACTTATGAAAAATGAGTATACTTGCTATAATTCAAGTATTCTACAGATACTTAGCTGTACTAAAAGTGTGCCAAGTATACTAAAAATATATTACTTTTCATAAGGGTATAATTTCCTAGTAATCAGAAGATATACTCTGATTCAAAAATTGCTATAATTGTTAATGTTGGTAAGAATTACTGAGGCATCAAAGCAGAGGAATATTTGTGGTATGAAGCTGCAGATAGGTAGTTGAGATTATTGGTGATTTAAACCATAAATGATGCACCTGCTGAAGAGATTCACTAAGGGAATACTGCAGTGTGCCAGATGGCTAGTATTTTTACACTTCAGGGCAGTTTTATCGTTGGGTTGCCTAGTTCGAAAAACCTTTCACTAAGGGAAGTGAGAGTTGCCCTTTCCAGAAATTGGAGTATTAATTACTATTAGTTTAAAAGCTTCATTCAGTTTATTTTTGTTTAGTCCCCACAATCTGTCTTGAGAGTCCTCAGTGTTATCATTACTTCTTAACAGTTCAGGTGTTTGTAACACAGTGCAGAAGAAAGTATCAGAGGAGGCAAGTAGCTGTAAGACAAGGGCCCAGATGAAAGACAGATTAGAAGGCAGCAATGACGACAGCTTGGGGATGCAGTCACTGTACATGAAGTGGTAAGAAAAAAGAAAGCAACCAAAGTTAAAAAAAAAAAAAAAAAAAAGCAGGAGTTGTTGTTGGAAATAAAGAAGAGGGCAAAGGAAGGGTGACGAGCCAGACACAAACAAAAATAATTGAAAAGCAAGTAGGAACCAGGTACAAGGAAACAAACCAAAACTGCTTGATGATGGAGCATTTTGGCTGGAGTAAAAAAAGAAATAATGAGGTGTAGGACAAATCATAAATACTTGGGCATCTTATGAGTTTACACTAGCCCTAAGGAACAAAGAAGATAGAAAGTTGACTACTCAGGCTGTATGGTGGAGACAGAAGCAAACCCTGGCCAAAACCAGAAACATTTGCATTTAGTTGTATTACGATCATGCCAAGGTCAGAAATACTGTGAGAGTAGATTGGAGCAGTTGGGAGAATTGTCTGTGGCTGCTGGCAGCATCTTCCCCTGTGCCTGGTTGACACACATGTTCTGTGGCACAGCACGATTTTTTGTGTCTGATCCCGTGGTGCAAATTTGACTGGAGAGGGTAAACTTTCCACTGCTATAAATGAATGTTGCTCTTGTGGTCTTGTTGGAAGGGAAAAGTAGCAAAAGATGTTATCATAATGTTATTTCCCTTCTGTTCAGCACTAAACCTACTCACTTCAAGATTCAGACTAGACAATGCTATATATTGCTTTTCTTACACAATGATAATGATGTTTCTGGTCTGACCTTCCAAGCAACCAGTGTTGAACGTGTTAATGCATTTGCCATAAACAAATTCTTAGCAGCATTCAAACATGTCTCTAGCTCCATAGTTCTTTCTAGTGCCACCTGCAAACACCAAAAATTGCAAGAATCCAGGACAGCCTGTTCTCTCAGCCCAGGAAACTACTCCTTCTACGCAATATGAATTCAAACTTTTCTGTAGGATCTGGAAGGTTTGTATCTTTTTCTGAGAAATATACTTCTCTGATGTCAGGATGTAAATTGCATTTGTGTTTTTAATACTGCCAAATTAGTGTTTGCTTCATGAAATCTTTGAGCCATACTTTGTTTTTCCTGTTGCTGTTTCAACTGTTTGCCTTCCTCTGCTGTGTTCAATAGATAGAGTTATTTTTTACTCTTGTTCTTTCTCTGTGATTCTTTCCAGCCATTTTGTGACCACGGCCTTTGCCGACTACTGCTTTTGATTTAGCTGTACATTTGTGCAAAAATACCATAGCTACCAAAGCAGTAGAAAAAACAGAGATTTCACAGAGACTTACATAGTGGCAGGAGAAAAGGTCAAGATACTGCATATTTTTAACAACACATTCAAGTTCTCTCATGTATTTGGTAAACTCTTGTTTTGCTGGATGCATTATAAGACAAAATTTTATTGTTCTGTAGCCAGGTACCCCAAATTGAACAACCCACGATAATCTGAAGAAGGCTTTAAAGATCCAGATTGAACTGCGAGTACTAATTAGTAGCTATTCTCTACTAATATTCCTCTGTTGTCATAGATGCGATGTGCTGGTTCAGTGATGTGTATTCATATTTATTTTCTCCATATTATTTTACATTGCATTTCTTACACATCATCTCAGCAGCAAACTACTTTGGCTGTAGTGACCATTGGAAAGGTGTCTTCATCTACTGATTATGCTTCTTTCAAGTTATTTCAACATACATAGAAGCATTTAACTTGACAAATGCTAAAAGCATGAAGTAATAAGCTTTTATTTTAAAGATGAATAGGCTGGATCATGCTCAATTATTGCTAAAGCAAATTGGAAGCTGGAAATTACTCTACAACCTGCTTACAAGATATTGTTTAGCTTGAGTTCTGTATTTATCAGATAAGCTTATAGCAATGTCTTCCAAGAGGACGGATCATTAGTAATTGCCAATTTTGAAGTATTGCTGGGTCAGAAAAAATAGTTCTGGTCTTGCAGACAGTGAAATTACCATGGTTATGTTGGTTATAGACAAAAGACCTGGGCTAGTATACCTCAAGGCTTTGATCCTATAATTTAGCTAACGCAGGACTCCAGTAGGGCTTCCCTCCTGGTTCTGAGAGCATATATTGATTCTTAGGCATTCAATGACTTAATGCTACAGGCAGAGAAACACACAGATTTTCCTGATGTTTGCAGGTTTCAGGATGTTAAAATTATGCAAATTGAGCACAGTTTGCCCAAAAAGCAAATTAGCATTGTGCACCTGTAGCAAGCATAATATGTGTATTTCAACGAAAGTATGAACATTCAGCACATTTTTACCTCATTAGCACTCCAGGGGTAGCAGTGACTTAATTCTTTGCTGTTGCAAGCTCTGTAGCTGCTACCCATAGACATTTTACAGTTGTCCATAAAACACGTTTGTCAAAAACAAACATAAATTTTATGAAAAGTATTGAGAATCCAGGGTAATGATTCATTCCTTTATAGAGTGAATTACTCTGCTCAGGGTATAAAACCTTTGGCATCCTAATTCTGTGGGGCATAAAATGGAATGCCACTCGCAGAACTGGGCTGCCTGGCTTTGTAACACTTCAGATTTGGAAGCAGATACTTGCTATTGGGGATGCAGAAATCATAGGGCACCTGTTCGGACCATATGAAGATGCATTTTGGAAAGGAAGGCTAAGATGAAAACGGCCTAGGAAGAGCATGATCCAAACCCCACGGAAGTAAATGGACTTCACTGTGACATGGTGCAGAATGAAGGAGGGGAATGTAAAATCCTATCTGTTTGTGTGTTTCTCTTGGTTTATGACAGATTTGTTGTTGGATGGAAAAAGTAAGCTTCAAGTCTCCACAAAGTGGTAATCACTTTGATATGAGGAATAAAAAACAGTAAGTTATCGTTGCATTTTGCCCCACGTGCCAATTTTTTTCTCATATAGTTGAATATAGAAGATCAAAAATTTTGCAGTGATCTTGTTAAGTTCCCTGTCACATGTTGGAAAAGACTTGTTTTGAAAGCTTTCTTGTAATCACCCTTGAACTGTCCTATTATATGAGCAACAAACCTTCAAGACAGTTTAGTTTTTGTTTCCTGTTAACTGAATTACTAAAAATGTTCACCTTTTATTAAGAATGCCTTTTTTTTTCCTGAGTTGTCCTCCTCCTGTTCTTTTCCAGGTTTAATTTTGTTTGTTTACTATTTTATATAGTTTTTAGGTATTTTAGGATTTATTGAGTTGTTTTATATGGTAACTTTTATACAGTCTGCTTTGCTGAACATTCAGCTAAGTCCACAAGTGTCCCTGTAGATGCTATAGGTACTTCTGAGTGACATCTGAACTTTTCTTTCTTTTGAATAGTCCCAAATCTGTTGTTAAAACATTTTGAAATTCAAATTTAGACATAATATAGGATATAACCACATTAAGCACATCAGCTGCACATAACATGGAGCTGTGTTAACAATTTTCTGACGTATTGATGAATTGTTAACTATCAACTTACGTTACAAGCCTGAGAGCAATTATGAACATATAGCTGAAGGTACCTTCTCAATCCACTGTTTAGAAAAGTTAGCAATTTTTTTGGGGATGTATAGAGAATTTAATGGTGAGCAATACTAGGAAATAACCAATATTAAAATGCTATGCAACCTCATCTAAAAGGTTTGCTGAAGTGTTTGTCCATCTGTCTCAAAAAGAATATTGTTGGATTTCAGAACAGGTTCAGGAATAGGAGAGGAAAATCAATGACAATGCTGGGACATCATAGGAGCGCTCATAAAAAACGTGAAAAGACCAAAGTTTCCTTTATGAAGAAGAGTTGTATGAGTGAACACCTAAGAAAAAAACCACATGAGTAAAAAACCACCCCTGACAACAATCCTCAAACCTACAGAATAGCCTAAAAGAGAATAGATTGGAAGTTATTGTTTCTTATCATATATAATGAGGAAGATATTCTGTGAAATATCTATCTATCACATCTGCTGATGCAAATCTGTGGGAAAATTCTTTTTCATGCAGTGTATAATTAAACTATAAACCACATTTGTACAGGTTGCTACTGAGGCTGAAGACTAAGCAATATTCCAAAAAGGTTTGAATATTCATGTAATGATGAAGAAATTGCAAAATGTTGATAATGATGGCTGCCAACACATTTTTGAGGATTGGTAAACTTCAAGATGCCACCAAATCCTTAGCAGTTCTGTTGGGATGATTATCTGCCACAGTAGTGGTATGCAATTCTTCCTTCTTTATTTGAAACATCTCAACCTGACCATTGTGAGAGACACCCTGCCAAAATAAAAGGACCTTGACTGTGTTCCAGTAGGCAACTGAGAAGAGCTTTTCCTTCCAAAAGAGGACTCCTGTGTGTCTGCTACTTCCTTCAATGGGTTTTCTTTCTTCCCAGTATAGTTGTTGTGTTGCTGCACCATTTTGTAGATAGACGTACATCTGTTCTGCTCATGCAAGAGTTAGCCAGCTGTGTGCCAGCTGTTAGCATAGCACTATGTCTGAGCTAATGAGCCTTGCTGAGTTTTTTTTTTCTCCATAAATGTTCCAAGGGCTCTTAATCAGCAGCAGATTCTCTGCTGAGTGATGTATGACATCGTTTGCTCTGCTCTCTCATTCTTGTGTAGCTGTACTGTAGCCTGTATGCAGACATTTAGTGACCTGTTCAGTAAGCAAGTACAGCCTATTTAAATTTATGAAATGTCCATAGGCAGATGTAGATTTGAACATGATATATTCATCATTTTACTCATCAAATCAGGTGTCTGCAGACAGAATAGCATGTTCATTACTTGCCATTTTTTTCAAACCTGTGTAATTTTTATTACTCAAACTGGTCACATGAATATTTTCACAAACAAAAAATATAGATTTCAGTGTTACTGTGAAGCAAGTAAAAGGGGTTGTGAACATTAATAAAACTGAATTCAGGACTGATGTTTTAAAAATATATATTCATATTTGCAAATATTGCCTGCAGTATTCAGTAGCAAACAACTGACTGAGGGATTTAGGGAAAAGACTTTTCTGATGTAGCATGTTTTTTACTTACATAATTAGGAACCAGCAGCTACTGTTTGCAGTAACAGAGCTTAAAGATTATTAATACGTCCATTCTCCCTTCTTTGCATTTGAAAGAATTTATCACTCATTAGTACATTGTCAAAGACAGGATTATGTCTCAGTCCTATGTGCACTCACAGGGAAACCCCTGCCAACTCTTTTAGTTGCTGCCAGGAAGCCAGTGAACAGAAAATGTTTTGGGTTTGGGTTTTTGGGGGTTTTTGTTTGTTTGTTTGTTTGTTTGGAGTTTTTGTTGTTGTTGTTGTTTTGGTTTTGGTTTTTTTTCCAGAAGCATGGAAAAATAATAAGCATTATCTTTAAAAGGAGAGTCCTTAAGAATAGAAACTGAAATGATGATCGTAGGCAATAAAAGGCCTCTGCACACCTGTCAAGACCGTGGTCAAGGAGTCTCAATGTCCCTCCCAGGGGACCCATGAATTTCTTCTGTCCTCTCTTTACTGTGTCCTCTTGTAGTTCAGTAAAGGCATGCTGAAAGTTGAGTAGTTAATGTAAATAGCTTTTACCAGAGAGCTCTTTGGAGTTAAGGTATTGAACTTCTGCTAGTGGAGGACATACTGACAGCACGCTGAAGAGTGTGATCCAAAGGTCTCTGAGCTATTTCAGGGGCATTTCCATTGCTTTATGGCCGTCAGTGAAGACGTGACATGTCCTCTTGAACAGTTTTTCAACCTTGGGTTTGATTACATGTTCTTTCATTTTCCTCATAAAATTACTCTCAAAACATTGCCACCTTGAAGGCATATAAGAATTTAATAGTACAGCACCAGTAATGGAGTAAATCAGTCTAAGAACTATTCCTTATGGCATAAATTACACAACATAGTGTGGGTCCCCTGGGAATGTAAGTGAAGCTGTGACAAGGAATTTCTGTTGCATAAATGCTGCCATTTTCCCCCATCTACTCAGTTTGATCAATGGCTATGTTACATAGTAACCTTCATATTATATGATGATTGTGATGTGAGTACAAATGCTCATTTGTAGGAGGCCAAACTATTTTCCTTTGGAACATTTTACTGAAACAGGTGAGCAAAACTTTAAAGCCAGGATTAGTGGTAGGACTTTAGGACAATTACTTAGTGTGATGCATAGGTTAATGGCAGTTATATGGTCACTTCCTTGCACATCACATTGAATTATTATCCTTTTCTGTTTCTGGAAACATAATTAGTCTGTGATGGATGGGAGGCTAAATTCAGTACTTGGGGTCAAGCCACACCTTATAATGGAATAGCTGCAGATATCTTCTGCATTTTGAGACATTAATTTGCATCCAGTCTATATCAAATCTTTCTAGCCTTTCAGGCCTTGTAAACTTAGAAAGCCGTAGGCTATCTTCGTAAGGGAAAACTGATAATAGTCTTCAGTCTCCTCCTGCCCCTTTTACCCACCTACTGTGCAACTGAGAGTTGTGGGGTAATCCAGGATAGAAATGATGTCCTTTCTACTTTTTATTAAGTACTGCTTTCTATTTTTAGGAGCTTGACATTGAACTGGTCATAATCAATATGTATCTCTTGAGTAGAGCTAAGAGAATAATGAAAATTAACGTTCTCTAGCATTTGTTTGAACATGATTTGACAATGTACTTCACTAATATTTACAGCTGAAGTTGACTGAAAAATTTCTAATAAAATACACTGGAAATATGCTAATTTGTTGAATTTGAAAAATTGTGGAAATCTGTTGATTTCCAGAAAGCTTTTAGGTGAAAATGGCGTGTTTGATTGTAAAGTGTCTGATTATCTGTGACCCAACTGAGAAGGAACTTTAAAGACTGATGTTTTAATTGTGAATATGACAATTTAAGACAGATAGGTTTTATGAAAGCATTAAAAGCATTCAGGGTTTTTTTTTCAGATCAAAATAAAAACAAATACGGAAGACTTAGGAGTTTCTGTGAAATATGTTGGCTTTCTTTGTAGTCTCTTTTATACTCTCAATATTTTTCAGGGCATGTTTTCATCAGGATGTTCATGTAACATGAAATTCTTCACTGTTTGGAGGGATAAAAAGAAGAATTATGCAATATTTAAGTCTTATTTAAGACTGTGAAACAAGGAGGAGGTGAAAGATACACATTGTATAGGCTGAGCGTTATGCCTGGGCATAAAGATTAATTTTACCTAAGAAAAGTGCTGGGTACTTATTTTCAGAAAAAAAATGCACTGTCAGAAATTTTAGCCCTGATTTATTTTAAACATAGAATTTGTCTGCTTAAATTGAGAACCTGGGCTCTCTGTAGAAGCTAATGAAGAAAGATGAGCTTATTCAGGAGAGATTGAGAGCAACCCTCGTCTGCCTTTGCCATGGTGGCAGCTTGGCCGTCTCCCCAGAGCTGACCTATCGCATGCCATGAGCAGTGTGCCCTGAAAATACAGAGCGCTCGAAACAATAGCAGCTGGGAAGGTTTCTGCAGAACGATGTATTTTCATACTGATCATTCATAACAATGAATACGAGTATCAGCTGAAGTCTTGTCTTCTTGCCAAATAGATCACTCGAGGTGAATGTTTTTGTCCATCTCTACACAGAAATTAAAAATAATTAGAGAAGGAGTGTCAAACTGTTTCTGAGAAAAAGAAGCTCTATTTTAGGACTACGCCTGCATCTGGGTATGCATCAAACACAGGTATTTTTAATATCTGAAGATTTTTTCCACTTTAACATATATAGCATATGAATGAACTCTATCAGCTTTGATGAATTTAATTTTCTTTTGCTATTACTTAAACTGTGGGCTCTTACCTTGCTACTGTATCCACATTAAGAGATAACACTTTCAGTACATTATCATCTTTAGAGCATTTACATATGAACGCTGCAGACCAGCAAGCAATCAACTTCTAAAAAAAAAAAAAAAAAAAACAACTTTATTTAATCATTTTAACCAAGGTGATTTCTTTATAGGATAAGATTTTTTTTCTTCATAAATTCCTGGAGTGCAGCTGATAAGCTCGCAGCTACTTCAAGGAAAAATTGAAGAACATGCAAATCTATTTTATTAGTAAAATTTAAAAGCATGTTTAAATGTATAGCTCCACTAAATAGATAATGCTTCCTTTTTATTAGTGCTAAGAAGCCCTGGGACTAGCAAGGGCTGGCAGTGTCCTCAGGGCCCTGGCAGTTTGCGTACATTATTTGTATTTTAAAAACCAGCATTGCTTATTTTTGCCAAGGAGTTCTGAAGAATTTGTAAGTTGGGTTCTATTCTTAGGTGCTTTCTTTCCCTAAACAAACCACCTGACAACAGTCAGCAGAACATCTGGGAAAAAAAGTGGAACGACTCTATAGGTAAGTATATGTTATGCCCAAATGAACACTCAGATGAGCATGCATATTTAAAGAAAACCCTTGTCATGAAGACGGAAATGACATTTACATAATGATTTTACTGCTGCTGCATGACTTACTGTATAAATCTTTAATTCTAAATGAAATTCAGTGCATCACAAATATACAGAAAGTCCAAAGTCTTTATGTTTTCATGGCTACCCTCCTTCACATTTATTTATATAATTTTATTTCACCCTCATAGATGAATTTTGATAACTCTCCAGCTCCCTGGATACTCATGGGCAGTTTTGAAAAATTGGTTAGCTTTGTTTCCTAGGTTTTGTATCACTTCAAGCTATCCATAGTCTAAATTAATCAGTATTAAAATCCCCTGAACCATACATAAATTTCTTTCTCCAGTTTCAGCTTCTTTTTTTCCTCTTCTTTTTGCATATTGCATAAGAATTTCTAATACATGAAACAGATAAATGGTTTATAATCCTAATAAATTCTGCTCGGGAAAGATTAAATTTCTGCACACTCACCACAGAATTTGCCAGGCAGCGCTACCCGTACTGGGGCAGGGCATGGCTGCTCTCCAATACTGAAGTTATTCAGGTGTCCTCTGCCTTCTCACCTTTGCTTTTTACATCCTATCACTTTATCTTCCACCAGAGACAAAATTCTGAATTTCTGTGGAGAAACATGGCCATAAATCTGTTAGGAACGTGTATAAAAAATATCCAAGAAAAAAAGGATATAATCTACTAAATTTCTTGTGAGCAAATTTAAGGAGCAATCTAACCCTTAGTCAGTCTCAGCCTAATAAAGACACTGGCCTATCTGTCACCGGCATTGGGGATCAAATTGCTCTTCACAAAGTAAGCCTTTTCCAGAAGACCACCAACTGGTGGCGGCATAACAAGATTCCTGGTCTTCATGCAGAACTTTACCAGCTCATTTTTAGAGAATAATTTCTTGTTGTTATTGTTGAGTTCATGGAAATGAGAATGAGAACACAAATTGTTTGTGTGGGGGAAAAAAAAAAAAATCTATTTTCTGCAATTACTGGAGACAATGAGAAATGAGAGTTTCCCAAGGGAGATCAAAAGTAGCAACTGCATTTTTTACATTCATAATTCATTTCCTGGGTCTGCCTTTGCATGTGGGGTAAATCAGCTTTGGTAGCTGATAACAGCAGGACACTCTTTTTCTGCATATTCACACCTACATTCATCAGTAGCTATATGGGGGAGGGGGCAGGGAAAAGATCAGGTTGTGTTTATTCCTCATCTCTTCATGTTGCAAACAGTAGTCCTGGCTCACTTCCTAGTCCAATCCTAAGTTTGCTTAGATGGGGAATGGAGTTGAGGCACACAGAAGAATAAGTAATGTATTATTATATGGTTGCTGTCCAAGAAAGTGTAATTTCTGAGAGAAACAGAGTATTTGAAGCTGGAGTACCGGGTATCAGAAAGCATCATAGCTCCATTGTCTCCATTTCTACAAATACAAATTTTGCTTGGAAGTCTATGTACTTTGAGTTTTTGAGAAGGGATGAAAAAAAAATCCGAAAAAGGTGATAGTCAGAAAAAAGCAACTTATTGTAAAGGAACTCTGTATTTATCTCTCACTTCTCCTGTTGACTCATTTTAAAGGCAGACACCTGAATAATTCAGACAAGTAACTTTCAATATCATGAGTTCCTGGGGGGTAGTAAGAAAACCAGGAACCTATCCAGTTTTCTTCAACAACAAGAACTTCTTTGAAAACTATGCTGACAGTTCTGAGCACATTCCTAATTATACAAACTTCTTGATCTCTCTCTCACTCAGAAAAACATATTATTAACTCTCTTACTATCCTCTGTTTCAGAGTTTCACTACCAAAGAGTGTTTCTGAATAGGTTGATGTTGCTTTCTGCAAAAAAAGCTTTCAGTTTCAAGATGCTCAGAGTTTCTGTAAGCATTTTCAGTCAGAAAATAAAAATAAAAAGGGAATATATGCCTGCATTGTAATAGAATCTTTCTTACTGTTTCATGATTACTGATAATTTCTTACTAGTTGAAAAGCTAGGTCCCTTCAGAGCTGTGAGGAGTGCCGACTCCAGTCAGGCTTACTGAGTTGTCAAAGAGTGCACTTTGGTAAAAGAATGATGCTATTTCCATTTAAAGAAGTAGCTTGATCTAGAACCTGGCCACCTACAGGGTCTAAGCAGCAGTCATGTATCCCTAAACAAGGTATCATATCAGTTCTTTTGTAAGTTTATGATCTTTTCACAACCAATTTGTCACTAAAAAGTAAGCTGTTTGCATATTGTACTGTTTCTTGCAATTGTTTAATAGTTATTTTTCCAATGGGAATACATATATGTTGTTTGAAGCTTTTTGTGGCAAAAAACCATGTTTGATCTGTACGTTGCTATATAAATATTTATCAGAAATAGCAAGAGCAGGCTTGGTTTAGGCCCACACAAATGCAGGAAGACCAGCTGCACTCTTCAAAAAGAGCTGGTAGCACATGAACTCTCTTTCAATCAAGACTGATGAATTTATTAGCATATGTGAGATTGTGTGGGAGCTTCGCTGGTGGAAAATAACACAGCAGAGGAAGGAGACTTGATTAGCAGGGTGTCTTGGCTCAGTAGTCGATACTCCAACTTAATCCAGGTATTGCATTACTTCAAGCTTCATCCAGGTGGATGACCAGCTGAGATGCTGGTCACCTGTTGAAATAGTTAGATCAAACCCCTGAAACACTCATCTCCTCTAATGGTTTAAAGAAAATTGACAGTAGGGTAGCAAGTAAGGTGCTGAGACAGTTGTATATCAATCTGGTATAATAATACTGTCTTCTTATGCTCCTCTATCTGTTATGATCTAAACAAGACATGGTAGATTGATACTAAGTGCTTTCAGACAGGGTGTCTGTGTTAATATAGAATTTGCCTTAGTGAAGTAGATCTGTGACTGATTCATTTTACAGTACAAATAAAATTTTACAATGAAATAAAAAATGCCCCTTTCAGTAATGATACATATAGAGAATAAATGTTGAAAGATACATCAGAGATCAAAGCCACTAATTTCTATTCATTTCTCATATCTACTTTTAGACTTTAAAATTAATCATTGCAGTATTTTACAAATACCTTTACAAATCTTTACATATCTTTACAAATAAGCTATTGCTTTCAGGCCCCCATTTACCACAATGCCAATCTGCCATTTTAGATACCAAACATGCAATGTGCTGCATCCTTTCCATGACAAGATGCCACATGCAATGAATTACGTCTTTTAAAGAACGGATAAATGTTTTAGTGTCTTTGAGAGAAGTATTCAAAACAATACTTCTGCTAAGGGTGTAGTAGTCTTAAAGAAATCCTCCATTTTTTCATGATGTGAGAATAAATGTTTTGTAAGGTCACAAATTCTCCAAATACAATGCAAGGGATTTAATATTAATATTTTTCTGAGAAATAAAATATCTTTAAATGTTCATACAAAGTGTGTGTGCTGTTTTCACACAGTGCTGATTATGTGGGAAAAGAAAACAAATATTTATGGGGGTAAAAGGGAATTTAAAATTGTGCCTGATAGCACTATAGTTGCACTTAATTTTTGAAAGAAAGGTTGTTGCATTGTGTCCTAAATGTAAAACTTTGGTCCATTTCAATATTGTCAATGAGCATAGGTTCTGTTTTAATGTGCATATTATACATATTATATTGTAGTGCACATATGTATGTAGATATAAATATGTATATAGTATATAGATATAAAATCATATTTTGTTTCTCTGTTTATCATTATATGTTCCATTTAGGAAAATAAAAATGCAACTAGGTCTTGAAACAACTTCCATATCGGTTTTTCAATCCTCTTGCTATTCAGACAGACATAGAAAACCTTTAATTGAATGTAATGGGATTCCCATTTTGTTTTATTTTGCTACATCGTAGCTCATTTCATACTAATAAGTTTCTGCTGAAGACCAATTTTCAATATATCTTCACATGAAAAGAATAAAAAATAGAATATAAAAAGTAAGCAAACTACTAGTTCCTATTAGAAAAGTGAAAGATATTGTTGTGGGCTAGTTCTGCATTCCCAGTTTTCCCCAGTCGTTTCTGAAAATTGGAATAATTCACAAGTGCAACATGAGTAAAAAGTAAATACAGTAAAAATGAGTTAGTTATTTGGGTAAGTAAGTCCTCAAATGACAGAAAGCAGATCTTGGCTATAGGCAGTGCAGGGAGGTAGGTAAGTCTGGCTAGAACTCCAACAAGAATAGAAACAGAATATCGCTACTGTCAAAGAGCTGACATTCTTGCAAAATGTCTGTCTTATCAATGCAAGGATTGAAAATATGGAACAATGTGGGGAGGGCAGAAAACTGCCAAACACAAAATAACTGTAGTCTGATGCACAGAGTGTACCAAAAGCATCTATGGTGCTTGTTTTGAAGATGACTTGTAACACACATCCTGCTGCAGAGTCACCCCCGTCTGCACATACAGCTTTTCACCCTGTCAGCGTGGTCTCTGTACTGGGTCTTACCCAACATTGCCAGCCACCCTTTGCTTTGCATTCCTCAGGAGACCGCTATGCTTTCATGCTGGTACACCAGCAGCACACTGTTCCTTATTCCCCCACCTCCTCTCTCACATTCTCCCCTCAATTTGAGGAAATCAGTCCTGGCCTGCGGCCAGCCTAATATCTTCATGTCAGATTGAACAAGGAGACTAGTTGTCAATGTTAGTCACAACACGGCTCTTACAGACCTTCTAATAGACCTGGAAATGCCTGGGAAGTTAAGGCTTTGAGAGTTTTAGGTTTTGTATATTTAAGGCTTCTAGTCTAGATTAGACCCCAAAGAGTCTTGATTCATCTTCCTCAAAAGGGAAGAAGAGTCAAGAGAAACAGTCATAGACAAGGGTCTGTACAAGCAACAAACTTCTCACCTTCACAGCTAGAATGAACCGCAGAGCAAGATCAGTCTGCTTTTGGTAACTCCAGGATGTAAATATCAGGCTAAAAGTTAGATTTCACTTGCCAGAGACAGGATGAAAAATTAAGTACTTTCAGTTGCCATAGAAATATTATTTTAGTAAATATATATAAAAAGAAGGGCTTTGACTTCCTATCCCTCTGACATTGAACTCATGTTTGTGCTGAGGTGCATACTAGAGGCTCCTGTTTCTTTACGACTGAACATCTAAAACTTGAGCAATATTTACTCTTGCCTAGTAGTCTTTCCATCCGGTGCTGCTACTGAACATTTTAAAACTTCGAAAATTTCATTAATGTTCTTTTTCCTATTGTTTATAAAATTCAGCTACATGTATTTCTCTCATGAGATCTTTGTTACACGATTTGATTTCATTTGTTGTATTCCATAATTAATTTTCCAGTAGAATTCTTTTAAAAATCATTCTTTGAAATACTTATGTTTTTCTGAAAGTTCTCCCTTGAACTGTTTCAGTTGCTAGTGCACGGCTGAGAATCAAACACAGAACACCCCGACTGTGAAAGTGGAGAAGTAAGAAGGCTACTTTGCAGCCTGCTTTAAGTGCCTTTTTGAAAAGTGAAACAAAACTCACTGTGGCACAGATGGGCATTGGAGGACAGCATGAAGTCACAGAGGGATGCAAGAAGCTTGCAAGGCTTCTGTGAAGTGGCAGGATCATGGCACCTGTACACAGAACTTTATTTTATGTGATATTTTTTACTTTAGATACAGAGGATTTTGTAAGGAGACCAAAGATGAGATTCAGCTAATTCATCTTTAAACTTCCATAATTTTTTATCTAACTTAATCAACTTCAAGTCCCTTTATAATCAGTTGAGAGAGAAATATTGGTAGCATTGCTGTAGGCATGACAAAGAGCATATGCAAAGGAAGGTTTGTAGGTTTAGGCAATATCTTTCATTAAACAAACTAAAAGTGTTAGAAAAAGTAGACTAACTTCCAGGAAAAAATTTATATCTTCAAGTCTAAAATAGAAGCAGCAGCCTTCAAAGGTAAAATAAAATTTGGGGATGCCAGTCCTTCTAAAGATAAATCTGCATACTTGAGCCAAAGTGATCTCCATGGATAATGTGACGTTGGAGCTGATCTACCCTGTTTTACATGTGATTCAGGATGAGATGCATTATACCAAGGACTTCACTAATTGTATTGACTAGATCACCATTGATTTCAAAAGGATCTTGGGCAACTAACACAGTTATGGAAGGCATTATTGGAGTCTTCATAGAAACAGATTAATCCCATCCAAAAAATGAAATTAATTTTTGACGCACCGTTCTTATATCTTTTAAGTATGGCAATTTCCTTCCAACTGAAGCTTTCCAGACCTGCTCTAGGAGTTACTAGGGAGACAAATCCTGCTACAAATATAATCATGAAAGTATTTTCTAGGAATTTTAATAAAACATATTTTCACTAATTTCTGTAAAAATCACTGCAGTACTTCTCTATGACAGATGAGGGTAACAAACAGGGGGGTCATGGAATCTGTGACAGGGTCAAGAAACAATACAATATGCAAAAGTATACATAGTTGTCCTGGTTTCAACTAGGATAGAATTAATTTTCACAAGAAGCTGGGACGTGACACAGCCAGGACAGGTGACCCAAACTAGCCAAAAAGGTATTCCACACCATATGACGTCATGCTCACTATAAAAGGGGGCTAGTTGGGGAGGAGCGGTGCGACTCCAGGACGGTCTGAGTGTCCGGTCGGTTGTCAGGTCAGTAAATTGCCTTGTGTTATCACCCGCTCTGTATATTCTAAGTACTGATGTTATTTTCCTCTCCCTTTGCTGTCCCAGTAAACTGTTCTTATCCCAACCCATGAAGTTTTGCCTTTGTCTTCCCATTCTCCTCCCCATCCTGCTGGGGAGGGGTGAGCCAGCCGCACGTGGTGCTCAGCTGCCGGCTGGGGCTGAACCGTGACGGTAGTCACGTTACTTTCATGGGATGGTGTGCAACATTAAGTGTTTCCACCTACACCCATTGACATAATATCTGAGCTCCGTTAAAGTATGTGGATTTAATTCTTCCATGGGTTTGACCAATATATAATCTATTTTGCAGAAAGAGTACAGAGGTTCAAGACAAATTAAATGACTTGGCATAGAGTAGGAGTGTCTGAGGCCAAAATTTTGGATTCTGCCCCACTCCCTTACCCCCAGCCACCGGGGTGTGTGTAAGTTAGAGTAAGATCATCAATAGAAGAAGAACTGTAAGGCACCTTAGTGCATTACAGGAATCCTGTTGACAAGAAACCTGGGGAAAGTCTACCTGTGCCTCCCATCAGGAGACCTTTCCAGGAACCAGGAGGGACACCGTAAACAAAAGTGTGGTGAGAGGATAGCGAAGAAACAGCTGAGAAAGTTGCAATCCCCCCAAAAAGGCAAAGATTATTGTGCAGTTTTGAGGACCTAACTGTCATTGTTTCTTTTTGATTATATCAGAATTTAAAAGTTTTGGCCGGATACCTAAGGTGCCAATAGGCAGATTTTCAAAAGTATTTTGAACACTTAAAGATGCAGGTAAGTACCTCAGCTCTTATTTCACAGTCAGTGGAAACATCACCTGCTGCTGGTTTGTGTTCTTAAGTTCCCACATATCTTTAAAACCTGCTCAGAAATTCTGCCCATCCAGGTACTCAGTCGCCAGAGGAATACTGAAATTCAGCTTTCTTGGGGAAATTAATATAATATGACTGTGAAATTGAGGCCTGAAGACATGCAGTTACTGAAAAACAGGAACTTCACAGCTTTGCTTTCAAATTTTGGCTGTAGTTCAGAAAAGCACTTTAACACAGGCTTAAATCCCATTAACTTCAGTGAAAGTTAAATGTGTTCTTAAGTGTGATCCTCAATAGGAAAGGTCCTTTCTGTGGAGCTTTTCAGTTGGAGAAGAACCCTGGACAAGAGGAAAGAAAAAAAAAAAAAAACCACAACAAAAGCTTTTGAAAGAAACAGTGAATTCTTTCTCATGGAATAGTTTTCAATTAGTCACTGTAATCTCATTGTAAAATGGTAACAAGATGTGTTTTCCAGGAGTTTTTAAAAAACACTGTCGACATAGGTAATTTCTGTTAAAAAATATACAATTTTTGCTTGTAATTTATGATATTTTTAACTTTACCTTGATGATTACTCTTCCCAGCAATCATTTCATCCTGATACCCTAAAAATGTGATGATTAGTTCAAACCCTACCATAGAAAACACATTGTGCTAGAATATATAGGAAAGCTGAATTTCTGAGAGAAAGATATTTTCTTTTACCACTGACAAATATATTATTTGTTTTTTTCATGGTGGTAATACTTACATATATATTATTATCCACTGTGTGCTTCTTTCTTACTTTCCTGAATATCTATATTTTAATTTAATTGATAGTGGATTCAAGTTATGAATCTTATTCATCCAAATATTTGAACAGTACAAGCCAGAGGCAGATTAAAGCGAACTGGAACCCACATGAATCAAGCTCTTGGCTCTCCTGCAAATTTCAGTGGAATGTGAAGATGCTTGCAAAGAGAACAAAGTTGCCCCCCCCAGCTGAAAGGGCTACCCATTTGCATATTTGGAAATGTTGTGGTGGCCTAGACACAAATTAATAGCCTTTTGATAATGAGTGAGGATGCTTGGTTGTCTCTATTTCCTTTAGAAATTACATTACATTTACCATTGTGAGCTCAGTCTCTCTTCTTGTAGAACTGCAGCAGTTACTTCTGCTTTTGTTGAGGGTGGAACTGACACAGATTTTACATGTTGGGCAGTGGAAGCCCCAGCAAGGGACCTTGGATTTACAGCTTTCCAACCACACTAATTGCTGCCTAGCATCCTTTGTGTTGTTTGTTGGTTTTGGTTTTTTGTTTTGTTTTTTTTTTTGTTTGTTTTTGTTTTTTCTAAATGAAGATGACAAACATGTACAAAATATGTTAAAACCAACAGAGTGTTGGGAAAAAACTCCTCCACAGTTTCTACAACGCTGTTGTAGGAAATTGATTCAGCTGGTATAAATCCGTGACCTTTGCAAGGGCTTCCGCTCAATGCCTGTGTCATTACTCGATTTCCAATGGAAAGTGAGGGCATGACAAGAACTATTTGCAGCCATTTCCAGTCAGTGCTTATGATAGTTCTAACCTCGGGGTCAGGGAGTAGTGTGTTTTGCAGTTTAATTCATTGACTATCTGGCCCCAACTGTAGGAAGAAGGGAAACAGGGGGAAGGCAGATAGGGAGTACAATTACAGGCAGCTTAATTCACTGCCTATGATACAGCCAGCGGCTTACCTTTCAGAGGCACAAAGTACAGTCCAGAGACACGTCCTGTATCCACTGGTCACTGTGTGGTGTTCTGGGTTTCTGATCTCGTCTGTTGCAATATTCCTAGAAGATGTATTAGTTGAATTCAACACGTTAATTTGTGAACACGTGCCTTCTGATGCGTCTTCCTGCACTTGAGAGTGGATGGCAGAGAGAGGTGGGATGCTGGGCTGGTAAAATCCAAGTTAGAAATTCCAGTGGGCCACATGTATGTGGAGGGGTGTCATCTAGGTGGCACCTGCTGGCGCAGTGCAGCTGGCACAGCCACGTGTCGATGGTCACTAAATGGTCGATGTCTTTGCTAGATTTTCTGTCACCGTCCAGCCTTAGAGTGTTTAGTCGTCTTCAGCTGTGGGTGTATGTTTGAGGCTTTGTACTAGTAGCTCACACTATTGTTGTGATTTAATAGATATTATGACCCAGTGTTCTAGCCAAACCTTTCAGCATCTAAATCATCCTCTGGTCTGGTGACAACATTAAAAAAAAAATAAAAATCATTAAACTTTTTTTTTCTCCCAAAGATTTATGTCATAGCTTGGTTAAAGAGTAGCAACCCATCCAGAGTGGTTATATATTCCCCAAACACTACATATGTAGCTTGAAGAATTTACTGTTTTTGTTTTCGACAAGTAAAATATATCATCTAAGTAGTTTATGTCCTTTTTCCTCCGGAACTGTGATTGTCTCGAATGTAAAAGAAATCTTGATTTTGATTTGTATTACTTGTGGCTCATTCAGTCAGCCATCCAGATCTGTCATATATCTTTATCTATATTTGTTGTTGCAATCATTAAGTTGCATGAGATAGATAACTTCCTAGAGCTGTACAATACTCACACAACCAATAAATTTAATAAAGGAAAAACAAAAGTCTGAGAAGTAAAATGCCAGTACTGACAATACTAATAATACACATTCTTGACAGGTATTATGGGGCTAATACAAGTCTAGCTAGCTTCATTGTAGTCATTTGTGGAAGGATTTTACTATGATTTATGTATACAAGTAAAATAACTATAAATTATAATAACTATAAAATGATGCATTGTGTATACTATATATACAATATATTGTTACATATATGTACTGCAAACCAAGAACAGTAAAACTGATCAGTTGAAGGTGCACTCTAAATAAATTAAAAATACTATATTAAACTTTTTTTTTATTAGGATGATAAAAAATTGCAATCTAATTTTACTTTTATCATCTTTATATTACTTTAATCATCTTTCTTTAACTGTGTGTTAATAAGTTTAGTCAGCATAGCTGAAAAGGCTTTGCAACACAGTTATAAGGAAAAAAAAGATACTAAAGAGAAATTTTCTCCTGCAAGTAAAGAAGCATGTGATCTAAATCTAACTATAGGGTAAATATAATTTGAAAATTATACCATTGAAAGTTATGAATATGAAAACTGCAAATTTTTTTTTTTTATTCGCTTGGGTTTAAAATGTGAAATTCATATTTTAAAATTTTTAAAAAAATTATCTTGCAATGAATTAGTATTTCCTGGTTCTATCTCCTCAGTTTATGATAATGATAAAGATCTCTGCTGAGGCCAGTTTTTTTGGATGTCATCTGGACACTGATTTCTTTTTGTTTTTCTTAAATTTCAATACATCCTTTCGTTACAATCTTCTTCCCATATTCCTTATATCTTTCTGTCATCCTTGCTGAGAGTTGTCTCCTGGCTGGCCATAGGAATTTCCTTCAATTCTGAGGAATTTCTTTTCACTGGAAGCAAACCTTGTTAGAATACATTTCTTATGCCATTCTTGTTGAAGCACTTCTTCCTTGAAAAGAAAACATCCATTCTTTTGCAAAAAGGCTTGGTGGCACCCACCACAGCATAACAGGAGGCCACAGCACTGGTCCATCCATGGTGGCACCTTCAGGGATTCTGCTGGAATTAGCATTCCTTGGAAGACCTGGATCGTCCATCGTGCACACTGAGGCATCACCACTGGGGAAGCCTTTGGCAGTCAGGGACAAGGAACTGAATTCCTGCTTAGACTAACAGACAGATAAAGGATTGGATAAATGTATTTATTGCCTGAGTGTTCTCCTCCTATGCAGAAGACATACTCCAAGCCTCAGAGCTGTTGTTTTCGGTTGCTCGAACTATGTGATTAACCCAGCCTACCATCTCTACAGAGCAGCTGTGCTATCATAGGTAGTTATTATATTTGAATTAGAGTATATTATATTAAACGTAGGAAGAACTATGATTTTTTTCTTTAATAATATTTTTCCTAGAATGTTTCATTTGGTAACATGTTAGGTCCAGCCAAAATGTAATGAAATTTCCTTTCACCTAGTTACTAATTAGCAATTACTGGACTCACTTACAGACATGTTTTATTGTTATTAGTATTATGAAGGGGTAAAAGTGGTTTTTTTCAGAAACAAGGGAATAAAATACCCTCACATCAATGGTAAAGACATCATATAATTCCATTAGGAATATTCAAAATGCCATAGTACCATCTGGATATCTCTTTGTTGAAGCATTATTTTTCACAATTAATATACCTTTATCATACTTTTATTCATTGGTGAAAAGTTAGTTGATGAACACAAGGCACTTAGAGTATGCTGGTTTTTTGCTTTATCTAAAAATCAAACAGTTGCACCCCCTCAGAAATTGTTTTTTAAATGTTCTTTGCTTTCTATAGAATTTGAAATTTAGAAAACACTAAGGACAGACATCTAGGAAAGGCACTTGCCTTATTTTAATACGGCATTTAGAATAACCATGAAAAATTAGAGACTAAAGTTTAATGAGAGAAAGAATGTCAAAGAAAATATCTATATTCAAAGAGAAAATGTCTTAGTGGTGGAGACTATTTGCTAGATAAGTTTAAAGGATTTCCTTTCCAGTTAGAGAAATTCTAATGGCATAACTAGATATATTGTGTCATTTCTTTCAGAGCAAGGCTCAGAATGTAATAACATTAACAATTTGTTCACTTTTTAACTGCATGATAATTAGTAGGAATTTAGTGAGCTGCACAGAAGTGAAATTCTCAAAAAAAATATTTTAAAATCTACCTAGTCATTTTTACTGCTGTGGATCACAATACCATATTTTATAGGTTATGCTTAAAGCCAATTTCTCTATCTGTTTTTGTGATGTTTTTAAAAACAACGTTATGACAGTGTTTCACAGAGAAGCTTTTAGTATGATCAGAAAAAGCCCTGAAATACTTCTATTCTGCAATAAACCTGAAAGTTATGGCCTTATAACAGTGCATTGAAAAAAAAGGTATTTTCAAGTACATGAATGAATAGCAGGATTTGCATGCCTTTCTCTTAGGAATTTGCTTCATACCCTGAGATCAGGTTAAGCCATTTATTACTGTACCATTGCACACAACCTTTTAAACCACAGCCGGTCAAGATACCGACATGCTTTGTACATTCTGTTTCCACAGGGACTAAAAAAGCTACAGCATCCCATTGCTACCACGGCTTGTCCCCCGTGTAACGAGCGTTTTCAGTGGTTCAGCTCATTACAGACCTACAAGGTTTTTGCTCTTAAAACTCAGAAATGTCAACAGTGGGCACAGCTAACATCTGGGACCTCTTTACTTCCACTGTGAGAATCAATACAGTGCTCAGAAATGAGCAGTCAGCAAAACATATAAACTTTCTGGAAATTAATATCATAAATACTAAATTGGGCAAAAAGTGTAATTTTACTTAAAGATACTTGCACGAAAATATAAATTATACAGAAAAGTGCTTGGTGAAGTACAGTGCACTTGACATGTTTTATTGTTTTAATATGTTTTTAATAGTACATTTTTACCATTTTTCTTCTTATTCACCGAGTTATTATTAGGCAACTACAATTAATAATTTAAAGGGGCCTATTCTGGCTTTTAGTACATTTATATGGCTCCCCCGACAGTCATGAGAATTTAAAACACGCCGTATATTCTGATATCTGGTTCATAACATGAATCTTCTGTCTCTTTCTATAGGATTTTAGATAGGAATTTTCCACATTAGTTTTACATTTGTGCTACATATGTTTTGGGGTTTATAATACTTCTCAGAAACAATGGTCTCGAGGGGCTTAGCTACACCAGCTTTTTCTCTCTGCAGCTTTCCAACATTGCTACCTCTGGTTCAGCTCCCAGGACTAGCAAAGCTGGCCAGCACTAGCCAGGATCCGGATATCGTGTAGACTGGCTTCCAGAAGCTGCAGACATCACGTAACTTCGTGCCACCCTAATGCGCCTCTGCAGCGGCACCAAAGGGAATGAGGGCTTCATCCACCCCGCCCCTAGGAGCTCTGCCTGAGCTTAGACTCAAGTTCACAAACCCCGTGGCTCAAAAAAGTGGCATTTATGTTGTTTAAGAGCAGAGCACTCAGAGATGAGCTGTTTCTGCAGCTTTAGTCTGACTTTCCTTACCTGGAAGTCCACTTAGCTCACTTCTAATTAAACGTGAAATGTGGGTCAGCTTTGTGACAGTGGGGACGACGAGGGAGTTTAGGCTGGCGTTCTTCTTCTGAGTTAAAATGACAGAACCGGCATTGCTCAAATTACCAGTTAGGCTTTTTCCTATTCAACGACCCAGTTCAGCCTCATTCTTTAATCTTTTTCAAAGGTATTTCTTTCACCTAATGTACAGCAAGATAGCCGCAATGCATGTATGTATAGTTTTGTGTGCAAGAGACACACATACACGTTTATTGCGGTTAAATGTGAAGGTCATATAGGACTTAGGTTCTCAGGAAAATGATGACTTGCATTCTCATGATGCATGATACATACTGTTTGTGGATGTTTCATTCCCTGGAAACTACATAATCAGGAAGTGACACTTCCATACTGCTTGCACCTACAGTATTCACAAAATCTGTGAATTATTACAGCATTTCAGGAAGCGTGCCTTGTGAAGTTTTATCTTGTGGCTCCCTGAAGATTAAAAAGCCAACCTGTACAGAACCTATTGTGAGTTTATATGAGTGCGTAGCAAAAACACATTACGCAACAGAAGCATTTTATAATATCACCCTCTATCCATTTGGACAATCTTCAGGCCACACTAGCAATTTTTATAGTAGCCCCAGATGTCAGATTTTTATATGGCTCAGAGATAACAATCTTATTCTTTGATCCGTTTTTCTTTCTTTTTAGCAACATCTCACTAGTATGACTTCAAGCGTATACTTTAGGTCCAGACAACAAAAAAAACATCACAGGGTACTATTGTATTTCTTCTGCCTTTTAACAGTGTACATGGTAAGGAGTAGAGGCTAGATTGCAAATCCTGGGAAACAAAGAAAATATATGCAGGCTTGAAGCTTGCAAGTAAATTCAATATTAATAAAATGTTAGTATTCATTCTGAACATAAGACCAGCTTTCCTTTTCTGTGAATTTACAGGTTTCAGGAATACCCTATACCCTCCATGGAACAGAATGATGACTTAATTGTTCTTGCAAATGACAGCTTTACTTGGCTGTGAGTTTATGAGGCAGTAAATTTGCCTCATAACTTGCAGCATTTACCCAGCATATCTCTATGATGCTGTCAGCTATTTATTACTAAGTGTGTTTGGAAGGAAGTGAAATGATCATATATGTAACTCAGAGCAGATATACTATGATGAAAAAAAATATTCTTCCAATAGCATCCTTTTGGTCTCTCATTTTCTTCCCAGTTCCTTTCAAATATAGGTCCACTGATATCTGTGGGCTTACAGTGGGGTAAGTGGTCAGTTGGAGATGGCTAAATAGCATGTATAACCCAGGAATATTCAATTTAAAGTTAATCTATAGGCTAGATACTTGTACTCATACATGCTGGTGATACTCAAAGAACGAGCAAGTTAATCTGAATGACTGCGCTGAATTGGACTGAAGAGCCATCTAGCCAAATCATAGAAATATGGATAAGGCAGGAGATATATAGGTATATCTATATAACAGTTATACGGTTTTTTATATATATATAACTACTTACCCTGAGTTCATCTGAGTTTCCAGTGATGTGGAACTTGCTGAATGCAAGAACATTGGAGATCAAATATTTCCTCAATCAGAAGTGGTGCCTTTTATGTTATTTATTTTACGTTTAAATGCCATCTGTCACACTTGTATCACTGCAAATGCTTATCCATTGTACTGGGTGTTTTCATAATGATTGCAAATATGTAGTATCATAAATAACATCAGTGCCAGTAATTTAATGGGCTGATACCAGAGTTCTGTGAAAGTAAAGATCTGTTCCCAGGTTAATTCATTGTATGCATTGTATGCATAGTCATTCTCTGTGGTCCTAATATATGCTAATGCTAAATAAAATACGTAAATCCATCCTATGAAGTCTGTTTTCCCCTTGATATATACAAATAACTCCTCCTAACACTTGTGTGAGCTAAGCCTTATTTATTGTTAACTGGAAAATACATAGTTCAGTGACAAGGAAGTCCTGATTTGTCAGTAAAGCAGTTTTGCATGGGAATGAACAAACTACTTCAATTAAAATATAACAATTTTCCTCTTTTAAATAAAGTTATACCTTAATCTTCCAGTGATACTTGTCTCTACAGCCCAGTTCCTGTTCACTGGTACAGATTCTGTAGATATATTCTTGGGACTATTATCAGATGTGAATATTAATGAAGCTCTGCATGGATATAACAGGGAGCAAGCACAGTTTCACTCTTGGGAATATGGATTCGTATTGGGCCAGAAGCAGAGATATTGTCATCTCAGTATTCCCATCCCTAATCTGGTCTGCTTAAAGTGTGAACATGCAAAGGGGCCGTGAGACACCCCAGCAGTGTTTCTATAGGACCTTGCTTGCAGGCTGTGATATAGCGGATGCTGCTGTGGCATCGACTTCTAAGCTTATGCTCCACAGATAGGAGGAAGAGCAATTTTCATAACCCCCTCACTCACATTTGGTACTGTTTCAGTCCCTGAAACAGGCTGGACTTAAGTCAGGAGTCAGGTCTCCTTAAAAATGTTGCACTGCCTATTGAAGTATGATATTCAAGGAGGTGAAGCAGGCTGAAGCTGTGGCTGGGGACGGTAAGATTTTTCTTTGCTGTGAGATCCTCTGAGTAGATCATTTTTACTTTTACTTTTCTTTAATCTGCTCACCCAGTTCTAATGCAGGTGACGTGTTCTTTTCACAATGATACTGAGTTGAAACCACAGTCAGCTGATAATGCCACATATTTCTGAAAAATCTGTGTTTGCATCAGAACATTTGCTTTATTACTTTTCATAGCTCCTGCATTTATGTCCTGTTTTTAAAGCAAAACTATGACCCAATAGAACAGCCAGAACAGGGATAGGGTTAGGTCATAGACCTGTTAGGGTTAGGCACAGGGCTAGGTCACAGGCCCTCTATGAACAGAGTCAGGGAGCAGCAGGAATGAGGATTCCTCAGGCTGGAAGCTGGTTGATGGCCCTGACCAGCTTCCCATGGCACTCCCCACCACCTCCCCATGGGCCAGCTCAGCCTGGGGGGTATCAGTCCCTTGCCCAACAATGTTGTAATAGCGTCAGCGTCCAGATCTGGGTAGACCTTAGGTCTGTGTTGTAGCCTTGTTTCTAGATCAGCCTCTGGCCCTGTCTCCTGCTGCTTCTGTCTGGACAGCCTGGCTGGACCCTGGTCCTCGTTCACCACTTATGGTGCTGGGGATGGACCCTGCTGCCAGCACCCAGCTCTGCCTGCCCTGCTCAGCTACTGCCGGTCTCCACCCCATCAGCAAGGTGTCCTGAAGTGGGCATCTAAGTTTTTTTAAAAGTGCCCCATGGGTTGGTTAAATACCAAGTTAAGGAGGGCAAGAAGGGGAGAGGATGGCAGTTGGGTATGGCAGTGATGATTTTCCACCATGCTTTTCTCTAGCACTTCATACACCAAGCTATGTTCAAACTTTGTTTCGTTACTGTTTTATCACCATATCAGTGCTGACTTGTGGATGCTTGATCAGGTGCAAGTGGTGTGAGATGACTGGTGGCTCACCTTGCAGGTATATTGTTTGGTAACTCAAAATTTTCTACATCTCAGACAATAATGCACACTGTAAGTAACAGTGGTAGGTTTAGACTTATGGCCTTCAGAATACGCAGATATCTACATACATGGCTCAGGTTAAATCTGACTTTCCAAAAAGCAGGCGATTTCTTCACAGTCAGAATTATGGAAATCAACAAACATTGATACTGAGAAGCCAAAGAAAAATTTCTGGATAGCCAGAGAACGTCACAGCATGATTTGAAAAACTCTTTATGGAGGGATGTATCCCAATATTCTAATTATCCTTTCTGGTAATGCAATCAAAAGCTAATTATGAATCATATTTATTTGTAATGATACACTGTGGAAAAGAATTGAGGAGGAAAAATGAGGACAAAAAACTCATAGTCTCATCTGCTAAATCTCTGATTGAGCTGTCATTTTGATCAATGTAGACTGCTGACTGACAGTTTTTCCTTTCAGTGCTGTCATTTTCATTCTAGCGTTCCTTTTCTACTTCATCTAATAAAGAGTTATTCCTAAATTTAGGGAAAAGTATGAACAAATTTGGACTGAATCACTTTGAATGGCTCCTTTTACAGCCTGCACTTCAACTGTAGTCACAGAGATGTCCCAATTGCTATTACTGTTTTGTATTCCTTCAAATTCCTTTCCCCAGGAATTAACTGCAATGTAGCAGGAAAATCTTCATTCGGTATTTTGTGATCTCTTCTCTGGAGGCCCTGTCTACTTGCTGAGAACTTTAGCCAGCAGTCACCAAGCTTAGTGCGTTAAGTCTACAAGCCTGTACAAATGTTCGTGTTTTGATTATTGGTGTTTGCATCTCTGTTGGGGAGCAGGTTCTGTTCAAGAGTTTGCATGCAGTGTGTAAAGTATAACATCATCTTACTCTACCACTGTCAGTGAGGCTTACTGTCCTTGTGAATTTTTTGTTTGAGTTAGTGTTGCATAAAAGAAAGCAGGTGCCCATTATAGATGTTTCTGGATACATTTAAAAAATTTAGATGAAGAAACCTGTACACTTGAACCTGTTTTGAGAAACAGTTAATATATTTGTTTGTTTTCTAGTTTAAAGCAGATTTTTCAATTAACAAATTCCCAGAGTTTGCTTTCAGACTTTATTTTTATTCTTGTTAAAAATCCATGCTAGCTAGTAGCCACAGAAGGGTTAAATCAAATAGACAATCATAAAATCTATCTGAGAGACATAAATACTAGTGCAGAACACTTTCCTCTGATAAGCTGGAAAAGGAGCTAAGGTATAAGAATTTTACAAAGTGAATTATGTACTGTTTCATAATGAAGTCTGGCCAGCTAATTATCCATTAGTTCATCTGTGCATTCCAGGAGGAAAATACAGACAACCGGAAACATATGAATAGTTATTTTCTAAGCTTTACTTTTCTGCTATGACAGATTTGTGGTTAGAACTTGCAAATGGAAAGTCGAAATGGATTCTACCTTCCAGCTACACCATGAAACCTCTTATTTTCCCCCAACAGAGTTGCAAGTTTTGTCTCATATGATGCAAATTTTGAAATGCATTCTGCATCTTCAGCAGCAGAGATGATATTCTGCTTTCTATTGAAATATTAAAGGAGTACTTTTGTTCTAGAGGATTTTGAAATATTTTTTTCAAATATTAAATAGGCTTTGAGGCACTCTTCAGATTCAGGTATAAAAAATATTGAACACTGAAAAAAAAAAAAAAAAGAATTCTGACTTTCAGGTGCTAGGTGCCTCTTTAAGCATCGAGATGATGATGACCTGTCCTGTATTCAAGTTCCTAAAAAGCAACAGAAAAAAAGATGCATTCTAATATTTCTATTACTTTTCAATTTACTTGGTTCAAGACATTATTACTGAGACTCAGGTTGAATCTGTAGACTGTTTACAGAAAAACTCATGTCTAAAGATTGTAAGTGTGTGTTGCTGAATTCTCAGTAAACATTCCTTTCCAGAAATACTGATCCTCTTCCTTTTATACACTGAAAATAGCAACAATTATAACAGAGGATCATGTTTTTTAAAAATGATATTGGTTAAGATTTCCCAGCCTTAATATGAGTAGGCCAAAATCCTTAAATAAATATGTACCGTATTTAGATATTATAAGCTTCCAGTCTGTCTTCTTAGAAAGAGACAGATTCTTTTTGGAAACGTATGAAATTTATTCTATTCAGAGATAATCTCCTTTATGTTGCACAGATTCTGAGTTTTTCACTTCCTCTGCTGTGTTTCAAGTAACATGTTCTGGTACAAAATATTTGCATAATCTACGTGACTTTTTTTATGGATTTTTTTTGTGTGTGTGTTTTCTTCTGAAGCTAGAATATAAAAACAATCACTTAAATTAGTGTGGTGGGTTGACCTTAGCTGGATACCAGGTGCTCACCAAAGACGCTCTATCATTCCCCTCTTCAGCAGGACAGGGTGGGAAGAAAATAAGATGGAAAAAAACCTCATGGGTCAAGACCAATGCAGTTTAATAAAGCAAAAGTAAAGGTCATGTGTGGAAGCAAAGGAAAAACTAAAGATTTATTCTCTACTTCCCATCAGCAGGTGATGTCTGGCCATTTTCCAGGAAGCAGGGCTTCAGTACATGTAGTGGTTTCTCCAGAAGACAAATGTTGTAAATAACGAATGCCCCCACTTCTTCCTTTCTCTTAGGTTTAATTTTGCTGAGCAGACGTCATATGGTATGGAATATTCCTTTGGTCGATTTGGGTCAGCTGTCCTGGCTGTGTTCCCTCCCAAGATCTTGCCCATCCCCAGAATGAGGAGGGCATATTGGAGAGTCAGCCTGGATGCTGTGTCAGCACTGCTTAGCCGTAGCCAAAACACTGGTGTGTTATCAACACCTTTCTACAAAGCACAGCAATATGGGGACTGCTGTGGGGAAAATTAACTCCAACTCAGCCAGACTCAATACAATTAGTGACATTTATAAATAGCTGGGCATTATATCCTTCCTTCTGCATTACAGAAATAGAAAACCCATATAATATAACCCATACAGAATTATAAACTTGCATAGAAAACCCATAGAAACAGCTAGATGCCTGGTGCCTGCAGCTACTCCCACAAACGTTTTGTTTCACGTGTTGCCATCCTTTTCTTAGATGATGAAAACTTTGATTTCCTAGCACTTGGCTTTTGAAGTTGATTTTTACAACACAAACATCAAGGTCATGACACTTCAGGCATTTTTGGACACTTCTTCAGTCAAGTATGGATTTTATACTTCAGTCAACTATCTTGGTGATTATTGACTTTCTTTCTGACTGTTTCAATGACAGGCCATTGCTATCATATTTCTTTAATTCTTTCAGCATTAAAGAAACATAGAGACTCAGGGATACCTCCTTGCTCCAGGGAGGTATAAGTATAAGCACAACTTTCTCACAACCGGCCCATGTAGGAAAGTAAGGCAAGGATTAGAAGTACACAGCTCTAGAAGTCACAATTGCTTCTTTGAAATTTCTTAGAGTGACATAGGACATTTTCTTGCCTTAGAGCACAATCTATTGCTAAACAAAAAAAACCCAAACAAACTATGTTCCTTTACATGTACATGTGTGTCTAGTGCCTGAGTATTAAATATACACGAGCATGTGTCTATGAGTGTGTGTGTATATGTGCACACGACTAACTCCATATATTCCTGGGGCAAGTTAAAAAAGGAGGAAAGGCTGCTTTTAAGTTTCAAATCACGACCTTACCAGATTCTTGATCAGACTCATAGAAGTTTGCCTTATATCAGTGAGGCCATGACTAGAGCATTAAAGCAGAGTTTGGCTCTCTGAACATAAAGCAGGTTGCACACAGGCAAGAAACAACCGCCGCCTTTTGTCTGCACCGCAGATGCTGGTTGTTGCTGTTGGTATGGTTTCCTACGTTGATCGCTGATCTGCCCATCCTAAAGGAAAAAAACCATATCATTGTTGTTACTTCAGCCAAGTGACCCCCCCCCCAACCGTTAGCGGTTATCTCAGTGAGCTGAACCTTCATCATCCAGTGTGGAGGGCACACAATTGGAGTATTCTATGTCTCTGTTTCTGGAGTGTGGAAAAACATGGGTGGTGCCATTTTTTTAGTGCGTGTTGATGCATACGGGACCACGTGTGCAACAGCCTCGCTGTTATGTAATGGTCTGCCCACACCATAACACGTACCTTCCCATCTTGCCTGCCTTTCTCATCAGCCTTGCAATTAAAGTCAGGGCTGATCCTTTCTGGCAGCTCACCATCTGCAAAACAGGAAGCACTGGCTTTGCTGTGATTTCACACTTCTCTTGATTAAGCTCGCTTATGTCTGAGAGCCTTTAGGAGAGCCACGTAACACGCAGTGGATGCGGCCGCACTTTCTTTGGGGAGAAAGAGGCAGAAAGGCAATGGTGGTGGAGTGCAATCTGGAATACCCAACAGTGCTGTCCGAATCTGTTAGTTTTTCTTATACTTCAAAGGCTGCGCGTTATGAAATGAATGGTCTAATTTCAACGCGGACAGTTCTACCTTCCTAGAGGGAATCACACGTATTGTTTTATGACCTTGCAGCCTACTTCTTGGTGGATAAGCGTAACTGGAAGGATGAGGCTGGCTCAAGCTCTGAGAGCAGCAGTATCCTTTTTAAATGACAATGGCTAGAAAATAAAATTCCCTCTTATTGCCAGTGTTTCTGTATATCACTTTCTACTCAGGCTGCAAGACGACAGCAAGGAGTTTATTAGATATTACTGTCAACAATCTGTCACTGTTACTTCTTAAGAATGGCACCACTGAGAACAAGTCCCCAGTGAAGGTTTTTTCAGATGTTTCCACAGGCAAATCACACTTTTTTAAAGGATGGTAAGGAGCTATAATGGCCATTCAGCTTGCCCTGTTCCCCAGTAAGAACCTCACTAGGTAACTGTCAAATCACCTTTCCATCTCACATCGGCTCTCTAAGCAACAGCTCTGCCTGTAGTGAGCTATTGCTTTTTTCAGTTAAAGACAATGTAAAGTGAAATGACTACTGTCTCATTGTAGAAATTGTTCCATTTATTCCCGATATAAAAAAAATACACTGTATTTCTTGTCTAATTTTCGTGTGGCTTCCGAATACATAGATAGTCCTCTTTATATAATATGTAGACTAACAAACTTTTGATTCACTTCTCTACTCTGACAATAAACTTGCCTCAGCTGGATACGATTATGACAAATCCCTCTCTTCCGAGCTTATTTTAACATTTTCTCCTTCTACTGTGAATCTCCTTGGCTTAGTTGGCCTCACTGATCATTGTGACCTTTTCCTAAGGGAGCAGGAGGGTTTCTTTTTAAACATCACAGCTAGTGATGTTACATAGTGAGTTTTGCAAATGCACTGCAGCAATTCATTAGTCCATTTTGGTCTTGGGCAAGATACTGGCTATCCACAGTCTTTGCCTGTAACTCTGCCTCAGCCCATCAGAATGCACATGAATTTGATGAAGATTGGATGCAGAAACAGTGTTTTCCATATCAAGAACGTGTTTTTGTTCTGACCCCATGGAATGCCTGAAGTTGTGAGTGAGAAACCCACAGAGGTTTAATCTCTGATTTGCTTTCATAGTATATTCTCAAGAATATTTTAAGTCTCAAGTTATTTCCAAAGTCGCCAAGGCATTACTGTCATCCAGCAGCTTGCCATCTCTACCTTAATTCTTGATATTACCTGGAACTGTGGTTGTCCCTGTGCATGCAATATCTTTAATGACACTAGCACTTACTTAATATTTAATGCTTCTAACATTACTGACTCTGCTCTGAAGGCTGCTGGGGATTATACCCTTAATGTGTTAGTATAGTGAATTTCCCATTTCAGTGGGGTTTTTGTTTTGTTTTGTTTTGTTTTGTTTTGTTTGTTTTATTTTCTTTTGTTTTGTTTTGGGTTTTTGTGGGGATTACTGGAGCTCCACAGAAAACAGTTCAGAAAAAAATTTGAAAATAGCACTGTGATCTTGGGACTAGATTTGACATTACAGATTGGTAATTTTCATCCTGACACCATTTTTAAAAAGCATAATAATGTGAAACATTTTAATTAGATCAAATTGAAATATAATTTGATGAGTGTATATGAATATGGTAAATAGATGTGATCAGGATTCTGTAGTGATTCATTACTGAGTTATGCCATGTAAAACAAGCATAATAACTCACAATGAACAAGTATTTCATTAATACTTGCATTTTTTTCTAAGTTGTACTCAAGCCAATGTTGTCTTCTTGAATCCCAGTAAATTCTGTACAAAGGTATTTGTGTGTAGATCCACATATTGGTGGAGAGTAAGATGTCCATCATCATAACAAAACTACATACTTGTAATGTACTCACTTGGAGATACACTAACATTTGTTATATGTCTGAAATACTTAACTTACTGGAACTATTCTTGTTAAAAAACCAAAATTCTGAGTGTTTACTGAAAAAAAAATAAATCTATGCACCCATGAGTCTGTGATTGTAATTTGTGTGTCTCTCTTTATGTTAAAGGTGCCTTTATTTATTGAATTGAATTGGAGGCTGCCTAAGAAAGGTCATCACTTTTGACTTCAGCAGTTAATAACTGCTTTAGGACAGTGAAAAGTTCCAGTAGTACAAGGATAACTGTCATAAAAAAACCCCATAGTATATAAAAATACGAAAAGAGACTAATTGCTTCATGTTATCATATCTGTAAATAGGCTGTTGGATCAACCACGTTTCAAACATTCTTTGCACTGCTGCTTTCATTATTTCTTGACAACGTAAGATCACATCAGAAATCCTACTAATGCCAAAAATGAGACCCAGGTTTTGAGTCATTATTCTATGCTCCAAGCTGGAAGAATCTATGCTAGGAAAAAACAGACAGCACAAACAGAAAAAAAAATGACTTTAACATACAGCCTGCAACAAAATTTTAGTTCTAGTTAGATGGAAAAGAAAGGATTATTCCTCAAAAGGGCAATGCCAATCATGTGAGCTTTTTGTTATGTGAGAGTTTCCATTGCTTAATAGGATTATTTGTGTGAAGCAAAGTTCCAGGAGCAGGTCTGGATTTTTTTGTTCTGCTTTTTTAAAAAAAGGTTTTTCCAGGAGACAAACATAATTTATAAATCTTCTGCAGGTTTAAAAACTGCTATGCACAAAATAGAAGTGGACTTGTTTTTCAGGCAACAGTTCTGTAGAGGTTTTTTTACCCTAGTTGCATAATATAAACTTACTGAGATAATAGAACTATGTTTGATTTCTCAGATGTATTAAAGAGAGAGGATTTAGTTTAGTATTTCTTTAATATTTTCCAGAACCACTTCTTCTTTCTCATAATGTAATCACTGCCTAGTGTCCTCCTGAATAGATTTCCTTTACTCTCACTTTGGACATCCTTTGTCATAGGGAAGTTCACTCTTTAAGTGATAACAGCCACACCATGAGCTCAATGGCCTTTCTGTTTAAGGTGGGACCTTGACACTTGCTTAGGGTACAGAATTCTTTGCCAGGTCCATACAGAGATATCCACCACACTGGTGGTCCTTTAGCCTGGGTAAAACTTCTATTATATTTTTGATGAGATAGTTTCAGTGCAGTTAGAGCCTATTGGGTAGACTGTGTCTGTACTGTACCTGAACTACTGAAGACTCAAACTCTGACAGTTTCTGCCTTCACTGAAAGATGGGAAAGGGGGCAAGATGTTGCTAGGGTGGTTTCTCCTTGACTTCCTAAGTTATGTTGGATCTAAGTCTTTTAAACAGTTTTTTTAGCAATGAGCATTGATTGTATGTTTCATTAGATGCATTCAAGTATGTGAGAAAACGTCCCATTTTTCATAACTGCTGAAATCATAGGAGCAGTGGTAGCAGCTGCAGTAGAGCTGCTGGTGAGGCTGAGTACAGACCTGCAGACCAAAACTAAATTCAAAGGACACCTAAAACTGGCAAAAGCACAAAGAAGGTTAAAAGTCCATGTACAGTGGAAAGAAGGCGGCCAAGAGTTCATAATACATGAACTGAAGCAAGAGACAGGAGCAGCAATTAAAGACAAGAGATTAGGCCAGAGCAAGGACCAAAAGAAAGCTAAAATGGAGACAGGAACTTAGCAGGAGGGAACTGGATGCAGCTGGGTGAAAAAAGAGGGCAGGAGGATCTATCATAATGCTGACTCAAGAGGAACAAGCAGAAACTGGAAATAGCCAAACAGTATCATAGAATACAGCGAGATGAACCGGTGTGCTTGGCAAATAGCCATCTGGTCCTGCGGTAGGACCCGCAAATCTCTTCCTGCAAATCTTGCCTCCCCTAGATCATCACAATTGTAACAACATGACTTAGAAATTAGACGGTTCCTTCCGAGTTCAAGTGTGTGATCTGTAAATATTATCCTCTCATTTTTTCAGATACATTGTGAAAATAATATAATTAATATTTATGAAGTAATCAAACGCTATACTGAAGAGCACCATAGAAAAATCTGTGGGAAAAGTAATGGCAGATTTCGGAGCTGGATTTGAGTACTCTGCAGTAAAGAAAGCATTTCAAACAACAAGGATAACACAAAATATTGACTAGCTGCTCAGTAAGTGAACAACATCCATATTGTGCCCTGAGGCAGGCATTCTGTTGGAAAAACAGTATGTGCTCATGTAATTAAAGAGTATAGCATAATATGCCCAAACAGTGGGTTCAGATAAAACTGGCACTACAGACTTCACTCTGGTATTTCATAACTTTGGAGGTTTTGACTTTACAGCTTTAAAAATGGCCCTTTATAACAGTGCAGACTGCACACAGTAAAGTGCTTGAATGCCTGGCATGGTTGCACCTCCCTACAGCTTCTCCTTAAAGAAGGAGTGCATGAGCTATTGACTTAGTTTCAAAAGTCTTGTGAGGCTGAAATGATTTGTCATATTCCTTCTACATATAATAGGGAACATGTCATGTTTTCTTTCCCATCTTTTGAGTGGGTCAGCAAGATTTAGCTGATAAGCAACCATTTGATTTACTTAGTTTTCCATTAAATAATCTGTAAGTGTGGTAATAAAACACCCTGTAAAATTAAATATTAATTCACATTTTTATATATACTCAAACTATCCAATTTAAATAAATAAATTTAAAAAAAAAATAATGAAAGCCTGGGCTGGAAAATGTGGGTGGTTATATTGTGTACTATTTTGTTTTGTGCTAACGAGATTCCCAGGAAATTATTTTCCTGACATTTTAATGTAAAGATCACATGACCTCTAGCATTAATTATTTCCATGAGCTAGTTGGCAAATGAGTCCTTCAGGGCCCATGACATCTAAAAGTAAATTAGTCCTCTGAGTTTTATATGATTGTTGGATAATATTTTAGCTGGGCCATTAGTTGTGGAAGAGCTAGTCTTCTCTAGTTTTTACAGGGAAAGGTTTTAAAACACCTCTGTAACTTTATTGGCCTTGTAACCAACTTGAAATTAAACATAAGGACCATTGCTTGATAGAAAGGCTTTAGTGTTTCCTAGCTGAGATTCACTAAAGCAGCACAGCACAATAAAAGGGTAGCACTGCAAAGCTTGCAGTATATGTTTATGTCTTTCTGCAATTTTCATAAAGCATAAAAGCAGAAGAATTTATATAATACAGTGGAAAAAATATGAGTGAATTGGAAAAGCATTATTTTGTATATAATTTTTTCTATATCTGACAGTAAAGGCAAAATTGTCACTTTTATAGTCTGCTTGATAAAACAATGATTTACTGATGTGAATTGTAGGAGAAAGAGCAAAAAAATCCCCATAGTTGCAGAAAATGGCAACGAATGCTGAAAGTTGCATTAAATGCTGTAAAGAAATACATGCCTTGGAATGTCTAGATGATAATGTATTACTTGTGATCCCAATCAAAATTCCCTGGATGGACTATCCCCAGAGCTTAGATGGACTATCCCCAGAGTTTGGGGTGTTTGGGGAATTCATTTTTCATCCTAACCAATAATTTATGACCATTTTTCGCCTGAAGAATCTTATGCCAGTGTTCAAATGGATGCAACAGAGACTTACACTCTAGAGTATCCTTTGAAAACGGGCAGGCAAATGTCGTCTGCTCAGTTATGTATGCTTATATTATTTTTATAGAGTCCTACTTAACTCTTACTTACTGAGCTGGGTTTAGCCTCATTACTAATGCTTAGTAGCATTCTTAGTCAGCAACTGCAAAACTTCTGACTTCAAGGAACAGTTAGAGAAAATGAAAGCTCAGTGGGTCAGAGATGGGAGGATATAGACCACCTGGATTCTAGTTTGCTGATTCAATTCTCACCCAGCTTGATTGCATTTGAAAGACATGGCTGTCTGTGGACTCTTTGACTTGTGAACAGCAACTTAATATACTCAAGCCTCTATAAGAAGTTTTCATGCTACACAAGAGAATGCTATATCTGGAATTAATTGGAAGTTTTGGCAGTCTGGCCAACGTTGTGAAGAAAATTAAGCTATTGCTTAAACCTAGATATTAGAAAAAGCCCAGTTGTCACCTAATGGCAGATTGCTGGTGGGGGAAGAAGGAGGAAAAAGGAATGAGGCAATTATTTTGTAACCTTGAGTATATTTGTATTATGGTGAAAAAATCTATTAGCTTTCTTCCTCCTGGTATCATGCTTCTAGTTGGGATCCAATCTATCTTCTCTCTAATCGCCATCACCTCTGACTGTGCTGAGCTGAAGCTCTCCTAGGAAAGGACTCAGTTTCCACCCTTCCAAGTTATTCTCCAAGGGTTTTTTCCCTATCTGATATTACCACACAAGAAATGATAGGGTGTCTGATAGCTCCATTTGTACCTACTGGTCAGGACAATGTCTCCTGGAAGGTAACCTTGATTTTCCCTTCAAACAGAATCTCTAAGGAGTCTCCTAACAGGTAATAGTAAGGATGCATGGCTATTTTGGCTTCAGGACAACTGCATGATATTCCAGGTTGGTCTATGAACATCAGTGCAGATATAACCCTTGCCGATGCATTTTGGCAATCCTTGTTGGACAGGTTGGGCAGTTCTTAACTGCCACAGCTAGGCAGGCCTGGGTACAGTGCAACAGAATTCATGTAAGCCATCCTGACACATAGACAGTCTCAGGAACAGGCAAAAGGTACCACTATTGATCAACTACATTAATGACTTGTAAGCAATTAATTGGGTAATGCCACAAATACCGCGATAGTCTATCACAATAACTGCAGATATTGCTTTGATTGATTGAATTTTTAGCAGCCATTGAAATTGCTGTATGAACACTACATCACATTTCCTTTCCTTTCATCCTATTTCGTTCTCCCACCTCTTTTGATGACCCTGCATTTGCTGTCCATCTCCTTGAATATCCTCGTTGCTGAGAGAATGTTCTACAACTCAAAAGATGAAGCTTTGCATAAATACAGATATATCCTGTTCTATTTCCTTACTTCTCCATAAGCCTGCTGGTACACTGTTTCACTGGAAGAACAAAATAGGAATAGTTCCAAGGCTGTGCTTACAGCAGGACAGCATGGGCAATGGCTGCAGGAAGAAAAGGGATGCTTTTCACTGCTCTTCCCATCAGTACTGGGCTCTGTGCGTGGGTCTGTGTAACGGTTTGCACTGGGAAGTTAAATGTTTTAAAGCACCTTTGTCCACAAAGGAGAAAGTTCACTATTTATGTAACATCATTGCCTATAATCATAGTCCTTTAAACACTCTCTGAGACAGTGATAGTGGTTCATAAGTAATGTTAAGCCCACTGGAGCATAGACGTTTTATGCTGTCCTAAGTCTCGAGGGTTAGAAAAAGTGCACCCAGCCTTTACTTCTGATCTGACCGATGTTGTTAGTGATATTTTCTCCACATTAATAGACTGACTAATTTCTTCATTAGACTATTATTCACAAATAATTACAGGTCACTTCTTGTAAAGTCTATGCTTTTGCATGAAGTGCATTAATCAGGCATCATTCTTGCTCTGAGATGCAGGGAAACAGATGGCTACAGCAATAGTAGGAATGACTGTCTCTAGCCTCAGCAGCCTGAATGTCTACTCAGTCAAGAAAATTACTTTATTATGCCCCTGATTTATTTGAACTTTGGCTATTTTGCCTCCAAAATGCACATGAATATTAAAGTTTTAAATCCAGATTTTACATTTGCTTATTTGAAAGAAAGGGTTTATTTCCATAAGGAAACAAACTATAATTCCTACACCTAGCTTAAAAGCTAGACTGATAAATATTTTCTCCTTTTGTCTGTTTGCAAAAAAGATACTATAGAGTGCAAAAGGAGTCTAAGAAGTCATTTGCAAAAATTCAAATTTATTATCTCATTCTGAGTTCGAGGCTTAACTCTGATGTTATTTGTGTGGTTTTATATTCTCATGACCTTATTAAGTTCAGTAGATTTATGTAGACTTTAGAATGCTGCTTTTTAGCCATATCTAATACAGCATGGGGACCTGCTCTCGATGAAGCCAACTGTCTAGGTTTATTGTTGAATTACGACTCCTCAGTTACCACACCAAGGGGGAGGTGGAAGGCACACTAGAAAAACATTGGGATTTCAGTGAGATAGAGAGCAGCTCTGTCTCTTCAGTGCATCTTCCGGGACAGTTCTCATCTGAGAAAACAAAGTCCTTACAACAACGGTGTCCTCTGGTCCCTGGCCTAGCTTTGTTACTGGTGATGTAAAAGGCTGTACTTGCTGTCCTTTAATCTTGGACTATGAAAAACACAAGCCTGCATTTTGTTGGTCCTTGTTCTGAAGCAGATGCCAGCTTCACAGCAGCCTTTCTTAGCATCAGTGGGTTCACAGATCTTTTCTTTTTTTTTTTCCCCTTAGAATTATACTCTTTAAAAAAAAAAATCTTCAAAGGACTGTACATAGATTAACTTTTAAAGACTACATAGTACTTGGTGGTATCTGACATTCCTATAGAAGAAAGGCTCATTCTTCACTGAGTTCTCTACAGCAAATAAAACTGTGCAGAATCAGAGGTAGTTGAACAAGGAATGTCAGAATTTTACACTCTTTTTCACAGGTGTAAATAACAATACACCTTGTGGAGAGCAGGCCTGCTAGTGTTAAACTTCCAGGCAGTTCATCAGAAAAGAGCCATTTCATTATAATGCATTGATTCATAAGGTAAGAACAACCTGTAAAGAAGAGACAGTTTCACAGAGTTCACACTGGCAGTGCTTATCCTAACATGACACTCCTTAATCCCAGGCAGCTTCCGTACAAAATGCCAAGGCAGCATTAGCTGGGGTCTGCACGAGCACAGGAGTTTGTGTCAGCTCACTAAGGGAAGGCAGCCTCTCTGCTCCTCCCGAAAGAGTGATTGTTTCATCAGGCACACTGAAGCTTAGAAATTCTAAGTCGCAACATGAACAATGGTTATGATTCCCAACCCAGCTGGTGCTGTCAGGCAAAAAAACCTGCAGTCATTTGAATGCAGCAGGATAAACACACTAGAACGCTAATTTGTTCAGCTACCGTTCCAGCTTGTTACCCATCTTTGGCAGATATAAGTGCTTAATTACAGTAGTGATGTCCACAAGTATCACAGAAGATGGTTTATCAGGTGTTTATAATACCAACAAGCATTATCAGACTGAAGTATAATAAGCAACATCTCAGCCCTCAAAAATTATGTGCATAATATTGTAAAACATAGTGACAAAAAATATTTTCTGTAGCATTTGCCATTTAGAGAAGTGGCAAGTTTCATTCTGCTGCTTGGATTATGGCAAATTTATGATGGGACCCATGCACGACTCTGGTGGGACCTGTGTGGTTTCTGCTCTGCTCTCCTTCTGGCAATTTCTTCAAAGGACAGAAGCCAAGAGTTTGTCAGCACAAACCCCTTTTGTTTCAGAGAATTCAGAAAAAAAATCAAATTGTAACTAAACCAAGTTTAGAAATTTCAAGATGCTCCATGAAATGGAATTTTCTGCTCAGCTCAATTTATTATGACATTTAATTAGATACTATTGATTATTACATTATTATTTAAAGCTAAAGAACAAGGCTATTTGAGCAGTGGTCTATAAAGCTTGCAGAGCACTGCTAAGCAGCTTGCTTGTGGACATTGCTATGGAGATATGACATGGTAGAAGCCTCCCTTCCATTTCTGCATTGAGTTACCCATTGTCAACAATTTTTCCATCCACATCCTCCAAAAAACTGCTGAAGGGCTTTCACAAAGAAAATAGACATGTACTTTATAAAGCCAGTTCTCCGGTCCCTCCTACTCTAATATTTGAACACACAGTTTGTTAATGAGTTAGAAGGAGGCAATTTATAAGTATTGACTTTGGCTGTCCAGGAACAGTGCCCCTTCCATCTTATTTTTATCCGTCCCTCCCCAATTCCTTGTGACAAATTTTCGGCTGCAAGTCTTTGTGGCAGGGATTGCAATCTCCCTCCTGCCATCACCTAGCAGGAAGGGGCTTTGCAGTTGACATCCAAGTGCTACAGCATTAATACTTTGATTAATACTTGATAACAAAATAGTTTTGTACTCCTTTCAGATGCTGGTTTCTGTGAAGGGCTACACAGTGTGGCAGCTGAACATTTGTTGAGATAGTCCCTTTGGAAACACGATTACTGAGCATAGCATTTTCACTAGAAGTGCTTGTGAATAATGTGCATTAATGAGAAGCTGTAGTACCTATGTTTATGTGCTCTTTATTCAGCTAATTCATGTTAACTCACTGTGAATACAATAAACCATGGCACAAGTTCTGCAGTCTGAATAATCCATGGTTAACAAGTAAATAAAAGACAATACCGCACTTCAACACACATCAGTATGTAAGTGTAACTCTTTTGACATTTATTGGAAAGATAATCATGTGTATCCTTGATTACCACCAACTTATTTATTACTTTCAATTAGTTAAATGTTCTCTGTCAAAAACCAACCCAAAACTTTAAAAACTGGGAATAAGTGGTAGAATTCAATTTGTATATTGATATGTTGGCATTTTGGTAAAATGCAGCTAACAAAAACATGGATACACACATATAATGTGTGTGCATACAATTAAAACATCTAAAAATCTACATATTTAGAAGATTTCTGGAAGTGAAGAAGCAGTTTTTCCAGTTAGATATTCTTCTGCCATATGAAAATGCTAGCTGCTGTGCTGATGTGCTTGTATATATGAAATTTTTAAACAATGAAATTAATGTAAACTTTTGCAATCAAGGCCTTTGTGTAGATTTTGGAAATAATTTGAAGAATTTTGACTAAGTAAATATACAGAAATGTAACCTGTGACACTGAAAAATAGGAGACGCTGAAAGGCAGTGGCTATCTAATTCACATAGAGTTAGGTGATTAATTACTAATTTCAGAAGTAATTAATACTGCTGAATGATCCACTAGCTGCCTATTTGCAATTTCAGACAATTTAAAATTCAAGACATCCATTACAGTTATGAATCCTGAGGATGTTGTATTTTCAATGAATTAACTTTTGAAGGCTAATTATACCTGAAAGATCTTAGTCTGTGACAACAAGAGATTTAAGTGAACTTCTCATTGACAAAATTTTACACACAGCTTGGGTATTACTCATTAGAACCCCAGCTAATAAAAAGGAAATATTATTGTATCCATCCTGTGCTAGATTTTGGTACATGTCTGAAAACATAAATTTCAGTTCAAGTGCTGTTGTTGTTTATCTCTGGGCAGACAGACAGCCCTAAATCAGTACAGCACTTAATTCTCACTTATATGCTATTTTCAGAATAGTGCTTTGCAGGCTTTGTGGGCATCCTTCAAATAGAGGTGAAGTCATACATACCAGGTATGCTCTGTTAATTATGAAATCAGACTTAAGTAAAATTCTCCTATCCTGTAAGTGGTACTAATTATTAAACTAATGTTTGCTTTGAAAATGTATCTTAAAGGAGGGTACGGTTTATCTCACCTGAAAGATGCAGGTCATTTTAAGCATTGCCAAATGCCGATGATAATTGTGTGGTTTCGACCTTAAGAACAGATATGAATACAAGTTAAATGGTACGACTGTTAAGAACAAAGAAAGGCTCTTTCCACACCATTAGGATGAAAATAAGGATTGTGGCTAGGGAGAAACCAGTCATATGGCCTAGTTTATAGTGCTATATTACTTCAATTTCCAGAAGAATAATCCTCTTGAAAGATGGCTCTTTACCAGGGGTATAGATACCCTGCAAATTATGATTCCCTTATTGTTGACAGAGATTTCCTTTCAATGCACTTTGTCAGTTGAAGAGCAGAGGAGCACTCCAGGTAGAGAGCCCACGTGTTATCTAAATACAGAGAGAGGGAGTTTTGGTTTCCTTCTGATGATTTTCTGTGCATTCAGGATAGTTCTTTGGTGTTTGAGGTTTTTGGGTTTTTTTTGGAAACAGACATTTGCACAGAATAATTCAAAGTAGAACAAAACAATTATGTGGCAATGTTAATCTCATCTAATATTCCTATTAATGACCTATTTTTAGACAAAACACTTATTATTATTGTACCTCTGCTATAAAGTCTTCTTTTATGATTAAGTGAATGGATCTTTCAAAATAAGCTGACACTGTCTGCATTTGGCACAATACAGTAATTTTGATTGCCTTTCTTTTGTTTCTCCTAAGAGCTATTTTTCATTTCTGCTTGAGACTAAGAAAGTCCTTTTATTTTAATCTGATTTCTTTTTTTTTCTTTTCTTTTTTTTTTTTTCTGGCATAGAAACGATCAATAAGAAAGCTGCCTCAATACCAGAAGAGAATGACCTTTGCATTCTCAGCTGATGATACTGCAGAAAGGTTTGACTCTGGTGTCAGGCTATTATTTCTCTGTATTTTCCAGCTACCTGGAATTTTCCTAATAAATCTATATATAAAATTAAATGAGGTCGTTTATTATAAATGAACACAGATGTCTATAGTTCTGCTTGAATGACAGCATTTTTCTTCAACCAAACATTATTTAGAGAGTCATTAGAGGTTTTACCAGGAAAAATTTTAAATGTAAAGAATGACTTGACAACTTGTGAGTACAGGTGTACAACAGCATTCGTTCTGTTTTGGTGAGATGGTCGAAATAACTGCACTCTTATCTAAGCCTTTCTGAACCAAATAGGTCCATATAGGCATTTCCTATCCTCCTTTCACCTTTAAAGATGTATGTTCCCAAGTTTAAATCTTTGCTTCACTCATTCCTATCATATATGTTATGTACAGACAAGAAATAAACCAGAGCAGTTTAGATTTCATACTTCATTCTTCTATTCATGATGCAGGTAATTTGGGATAAGCTGGCAATACCTCATGAAGCATTTATTCCCAGATTGGCCTGCTTTTAAAAATCTCTGCTTGCATTTTGCAATTGCCAAACAATAACGGCCATTTTTCTGTCTGTATTCGCATTTTATGGACCTTCACAGATTTACACAAGTGACTATATTTACTGCAGTTGTTATTTATATGCTGCCTGTACAGTTCCTGCACTGCTTATCTGTGGCACTTTCATAGAAAACATGAAAGGGAGAGCAAGTCCTCGGCTTGAACAGAGTAGATGATGGTTTGATAAATCAGGACCTAACACATCAATGCATTAGGAAATAATCCTGAGAGGAGAGACACTAGCTACAACACTGAGCTGCTCAGATTGCATAAATATAGATTTATGTTGTTGACTCTAGTAAAAATGTTGATGAAACGCAGGTATGCTAATTTTCTTTAGGCAGCGTTTGCCCCATAACAGCTAACATTACAACAATGTAAGAGGTACCTTTACAGCTCACCCCCCGGCTTCTGGGGGGCAGCAGCCAAAAAATTGATATTGTTTAGCAGAATATCAGTCACTGTATCCCAGCTTTGGGGGGCTGCAGAAACGGCTGGAATAACATGATAGCTGAGACCTTCTGCAAGCTTCTTGTGGCACTGCTGGATTTCACACATAGACCGTTTAACTATTTTCTTTCAATTTATTTCTTAATCATTTTAATTATGCTTCATTACATCCCCAAAATTGCCAAATGCTAATGCTTTTTCATGGGGTCATTCATTTTAATAAGCTGAGCATTGCACATACTGCAGCAAAAGCTGAACATTGGGCTATTTTACATTAATCATAAGTTTTAAGTTAAAAACTGCAAAGAAAATGTACATTCTTATCAGTTATGGCAAGTGCTTCCAAGTAATTTAGTAACTATTTTCTCAGATCAATTGTATTTATTTCTAGCTGTGCTAGCAACACCACAGCACTATGAACCTGGGAAAGTTCAGTTTCCTGAACAAATGACCTCCATCCTTGCGGCAGGCACACGCCTGTGGCACTGCAGCAGCATCGTTATCCACACCAGAACCACGGGGGGTTCAGGAAATCTTAAGGACAGTCAGTGGGAAAACTGCAATGTTGACTTGAACTCATTATTTTGTGGGAAGCCACCAGCTCATTCTGAGAGTGGGAGACAATTTCTAAGTTCTAAAAGTTATGGAGACCAACTGTGAGTTCTCTTGCTGACAAGATGAATTGGGCTCTTGTTTGTAAATTGGAGGTTCAACTCTCAGAGAAGATATTCAGCCAACTAAAGGTGGTGGAAAGCTTGCTTGTAATAGATTGCTTCTGGAAAAGTCAGCATTGTCACAGCAAATGGTAGCTGGCTGTAAATGCTTTATAATATTATTGTCTAATATAGTAGCAAAGTGTCAGTAGATCCGGACATCATAGTTATCTTTACTGGAGTTATCCACATACCTAGATGTAGAATTTGTGTGCAGTCAATGGAAGACTTGATGTATGGAAAGTTTTGCGATGGAGGTTTGATTTCCCAGTACTACCCTTTGGAAGTATTCCTCTTAGAGAAACAAAAGATCAGTCAATCTAGAATGACAAAACTTCATTATTTTCCATTTGTTGAAATTAAATACGGAGGTCAATCAAAGTATATAATTAGACTATAGCTTCAAGCCACCTCTTGTGGCAACTTGCAGAAAATACTACTTGTGCGTAAAACAAGTATATTTCTCTTCACAGAAGTAAGGTAATTAGCTGAGGGAAAATAATTAAAAAAAAGGGAGTCTACAGCTGTAATTGAAAAGGGACTGTGAAAGCAAAGAGTAGTATTCATCTCATCTTTATTGAAAATAATGTACTCTAAAAGTCAGCCAACCGGTTTAAGGTTCTTGTTTTGGGTCTCCCAGTAATCTATGGAGATAAGTGCCTCCAGAGTGCAGCTCACCCCATCCCATGGACAGATATCCAAGACTGGTGTGATGAAACAGTCATTCAGCAGGTGTCTGTCTGTCTGCCTGTTGGTAAGGGGAAAGGAGACAGGATGAGCAGCTCGAACTAGACACATGGATTTTTCATAAATAAAGTCAATCCTACAATAAGTGTTAGCATTTTGAGGATATAATGTATTTTGTCCCTTTATTTTTCAATATTATATTAGGTGACTTTTTGTGTTTGTATTATAAATTCTATAATAAAAAGGAAGAACACTTAATCCTACAGTAAAAAAATCCTCATTAATATTAAGAATTTCTGGCTTTTGTACTCTTGAGAGTCCTTTTATGTGCTTGTGTATGGACTGCAAGTCTAGATCCTGATATGCTGTCAAGGTTGAAGTCGGCATGTCTGGCAGCCTTTCTTAATTTTTGCCAATGCTTATGGCTTTTAACATCACTACAGTTTGCTGAATACATAAAGAAAAATTCAGAAGATCTATTTTTGCTCCAAACCAAATTCTTACATTTATTGACAAATTTTGCCAATTTTATATATTTGTTTATGATTTGCTTTCCAGTTACTTCATCAAATTGAAATGTGTACGAAACATAAAGTGCATAGTAGAGGAAGCAGCTGTAAAAGCTTCAGAGCTGTGATGGAAAAAAAAAAAAAAAAAGGCTCTTGACAGTGCCTCCAGAGTCTGTGAGCCAAATGTATAAAGTACCAATAAAATTCCAGTATTAGGCTGAATGCTGAAACATTTTATAGATTTAAAAATAACAATTAAAACAAAAACCTCTCAGCTTGAGTCATCTGAGAGAGACACAAAACAAACCACTTTTCCATTTTGTATATGTACATAGTACACCCTAACTTCTGCCTGCAGATCTTTCTCTAGCTTTTACTGCTGAATATTGTTTACCAGAAAGAGAAATACTTGTGACAGCGATGCTCTAGGAATTGTCATACTGAAATGACTGTTTTCCACAGAATGACTTTCCGTCAAGGCTATGCTTGGTTAATGGGAAGAGTGGCAGCCCTTGTTTTATGTTCCATCATTCACCCTTCCTCTAAGTGGGACGTAGTCTAGGAATCTTTCCAACTTTGAGGATGATCCTGACGGATGAGCCTGAGCAGTCGTTGCAATTTTGCCTGCATCATCTACGCCATATAGCATGTAGCATTAGAGCTTCTTTCTTGGGAAGCTGCCACTTTATTTGGCTGTTAATGGGTCTGTAGTACACGTGCAGTACAGCATCTTGTAAGTCCAAAGGACTTCACGGAGACATTGTTGCACACTTTGTGATTTATCTTAAAAAAAAAAAAAAAAAAAAGGAAATAATATTTTCGGATTGACTGGAAAACTTGTTCAGGAATACAGCAATTATCTCTTTTTCCAGTTTCGACCTGGTGGTACATTCACACTGGACCAAAGTCAACTAATTCTTATGTTTTGACCATCTTACGTGATTGTACAGTGCCTAGCAATTTTAGCTTTAAATTCTGAGTAATACTTTTAGATACAATTGTGGCGCACGACTAATATTCTTCCTCTGGAAAATGTCTATGTATGTTTCCTAAAAACACATGCTACAAACACATCCATTATGGTTAAGTAAAATAACATTAATTTACAATGTATGCATGTTGACTCATTAAAATAATGCAAACTTTTGCATAGCAGGTGCAGATTCCGCCCACTTTAAATGTATCAAGCCTATAGTTCAGATTTTATCCTTTGCTCCATGTGCACTGAAAGAAAGTAGAAGTCTGAAAGCAGAGTATCTAGAAGGCAATTTATAGCAATCACTCTAAAACAATACTTATGAATTGGCTTTCAGATGATATAAAGTGCATTCCTTGACTTTCAGTTATTTCTGTATTCATGCTGTATAAAATTGTATAATTAAAATGTTTTATTTATGGCTATAGAAAATTGCAGTAATACTGTTATAAGAACTAAATTAATGTATTTAATTTTTTTTTAAATTAATTTTATGTCAATGTAGTGTTTGTGGAGTGCATCAGACAGACAGCTCCAGAAGCTGTGCACAGAGAGGTTGCAGGCTGTGAACTTTCATCAGGGCCACCAGTCTTTCCTTGGGCACTCTGACCATGGCAGAGCCAGGGCCAGGGTTCATGGTGACATCCTGTGACAGGGACAGGTATCCATCATGGACATTTTGTGACAGGGACAGTTACGAACGCTATGGAATGAGTTGACAATGATGTCACAAGATCTGCCAATCACCTCTCAGATTATCATCACATTTCGTCACTATTGATGAAGGTCTCATTTGAAAAAGCAAATGAAGTCTTGGAATTAAGAGGTTATTATAGCCCAATGGACAAGATCAAGGATTTGGAGTGAGAAACGCAGCATACTGATCCCAGCTGTGCTCTGTAATCACTGCAGCACCGATGCTGAGGATTTGGGGGGAATTTAGGAGATCCACAGGTTTTATTCAGGCCATTTGCTCAGAGATCATTTTCACTGGGAACAAATGTTGAACTGAGTTATGTTTATGAATTGTTCACTTCTGATTCAATTCATTTCTCAGTATAATGACATTAGGAAGTCAGTTCTTGCTGATGTTCAGCTTCTATTTTTCAGCGTAAGTCTCAAGTACAGTGTACAAACAACCTTGTGCTGGACTGAGTTGGTTATTTAAAAAATTTTGTATCTGTATGTCATACTGCCAGGTCTGCTTCTGAAGGAGATTATTTAACATATTTATCTGGGAAATTAAAGAATAAATGACAGACAATTATCAAATGATGATTAGTGAGCAAAACCAATGCATTTCTAAAAATGAATAACCCCACAGGGCTGAAGTTTGTGAAACACCTGAAGTCTGAAAATATATTTGTCGAAAAACTAGAGATTTCCAAAATGTTTACAACTAATTTAGGAATAAAACTCTAAACATTACCGTTGAAGCTACTGTTTGAGGCCTATTCATGAGTATTATGTTTCTTCTGCATATTCATGCAAAGTCCTCATTTGCATGTAATAGCTAACTAATAAAAATAATATGCTCACAGTACTAAAGCATGAGGTTACTATGTTCATTTTCAGACTATATCTATCTCTTATTGCTTATTTTGGATGCTTTTTATTGGTATGTATATGACATTCAAAGAAATATACCATAATCTTTGCTTTTAATTTGGTAAAGTTACAGAAACTAGTTTTAGTGTCAGGTTTCTAATAACACTATATTTCCAATAATGCTTGCATTAATGAATTAATTGAAATATTAAGTTGCTGACACATTTCATATTTCAAATATTTTATAAATCAGATTTCATTAACATACTGATTAATAAAAGCAATACTTCTTATAGATTATTTATAAATCAGTTTAAACCTTTAATTTTCATTAACTTTCCACGAGATGTAGAAAATAGGTTATAATTTTATGAGATATATAATATTATGAGATATATAATGCCATATAAAGGTAATTGGTTACATTTGCCATCATTTCAGTCTAGTACCCACACGTGTTTACAGTGGCACACTCCTCCCTAAAGTTTTGTTCTGTCCCCTGACAGCAGAGCCTAGACATCCCTACTTTTGATGACATGCCAGAGCTCAGGTAAAGAACACTGCATATTTCTCATCGATTTCTGATCATTTTCTGTCTCTTCCCGTGCGTTTTGGTTTTGAACAGCTGATAATCAGGCAGATAGCTCTGTCTGGTCAGTTATAGTATGTGTGTCACTGTGATGCAGGAAACCGTGAAAATGGTCTTCAGAATGTAAACTGCTGCAGTGTTGTCTTTTTTATTTTGCGAGAAAGTTAAAAGCATCCCCAAGTCCTTTTGGGTCAGACAAAATATTTTTCTGTTATGATATTCCCGCTGATTTCAATGGGAAGCTTGGTTGCAGATGATTGGCAAAATCTGATGCTTAATAAGATTAAACGTCAAAGAGTAATTAGGCTCAGCTGCAAACACTTTCATGGCTGATCATCACCAGTTGAGGCATGCCTCGCTGACAAACATTTCCAGAGTGACTACATTTACTTACCCCAAGTCATATTCGACAGAAACAAAAATGCAGTTTTGTCCAAATAAAAAGGCAGAAGTTTTACTGATTATTTGGGCAACTGAGATGCATGTCGCTATCCCCTAAAACCAACGATAATGTTTCTAACTACTATGGCTAAAAGAAAGATGAGAATAATAATATTAAAAAAAACATAAAAGCTGTTTTTTACAATGTAGCTTTTGGAATTCTAATTAATTACTGATTCAAAAAGCTCAATTTTATTAGCTAGCATCTGATTATAGACACTTTAAAAGTGCACGATTGACTCAATTCATCCTTCAGTTTTTAACTTGGCCTTACTGAAGTCAAAAAAAGGCATTGCTTGGATAAATCCCTGGGGTGAAAGCAGAGGATCAGTTTATACAGAGAAATACAGAAGCAGCCTCTTGGACAGCCTGAGTACAGCATTCTGACTGACCAAGCCTACGTCAGTGAGAAAACACATCACTTACTTACCCCATATTTATGTGCAGACATTCACCCACCTCCATCCAGGTTACTATCCACATGTAGCTTAGCACAAGGAAGAGGAATGAACCAATGTTTGTAAGGAAGAAGTGAGCCAGACCCGGCTGAGGTCCAAGGAAATCTTGTCCCTGTCATTCCTGCATTTTAGGGTATTTTCCTCCTGAGAGGGGTGAAGGCTATACCTGTTTAGTTCATCTCAAAGGTATAATTGTCATCTGTTTGAGTGTGGACAGATACTGCATTCTGCAAAGCAAATACTAAACCAGACGTCAGCCTGACAGAAACCAGGGACACCTCACTGGCACAGTACATCTCTGTCCCTAAGACTAACGCTCTTGGTATGGTCCTCCTGGCCCTGATGTCAAATGCTTTTGGGGTTTTTTTTGGCCACAAGCGTGCTTCCACTGAGCGAAACAGAGCAAGGCTGAGTGGAGTGTAGGACCTGTCTGAAACGATGAGCTGCTGCCCCTATGGATGCAGCAAAGCTCTGACAAGGCAGCAGGTCCCAGCTATCAATTAATTTTTGGGCTCTGAGGAAGATGCTGCCTTGTGCTAGGGCTAACTACTGACAAGCAGCTGATAAACGGTTCTTTGCATCCATGCAAAGTAGAAAAAGCTGAGTACCACTATTAAAGTGGACAGGGCATCCAAAATGGAGCATATTTACTTTAAGGGGGGGGGGGGGGGGGGGAAGAAAAAAAGGAATAACTTACTATTCAGAGGAAAAAGGAGCTGTATAGCAATACCAAATCACCTTAACTAAAGCATGTGGCTGCTTAATGCATTTGCTCCTTGGTATTGCCTTTGACCTATTAGGTTTCCCCAGTCCAACCTACTGGGAATGGTAGGGTGAAACCTTTTTCCCTCTATGCTGAAGGCAGCATCTCATCTGGAATGAAGCTGAGACTGGGATGTAGTTTTTAATATACTTAGAACTGGCGGGATTAAGAGCCCTAAAGTTAGAGTATGCTGTTTATCCTTGGAGCAGGTAAAGTAGGGGCAGCATTTATGGCTTTTCTGTAAAATTTAGTTCAGCAGCAATAAAGCCTGTTCTGTTAAATAGCTAATAAATATTTCTGAAGGCCACTTTTGGGGGCTCAGTGTAAAATATAGTGTTAAAATAGAAGGCCATAGCTAAGGAAGAAAGGAAAATAAAATTCCATGCCGAAATTCTGCACAGTGAAATCCTTTGTGTAGTGGTGTACACTTGGTCATGGATGAAGAGACAAATACATGTATGCTTGCAGACTCCTTTGACAAAAGACAGAAAGATCGCTGCTGCTTATCTAAACCACTTGCAAAGATCTAAGAACTTCAGATCGTAAACCATTTTTTTTTCCATTATGCCACCCAAGTATGAATTTTCTTCACCCAAATAACATCCATTTATAACTTCTTATAATCTAGCTGTTGGCTGAAGACCTGATGATAAATACCAGTTTGGATCTTACTCTATCCAGCAGAGGGCACCGATATGCACATACAGCATTAAATGTATATTAAAGGATTTTTTGACAAATGCTTCTTCAAAAACATTAATTAGAAGTCTAATTGTATTAGTACTGTTAATATAATAAGGCATGTTTGGTATTATAAAAGTTATTATTTCTAGGCTTTTGTGTCAGTCATATTATTACTTTCTCTTACTAGCTAATGATTTAAGTGAATTTATTGAAAAAAAACTGTATTAGTCCAGTAGTGCTATTTTACCTCTTTTGCCACCTAAAATGCATACACTAAGCTTTTTCATCAACACAGTTTTGAAGGAGAATCATTTAAGCATAAATAACTTTAATAAAATAGAGTGTCTTGCTGAAATCAATACTAAAGCACTGATTATGGCAAGCAATATCCTGTATGCTGTTTCCAGATAAACAAATACAATGCTAGTACAAACTTTCTGCAGTTCCCATACTGTGGAAATCCATGGCAGGGTAATTTAAATAATAAACAGCTGAGCATGATCACTGTGAACAAACTGAGTTTATTTCTGACTTTATAGAAGTATGTGAATAGGTTGAGACCATCGCTTTCTCCACCCAAATATACTGAATATGCAAATTACCAGGAATAAAATGGAATTAAAGAAGACGTACAAATCTCATGAAACACCTCATGCCTAGTTCAAAAGATAACATAAAGATGCAACGTGGTTTTGCTGTTTAAGTAAGATCCAAACATTATCCACACATTATCTAGTCTGTGTGCATTAAGACCGGCTTGAGCAAGTGTAGCAGGTGAACTTTCATTTTGGGAGGCTGAGAGTAACTGGCCTTTCATAACCCTTCTGCTTTGAGGAGTTGAATGCAGTTTCTGAGTTAACTAATCACACTGTAATTAGCAACAGATATGCAAACTCACATGTAGAGAAATTGGAACACAAGTTTCATTAATCAATTCATTAACTCATTTTTCATGAAAAGAAGGAAAAGAAAATGCCTGATGTTATGAACAGAAATAAAGATAGAATCAAGACTGCAGCTCAGTAATAAAAGGCTGCAAATCACTGGACTCAGTTTTGTTTTCATCAAAGTCAATGGCAGCATGTGATGAAGGTAGGAGTGGGCCGTAAGAAAGTATGAATTTTCTCTGCTGAGGCTGAATTAAAGTTAGCTCAATCAGTATTTGAATGAATGGGGAATTACAGTTTTCACAGGCACTTCATGTTTGCTGATCATTAAATGTCCTCACATGGAATTACATGGGCAGAATATAGCAACAGCTGTAATGATCAGTGTTTTCTCTCATTGCTATTAATGTCATTACCTATCTGCTAAACAACTGTTCCTAAAAGCTGTGTTGGCTATTATAGCAAATGGTCTCAAGCAACTGCAGAATGGCTGGCTAGGCTAATAGATATTTAGTTCTGCTGTTCTCTGCAATTCCAGAAACACTTGGTACAGAGCACAGCTGTTCTCAGAACTGAAACCTCCTTTCCACCTGGTCCTCTAGCCTGCTTTTGTTGCCTTTCATAATTTCTTCATATTTTAAGTTGAAACGTTATCTGCAGAAACCTGAATCATTCTAGCCTGACTGTTAGCTAAGCTCCTAAAAATCTTCATGGTAGCTCATTACATTCTCTGCTCTTGATTAATGTTAAGTTAAGAACAATTGTCTTGACAACTGACTTGATAATGCATCGAGTCTCTGTATGCAGAGAAAGCTTTTGACACGGTGGTGTGGAAATCATTTACTGATCTAAAAAGGTTCATGTTGTCTTTTCTGTTCTATGTTTTTTGCTGGGAGAACAGTGGCTGTTTATATTTATCCAAACCTGAGTAATAATTTTAAGTATTCAAGGTCACTGTCCTGGGTTACAGGTAATTCAAGATTATTTACCATTTTGTATTATTATAAAAGATGAATTTATACTGGGTTTGCTTCAAAACAGAAACAATTATCCAGAGCTTTTTTCCTTAGGAATATTTGGAAAAAATGTTCATCATTTTGACTGAAAGCTATGTAGCTCTTTTTCCTAATAGCAGAAAACATTAGAAAAAGTAGAGCTAGAGAGTCTTAACAATGAAACTGCCTGTTATTTATACTCTCTGTACATAAGCTGGCTTTGGTTGTTCATTACAGTGGGAGAAAATGGTATGGGAAGAATGGCATTGTGTTATTAATGCTATATGCTGCTATCAACCATGGGTTTCTTTTTTTAATTCATCTGTAGTATCTGCTCCTGTGTGCTTTCATTTAGAATATTAAAGTTCAATACTCACTTAGTATCAAATGCTGAAGTTCACTCTCAGTGAATCATTATCACGCCAGATACTCTGAAGTTACCTGTAACATTTTTTTCAGATCAAGGGTCTGACTTTTGTGAAGACTGAACACAATAAAACAAGATTCCTAACTCCCATCCCTGTAGTTACAGATGTCATTCCCACTCTGAAGGATGTATGAATTTGATCATTGCTGTTACTGTCTCTTTTTAAAAGAATTAAATTTAAATCTTTTCCTACACATAAAGTAGCTCTTAGATAATGAATTGCAATACTGAATCCTATTTTGTTATATGCTGTTAAACAACAAGCTATATAGGAAAGGACTCAGAGGTGATGATCAGACACAAAAGAGGCATTTTCTTCCTTGAACAACCTGTAATCCAAATAATGTATCCTTTCTGCAGCAGCCTGGTTGTGCTGTCTGGTACTTAAAAAAAAGTAAAACATCCTAATCCCACTTCACCGCCTTTAAATGCTGCCCATCGTCCTTAAGTGAAAAGCCACTAGGGAGCCTGGGGGACCTTCCTGTGATCAATTCAAGGGAGAAGATGCCTTCAAATGTATCGGGCAGAACAAAAGGACTTACATGCATGAGTGGAATATTATGACTGACTACGAGCAAGAATGGCTGATAAGGGACCTACGGGAATGCAGGTGGGAACACGTTGGCCTGTATCAACTTTGTAGAATCTGGTTTTCAAGAACTGATAGACTTTGAGGTAAGCTGAGATAAACATATTGGCTTCAAGAGATATGCATAGAATTTTAGGGAAGGTAAATGCAAGTCTTCGTCGCACTTTGAGCCTACTGTGTAAAAGGCTACCATTTTAACCTCACAGAACCAATGCTAATATTAATATATTCAGATCTAGGATCATCAAAGGCCTCTTGGATGTGGTCGAGCTATAGGAACTTTACTGAACAATTAAAATATGCTCTTGATGTTAGCAAAGAGCATTTTTTGAATACTTTCAGTATTCAGTATTTTATGTATGTACAGGCGCTTGTGAGTCTCGCATTAGCTGACCCTGTGACCCTTCAAGAAAATTGTTAATTTGCCCAAGCTGCCTGAAGGCACCTTTCATCTTTCTCTGGAGTGTTAAGTGAGTCAGATAGCTCTATGGCAGGAAATGCTAGGAGAAACCTGGAAGAAAACATATAGATTGACACAAAAGATAAAACATTAAGTACAAAAATAGCAATGAGATATCTGTAGCAGATCAGATTTATGAAATAAGATTTAAAATTATACATAAAATTGCTCTATACTGTCTCAGTTTGTAGACTTACATTCTCTGTACATTATAAATATGAACAAGTGTTCTTGTTCATTCATTAGCAATAATAAAAAAAAAAGACGTATATTTTCTGTCTGTCTAAAATGACCAGTTTAGCAGCTGGTCTACGCTTGTTATTGTTAAGAGAGATAGCCTTATATAACAGATCTGATTTGTGCCACACAATGAAGTTTTGGACTCAGTGTATTGTTTGCTCCCAAATGAATTCTCCTCTGTTAGACAATATATCATAGTGCCTGCAATTTGCTGACACTCCTGCTCAGGACAGATTTTCAGTTAGGGAATAAGCAGAGCATTGTCTTTCTGCGAGATATGGCAACCCTTGCTGCAAACTTTTCCAGGCATGATAGATCATACAGCAAATTTTATGCTTTATAAATTGTATGGAAAATGTCCATCATTCATCTTGGATTGTAAAAGTCATACGTTATGGAAGCCTTAATGGCATTTTGGAATAGAACCCATGGATAAAAGCTATGCCAAGAGGTTGAGAAAAGTCAAGGGAATTGTTTTTCACTGGGTCTTAGAGATGCTAAACATCTTGAACATCTACTGAGTAATGCACATTTTTTGAGCTGTCTTTAAGTTCTCAGAAAGACAGACTGTGGACATTCAGTCTTTCCTGATCTTCACATCTCTTTTTACAGTCATTATGCTCAGATCCTGAGTCTGCATATCTGAGAGTATCCTGAGTAATCAAACCTGAGCTGAAGTTGACTCTGAAAGCCTCTATAAGACAAGTCCTCTCTTCCACCTACCCTTTATGTGTAATAATCACACAGAATCATCAGAGAGTTTGAGTTGGAAGGGACATTCAAAGATCATCTAGCCTAACTCCCCTGCTGTGGGCAGGGACACCCTCCGCTAGACCAGGTTGCTCAAAGCCCCATCCAACCCGGCCTTGAACACTTCCAATGATGGGACATCCACAACTTCTCCGTGCAACCTGCTCCAGTGTCTCACCATTCTTAGCGTAAAAAATTTCTTCCTTATATCCAGTCTAAATCTACCCTACATATGAAACACTACATATTTCAAAAAGCCGTTTGGAGATCACACTGCTGTTCAGTATTAGTAGCAATAATAGGACAACTTTTTTACATAAAGCACTTTTCATCCACCAGTCTAAGTAGGGGTAAGGAGTTCTATTTTTCCTTCTTTTTTTACTAACGGGGAAAAAAGTCTCCTGGCTTCTGTGGTTTAAGACACTAAAACTTGCAGATATGTTCCTTTCCTACATGTATAAAACTAATGTTTTGTGCTCCTGTTTTAACCATCTCAATTTTAGCCTGGCAATATATGACTTACTGATTAATTTTTTATGATAACACAGGAAGCAGTTCAAAGCAGTTTTGAACATTGCTGTGCCCTTTCCCAACTGGCACTAATTAAATACTATGCCAATACATATATTTTTCTTTTTTTCATTAATGCTTCCTTTATTTACATTTTCTGTTTTACTTTATCTCTCTGAATGCACAGTGACCAAGAGCCTCCTTCTGTGGTACATACCGAGGTCGGATGAGTGAACAAACCCCTCTGAGAAGTGATATGCCTCTAAAAATACATCATCTTCATTTAACAAAATTTATCGTACTGTACACTTGCCCACAGCACTTTCAATATGGTTCTGCTTGATGAGTGTGCATTCATTATCTTATCATAAGTGTAGGTTCATGGATTTGAACCAGACAGAGCTGGTTTGCGAATTCATTGAAGCGATATATTCACAGAGGGGAAATGCCGCATAATAAAAAGAAACTGGTAGCGGCAATTATGACATTCTGGGAAGAAGGCTTCTTGGTACAAAAGTGCGCTCATAGTAGTAAAAGGAAGGAATATAGGCTGCCCTAGGCTTTGATCAACTTTGAGGAAGACTTACTCCACAAACGAGATATATTGCAAAAGCACAGAATAAACAAAGTCTACGACATTGTAAACCTAGGCAAGTTTTGTTTCAGTTTTAGTGGCACAAATGCATAAGATAAAATTTATTGTTTTGTAAAAGTGCAGTAAATAGAAAGTAGCAATTAATGATGCTGGGCAATGTGGAAGATGGAATGGATGACTACTACATGTGAACTGACCCCTGACAAAGCTGGGAGCATAACCGTGATTAGCTATATAACTTTTTTTTTAGTATAAAGTACTGAAATGTCCCACATTTGGTATGCAGTGTATACAGAATTTTAGTTTGGCTTAGTTTTTGATGTAACAGCTGCCCACAGTGGAAATCATGGGGACCAGCAAAGCATTACAAGATCCAAGAAGCAGGCTGGCACCATAGTTTAAAAATGCAATCCAGAGTCTTTTAAGCAATATGTATACTTGTTACATCTTGAGTGATATGGACTCCACCCCTGCCTGCATGTTATCAGCAGGACAGTGTAATGGGGCAGGGGCCCGCGTTTGCTCCTTTTACCCTTTGCCCCAATCTGCCACCTCATGGGACTCATCTGTACCTGCAGGGGCTCTTTGATGCCTTCTGGTGTGAAAACTGTTCAGACCTGCCCTATTTTCAGGTTGCACACTTCACAGAGCTGCCACTGCCCAGATCCCACATGCCCTCCACCTTGCCTCCTCTTCTCCATCACTCTGGGTTTTTCATCAGTGTCATTATCTGCCCTGCCATCAAACTCCAGGACAAAAAAACCTCCCCACTATGCACACTTCATACTATGGCCAAATTCTGAGGCTTACTGTACCTCTTCCGGTGTACAGTGTCTGCAGATTTAACTATAGAACCATGCATTAATTAATACTCCTCTTATTCCATGCAGTAAATTATGAGTTAAGGTTCATATGTCTGTTACTCAGTTACACATGCTTTCCATGAAGAGTCAAAACTTTGAGCCATCTTCACACGGAGACTTGTAAAATGTGAACTTTCAGCATGAAAGCTTGAAGTTTATGAACTACCAAGAGTGAAAAAAAAAAAATCACTATATACATCATCTTAGTTATTGAATTAAGAATCCAATCAGGATGCAGGAATAATATAATTTGATTTGCATAGTTTCATGTCAGCTCTCTAACTAATTGACTAGAAAAAACAAACTAGAAACTGCTGTTATTCACAGATCACTATATGATAATGAACTTATTGTTAGCCAAGAGTCATTCACTGAAGAAATTAAAAAATAAATCGAACAGCAAATGAATTTGAAAAGTTCTGGAATTCTTAATATTCACCACTTAGCTACCAGAAACAGCTGCGCGAAGAAACGCATACGCATTTCGAGAATGCTTCATACAGAGAACACTCAGTTTCTTCTACCCAAACACATTAAATTCAGTTTCCTTCCAAAGGCTCTGGATATTGTAGTAAGATAAGAGCACTGCATCCTGTAGGTGTTTATGATTAATGCCCTTGCCCAAACATAAATATCACTGTAAATAAAAACAAATGTAACTAATACATGATCATTAAAAGGACAAGAAGCTGTTTCTTCTTTCTTTTTTTTAAATATATTATTTTCCAGATTCCAAAAGTGACATCCCTGACCTGTCTGAATTATACTACCAGTACTCAGATCAATGTTTCTTCATTTCTGCTGACAGTGCCTGCTCTCTTTTCCCAGCATTTCTCCCAACCCATAGAAGAGCTGGTTCAGGACTAGGATAACTGTAGCTTACAAGACATTGTCTTGCTGGGGATAAAGAAATTGCTGTAGCAAGCTGGACTGAATAGAGATTGGCTGTTCTGTTCAGATTTTAATTTATGTGTCTGAGCTAGTTATTCTCATCTTTAATTTTATACTGCAAAGTGCTGGATTTTACTCAGGCAAATCTAGGGTGTCTGAGTGCTATTTTTGGTCTCTATAAATCTCTTGCACATTCATTGTCCTATATATAATTTACATAAGATGGCATGTTAGCAGTCTGTGATTTAACTATGTGGCATTACATTGCTTTTACATGAGGGTAATTTTTCTCTTATTCTGTAAGGACAGACATAATGATTTTTTTGTTAGTCAAGGATTCTTTTTGCCTGCATACCTCAAATAAGTGGTCTAACAGACTCTCAAACATCACCTGGACTTTCTCCAAATTCTAAATGCTAACTGCATTTTTAGGCTTAAGCACTTCCCTTAGGCTGCTATGAAGTTAGCAAGGTACCTATAAGGTGGAGCGTCAAAGGTAAGCAAACAGCTCCATAACACTTTTCACTTTGACTTTGCCAGCATTTCAAGAAAATGCAGCAGTCCACACATTTTACTTGCCATGTTAAAATGTGATTGCATTGCTTAGTCATCTTCTGTACAGACCTGGCATGTGAAGCCCCAGACTCACGTCATAAGATGCATCACACTGTGTGCAGTCGGTACGTCTAGGTCAGTACCCTCTTTTATGCAGAGTAGAATATAACTTTGAAAGATTACTCTATAAATCTATCTTCCTTTTTTTAAACACAGCTTCACTGTTAAAATTATTCCATCCTGGCTGCATAGTTAGAAACCAGCTTCAGAAGAAAATCCAAAAGTACACCTAAAACAAGCTGCTAACAACTAGCACGATGAACTAAACAACCGTTAGTTGTACTACAGTTCTAATGTACTACAGCTAATTTCTCAGTTAACCCTATGCAGCAAATAATTCTTCTAATAAGTGCTGGCTTCCCGATTTAGAAATAAAAGCAGCAAGACACCTACAGCTTTAATGACTTTCCCATTGCCACCAATGGATCCAAGTGAGAAAGTCAGGATTAGAAAGTCTAGTTACTAGCTTGCATTCTAAAATTCAACCCAACAAAGCAAACAAGTGAATATTTGGTAGAAGGCATGTACTGTAATATGAAGTCATATCATACAGCAGTCTGATGAGAAGAGTGCTCAGTCTTCCTAAAAGAAAAGGTATCCAGCAGGATTAGCTAGAGATAGAAGAAAATCTTATGATTAATTGTGATTAACACACATAAATATTATATCAACATATTGTATAAATAATTGAGATTTGCAAGAATAATAAATAGACACTGTTTTACTGAACTTTACTTTTTCATGGATCATTTGTACATTTAATTTTTCCCGACATGAAAATCACTCTTGAAAAGATTATGATAATATGTCTAAAGCTTATCAAAAAACTAGTTTTGTCCCTAAAAAAAATACTGCAATAAAATAAAAAGTTTTTTAAAAAATTCAAGCAAATTAGAGCTTTGAAACCAAGGTATTTTAAAAGCTACCTTGCTTTTGACCATTTAATGTGATTACTTTGAGTTATATCTCTGGCTTGAATTGCTGACAAAATAAGAGTAAGCATGACATGATGGATAGGATCTGCCACATTAATAAGTAAAAACCTGGAAAAAATTAACTTGACATTTGAAGAGGGGGAGAAAATGTCAAGAAATAATTATTTTTATTCAATATTGCTTGTGAGAAGCTTATTGTCCTTAACCAGGTCTGGGAATGTTGTCTACACTTTATATTATCTGTCTAGAGTTTCCATTCATTAAATGAGATATAATCAATACTAACCAGTTACATGTAAAATGATCCTTCCCCCCACTACACTTTGGTCCCTGCCCCCAGCTGAGCTGTTTCTCAGAGGCATTTCTTGGTCTGAACCATTTTACTGCAAGTCACCCTCAGTCCATTACTTTTATATATGTATCTGGGAGAACTGGGAAAGGGGATTACTAAGGTGTCTGCGCTAACTGGACTGTAAAACCTATTTATTCCATTTCTTCTTGGCAAAACACTACCTTATGAGACTACAAACTCCTTAAACACTGCTCATTCTCTATGTATTTGATGCAAAATGGGTATCTTGGACCAAAGCCGAAGGCCAGTTACAGCTGCCTCTGCAAAATGAAGTACTCTTAAATCCTGTCCACTTAAACAGTGAAGCATTCTTTATGCAGAGGGATGCTGTGTGCCTAAGCACCACTTAGCCTCTCCTGCATCGGGCTTCCCCCATCACCCCCACCTCTCCCTGGTGCAAGGGGTGACTGCAGGGACCCCGCGCAACCTCTGCCACCAGCTCGTCTGCGGGGCTTTTCCTTTTGTTATTGAGCCTTAAGTTTTGCTAAAGAGGGAGTGATTTCAGCCAGGAACCACACAGATGACTTTCTAAATTTCAAGGCCTTGTTTTACTGTCTGAAGTTTTTTGTACTGATACAAACGCTAGGTAAGTCCAGTGCTATACGTACACACCAGTGCCTCATATATTGACCTTATATGACATTATATCACACGTAGAGCGGGACATTTTTTTCAAATTCATGATGTGATGTCTTTATCCAGAGTCTGACATAACTTCTAAAAGCATATTTTAGAGAATGTAGGTTGAGCAGCATAAGAGGTCTCTCCTAAGCATTAGGGAGAGATTGTGCAACTGGGGAACAATATATTTTGACCTTCACATGCTACACGACATTCACATACTCCAACCATGGTAATTTGAAATGATCTTGGGATTTGCTTTTGAACTGAAAACTGATTTCAGCACATTCTATGGACAAAATACATCAATATGATGTGGAATAACACTGTATTGTCCCACATCATGTAATATCTGATAGCCTTTCTTTTTTAGCTGGAAATGACAGTGGTTCAAAGCACTGTTTCCTAACTGTGATACACAAATAATCTGAGTTCTGTAATTAACATTTTTAATCCTTTGCTCTATATATTGGGGGGGGGGGGGGGGGGGGGGGGGAGAAAGAAAAAACCCAGAAAGCAGATCACCAAACCAGATATTCTTATCCAGTTATCTAACTGTACGGAGTTTGCATTCTATTATATATCTTTCATTTGAGCAGAATGAGACAATTTAGAAAATGTATAGGTCTGAAAATGACCATTTTCCCATCACTGTTTTGTGAAAAGTCATGTAAGCTGTATATAGAGTGAAAACATAACTCTAGAAACTAAATACAAGAAGAATAATTAAATCAGTAGAATATTTTGACTAATTGTATTTATTTGTAAATAAATAAATAAAAACAAGATAGACTTCCTAGGGAATTTTGAAATTAGTTTACAGGATGCCACTATTTTCTTCTATTCCCATGCTGATATTGTGACATCGGTGCACAGAATCACACACACACACAAAAAAAGCATTTATCATTCTCTACAATGAATTAGCATGGTCTGCTACATTCTAGAGGAAAATGTCATGATGAAATATCATGGTCCTTATGAAAAATATATAAGCATATGCAGTCTGAGTTTTCTTTGCTCTGGATGAAACTCTGCATTAAAATTGAACCTCTGCAGGATCAATAGGCCTTTTTAACTGCTTGTCTATGCTGGTTACATGAAAAACTAGTCATACTTTCTTATGGGTGTACTTGAGTTGTCAGTGGTTGACACTGTGCTCTTTTTGGATTTTCTGTTGCAATGGGACAAGGAGTGAAATTCTGGCTCTGCTTGAGCCAATGGGAGTTTTACCCGTGACACCAGTGGAGAAGGACTTTGTTCTGTGATTTTTTGGTGCTAAGGGGTAGCAAATTCTTGCTTCTGTTTAAAAAAATCCAACTCTTGGCCTTAGCAGTGGGCAGGGTATGAAGTCTTCTGCAAATAACCAACCAGTTCCCTAAAGGAGGAGGATTGTCAATGCTTACCCTCCAGCTTCACAGGCAAGGAGCTCTTGACATTGCTGTGTCTGCTAGACCCTGAAAGAAGACATCCAAAATGACAGACCTGTTCTGGTGGGGCACAAAAGGGAGAAGACGTTATGAAGAGGGATTGGTTGAAAGTGACTCATGCCGCACAGCTTCTCTCCTATCTCCAGGCATGACCAGTCTGGGGAATTCCTGCAATATCTGATATCTTATAACATCCTTGCTTTAAGATGAGAAGAGAAAAAACATCAGTTTGCTTTATTGCACTGTCAGGATTTGATTCTTGGGCTACTGGGCCCCTATCGATGTCTTAATGGGGCCTAGGAAATAATACTTCTGGCCTGGAAAATAATAATTCTGCTATAAAGATCTGCTCATTCTCTTCTGCTCTCTTTTAAATATTTGTAAGGCAACAATCCAGAGAATTCATCACTGCATCAAGAAAATTGGAGTTTAATATCAGGAAGGAAAATAAAAATGCTCTTGCGAGGGGAAATTGAAATACTACATACAGCTATTTGGAAACCCATTTACCATATTAAAAGAAGTGACTTACAAAAATTCATGTATTTAACAACTTTTAGAAGCAGTACATCTTTATAACAGGACACACTGTTAAACTAAGAATTTTATGACCTTTTTGCACAATTTATGAATATTATGTAGATTTTATCTTGCCCTAAACACTCCAACATCTACCCAGAAATCTTTGGGCTACATTTATCTTGGAAAAGAGAGCTGAAGTACAGTGATGCTTAGGTTATATTTCTCCCTCTGCACAAACTACATGATCTGCATCTTATACATCCTGTGTTTGGTGCAGTATGCTGCACGGTGGTTGTTTACACACTGGGTCTTTATCAGTGCAGTTGTCTTTGCTTACCATGTTTACTTGATTTTTTTTTTGCCTCAGATTTCGAGCATAAAACTAAGATGAGAAGAGCAAGACTGAAAATAAAAAATCCTGGTAATATTTATGCTTCATTATTGATTTTCATATAAGATGTACATAGCTTTCAGATAAGATGTATGTAGTATTTGTTATACTGTTCATAACAAGGTCAGGTCTATACCAGAAGCATCAAGCTGTGTTCTTTCTCTTTCAGATATTACTGGCATCATTAATTGTTCTGTAATCAACAAGCGCGTGGCGATTCTGTTGATGATGCATGAGACACTGGAATTGCCCTCATCCTTGCTCTGCTACAATGACCACAACGGCAAATGTGCTATTGTCAGGAAACCAGGCTGACAGAGTTTTGAGGAACTTGTAGTAAGTAAGCAAATTCTCTAAAGAAATTCAATGTTTGTCGCCACTGCCTCACACATATTAACAGTCCTTTAAATATGCTGTCAGAGTTCATGTAACAGCAGTGAACCTTTCCTTTTTTGTCACGTTTTTGGGGCAGGTTTTGGTTATAGTCTATGGTCTGCTTGTTTATCATTCCTTCCATTTGCTGTGCTCTCTATTAATCTATTTCTGGCTTTCTCAGTACTACTTTGGAATTATCAAGGCATGTCATAGCTGGCAAGCGTGAATGTTTCGCCTTGCTGCTGTGGTGCCATTTTGGGAGGAGAGCTATGCAATTATGACAAGTTGCTTGTTATTAACCTTTGATTGCTGAATGTTGTTGAGATGCAAAAAGCAGGAACATAAAGGCAATTTTAATTCTCTCATCCTTAGTGACTTCACACATTCTTTCCTTTCTCGCCTGTCTGTTGTGGAATAAGCTCCTATTTTCAATTCATTCTCTTACATCAATGTGCACTTTCAAATCTCTTCCAAAAGCTCATTTATTCTCCGCAACTTGTTAACCAGTCGTTTCTTCTCTCCTATTATTATTTCTATTATTTCACCTGTCCTTTCATAAACCTTATTTATACTCTCTCCTTAATTCCTTACTTCTTTTATTGTGTTTATTTTTGTAAATCATTTTATTGTGCTATTTAAAAGTAAGTTTAGAGTGCCTTAGCCAAGGGTGTTAAGCAAAATCAACAGTCAGAATCACTAAAATGAAGTTATATCTACAATGTAGGGCTCAGATGCATGTGCATGAAGTAAAAACAGACATGTAGTTCTTCATTAACACTTACTTAAGGGTCCCATCCTGGCGTTCACTGAAACCATGGAAGTCACTCAATTCACTTCTGTTAGCATTGGATCAGGTCAGGGTGAGAAAATGAAAAGGCAAGGTAGAACGATGAATGGAATGGAAAAAGAAAAAATAGATCAAATTGAATATATGGGAGACGCACAATTAAGTCCGCTGTTAAAACATACATTATATAATAAGCATGCAAAAAACCACAGACCAAGTTTTTCAAAATGCAAGGTACATATGCGCTATTCTCTCTCTGATTAGAACTAAAGCCAAGATGTGAAAGAAAATTTATTAAACACAGGGGAATGACAATCAGAAAAGGAATTCTTCCATTTTGCGTAGCATCCCTGGCTTACCAGTCAAAGTAATGTACAATGAATTGAGCCTTTTACTTCTTTTTAGAAAGATGAATCCATTAAAAATATCAGATGTCTATATCTTTCTGTTGTCCTTTGAAATATGTATTTTCAAGTTCATCAATGTACGATCGCTTGCCTTTTGTTAATTCCATATTCTCTTAAAAGCAATAACTGAACCAGATTATGCATTTCTTCTGAAGTTCTTCTGAGACGACAAAAAAAAGGCATTTCAAACCAGATAAAATTTAGGAACTAAATTCAGCTACACCTAGTGATTCAAAATGGAATTTGAGATCATTTCTCTGCCTTACTCAGATTTTTCTAGCCTTTTAAGTTTTAAAAAAGAACATTCAGGCCACAAAATGAAAGCTATTTCTTATATATCAGTCACATATTTTCATATATAAGGTACAAAAACTTTTTCAAATAAATATTACATTTGCCATGATAGTGCAAGGGAATACTGAATCTTTTTAAAGTGGAAAAACTAAAATCATACCAAAATTCAAAAGGGTCAAGTAATTGTGACTTTTCATCTTTAACATTGTGAAAATCTCATATGTGCCATAGTAATGGGAAAAAAATAATCCATTTGTGTTCTGAGAAAAGTATTATTTTTCATTTACCTTGACATGACATTAGTAAGGTGTAAGCTCAGCAAAATACACATTTGAACTGTATGACTTGGCTCCAATTAAGCCTTTCAGTTAAAGCAATATTGAGTTATGTGTGCTCCTGCAAATCTAGAACATACCAAAGTTAAAAATGTACCTACCTTTTCCAATAGTAGTCTTGGAATAGAAAGTTTATTCTTTCTTGCTTGTGCATATAACCTTGTTCCATTTTGCTCATAAAAGATAAAAACCTACCATGGCTACCTATTTAGAACATTTTTATATTTTTTGCCTAAGCAGTAGAACCTATTGCTTGTAATACAAGTTCAAGTTCAATATAGTTTATGACTTGCAGTAAGTGTTCCCCCAAATACACCTCATGTGAGTGTTCAGCTGTGAGAAGTGGGTTTCTATAAAATACAACAGTGACCCAAAACAATTCCTGATGATAGAAGAAGAATGAAGACAAAACATTTGAAATAATAAGTTCGAACAAAAAGGGCTACAGATATTACTGACAGATTGTGAGATTTTTGTCTAGTAAATAAAAGGAATGTTGGCCTGGAAATCAATGAACCAAAATTGGTGTGTTGGAACCAATTTTGGTTCATTGATTTGGACTTGCACAACCCCCAAAGGGAAAAGGATCTATTTTATCAAAAGCAAAAAAGGAATCACAGTAATCACAGCAGTTGACTTGGGATTTGATTATTGAACCAACATTTTCTTTTTCGCTATGAAAAACTGCATGATAGATTCTTAATATTGTACTTTGAAATTAGCTCAATGGCCTCAAGTGGATCTTTATACAAAAAAGAAAACATTACTTGGATTCTGCTCTTACCCTTTTGGGGTTCTTTTGTACTTTTGTAATTCCTTTTTTTCAGTTCATTGATGCTACCCCTTTCACTTGAGGTAGCAAGCTGATCAATGACAAAATTTCTTCTATGTCATTAAGGCAGAAAAATGCTAAGATCTATTTGCACCTGAGAGAAGCCTCTTGCTCTTGCTGATGGTGCCTGTGATGACACATCTCCCTTACTGTTGCCCCATTAGTGTGCTGGATCACAGCTGCCCATTGCAGTCATACCCTCACTGGCTGGGGCTCTAATTCAGCACCCAGAACCTGGGGCACCTAAAACACTTCTGAAAATGTAGATACTTGGTTGAGAGCATGTTGGTTAGACTGACTAGGTTCAGCCAGACTCACATAAAGTTGGGTTTTCCTGCTGTACATGCCACGTTTGTTCATTATATGGAGGCTGATGGTGAGAATGGCTCAAAAAATTTGAAAACCAAGTAGCTTCAGTTTACTTCCTTTCAGATTTAAAAAAAAACCAAAAACTGTTCCATAGAAATGACACCATTAATAAAATGTTTAGAGTTTACAACCAACCTAACTGAAATCAGACTCATTGCTAAGAGTTAGTCAAAGATTTAATCTAGCCATGAACATTTCTAGTATTTCTGTGGGAGCTTGAGGCTGAAAGGATTTGGGTTTTGCTTGGGTTTTTTTTACTGTTTTAATCTTATGCCCATTGGTCTAAATGGTGTAAAGCTTTTTAACCTTTTAAGGAAAAAAAATTAGCTCTCAACCAATATTGTACATTACTAATGCATACTACTTTAAAGTATAAAAGGGCTTATGACAGCTTTTGGAAATTTCTCCATTACCTTTCTTAGCAACAGATTTGAACTGATACCAAGAACATTTGAAGATCATACTCAAAATGTACATTGTGACTTAGTCAATAACTGAGGAACTATCTTAATTTTTGACATTTGAGGAACTTCATATTTCATTCTTAATGCTAATTCACACAAACACGCTCATATGCATACATCGATGCACACAATAAATACATGTTACAGCATGTGTTAATATATATAGTATGTATATACACTTAGAAAGAGAAAAAAAGTACATATGGTTGCTCATATTCCTGTCTTACCACAGGAAGTTTGAAAAGATTCATCACTGTGATAAAGAAACTAACAGGGCACTTAATCCTGAACAGGCTTTTCAACCCTCTTCTCCTTCTTCCGTAAATTCATTGCACAGGAGAACAGAAGTATAAAATCTTATGCAAATTTGGAATAAATGGATTAAATGTTATTCTGTGTTCAGTCATGAGCAACCTTCTCAACCTTATATAATCAAAGACGAAGAAGGCAGTGATGCAGAATAACACCAAAAATATAATAACTATCAAACATTTCCAGAAATAAACACCCACAACAAATGTATGTCTGTTTGTTTGGTTCAGTGTAAGTAAAGTTTGCTTTCTTGAAAGCTATGAACTTACTGATAACGTGACATTAATTTGGTGGTGATTTGCTACATAATTTTCTTTTCATTTTTGTAATGGAGCTCTGATATTCCTTGTAAATATCCACAGACTTCTTCTTATGTTACAAAAATTAAAACACAGCACACAACACACAACTCAATAAAGTTTCCTTTAACACAGTCATAAAAATTGATCTCCTGGTTTTGGCTTCATTTTTATGTTACAGTAATGGTTAAGACACATCATGAATATACTGCTAATTAAGAGTATGACCCAGTAAAAATAAAAATAATATATAAAGCAAAATTTACTGTTATTGACTCTTTAGTCTGCTGAAACAGGGTTTTTTTATCATCCTGATCTAGGTCAGAGTAGGTTATGAACAAGGTCTGGGTTCATGCAAAGTGCATAAACAGGAAGAGATTTATTTTCTCTTTACTCCTCTCTCACCTGAATTTTTGTGCTCTGGTTTAGACTACAGCAGCTGTGAAGAACGTTCAGAGAACATTTAGCAGGGTGAAGTGTCTGGAGCCTTTCAGGAGGACTAATCAGTGTTTGGGACAGGAGTGTTAACCAGTGACATTGGACCACATTATCTCACCATTATTACGTCTATCCATAGATTAAAGGTCAGAGCCTTCTCAGATGTACATAGCTATAACCATGTTACTTTGTAATGGCATAGGCAGAACTTCACATCCTAAGAGGTTCTAATCCTCAGTGCCACTTGCAACTAAAATAGACTGTGTGTATGCCACAGGCTACACAATCTCCTTTAGTTATGAAAAGGCAGGAAATAAAAAGAAAAGTACTAGTCTGTATGTACTGTACATATAAATTGATCAAAATCCTAGCTCATACTTTTACTCTGCATGGTCATATCTGAGGAGAAAGATAACATCTATTCTTGTTACAAAAAAACCAATTCATATATCTGGGCATATAATATAAGCAATGTGTAGTTCTGGGATGGCACTCAATACATTTTTTCCCATTCCTATATTGTCTGCTGCTTGAGATGTCTCATATAGCACATACTCTACATATTGTAATCATCTCCAGAAAAATAAATAGATAGTACAGAACTCGTATCTATCTATATCTCTGGGCCAATCAAATGTGTTTGATGTTAAAGCAATGCCAAGTGGATGTTTCAAACTTTGGAAAGTTCATTCTCCTGAACTGGAACTCTGCAAGTACTCTGAATATCTTGATGCCGTTTTGAAATTTAAAACTGATCTGCTATGTGATGTTGCACAACTCTTGCTGTCTTCAGGTTCTTTTTGTGTATTCTATCTATTTTGGTTATAGTCTTAATGCACAGATATTCCCCTCCTGTGTGCACACACTTTTTCAAAAAAATGATTTTAAAGACCCTTGTAGTCCTGGTCAGAGCCTCAAAACAATACCAGAGAAAAATACTAATAATATGCTTTCTATTAGCTTGTAGAGGCAACCTATATATTTAATCTGTCAAGTAGTACTTTCCTTTGTAGTGCCAACAGCAGTGTAATCACAGAACCATCCCCACATATCTCAGCTTCAGTCTTTATTAACAGGATGAAAAACACTTCCAGCTGGTAAGACTGCAGTTCATGGTAGTAAGTTCTTTCAAATAGTTACACTGGAGTCCATAGACATCAATCAAGTATTTCTCCCTGGCTGTAAGAATTTTAGACTGCAGAGCTGGCGCGCCCAGCAACATGTGCATTTCCATCAATGCATTCAGTAGATAAGGATTAGAAACCTATATTTTTCCTGTTTTTTCTAATGAGAAACTTTACCAAACAATGATGTATAACAATAGTAGGAGATGATCCTACAGGCACAAGCAGAGAACTTCTGCTTTCAAGTTCATCACAAATACAATGTTGAAATACCTAGGTTGTTTTCACAACGTTTACGTAACACATGACAACCAGCCAGTTATCTATGTTAGGCAAACCCCATTCACTAGAGGCAGCTTTCCCCAAAACTGTTTAGTAATGATCATTCCCCCAAAGCCCTGTTCACTACTTCTACATATAAAGAAACTCAGCACTTTGACAGACATGATCCTGCAAATCTAGATGAGTGGTATAAGGCATGATTTCTAATGTTGTTTTTGAGTTGTCTCACACTAAAAATCGGTAGCTGTGTGGAGGCACATAATCCCCTGTAGTTGCTTTATGCTAATAGATTTGATTTATCACTGGAATGGACTGGAAGCATTCATGCCATCAGGGATGGCATCTGAGGGCTCTTGTTCTGGAATTAGATTTACCAGAAAGACATCATTAGACGGTTCATATGAGCATATATTTTGCTGGGCACAAGTAATTCAGAGTAGGTACTGATATAATTTTGGAGATCTGAGAAGAGATGCTTTAAGGAGGTACAAGCCCCACTGATTTTTATACTTCTAATTTGCAGTTGGGATTCCTATTCAGCCTGTTTCTGAATGTGGAGCTGGCCGTATTGAAATGAGTGGGAATCAGGATCTAGTTATTTTTTACAGGATGTTTTGAATGTAACTTTAAGAAATGGGAGACTAATAAACCAAATAAAACTCTTAGGCTTACATAGATTTGTCAAAAATAAATGGATTTTTCCCTATTCTGCTAATGAAACACATGTTCAAAACAAACATCCTCCAGCCATTGGTTAACGGAACAGACTTGCCAGGCATCAATGAAATGTAAGCAAAAATTATTTTGTTTGCATTTTAATAGATTTCAAGCCTGAGTGTTTGAAGCCAAGGTCTTAAGGCTATATTGAGGTTCCTAGATGGAATTACTTTGATTGACAAGAAAATGCTAAGTTATGCTAGCATTGCTGAGGTCAGTGAGAAGACTCCAGGAGGTTAATCATCACGGAATAGAGAGTTGTAACTAGAAAGGCAAACATACGAAACATCACAATCAGATACTGTTTGTCCATGGGATAAACATGGCAAAGGAGAAAGAAATTTTTTAATATAACTCCTAAGAATGGAATTTAATTGAACACAAAGTAAAAATGCTAAAATTGTAGCAATTTTTTTCTCATAGGGCTTTCCAGACCTCCTGAAAACATTCTGGGTTTCCATGTGGATACCTGCTAGTCTGAAGACATGTTCCATTTTAAAAACAAAACACTGAAAAATGCAACTGCTCTGAAGTGCAAGGTTAAAGTCACTAATAGATAGGGAGTGGCATCAAACAATGTAATTATGGTATGCACTGTATAGAGTATTAATTAAGAGGCTGTGCAAACATAAGACCTCATACCCTTCCCAGGTCCCCCCAGCCTATATTGCCACCAGTGCATGTAACTCTGTCTCCTTCCAGCTTCCTCTGCAGGCTCTTTTAAAGATCTGTTCAGGGTCTCATTGCTGAACATCAAGACTAAGACTAGATTAGAAGAACAAAGAGACAAAAGGCTGGGAAAGGAGGGAGGCCCTGGGGAAAAGGATAGTAGGTGACAATATTTGTACTCCTGGTTTTAGAAACACACAAAGCTTCTCCTCTCCTACAAGGAGTGCCATTTGAAAGGAGCAGGTCTTCCTTTGCTACCACTGGCTATGCTCTATAAGGGAACACTTTATATACAAAGTGATGGGAGACAGAAATGGAGTTCCAGCATGCAATTTTTATAGAGTATATATATATTTTAACATGGTTACACTGTTCTGCAGCAGTCTACAATGTTCGTTTGCCTAGTCAGTTACTTGATATGAATCTTTTCTTATTTTAGCCCGGCTCCTAGCTTTTTTATGGATTCGAACAGTGTGTGCTGTGTGGCAAGTCTTTCTTCTACCCTATTAGAATACATTTCATCTGAACTAATATTCATTATTCCATTTGCAAGGTGCATTTCTCAACAACAGAATAGAAAATTTCATCTCGGCTCATATTTACTGGGAGCTTGCTGCTTTCCTCTTAGTTTGCCTCAAAATTCTGTCTTCAGTTACAAGGGCTCTATCAAGTCTTAGTTTAGCTTGGGAGCTGCTTTTCCCAGCTTATCAGCTACAGTCAAAAGAGAAGGAAACAGCACAAGCCTTTGAATTTACAACTGCACATTTGAACTGTATGTTTGCATCTTTACTATTATTCTTACTTCTTGCTATGATTTTAAAAAATCTTCCCCAGTAGATATGAAATATGGGGGAGGTGATCCTTCCCCTCTACTCAACATTGGTGAGGTCACACCTGGAATACTGCACCCAATTCTGAGCTCATCAGTACAAGAGAGATGTGGTCATACTGGAGAGTCCAATCAAGGGGCACAAAGATGGTGAAGGGACTAGAGCATCCTTCCTCTGAAGAAAGGCTGAGAGAGCTGAGACTGCTTAGCCTAGAGATGAGAAGACTCAAGGAGGATCTTATTAATGTATATAAATACTTGAAGGGAGGGTGCATAGAGCACAGAGCCAGGCTCCTTTCAGTGGTGCCCAGAGACAGGACAAAGGGTAATAGGCACAAACTGAAACACGGGAGGTTCCATGTGAACAGTGACCAAGCATGGGCACAGCTTGCCCAGAGAGGTTGTGGGGTCTTCAATGTTGGAGATACTCAAAAGCCATATGGACATCATCCTAGGCAGCCTGTTTTAGGTGGCCCTGCTTGAGCTGGGGGATTGGACAAGATGACCTTCAGAGGTCCCTTTCAATTGTAACCACTCTGTCATTCTGTGAGATTCTGCATCTCATGTCAAAGCAAAACCAGCTGCAATTGGTGTATACAGGAATACTCAGTCTTAATATATGAGATCTAGGTGTGCGGATTGCTTCTCCATGACATGTTCAGTGAGCCTGATGTATCTAAAAATGCATAGGAATGTTGCGTCTGTTTGTGAATTACTTTTCCTCCATGCATGCTCTGTGGAGGGTAGAAGTTGAGTTCAAGACTCGGTATTGCGGAGACACACATTCTTCTGCACAAATTCAAGTTACTTTGTGAAACATGGCCACCACAGAATGGGTATGTATGCATGGCATGTATGCTTTAACCTGAAGTATAAGACAAATCTCATTTCTCGTGGAGAAAAACTACAGTTTTTTAGAAGAGATATATCCATATGAGCATCTGTAGTAGATATACATGCAACCTGTGAAACATACTTTTAAACAGTAAGGTTTAAAAGTATGCACATATGTGAATGCACATATGTGAATGAAAAACAAGGAAGGCAAGGCCCTATGAACAATCCATAATCCAGAACTATTCATAAAACATGGCATTTTATAGCAATCTATAGGTCAAAGCAAACATTAATTCTCACAACTCCGTTGAGCAGTGGATGAGAAAATATTATTTAAATTTGAGAAACTAAACCAGTTAAATATTTCGTCTCCTGAGGCTATATAGCATGAAATCTTATGCTCTGATATTTGTTTCTAATAATATGGGCTAGAGCACCTCTGCTATGAGGACAGGCTGAGAGAGTTGGGTTTGTTCAGCCTGGAGAAGAGAAGGCACCAGGGAGATCTAATTGCAGCCTTCCAGTACCTGAAGGGGCCTACAGGAAAGATGGTGAGGGACTGTTTATCAGGGAATGTAGTGACAGGACAAGGGGTAACGGGTTTAAGCTGAAGGAAGGTCGATTTAGATTAGATGTTAGGAAGAAATTCTTTACTGTGAGGGTGGTGAGGCACTGGAACAGGTTGCCCAGAGAGGTTGTGGAGGCCCCATCCCTGGAAGTATTCAAAGCCAGGTTGGATGAAGCAACCTTGTCAAGTGGAGGGTGTCCCTGTCCATGGCAGGGGGGTTGGAACTAGATGATCTTTAAGGTCCCTTCCAACCCAAACCATTCTGTGATTCTATGATAATATTTATTCTATATTTATGTTAATCACATTAATTTACTATCAGTTCTGAGTTCTGTACATCTGTTTTTTTCTAAAGCTATATTTCAGTTGTAGCCACACACCCACTATAGAACTGCAGGAAAAAGGCAGACTAACAATTTTTGTTCTGAAATGACTGCAGTAGGCAATAGTTGCTTCCTTCATGTGTTTTTTCCTTCCTGCTTCCATATTATTCATTAGACAATGTAATAATGTTAGAGATATATCACATTTAGCTGAGCAATAGCTCACAAGCAACAACCATTTGGTAACTGCATTATGTATAAAATTGTAGTGATGGGGATTATTTTCTATCCTACAAACCTACAGCACTGTTATTTAGATCCAGCCTAGCCTTGCAAGCTTCTTGCCCATCCATATTAGCTTTTGATATTCTCTCTTCCACAGTTCAAGGAGTGGCCAGTGTACCCAATTCTTGTACAGCCTCAACTATCAAGATATGCCAGACTATACTCTCTTACAGTATTCTTGTCTAAACCTTTTGCGTCAGATACTGTGAAAGTACATAGGAATAATAAAACACATGTGATGGCTTGCTATCATTCTTCTCAGACAAGATTTAAAGGGTGAGCTCAGGCTCAGTAAGAAAGTCAGATATACCTTCAGACTGATGGAAAGTGATGTGATGGCACAGATTAAGTGGTTTGTCATCTGAATGCATAGCAGGCACAGTTTGTATTTTGTTTATTCCTTGGTTAGAATATTGTAGGGTCTGAGGACATGATGATAGCTTTCTATTTGCACACGGACTCAAGGGATGCAAGAAGTTGTGTTTTGTCCTAGCCATGATTGTAGTCCCCGCAGGCACATCCTCTAGCATGGGAAGGCGAAGGCTTCTGGCTCCCACCCACACAACAACTGCCCGAGCTGGCAAGCTGAAGAGGAATCATTATTGCCAGCCTTTGCAATTTTATCCTGATCTTGATATATTTGGTATTGTTCCTTAATCCCCTCCACAGGAGTTGAATGATTATCAGTAAATTTCCACTGTTTTTAGAAAATAAAAATTCTTCATGCTTGTGGAGAAACAATTAAAGGTATGATCTAAAGATATCCAGAAGACAAATTAAAAATATGTTTTCAAAAAAAAAGAGTGAAGAAAAAATTTCTGTGTTTATGATACTGATCACAATATTTGGGAAAGCCATCATGTTAAATGGTTGCATTTTCCAATACTAGAAGACTGCAATGCTCTATGAGGGGAAAAAGTGCACTGCCCTCAGCCCAGTTATCACAGTTTTGCCTGTTGTGGTTTTTAACCCAGCACTCTGTTTATTACACACAAAGTCCTTTCTTCCTATGAACTTCTAGTTTCAGAATCAAATGCATCTCATGTTTTGGGTCTCCTCCTTGTAACATAGAACTTGCTGCACTCTGTATCAGAAATAAAAGTCATCCACAGAAACATTACAAATCCTCATTTCAGTGAACTGTATCTAAAGATGTGGATTAACTTTAGTCAAAGCTTTTGCATTTATGTCTAACACCAGTTTGAGAAGTCATTTTAATCTGCTGCTCTTCTCATGCACAGAGTGATTGTGGTGAAGTGATTTAGAAGGGAATTGCCAGAAAGAATTTAACTTTGCTAACATAGACAGATGGACAAGGGTTTATCATTAATGATTGGAGGTGCATGTGTATGTACGTAGAAGAGGGAAAAATGCTTCATTTTTATTAGAAATAAAGCCAGCAAAAACTGAGCACAGGAGTTTATATGTAATATTCTAGATACAGAAAATGAGCACTGAATTGTTCAACAGTACAGCTCCAGCAGGAGCTTAAAATTTAAGTCAATCCCCTGGTTAGATATGTGATTGTTGCTTGTGCAATTAGCCTTGCAGTAGTACTAAGATGAGCTGAGAAGGATTTACTGACTGAGGCCAAGTCTTATCAGAGAAGCCTTTTCGGGTGTAGATTAATGTGGAAATGGCTTTTGCACGCCTCAGTAAGCTAGTGCATTAGGAGTAAAGACTTTGCTAAAATGCATTACAAAGGCCGTTTTGCCCTGTACTGGAGAGAACAGTTTGCCCTTTCTGTGGCAGATGTTGTTGTAGATTGCCCCTGCTGATTGCACTGGGATTTAACAAATTGAGGATTTAATAAAAATTTACTTTTAAAAAAATTATTTCAAGTTTTGGTAGATAAAAGACAATGGAGCCTTGAAAAAATTCAGTAAAGAGTGATTGATAATGTAATCTAAAAAAAATACTACCTGAAAGAGGAAAGCACAAAAGTTGAAAAAGTAGAGAAGATTCATCAAAATGGAAGACTCATCCCTTTAACAGCCAGAAAGTTATCATAGACAATGACTGATAAAACAAGGACAGGCTAACAAATGGGAAAAGAAAGGGACAAATAAGTCATTAAATAGGGATGGCTAGATGCAGTCCAATGCTATGATAAATAGTAGAGCATAATACATGTGGGTCTTTTTTTGATAAAGTATTTCAGAAAATACAGGTTATGTTCATATTCCTATCCAATTTTTAATCAACTAAAAAAGACTGTGAATGAGTTTTTGAAATGGCAAAGCAAATAATTTTAAAGGTTCTGAAGTAAATTACTTCAAAATAGAAAAAAAAGTTATTTCTTTACCTTTGTATTGAATAACCAGCACACTCACCATGGTGCTTCAGGAGAATGCCCACTTAATGTGTCAGATTCAGAAAATCAGAGGTTTGAATTGCAGGTACTTCTGAGATGGGCAGCATAGCCTAAGCTATTACCTGTTTCTGGCATCTGCTTGCTCATTTGCTTTGGAATACTAACATGTATATTAAATAACTGCTCAGACCACATAAGTAATAGAAAATATGTAATTAACCTAGCAGTGAAAAAGATCACGGGGAGTTACAATATTGATGTACTTCTGTGACTGCAGACTGTTAACACCACATATTTGTATGGGTTTAAGTGAAGAGTGAATGAGCTCATGGAAGAGAAATGTGCAGAGAAATCCTTAACGCACTGAAACCATATAGATTAGGAGGACTCTTACATGAAATAGGCTGCTAGAGCCTCAGGAAAAGGTATCATGTATCTTTGCCTTATTCCTATACTATATCCATGTATGGACTAGGGTCCATACACATGGCACTCCTCACCATCTCTCCCTAGCCAGCTCTGTATGGACTCTGGTAGACGTACAGGAGTGGACTTAGATGGACCTTTGGTCTGATCCCTCTGGGCCTGTCATGTACAGGTACTGAAAATGCAAAATGGAAAATTACCTTCAGGCTTTATGAAACATTTTATATGACATAAAGTGAAATGTTTGTCAAATATTCTGGGAAAAAAAAAAAAAAAGCGTTTTGGACTACTTCAATTGTTTGTTGAAATTATTTTTTATTTCTTCCACAGAAACAAAAAGTTAAGCTGCAGTTATGAAAGAGCCAGATATCTATTTGTCACCAGTCTCTGCCAGATGATGTGGAATGACTAGGGAAAGGAAACAGTTGCAGAGACTTTGCTGCAGAAGTGAGGGTCTCCCTGGAGGCACCCAGCAGAGGTGGACAGACCCTTAGTGGTACCTGCAATCTGTGCTGTGTGTCTGTGATTACTGCTTCAGTTATGATATTCCCAGCAAGCAGACAGATCTGCGTGGAAGGAAGTGTTGCTGTTTTGTTGTGATACATGGAACTGCTGTGAACATCAGAGCTGTGGCTAAGGGAAGAGAGCATGGGGGTCCGTGTATGTGATGTGATGCAGGTACAACTAACTGAGATGGTGCAGCTTATCTGGACAGTACTCTAAGAAGGCTTGTGACAAGTCTGAAGGATGAAGGTGGGATAAAGGATTATAGAATCAGTGAAGATGCGTGAGGAAGAAGATGACTTTCATATCCTGAAGTATTCAAAGGGTGATGCATAGGAAAGACAGTCACATGTATGCAGGTAGTGGGATATAGCTTTATCAGGAAAAGGTTTGTCCATTCTACCACTGCAGCCTAGTCTATCTCCAGTTCTGATGAAACCATGTGGGGACAAAAAAATATTCTCATAAAAGGATGATCTTCATTTGTGCAAGGAAAAATGAAAAAAGCATGGGAATTACAAAGTCATTAACTATATATTAAAAATTCTTGCCTGACAACTTCATTGTTAAAAATCATTGGAAGTGAGCTGCCATGCAGTTGTTTGCTCAGCCAAGGGAAAGAACTGTCTTGAGTCATATTTCAATGACCTTACCTCATTTTGGGCCTGAATGGGAAAACAACGCTAGAGCTTTAACCATTTTTGCTAGAGATATTGTTCCTCCTATAGATTACTGTAATGGTTTGCAAGCTGAAGAACAGGGAGAGTTTTTCAGAAAAGTAAAGACTATGTGCAGGTAATACCTCAGTACAAGATCAGTATAACTAACATATAAATCAACTCCTATTCATATTTCCACATGAAAGCAGGTGGATAAACTGAATCTGACTTGCTGACTTTTACATGGGAGAATATAAATTTTGTTGCATGGCAATATAACAGCAAAATACAGTGCCTAAATTGAACAAGAAGTCCATGTATTACCCCAGGTATCCATTGTAATAGACTGCATCATGATTTGATAACATTATCATTTAAGAGCATTGCCTGTTTCATACCTAGCTAACAGAGGGTGGGAATTGAGTGAGACTGTCCCATGGAGTCCAGAGCTGTCAGGACAGATCAGTAAAGACATTCAGTAAAAGAGAGCAGCATGAAAGCTCTTGATATGTTGTGTTCTTCAGGACACATCCAGCCTCTTGACCATCTCCCTTGGAGCATGTTGCCTTTTCCTATAGACTGGACAGAAAATACATGATCTAGGAAGTTAATGTCTACAACAACAATCAAATAGAGCTATATTAATCATTGTCTCCTCTCTCTCTGCATTTATTTAGGAGAGGTCAGAAAGAACCTGTAAAAAGCAGTCTTATCGAATATTCATAGACCACAGACATAAAGGACATTAATCTAAACCTGCAGTTTCACAAGCTCAAGGCAACGCTGTCAACAGAAGAAACTGCACAAGGAGCTGTTTTCTCCTTTTCACAATGACAAAACTACTTGGTTCAGGCATTTCTGTCAGATGAAGGAAAAAGCCAAGGAGAAAAAACTCTACATGTCTGACGTTGTAGTTACACTCCCCAGCACGGTCCATAGCTCATTCATGCTTGTTAAATCATGCCTTGTACCTCCTTTCCCTGACTTAGTCCTGTAACTCCGAGTCCTGGGTGGAAACCCTGCAGAAGCATAACAACTTCCTGGTTCAAAGTTGTAAAAACATTCTGCTTCCCATGAACACAGACTCGGAGCCTCTCTCTTCAACTGAAGAACCTGGATTTCTGATATGTAATCCTCTTAAACAAGAGTCCATTTAATCCACTCATTTATCTGTAAACCTGGTGCATGTATTTATTCTGTTTATAAAAGTAAATTAAAAAGATAACTAACTTTGGTTACTTCTACAGCAGTAACTTTTTGCTTCTAACCAATGGGAATAGAAGAAATAGTGAGACAAAGGAGTAATTTCACAGGGACCATTTCTGTGCTTAGCAAAACTGTTATCATAGAAGAGTAAATATTTTTGTGATAAACATTGGATTTCAAGTACTTACAGACACTGGTTTTCAAGTACTATAGACAATCAAAACACTCCCTAGCCCTGTATGTTAGGCAGCGTTTTGATTTTCTAGAGTTTAATGATGGTGACGACACAGTTGACTGTTTATGAGTAACAATCAGAGGGTAGGCCAAGAAGACAGATATGGTGCGAATCTGTTATAGACCACCCAACCAGTATGAACAGGCAGATGAAATATTCTATAAGCAGGTGGGAGAAGTCTCACAATTGCTAGCCCCTGTACTCGTGGAGGACTTCAACTTACCAGACGTCTGCTGGAAATACAATATAGCAGAGAGGAAACAGTCCAGAACGTTCCTGGAGTACGTGGAAGATAACTTCCTGACACAGCTGGTGAGTGAGCCAACTAGGGAAGGCACCCCACTGGACCTATTGCTTGTGAACAGACAAGGATTTGTGGATGAAGTGATGGTTGGAGGCTGTCTTGGGCATAGCGATCACGCAATGGATTCTTGGAGAAATAAGGAGGGGAGTTAGCTGAACTGCTACCTTGGACTTCCGGAGGGCAGTTTGGGCTGTTTAGGAGACTGGTTGGCAGAGTCCCTTGGGAGGCAGTCCTGACGGGCAAAGAAGTCCAGGAAGGCTGGACATTCTGCAAGAATTAAGTCTTAAAGGCACAGGAGCAGGCTGTCCCTGTCTGCTGAAAGGTGAGATGGCGGGGAAGAAGACCAGCCTGGCTGAACACAGAGCTTTGGCTGGAACTTAGGAAAAAAAGGAGAGTTTATGACCTTTGGAAGAAGAGGCAGAAAACTAAGGAGGACTACAAGGATGTCATGAGGTTATGCAGGGAGAAAATTAAAAATCGTAGAATCATAGAATCATAGAATGGTTTGGGTTGGAAGGGATCTCAAAGATCATCTAGTTCCAACCCCCCTGCCATGTGCAGGGACACCCTTCAATTGCTCAGGTTGCCCAAAGCCTCATCCAACCTGGCCTTAAACACTTCCAGGGAGGGGGCATCCACAACCTCTCTGGGCAACCTGTTCCAGTGCCTCACCACTCTCACAGTAAAGAATTTCTTTCTAACATCTAAATCGACCTTCCTTCAGCTTAAACCCATTACCCCTTGTCCTGTCACTACACTCCCTGATGAACAGTCCCTCACCATCTTTCCTGTAGGCCCCTTCAGGTACTGGAAGGCCACAGTTATGTCTCCCTGGAGCCTTCTTTTCTCCAGGCTGAACAATCCCAACTCTATCAGCCTCTCCTCATAGCAGAGGTGCTCTAGTCCTGTGATCAAACTTCATGTCCCTCCTCCGGACTCATTCTAACAGCTCCATGTCTTTCTTGTACTGGGGCCCCCAGAGCTCCCGGTGGGGTCTCACAAGAGCAGAGTAGAGGGGCAGGATCACCTCCCTCGACCTGCTGGTCACACTGCTTTTGATGCAGCCCGGGATACAGTTGGCTTTCTGGGCTGCAAGGAAACATTGCTGGCTCATGTTGAGCTTTTAATCAATCTACACCCCCAAGTCATTCTCCTCAGGGCTGCTCTCAATCTATTCTCCACCCAGACTGTCTTTGTGCTTGGGATTGTGCCGCCCCACGTGCAGGACCTTGCACTTGACTTTGTTGAAATTCATGAGGTTCACACAGGCCCACCTCTCAAGCTTGTCAAGGTCCCTCTAGACGGCATCCCTTCCCTCCAGCGTGTCGACTGCCCCACACAGCTTGGTGTCAGCAAATTTGCTGAGGGTGCACTCCATACCACTGTCCGTGTTGCCGACAAAGATGTTAAACAGCGCCGTTCCTAGTACTGACCCCTGAGGAACGCCACTCATTACTGACCTCCACTTGGACATCAAACTGTTGACCACAATTCTTCAAGTGCGACCATCCAGCCAATTCCTTATCCACCGCATGGTCCATCCATCAAATCCATGTCTCTCCAATTTAGAGACAAGGATATCATGCAGGACAGTGTCAAATGCTTTGCACAAGTCCAGGTAGATGATGTCTGTCGCTCTTCCCTTCTCCACCAATGCTGTAACCCTATCATAGAAGGCCAAAGCCCAACTAGAACTTAACCTGGTTACTGCTGTAAAAGACAATGAAAAATGTTTCTATAAATACATTAGCAACAAAAGGAGAGCTAAGGAGAATCTCCATCCTTTGTTGGATGCAGAGGGAAACAGTGAAAAAGGATGAGGAAAAGGCTGAGGTACTTAATGCCTTCTTTGCCTCAGTCTTTAATAGTACGACCGTTTGTTCTCCAGGGACCCAGCCCCCCTGAGCTGGAAGACAGGGATGGGCAACAGAATGAAGCCCCCATAATCCAAGGGGAGATGGTTAGTGACCTGCTACACCACTTAGACACATACAGGTCTATAGGGCCAGATGGGATCCACCCAAGGGTACTGAGGGAGCTGGTGGAAGTGCTCACCAAACCATTTTCCATCATTTATCAGCAGTCCTGTCTAACTGGGGAGGTCCCAGATGGCTGGAAGTTAGCAAATGTGATACCCATCTTCAAGAAGGGCGGGAAGGAGGATCCAGGGATCTACAGGCCTGTCGGTCTGACGTTGGTGCCGAGGAAGGTTATGGAGCAGATCATCTTGAGTGCCATCATGTGGCACATAGAGGACAACCAGGAGATCAGGCCCAGTCAGCATGGGTTTATGAAAGGCAGGTCCTGCTTGACTAACTTGATCTCCTTCTATGACAAGGTAACCCACTGAGTGGATAAGGGAAAGTCTGTGGATGTTTTCTACCTGGACTTTAGTAAAGCCTTTGACACCATTTCCCACAGCATTCTCCTGGAGAAACTGGCTGCTCATGGCTTGGACAGGTGTATGCTTTGCTGGGTTAAAAAAAAACTGGCTGGATGGCCAGGGCCAAAGAGTTGTGGTGAATGGAGTTAAATCCATTTGTCAGCCGGTCACAAATGAAGTTCTCCAGGGCTCAGTATTTGGGCCAGTTCTCTTTAATATGTTTATCAATGATCCGGACAAGGGGATCGAGTGTGCCCTCAGTAAGTTTGAAGACGACACCAAGTTGGGTGGGATTGTTGATCTGCTTGAGGGTAGGAAGGGTCTACAGAGGGATCTGGACAGGCTGGATCGATGGGACGAGGCCAATTGTATGAGGCAGGGTCCTGCACTTGGGTCACAACAATCCCAGGCAATGCTACAGGCTTGGGGAAGAGTGGCTGGAATGCTGCCTGGCAGAAGAGGACTTGGGGGTGTTGGTCGACAGAATATGAGTCAGCAGTGTGCCCAGGTGGCCAAGAAGGCCAACAGCATCCTGGCTTGTATCAGAAATAGTGTGGCCAGCAGGACTAGGGAAGCGATCGTCCCCCTGTACTCCAGCACTGGTGAGGCTGCACCTCAAGTACTGTGTTCACTTTTGGGCCCCTCACTACAAGAAAGACATTGAGGTGCTGAAGTGTGTCCAAAGAAGGGCAGTGAAGCTGGTGAAGGGTTTAGAGGACAAGTCTCATGAGGAGCAGCCAAGGGAACTGGGGTTGGTAAGTCTGGAGAAAGGGCAGCTTGGGGGAGACCTTATTGCTCCCAACAACTACCTGAAAGGAGGTTGTAGCCAGGTGAGTGTCTGTCTCTTCTCCCAAGTAACAAGTGATAGGACAAGAGCAAATGGCCTCAAGTTGCACAAGGGGAGGTTTACATTGAATAGTAGGAATTTTTATTTCACTGAAAGGGTTGTTAATCATTGGAACAGGCTGCCCAGGGAAATGGTGGAGTCACCATCCCTGGAAGTATTTGAAAGACTGTAGATGTGGTGCTTAGGGACATGGTTTAGTGGTGGACTTGGCAGTGCTAGGTTTACGGTTGCACTTGATGATCTTAAAGGTCTTTTCCAACCTAAACAATTCTATGGTTCTATGATTCTTTAATTTTTATTATAATATTCAATATTTTATACCAAGGAATAAATGATTTTTTTTTTATAAAGAAAAACAGTATAACCATGTTACTTTAATTATGACTGTAGTGTATGTCATAGTAGATATGACATTTGATTGGAAGACAGTATATGTGTCTTCTTTTACACTTTAAGAACCAATAGCCATGGGCCTTTGGCCTCTTTAGGGTTTTGAATCCAGATGGAAAACATGATAAAACAGTGACAGCTTACTGAGTAAAGAGATAAAACTTTGGGGGGGTTGGGTTTTTTGGTGGGGTTTTTTGGTGGTTTTTTGTTTGTTTGTTTTTTAAATCTGCAGCATTGTAGCATTTGACATTTGAAATAGATGCATATCTTCTAGGTCAATGAAAAACTAATTTAATTTTCATAGTTCTTTACTATTTTTGTTATTCTGTGAAGACTTGTAGAGCACTTGCTGGTTGGCTGAGGAGGTCATAATGGTAGTGTGCTATTCCTGCTTTTTCTTAGCTGTTTTAAGAGCTGAAAAAGGCTTCTGGAAATAAAGAGGAAAAGTCAGCTTCTTCCTTTAGGATGAATGTGACAAAGGAGTAAAATTAAGAAAGGATCAGGAACTTTTTGAATGGACACAAACTGTGGGGGGAGGACCAAAAGAAAAAAATGATGTTAATACCTGGAAAGACAAAGGTGAATGGAAGTGCTTATATGGGAAGAGATTGTACATTTCTGCCCATATGCTTAAATTTGAGAATGCCCATAGACTCGGGGACTTCAGTAAGATTATTCAAATGTTTAAGATATTTCATTAAATTGCAGTTTTGATACAGTTTTTGTGCTGTTAGTGGAATGTACTTACATCTAATTTATGGTATTATGAATAAAGCTTAATGGGAGACGATTTATAAAGAGCAGTTAATGGACTTCTTTCCCACAGAATTAGAAATCCTACTGTGTTTCTGTTAACACCCCCTCCAAACTGAATACCCCCTCATTACCATTAGATTATAACTGTTCATAATGCACCTGGCTAACTAATATTTTCCAGCTTAATTCTAAAGAGACAGTCCTCCTCCTTCAAATTTATCATCAGTTGGTTAATCATTAGTAGCTTGTACTAGAATCCTAATTTCATAGAGAATGACTCCATCCATCTCAAGTGGACTAAATCCCTTTATACATGAGTTTGGTTGCATAGTACATCTCTCCGACGTTTCTAGAAAGACTTAAAGACTCAGTAAATTGAGCTGGTTTGCACATGAAACCTAGTGATTTTCCCAAGCTTTCCTTACATGGCTCAATCAGAGTCTTTTTTAAACTTCAGCACGGACACTACTACTCAGTGAAAAAAAAAAAAAGTGTTATACAATATTAATTACTGCAGTTAATGAAGTTGAGTTTCAAGCCTGGCTTTAGCTGTGATCAAAAGTTTCACAGTTGCAAGGGAATTTCAGTTGCAAGGGAAAACTTCTTATGCCTGGTTCAAAACTGCTCAAAAGATTTGCATGGGCTTGGAAGACAGTTTTACATTGTAAATGGAAAACGCTTAAAATTTAGTCTACTTTGTTGCTGGCTGTCCACACAGGAGAATGGTCTATCCTTTGTAATGTGCTCAGGTAAGAAAATCAGTATTTTAATAAAAGTCCTGTTTCCTAGCTTTCATTATTAAATCATCCTTTTCCAAAATTAGTTCTATAATTCCATCAGAGAGAATTTGTTCTGATTCAAATACAGAACTACATACATACAACTTCAAATATAGCAGCTTATTGTTTAACTTGGTATAGATTCTGTGTGCTTCTTGATTCAAAATTGCATGTAGACTGTAAGTGGGGAAAGATCTATGCAAAATGGTTTGTCTTCATATCAAATGATAGTACCATAAACTTCAACCCATTTGCTTCTGATGTTCATATTAATTTTGGCTATTAAACCTTATCTTTCATTGTTCAAGGTTGTCTTCATTTTTCTTCTGCTCTTGCACCCTGTTAAGTGATAATTCACTATCCATAAAACAAGCACTGAGATATGGAACCCAAGGCAAATGTTGTATAAAATTGCCATCAAAACCATTTCCTAAGGCATATAATCAGTGATTTAGGGACCATTTGTTTGTTAGATTTCAAGAATAAATGGTTGCTTCTTCATTAAACCATTCCATTCCTACACATGCATTTCCAAAATGCCAGTGCCACACCTGTCATAAAGCACCCATGTATATGATGCAGTGTTTCTGTCAAAAATTTTAATAACACTGGAAAATTCCCAGTGAGCAAATCCACAATAAAGCTGTTCCAAAAATACTGTTATTGAGTGATGCTAATACATATATGTCAGAAAAAAATGTTTAAGCATAATAAATATTCTACCTATGGCTCTGTTTTCATATTTCTTATGATTCTGTTTCAAGAAAAATAATTAAATACATGATACACTGAAAATACTACAACAGTATTTTGACCAAGCCCTCTGTTCTTTATATAACTGTCCATTAGTGTGTGTTGCTTAGGATGAAGTTGATTCACTATTTTAATCAGATGAATCAGCATTCAAATAAATTTTAGGTCTTAGTCAATTTATTGAATACATAGATTAAATTAAAATTAATTCAGCATCTTGATGGGATGAATTTAAATTCAGTTCAGTATTTGATCAGATTTTATTTTTCCATTGAATCATTTTATGCATCTTTGTTGAGGAAGATTTTAAAATAATCCTTGTTGAGGATTATTTTAATGATTAATAAGGCATACAACCTTATAAATCAACCATGAAAACAGCAGTCACATTAGAAATCACACTAGACTATTTTATTTTGTTTAAAAATATATGATTGCACTGTTTTGATCATATTCTCTTTACAGGCATTTTACTTTGTTAGTTGTCAAGAAAAGCAGATCATCTACAGTTCTTAAACTGTATGATGATAAAACTCATATGCATCCTGATTCTCCAGTGTTGAGGTCTTGCAGCATCTACTCAGGTGTATGAGAACTGATGAAAACTACAGAAACGAGATTTTAATAGTATTATATTGTAGAATATATTCTAAAAGGGAACAAAAATAGCTAGTCATATGCTAAGCGAATGTTTTTTCTCTGTGTGCTCAGAGAGTCTCTCCTCATATCTCTGACATCAGAAGATGGTGAGACCCCACCTGGAGTACTGCATCCAGCCCTGGGGGCCCCAGTACAAGAAAGACGTGGAGCTGTTGGAGCGAGTCCAGAGGAGGGCCACAAAGCTGATCAGAGAGCTGGAGCACCTCTCCTACGAGGACAGGCTGTGAGAGAGCTGGGATTGTTCAGCCTGGAGAAAAGGCGGCTCTGGAGAGACCTTAGAGCAGCCTTCCAGTACCTAAAGGGGGCCTACAAGAAAGATGGGAAGGGGCTGTTTATCAGGGAGTGTAGTGACAGGACAAGGGGTAATGGGTTTAAGCTAAAGGAGAGACGATTTAGATTAGATGTTAGGAAGAAATTCTTTACTGTGAGGGTGGTGAGGCACTGGAACAGGTTGCCCAGAGAGGTTGTGGAGGCCCCATCCCTGGAAGTATTCAGGGCCAGGTTGGATGAGGCAACCTTGTCAAATGGAGGGTGTCCCTGTCCATGGCAGGGGGGTTGGAACTAGATGATCTTTAAGGTCCCTTCCAACCCAAACCATTCTGTAATTCTATGATTCTATGATTTCAGTGGAGCAGAATGAAGCCTATTATAGTGTTCACTGGTGAAAATAACATATAGCACTCACCCTAGGCATTTTCAGTCACTGAAGCCAATGTATAGTATGAATACTCAGTCCCTCGGCAGGTGTAGTCGGTCATGCATATTTAGGAAGAGGACTAGCTTTTTCTTTTCCTTTCCAGCTCCCAAAATGTGCTGCTGCACTAGGTACCTGATATTTTTCAACTATGTTGAGAATTTAAAGCATCTGAGGACTTTGATGAGAGCCAAAAGCTCTCATAAATCAATTCATAAATCAAAGAAAAAAGCATAATGCCAGGATAGTGGATATGTTAGAACTGACTCAGTGTTTCAACGTATTAATATATTTTATTGCAAAATATATGTTATATGTGTTGGAATTTAGGAAGGTTTTATAAAAGATGTATGAAATATTTTCTTGCAGAAATATTCAATAATAATCAGTAAAGAAAGCCTTTAGGATCAATCTGGAAATTCACAACACTTGTAAGAAATTCTGAAGGAACTTCTCAGTCTGATTTCTGCATACTTCATTGTTAGAAATGGAAACAATGTGCTACAAGTTTCTGTGGTATATAAGAAGTGGTGAAGTCCATGATTTTGTTGAAATAAAGAAGGAAGCTTTTTGTATTAATCAAAATGGCAAGATATGAGAGCCTATAAAGCTCCACAAGCATGCTGCACCTGGCAAACTACCCTCAAAATTTCTCTATTTATACAAAACCATTTGATCTCTAGATTATCAGGTTTTGCATTGCAAAAATATCCTCCTAGAGTACTTAAATATGTCATGGAACTGATATTTAGTCAGTAGTTTTCCATTTCTACCATGCCTTCTTCTCTATTCTCTTCTCAAAAACACATATCCTCATCCTTCCTTGTGAGAGGAGCGGCCTGTTTAACAAACTTAGTTTCCTTTTATGACAAAGTCACCCATCTAGTTGACCAAGGCAAACCAGTTGATATTTTTTTAGATTTCAGTAAAGCATTCGATACTGTCTCCCACAGTATCCTTCTGGACAAAAAGTCCACTATACAGGTTGACAAAAACATAGTGCAATGGGTGAGCAACTGGCTGATGGGTCGGGCCCAAAGAGTTATGGTAAACAGGGTTACATCAGGCTGGCGGCCAGTCACTAGTGGGGTTTCCCAGGGCTCCATTTTAGGGCCAGTTCTTTTTAATGTTTTCATAAATGACTTGGATGTAGGACTAGAAGGTGTCGTGAGCAAGTTTGCAGATGACACCAAACTGGGAGGAGCTGTTGATTCCGTCGAGGGTGGAGAGGCCTTGCAGAGAGATTGGGACAGATTGGAGAACTAGGCAATCACCAACCACATGAGGTTTAACAAGGGCAAGTGCCGGATTCGGCACCTGGGAAGGGACAACCCTGGCTATACGTACAGACTTGGCGATGAGATGCTGGAGACCAGCCATGCTGAAAGGGACTTGGGGGTCTTGGTCGACAGCAAGTTGAACATGAGTCAACAGTGTGCCCAGGCGGCCAGGAAGGCCAACCGTGTCCTGGGGTGCATCAAGCGTGGCATTGCTAGCCAGTCTACAGAAGTGATTGTCCCACTCTACACTGCGCTGGTGTGGCCTCACCTCGAGTACTGTGTGCAGCTTTGGGTGCCACAGTACAAAAAGGACATAAAACTATTGGAGAGTGCCCAAAGGAGGGCAACAAAGATGGTGAAGGGTCTAGAGGGGAAGACATATGAGGAGAGGCTGAAGTCCCTTGGTTTGTTCAGCCTAGAGAAGAGGAGACTGAGGGGAGATCTCATCACAGCCTACAACTTCCTCACGAGGGGGAGCGAGGAGGCAGGCACTGATCTCCTCCCTCTGGTGACCAGTGATAGAATCCATGGGAACAGAATGAAGCTGCAACGGGGGAGGTTTAGGTTGGATATCAGGAAAAGGTTCTTCACCGAGAGGGTGGTCAGGCACTGGAGCAGGCTTCCCAGGGAAGTGGTCACACCACTGATCTTGACTGAGTTCAAGAAGCGTCTGGATAACGCTCTCAGTCATATGCTCTATTTGGATGGTCCTGTGTGGAGCCAGGAGTTGGACTCAATGATCCTTATGGGTCCCTTCCAACTCAGGATATCCTATGATCCTATGATCCAAATAGCCAAAAATACACCATTTCAATGACTTTAACACTTATTGAGGGCTTTTTGCAAAATGCTAACTCAAATCTTTGATAGAAACACAAGAATACGGAATAGGACATATCCTCTATTTAGTCTTCTACCTAGAGGATGTGTTTAACTTTTCCAAAACTTATTTTATCATTCACTATTAAGGTCTAAACACTCTTCTTACCAATTAGATAACAAGGTCTTCATGACATTTTGCTAAACTCTTGGCCTCAAAGGCATCCTGTGGCAGTAAATTCTATAGCCTAAAATCGCACTCTGTGAAAAAGAGTATTTCCTTTCATTCTGACTTGCCATATTTCAGTTTCACTGAGTGATTCCTTGTTCCTTTGATGAAAGAACTAGAGTTCCTCTCATATCATCTCTTCACCAATTATCATTTTATATGCTTTTGTAATGAACCTTCTTACTCCTTACCTTTCTAAGGCAAGTATTCTCAGTCCTTTAAGCCATTCTTTCAAATTAGAATTTTCCAAGGCTGATAATTGTTGTTATTGTGAGTCACTGATCCTTTTTCACAGCTGGGTTTTTTTTGAGATAGAATGAAGGTTACTCTGCAGTGTCTGAGCTAAAATCAAAATTGTATAGTATGTTTTCTATAGATGACTATAGATATTTCTGGTATATTTACTCAGCCAAAACATTTTTCTAAGCAGAGGTTTTAATTTAAATACTTTAGCCTGAAAAAAATGCTGTTATTTACCACCCAGAAACTATATGTTCATATTTTTCCCTTGAGTATGCAGTACTTTCAGTTTTTCAATACTGAATGTCATGTGGCATGAAGTTATTTTTTCAGGCTACTCTGAAGTTCCTTACACTCTTTCTCAAAGTAAACTGTTATAAGTCATATTTGGTTCATTCAGCAAAGTATTGTGGATTTGGCAGAACTTAGGTGTTCCATTCTTCCCTTTAGCATATTTTGACAGTTCCTTTAACTCCTGGTAAGATGTGTTACTGGGGAATAGGTCAGAAAACAGCTGGATGCAATTTTCCTACAATTTATTTGAAGGCATGAGCTGAAGCAGCTAAGATGTATCAGGGGATTTGTTTAACAGACTTTACATTATATAAAATATTATAACTAGTAAAACACAGCCTTATCTGGATTTTGTACCACGAAAAGTACAATGGCTTATGGGAAAAGCTACTCATCACTGACTTATCGTGCCCTGGCCCTGCTTCTTTGAATTTTTCAGTTTTCCAGAAATGTATTACTTAACAAGTTGTGCTAGAAGAGGTTTCTATGGATTGATGTCTCTGCTTTTAAAGGAATTGCTGAAAGAGGGAAATCAAGTGGGGTGCTTGCTTAAAGAAATTATTAGCTCACATTGTGAAACGCAGGCAAAATAAGTCCATTATCTTAACTATGCTATTTGTACAGCTGCGGATAACTGTGCCTGCTTGAAAATCATAGAATCATAGAATCATAGAATGGTTTGGGTTGGAAGGGACCTCGAAGACCATCTAGTTCCACCCCCCCTGCCATGGGCAGGGACACCCTCCACTAGACCACGTTGCCCAAAGCTTCATCCAACCTGGTCTTAAACACTTCCAGGGATGGGGCCTCCACAACCTCTCTGTGCAACCTGTTCCAGTGCCTCACCGCTCTAAAGAATTTCTTTCTAAATCTTAATGTTGTTTAAACTTCTGCTGACTTTGCAGTGGATATCTAGAAGTATCCACACTGGGAATTGTTTAGCCTTTGCTGGTGGATTATTTTTTTTTCCCCATGACTCTGGCTTGTCCGTTATATAACTAGTGCATTTCTGCTGAAGATTTGTTGTGCAATACTGCTGGTGTTGGCTCCTGGTAAGGCCCTGGGAGTGTCCCCCTCAGTGACCTGGGCCCGATGCTCCATGGAGGTCCGCAGGGCCCATCCCTGTCTTGGGGAGCCACTTTCAGCAGCCATTTGGCCATGCCTGGCCACAGGCCCCCCTCACAGGCCTGATGTCCCAGCCTGGCCTCTGCCCATCCCTAGAGAGGTGCTCGGTGCCTGGGGCTGGGGTTGCCCCCACTGCCCCCGGCCTACCCTGGCTGCCAGGTCCTGCCCTCCCACCCCTGGGAGCCCCTGGCCCATGCAGCGCCTGGACACCATCACACAAGCATAAGCACCAGAAACACACCGCCAAGGTCCAAATGCCTGGATTTAATTGCATAAGGGTGGGGTTTTTTTAAAAAATAGAGGCAACTGCTGACCTAACGTTACACTGTGTGCAGCAGCTCGCAACCTCAGGCAACTGAAATGCTGATGCTTTGAGAGACACCATGGGAAGAGAGTGAGAGAACTGTGAGCTGTGGCTGCCATCCCAGAAGTAAATCTTCCTCAAGTGGGAATGTCACGGGAAATCCCCAGCATTCCCCTGTTGATGACCATTGGTGATTTTGACCTGCGGGATGGGTCCTGCAGATCTTTAAAATGGATCTTAAAATATTGCAAATTAAGGGAGCAGTGTTGTCTCTCCCTGTGGTCAGTTTTTCTAATAATTCACTAGAGATACTTGCGGCACTGGTGATTTCACTCAAAGATTTCCAATACAACTGAACAGGAGCAGAGTTTAGAGTTTTGCTAGGAGGGATTGACAGGATGGGGAAAAACCATATAACTTATACAAATTTTCTCTGCAAGGTTCCTTTTGAATAAGGAAAAAAAAATTGCTCTGATATCACCAAAGGTGTAAGCAATTTAATTATAAAATTAAAACTTAGCTCAGGTAACTCGTAGCTTTCAGTGGTAGTTAGCTGATAGATTTTTAATTTCCTTTTCATTTCTGTTGCCACTGATTCTATTGAAAACAAAATCAATCCTTCAACAAACTAGCTCCTGTCTGTTGTTTTTGGGTGATGGAACATTGTCCAGTGGCAGGGGGAGGCTGGGCTGGCTCTGTGTGCTTTTTCTTCAGGTCTGCAAGGCAGTGACTGCAGCCCAGGTTGTAAATCAGACAAATCCTAGGGGACTTTCAATTTGTGATGGCCTTCTAGGACTTCAAAACTGCCCATAAACTCCCACAGGGCCTGACTCAAGCCATTTCTCTCACTTCTGGCATGCTCAGGAGATGCATATTAACTTCATGTAGCCTGCACACCAAAGTGACTGTCCCTGAGTCATTCATGCCTTCCCAGCTCTAAGGATTTTTGCAGTAGCATTTTCACTTAAAATAATATATACTTGAATTAATAATTCTTTGCCAAAATCTTTCAACTGAGATCTGTGAAGAACAGTCAACATACTCTAAAGAAATTACATTGTATTTTCTGTGTGTATTGTGATACTGAATTACTGACTGACTCTGCGTCACAGGAGGATTACCTCTAGAGGAAGGAGGAAATGCAAAAGTAGCATCTTCTAGAGCCAGATTCTCACTTCTATTATAAATTATTTCAGAGCAGCTGAAGTCCAGGTAGCAATCACATTCTGTGTGAGCTCCAAGAAGTTTCCTCTTTAAACTTTAGGTCTAAACCATTTATTTGCCTCCTTTGCGGTGATGTTTACTCCTTGACAAGAGCTTGCACAATGTCAGAGCCCTCAGGGCACTATTAGGCTTTAATGGTCCTGACCAGCCTCACCTGGGATTTCCCACAAACCCTGCCCACGTGCCCAGGGGCTCCATTTAAGATCTCCCTGGGGTATCTTTTCCTTCCCTGGGTGATGCTGCAGTTATAGTTGTCTTCAGTCTTGCTCTCTGGTGAGTCTGAGTTGCTGTTTGATTTTCCTGACTTGACTTTGGACTCCACCTTGCCTTATAATCTCTGGATGTTTGGACCTGTTGTTCTCACTAGTCTTGCTCCGTTACTGGTGGGTCTGTAAGGACACTGCCTTCCCCACCACCTGGAAGAGGTGGTGGGTTCACCTTGGCTTTTGGCTCATATTCCCCCTTGTGGAGCAGCCTGTTTTATTGCTCCACATCACCCAGGACATAAACAATAATTTAGTTCCACTGCAGTACGCTTTCAAGAATAATGCTCAGGGCATATTCCTGATTGTTAGAGTGATGTTGTGAGGAATACTCTTCAAAAATTGTCTCTCACCACCAAGGCCAGTTCTATTACAAGAACCTGGTTTGGGTGCAGTCAGATTGTATCTTGACGAGCATATGGGAAGGAGATGAACGTGCTGCCAGGCTCGCCTGGAAGGGCTGTTTACAGTCAACCCATGGGTAGCCTACATGGCAGAGGTCTGGAAAGGAAATGAAAGATGGGGGGAGTCAAAGTGCAGCATAAAAACAGTTGTTCCAGGAATGGCTTTTTTAGGCTATTGTTCACTGTCATATTTTGTTCTAAAAAAGTCTATGTTTACTAAGATTTCTCATTGCAGCTCTGGAATAAAGTTTAAATCAAAAGCCTACCAAATTTTAGTATACCACTTATCAGAGTGTGTGCATGTTGTAGAAACAAAATAGCAATTCTGTGTTGAAATGGTGATTTGCAAAATAACTGTTGGTCAGCTGCTATACAGCTTCACACTGACTGAAAGAAATTTACTAATACTAGTAAAACTGTTTCCTGGAAAAAGTAATAGAGAAGAAACTTCCAAATTCTAGGTATTTGCTTTTGAATATTTAAAACAGATGATCCAGAAAACATCAGATAGTCATTTTAAAAAACAGTTTTCTGCACAAATGAAAGCCTTCCTGAATAGGATAAAAATTTCAGTCTGTCAGCAAGAGATAAAACAGCTTGAATATTAAATAAAAAAAAATCTTCTTTTCTATGTTGTAATATAATCATGGCATATGATATGATAAAATAGGATTACAAGAAGACTTTTGACCTTTTGTGATTTAGTCAGTCTCATATTCTCAGACAATTCATTATGAAGGAAACAACATAAGGGAGGAAAGAAATAAACCTGGTAAAATCTTCTCTTGCAGCACAATAAATCTACTCAAATGTTTACTATTGTCTGTGCATAGATTTTGGAGACAGCAAAATCATACTAAGTAGTCTTTAAAGTTTGCTTTCAAAGCAGGCTTGAAAATGCATTAGTTTATAACCAGCTATATCAGTTTGTAGACTATATGGCTACTTAATATCTTTTACAATTTTCTAAAAATGTTTATGAAGAATATCTATCAAATTGCCCTTTGGCATAAGTCAAGAGTTTTTAAAAGCATTGGTGAAGACAGTAAAACCTCCCATATAAAAGAGAGCCAGAAGTAGAAAAGCTTGTTTTTTTTAAAGGGTAGTTTTTTTCTGAGGATAATCAGAAGAATGATAATGAGATTTTTGTTTCCAGAGGTAGCAGCTGCCAAAGTTCTTTGTGCAGCTGGCTAGTCTGAAATCACTTACGTGGGATTTTAATGATAAATAAAAGATTACTCAACATCATTCTTGTGCCTCTTGCTCAGAAGATCTTGAAGTCTAAACATGAGATTTATCAGATATTTTGGAATTACCACATTTTTCCTATATAAATCCTCGCCCATTGAGAAGGAAATCGGTTTTGCTTCTGACTGTCACAGTGTTGTTTCTTTTTAGGATACCACTTTACAAAAGTTTTTTGTCATTTATTACACTTTTGGGTTTGTCTGTAAGCTGAAAACAAAGGATGTACTTCTTTATTGTTGATGCCTATAATGGATTTGCATGCATTCACATACATTGTCTTCAGAAATGGAGTCTCTTCTTATGGTCTTTAGCTTTTAAAAATGCCAAGCCTATAATTCTCCTTGAATAGCATAACAAGCTGATCTCAACTTGTAATGAAAACTTTCTTATAGAATAGAAAATATAATGGTTTGCCATGTAGTACAATCTAATAGGCTCAGATATAGGAGATGTGGATCTTATTTCTGTTATGGTGTGACTTAGTCCACATATCTCCTGTTTCTGTTTTAGATTTTAAAGAGTAAATAATGATGCTAACCTTTATAGCATTGTTGTGAATCCAAAGAAGTTCTGGGAATTACTTAACATCAGGAGCAGATGTTTGGAATGGTTCTTATTGTTGGATCGTCTACAGTAAGAGTTGATTGACCAAAACAAGTCTTGTTAGTTATCATTCAGGATGTTAGCTGCAACTTGGGAGTTTCTGAAATGGAATGGAGCAATAGTTTATCTCATGGCTATTAGGCACAGCAATTTAAAGCTATAGTAAGTTACTGAATTTCCAGTGTAAATTGTTCTTCCTATATAGTGTACTTTTGAAATATCAGTTTACAGGTGGTGAATTCTGAAATACATTTCTATTTGATAATTTGATCCATGGATTTGCCTACTGACATATGATCATCTCCATGACTAGATTGTCATGTTCATGAAACTCTCTTGAGTTTTCCAACTCCTTTCCGAAAGGAATTCCTCCCAGGTCAATGGTCTCTGTATTGTTATTTGCATGTTTTCCATGAGAACATCTTGGGCTAATGAAAGAAGAAACATTTCCTCAGTGTGAAGCAGATTAGGAATTATTTGGAATGTACAGGAATACTCTTTCTCATACAGAAAGAGCACTAGAGGATTTGAGTTGAGACTAGAATTGCAAAGCATATGGTGTTTATTTCAGTAGTTAGTGTTATGGACAAGTAGACTATCTCAGCAAAAGCAAATATCCAAATATGTGGAACCATCCAGAAATACATGAACTTTAAAGAGAAGAAGAAAAATTATCAGTCTCTAGACTATTTCTAGGAAGGGTTTTGTGCAAGAGTAGTTGCCCTAGTCATTCTTTTAAGCTAACAACGTCTGGGATCCCTTCCACAAGGGGAAAATGTGTAGCATTGGTTAGGAAAACGAAAGTCCTGATAGAATTAAGTCTGGCCAGGGATGTCAAGGACAACAGGAAAAGTTTCTGTAGGTATGTCAGTGATAGAAGGGAGACTAGGGAAAATGTGGGCTGTCTCTGGAATGAAACAGGAGACCTGGTTACCCAGGACAGGGAGAAGCCTTAGGTACTCAATGAATTTTTTGCCTCAGTCTTCACTGGCAAGTGCTTCAGCCACACTGCCCAGGTCACAGAAGGCAAAGGCAGGGACTGGGAGAATGAAGAAGTGCCCACTGTAGGAAAAGATCAAGTTTGAGACCATCTAAAGAACCTGAAGGTGCACAAGTCCATGGGACCTGATGAGATGCATCCGCAGGTCCTGAGGGAACTGGTGGACAAAGTGGCTAAGCCGCTCTCCATCATATTTGAGAAGTCCTGGCAGTCTGGTGAAGTTCCCACTGACTGGAAAGAGGAAACATAACCCACATTTTTAAAAAGAGAAAAAAAGGAGGATCTGGGGACCTACAGGCTGGTCAGTCTCACCTCTGCCTGACAAGATCATGTAGCAGATCCTCCTGGAAACTATGGTCAGGCACATGGAAAATAAGGAGGTGACTGGTCACAGCCAACATAGCTTCACTAAGGGCAAACTGTGCTTGATAAATTTGGTGGCCTTCTATGATAGAGTTACAGCATTGATGGATAAGGGAAGAGCAGCTGACATCATCTACCTGGACTTGTGCAAAGCATTTGACACTGTCCCACATGACATCCTTGTCTCTAAATTGGAGAGACATGGATTTGATGGATGGACCGCTGGGTGGATAGGGAATTGTCTGGATGGTTGCACTCAGAGTTGTGGTCAACAGTTCGACGTCCAAGCACAGACCAGTAATGAGTGGTGTTCATCAGGGGTTGGTACTGGGACCGGCACTATTTAACATCTTTGGTGACATGGACAGTGCGATCGAGTGCACCCTCAGCAAGTTTGCCGATGACACCAAGCTGTGTGGGGCAGTCAACATGCTGGAGGGAAGGATTGCCATCCAGAGGGACCTTGGCAGGCTTGAGAGGTGAGCCTGTGTGAACCTCATGAAGTTCAACAAGGCCAAGTGCAAGGTCCTGCACATGGTTTGGGGCAATCCCAAGCACAACTACAGGCTGGTCAGGGAATGGATTGAGAGCAGCCCTGAGAAGAAGAACTTGGTGGGGGTGTTGGTTGATGAGAAGCTCAACATGAGCCAGCAATGTTTCCTTGCAGCCCAGAAAGCCAACTGTATCCTGGGCTGCATCAGGTTGAGGGAGGGGATTCTGCCCCTCTACTCTGCTCTGGTGGGACTCCACCTGGCATACTGTGCCCAGCTCTGAGGTCCCCAGTACAAGAAAGATAGGGAGCTGTTAGAGCAAGTCCAGAGGAGGGCCATGAAGGGGAGCACTGAAGAGGAGCACGAAGAGGAGGGCTGGAGCACCTCTCTTGTGAAGACAGGCTGAGAGAATTGGGATTGTTCAGCCTGGAGAAAAGCCGGCTCCAGGGAGACCTAACTGTGGCCTTCCAGTACCTGAAGGGGCCTACAGGAAAGATGGTGAGGGACTGTTTATCAGGGAGTGTAGTGACAGGACAAGGGGTAATGGGTTTAAGCTGAAGGAAGGTCGATTTAGATGTTAGAAAGAAATTCTTTACTGTGAGAGTGGTGAGGCACTGGAATAGGTTGCCCAGAGAGGTTGTGGATGCCCCCTCCCTGGAAGTGTTTAAGGCCAGGTTGGATGAGGCTTTGGGCAACCTGAGCAATTGAAGGGTGTCCCTGTCCATGTCAGGAAGGTTGGAACTAGATGATCTTTGAGGTCCCTTCCAACCCAAAACATTCTGTGATTCATTGTATGTTTATTCAGTATTTGCTCCAGTGGTCTAGTACATTACTTATTGCATCTAATCCAAAATTGAACTACTGACTTCTTTTCTGCTTTTAATGTTTACTGTCACTGAAAATTTGAGGGTTGGTGAACATTAAAAATTCATCTTTTTCAGAAACTTATGAAGGTGTTTTGGTATCTCCATTAAAAATGAGGGAAAAGTGCCCAAACTGTTAGGGGCTGTACAATTTTTTTAGTGTGGGTCCTTCATATTATGTAACACTTCATTGGTAATAACTGATAAATGATGCAAGGCTCACCTGAAATTAGGACACTTGTTATGTTTCAAAGCAGAGTGCTAGATTTTCTTGATTCTTTATGTTGGTGAAAGAACATGTATTTCTTTATGACAAATTGACTGGCTGCCTTAGTAAAATTTCATCCTGAGTTATGAGATCTTGCCAAAATCACAACTAATATGAATACTTTACTTTGATAGAAAGTGATAGACAATTCTAATGTTAGCCATTTCATTTGTTCTGTCTACACTGAATTCAGCAATACATCTGTATTTCCAGTTAAAAATTTTACATGTTAATGTTATGCCTGTACTTTATGAAAAAAGTGACAGTACATCTTCCTGAAGAAATTTCTCACAGATTCATATATATTAGTGTACACACACATTCACACTAGTCTTGTAAATATGTATGTAATTTTTTAAACTACAGCAATTGAGAGCGTGTCTATCAAATTCCTGTTGTTGTCAACAAACATAGCAGTATATTTAAAGTATTTATCAATGATGCTTCTAGTTATAAACTGTTAAATAGAAAGGTATAAAATGTTGTATGGTAGAACATGTCATTAAATGTCTGACCAGAATCTGCAATCTGCTTTTGCATGAATCAAAGTGCAGAAGATCCTGTTAGAAGCTCTTGAGCAAAGAAAGAAAGTGTCCACTAAAATCAGAAAGATGCTATTCTGACTTTGGCAGTCCTCATAAAACCATGATTACAAGACAACTAATGGCTTTAAATAAAAAAAAAAATCAGTAAAAAGTGATTATGGAATAAGTGATCAGGAAACTTTTTTCTTCATTATAAAGTACAAGTCTGAACGCCAAAGGAGAAAAGGATGCACTGGTATCAACACCAGGATAAAGAGGTTTAAAAATAAAGAGAAGCAAACAGGGTGATCTTTCAATGGCAGAAAAAGGGATTGGTAGACAACATACCCAAATAATTTATGTTTGTGGGCCTTGTTCTTATTGGATGCAAACTCTACATTGCTGTCTCTGGAAATTTTCCTGCTAGTCTAAACTGAAGTTCATCTTTGCATGGTTTCACACTTGAGCCATCTCAATTTTCGAAGTAAGTTTCAGATACAGGCTGATTATTATTTCACTGTGAAACTTTTCTTCCAGTTGTAGTAAATATATTCCCTGGCTTAAAAGAGATAAAGTGTTCATTTAAGTATTTGTATTGATCAGAAAACATAATGAGTTGTGAATTATTTTATATGAAACCACATTTGCTTTTACTATTAAATAAAAACATAAAATACTGACATTAATTAAAAAAATTCATTGTAGTCTGTAAATACCAATATTAATAAACACCCCTGTTACTATGTAAGGGAAAATATCTTCAGCTGATGCACACAGAATATTCTCTGATGGTTTGTATTTATCTTGTCCAGGCTTTGGAGGTAGGTTCACTTTCTTCTTCTATGCCACTATGTATCTAGCCACATGATGTTAAATGGTATATTACCAGGTGGTACACTTCTGCCAAGTTCTTCATAATTTTTTAATCCTTTTAAAGTACAAAGGTCAAGAGGCAATTTTAGAAATATTATTTAGTTGAGGATGACACCAAGCTGAGTCATGCAGTTGATTTGCTTGAGGGAAGGGATGCCATCCAAAGGGACCTTGACAGGTTTGAGAACTGGGCCAATGTGAAATTCAACAAGGCCAAGTGCAAGGTCCCTTGTGATGAGTGAATTGAGAGCAGCCCTGTAGAGAAGGACTTGGGGATACTGGTGGATGAAAAATTGGATGTGAGCTGACAGTGTGCACTCATTTGCAGCCCAGAAAGCCAATTGTATTCTGGGCTGCATCAAAATAAGCATGACCAGCAGGTCAAGGGAGGTAATTCTCCTCCTCTGCTCTGCTCTTGTGAGACCCTACCTGAAGTACTGTGTTCAGTTCTGGGGTCCCCAGCACAAGACAGACATGCACCTGTTATAGTGGTTCCAGAGGTGGGCCACAAAAATGATCAGAGGGCTGGAAAACAACTTCTGTGATGAAATGAGAGAAGTGAGGTTCTTCAGCCTGGAGAAGGGAAGGCTCTGGGGAGATGTTGCAGCCTTTCAATATCTAAAGGGGGCTTATAAGAAAGATCGAGAGACACTTTTTACCAAGGCCTGTAGTGACAGGACAAGGGGCAACATTTTTAAATGGAGAGAGGGTAGGTTTAGATTGGACTTAAGGAAGAAACTTTTTATGATGATGGTGGTGAGACACTGGAGCAGGTTGCACGTAGTAGTAGTGGATGCACTGGAGGTATTCGAGGTCAGGTTGGGCAGGGCTTTGAGCAGTCTGATCTAGGGAAAGATGTCCTAGCCCATGGCAGAAAGGTTAGACTAGATGATCTTTAAAGATCCTTTCCAACCCACCCAATTTTTTTTTTGTCTGGGCAGTCATAAGAGTAGTATATATCTACTATGCAGTCTGTGTAGGTTCCCCAAACCCCATTAAAATATTAAGGAATGTAACAGACCTCAGTTTATTACACAAGGATTTTTGTAGTCTGAGCCAGCTAGGGAATCAAAACAGGTACTGGCAATAATACTGGCAACTGAAGCAAAATCTGGCAATTATTGCAGTCAAGTCCTGCAACTAGATTTCTTTCTTGAAAGTTGCAAATTGTAAAATAAATATAGACATGAAATAAAGAAATAATAGCAATAAAGACATGAAATGAATAGAAATATATATTCATAGAACCAGCAGCTGCTGCCTCCTCTTTTCCTGGGGAAAAGAACCCCGCAACCTATCTAAATCTTGACCTGGGCAAGAGATTCTTTGCATTTCCCTCACCGTATTCTTATGTACACAGACAAAACAATCTTCAAGGAGAATTTTTATGTACCTTTTTTTGGATGGGAGGGAGGAAAGATGTTAGGAAAACATAAGGAAGGAGAAAATAAAGACAGACCAGAGCAATTAAAAGTTATCAGTTTGTTCACTTTCTCAGATGAAACCTTGGTCTACTACTCTTGGGTCTCCCTCAACTGAAATCTGAGTGCAAGACTGTTGTTGCTCTGGATAGCTCTCATTTTGATTAGCACTTGCATTTGAACCTGGAAAACACACTTATATAAGTGGCATGCTCTTGTGATGCATCCATTTTGGAAGATGGGCACTCTTCCAATTAGAAACTTTTGTCAGAAAACTTGTAATCATCTACAGTTTTATTTCTTTGATGGTAGTTTTTGGCCTATGCATCCTGAACAAGCTTATAAATAGATTTAAACACTGTTACTGAAATTGAGATTTATTTTGGTTTTGAACTACTTGTCTGTTTCCCATGATGCCTTTAGAAATAGGCTGAAGGAACGTGGTGTGTTTCTGTATATGAATGCTTTCTGTATCATAAAAAAAGTGTCTTTGAAGTTACTGTGAAAAACGACTGTGGTGATGTATGATTTTAGTTTTACTCAGTTAAAAGTTTGAGCTGCTTACTAGAGCATTTGTAAAATTTAAAGATGAAATGAAGAAAGAATATCCTTTTGTTTAAAGTCTAAATAAGATGTGTGAGCCCTAGTACTTTCTCAATACTGTTGTATTGAATCTCATACTGAAAACCACTTGCTGCTGATCCAGCTAGTGCATCAGGCTATGTGAAGCAGTGCTAGTCACATCCCTTAACTGTATACTGTGAGCTACCCAGCATAAGAAGTGGCATGTCTTAATCTTGCTGGTTGAATTAGGCCATCTAAAGGTTTATGAGTGTGCTTTAGGTAGACTTTAGACTTGATGTGTTTGCCTTAAGTTACTTGAGTTAAGCATAAACAGCTGGAGGCTATGGAAAAGACCTGTGCTGCTACAGGATGGATGTGCTGTGATTTCCCCACACTGGAATCTTTTCTTTTGAATGGTTTGGGTTGGAAGGGACCTTAAAGATCATCTACCTCCAACCCTATAATCTTTGCGAAATAATTGCAAAGGGACTGGGATGGCAATGATTACAACTGAAACAAAGTCTGAGCAGCAGACAGAAGATGTCACATTTTTATGAAGATGGAAAATTTGCACTAAAAATGGTCCTGTCAAAATGAGACGTGTTCATATTTGCTGTGAAAAAGTTGATGAGAGGAAAATCTTTTTACAAATAAGAAAGTTGTTTTAATTTTTGGAGGGATGGTTTAGTGATTTTACTTGAATTAATAGCTTTATAAATTAACCTGAAGCTGAGTTTTCTCATACATACTAAAGAATAGTCCAGGTAGTATATATGCAATGCCCTAAGTATTTATTATAGTGTAAACATATAGTGTAGTAAGGTGTGGTTTTAATCATATCACTGCAATACTGTATTGTATCTGTACCAGAAAAGTAGAACTTCTAATTTTCCATCTTGTGTTTATGTTAGATCACAGAAGACTGAAATTACTTCTTATTTAATTAGGCAAGTACCATCACCAAATATCATAGAATAACTTGTGTGAGTCTTCTACAGTTGAATTGTTCCTTTTCTTTCCATACCACATTTTATGAGTTTTTGTTTGCCATTTCATCCTTAGTAATCTGAATGCTAAATTGCGCTGCTAATTTAGTCTTGACCCTATTTCATGAGTCTGCCAAGTATATCTATCCTTTTCCTGTTGACAGCTTATTTTAAGTAGCACTTGAGTAATTTATCTCTGTGAATAATTGCTAATCAAAATTTTCACAGGTTTCATAGGCTGATGAAATTGCAAAAGAAAGTTTGGAGATTTTTTTCTTTCTTTGTGTTTCTCTTGCTTCCAAATAGCAGCAGATACTGACAGATGTTTCAATTCAGTGATATCAAATAAGTTTTAATAATTTCAGAGATTCATATGTATACATTGGTAGTTATTTACACACTAATTCTTACAGACTTCAGCCTAGTGATACGTTCTTTTGTACCTTTCGTGAAACCCAAGTAGATATTAGCCAAATTAGAAACTTGTATCAAAATAACATAATATGAACATATAGTTTGGGGTTTCACTGTCATAAATGCACAAGTGGAACTTCAAACCTGAAATATTTTTGCTAAGAAATCCAACACTGCATTTTTCTGTTTACAGTTATAACCCAAAATGGATGTTACTCACTTCATATACAACTATTTGATGCAGCAAGATTTATGGAAAGAAGCAGACTGCTACATTAACTGAAATATGAGACTATATTCATAAACAAATAGTGGTGTATAATTTATGTGTAATGATTATTTTTCAGGTAGTAGTCTAGTGTGTTGACATTAGAAGCAAGCAAATAAGAGATGGACTGTTAAACTATCCCAAGCCAACATTTCACAATATACCATACAGCTGGGGGGACCAGACTAACAATTTGAACAATAATTCATCTTGCAGCAGTTCTTGTCTGACAACATAGCATTAGAAAAAGCATAAATCATGTAAAATGTAAAGGGAAAGAAACACCACGTGTATGACCTTGATCTCTCAGACATATGCTGATATTTAAATTTATAATACTCTGTGAGCAGTTCCACTGAGATCACTGGTACCACTTCTGCAACAAAAAATTTAGACAGATGGGTTAGGCAGGCTTGTGTGTTGATGTCACTCTTATCGCGTTAATAAAACTAATCTTCTGAATGAGTCTTTGCAGGGTGAAGGTCTTGAACTGCACATCCCTTCAGGCAGGAACTTTTCTTTATGATCTGTATACTTCACCTGGCAAGCAGAGCTTAAACTGCTGTTGAGACTTTAATGCTTATGTGTTAGTGTGCAGACTAATGTGAACAGGAAATGAATAATGATATTAAGATACACATGAATACAGAAGGACAGTTTTGTTTTCAAATATCTTTCAGTGTTTCAGAACTTTTTTTCTGTGCTGTATTTAAGTTAAACTCTTTCTGCAGAACTACTTCAGCAAAGGAGACAATATTGGTAGGAGATGAGTAAATCCTGAGTTCAGTTTCTTCTATGTCTGATTTTAAACTAGGTTTTAATTCCCCAGAAGAGGGGAATTTGATTATTATTTTTTCCACATTCTAAGCCTAAATCCAACGTTATGCCTATAGATTAAAAGCTCAAGGGCATCTATTAGGGCAAGATACATCTACAGAAGTTAAAATATGGCTTTCTCAAAATAAAAAGATAAAGATTTAGTGGTTGGTAAAATCTGATATCAAAAACATTTTGTGTAGGAACTCCAATAGTATGTTGCTAATGGCTGTGATAGCTTCTTTCCAGTACTTCTGGTCAAAAGTGAACATAAAACCACTTCTTGGAATCTTCACTTGTCTTGAGAAGCTCACAGAGTTTACAAATAGTTCAGCGTACATTGAACACATTCAAGATCTCAGAAAAGTAAGATACCAGATAAAGTGAATGGCACTGTTATCTTTGTGTCATAGACAAAGTTTAATAGTCCAGGATATCAATGAAAATGTTAGAGTGAGAAACCTTATATCAGTCTCTATGAAATCTGTGCAGAAGCTCTCCTGTCATTCCCTACTGGAAACTACATTTAAGAATTAGTTATTAGGTGGTTTGTAATCTGTGCATTCTATTGATGTTACATCGTTCTGTATTTTTAGTTGGAACATTAGGTGGTACTACATCAAATGCAGAAGTTTTTATATATATATGCTTTAAAAAGTAACTTTCTCCTTCAAACATCAGAGGATGAAATGAGAATTATTTTACTGAAAGTATTTTCTTTTGGAAGCTAATCAGCCTATACTTATTAATTGCATTATCTCATCTGTTTGTCATGAACATTGGCACAATATTAACACTCATGCAGTGTTTTGGGTTTCAACAGTTTCTCAAGATTTATTTTAAAAACATCCTAACATCAGATATCCTCAGCTACATTTTTATGACTGTTGGAGATATTCTCCACTTGATTTCTTAATGTTTATCCATATCATAAATTTTATACCTATCTTTAACTGAAAATACTTTGTGAACTTGTGAAATGAGTGTATACCATACCTACATCAAGATACAGAAAGCATTTGCTCAACAATTTCTATTCTCTTATTGTTGGTAGTTTTATTATTGTTGTGTTGCAAGCTTACATCATTGCCATGTTTATGTTATACTTAAATCCCTTACTGTTCAAATCCCAAAAGTGTCAGATTTTTTTCTGGATATTTTCAATCTCCTTTATTAATTTGCACTTCATTGCTCATAGTTTATACCAATGAGTACATTTTTACCATTAGCTAAGTGTCTGCTATTTTTTCATTTCCCGTTGCTGTTCTCTGAGTTAGGGCAAACTAACTAGGCAAAGATGCTGTTATTTTTGACTGTGGAATCATGACTTATTAGTTATATAAGAAACTTCTTTGTAAGAACTGACTACAAAGGTAAAAGCCCCTATCCAATGCAGATGATAAGGTGAAAAATAACACCAAACAACGAAAACCTAGATAAACTAATTCATTACTAATTCAGTACCAGCACAGAAAAATATTCTCTTGAATCCTTGAGTAGTGACATGTGATTACAGATATATGAATTGTGTTGCATATAATTTATCCACTGAATTTTGGCATTTTGCATTGAATAAAATATTAACAAGTCAAGTTTGTTATTTATAAATTAGCTGAATCAATGAGTAAAATATTTATACAAAATTATTCTACCATCAGGCTTTCCTCATAAACAGTTGAATAAATTATATATGAATATATATTTTTTACATCCTTCCAATACTACTTACTGAAATTCTGCCTCTATTACTAGAATGTAACATTGGCAAATTTAAATACCAATATGTGATTTTATGCTGAAGTGCTTTGAATTTCCATAAACATGCTAAGTTAAGGCAGGGAGTGTTCTACATTCTCTGTAATACACATTGATGATAAGGAGATTTAGTAACTTATTCTATTCTACATGAGGATAGAAATTTTAAAAATGTGGAAAAAACAGCAGTAGATCCTCCAAGATAACCAGGTATGTAGTAACCCCCCCAGATGATATGGAAACAGTAATTTTGTTTCTTGATTTTAGCCAGCAATCCTAATTTAAGTTGAAAGCTTTGTCAAAACTGACACAATCATGTGGAAATTTAAATTTTTAACATTTTTTTTAAATATACTTTCATTGAAATAATAAATTTTATATTAGGTCACAGTGATTTATAAATAACAGGAGTTAACTTTGTCAGTCAGCATTTTGGTAGGTATGCAAGGATGCAGAACAGAAAAGATTTTGGAGTAAATGATAGTTATAATGCTAAATTGATATGGTGGCAGTGGAGGTACCAGTAAAAATCATTCATTGGTCATGTAGATAGAGATGTCTGCTATGGCTTCTGGAGCTGTATTGCCTTTTTGAAAGTTATTGATAGAAGTTATTATTGGCTTGTTTTGCTTTTCTGCCTTTTTGTTTGTTTTGTTACTGAGTGATTTGAAACACTTGCTGAAATGTAAAGAAAAAACAAACCCACAAACAAAAAACCCCAACAAACAAACCCCCCACTAAAACAAACCCTTCCCCCCAAAACCAAACCACCCCAAAACCAAATTATTTTTTGTATATTTTTATTGAAATAAATCACTGTAACCTAATGTAAAAATTATTATAAATAACAGGAGTCAGCATTTTGGTAGGTATGCAAGGATGCAGGGCAGAAAAGATTTTGGAGTAAATGCCAACTTATTGCAAGGATGAAGATGCTTAAGGTTTTGGTCTGCTCTACTACATACTAGTCTAGCAGATCTAATTACAGCTTTCTATCTATAGCAAAATGGCACATTTCCATATTATCACTACATATACATTTATTAGTTTGTGTGACTACACAAGATAATTTAGACAATTCTTAGATCAAAATGTTGGCAACTTATTCAGAAGGGATTGTCCTAAACACAAAGGTCCAGATTTTTACAGATCAAAGTGTACTGACTCATATAAACCCCTTTTAAGCCATGCCACAGATGATTAATACTAAACTCGTCCTACCCACAGGCACTTACCAAATGTCAGCCAATCGCAGGCATCCATATCATGAACATATCTATGCCCACTGCCCACACTCACTGAATGATGAAGACACCCACAGCCTTGTTTGGACTTGTGCCTCTTAAGATTTCATATGCAATTAGAATGGATAGACTCCACAGAAACATAACTTGGAAGGTGCTACGGAAATTCTCCAAGATGATGTTGATACGCTGAGGAAATTATTTTGCAATTCCTGGGAAAGGCAGATCTAGAAATATGTTCAAGCAGAAAAAAATGTGCTCCCTATCAAAAGAAATTCTGCAAACTAACATTTTCTTTTACTTCTGCAATGCTAAACATAGAAATCCTCAGAAATCTTGATGCAAAAGGCTTTAATTTAGCACCTACTTTATGGTGGAGTCCTTGAGCTAAAGGCTAGAGTCTACTACCCAATATCCGGGTGGATCCAAGTCTTCAGTTTTGCTGACAAACTGAAAGACCCGTTATTTTCAGACTCCCTGGAGGGACACAAATACACATAAACTTTAACTTTTATTACTCTTTTGGAAAAAGACTACTTCACTGCAAGTAAACACGCCTTTTTCTCGTAAAACTACATTTTTAAGTGTTGCAACACAAGCCCAGTAATCTTTACAGAATTTCTGTAAAGCTCTGAATTTTGTCAGGGGGTGTCTGGCACAGTGGATGAGTAGCTGTTTTTTGCCAATCCAGTGAAACATTGTATAGGTCAGTAGACTCTGATGTTTAAGCAGGGTATCTGAAAGGTGCATGGGTCTCTGTACAATTCTTAGTATGAAGACATTCAAAACATACTTATTGTAGAGGCAAAACTGATTAGAGAGGAAGACTAAACATGGAAAACACAATTTTACAGAACGAAAAAATACGGTAGATACTTGTGGCATTCAGTGGGTAAAAATGTCAACGTTGCTGTCCGTATCCCTCATGGGTCTTACCTGAAGCCCATTAACTTAAGATGAAAGATCCAATGCACTCTGCATCCATTTCTGAATCAGCAGATTGCAACTAGCAGCCATTTAATTTGTTCACTTTCATAAAAGTAAAGTTCAGTAAAAAATAAGCCTTCTTGTATTCCTGTTTTTTCTTATGCATACTACATCTAACAGTTAAACAGCTTTAGTTTTAATGTTACTTTAGGCATTTTTAATCCTCAGGTTCTTAAAGAAATATGACCTGTGGCTTACTGCTATAGACTAGCAATAACATTCTTTATGTAAATATATTTTCTGTAAGCTGTCCAACACATTCCAAAAATTCATTTGCATAACACTTGCAGATTTTAATCCTCAACTAGAGCAGCAAACCCAATTGTTTATTTCTCTACAGCCCTCTTTTACAACCTCTAGCTGTAGCAGGGTTTGAAATTTTTCCCTGTCTTACTGACAGGATCATTAGCACCTTGAAGGCGCAGTTTTCAGTTGGATTTATGCAGAGCTGCACTGTCCTTGGGAAGCTCCTAAAGAGTGTTACCTGGCACTTCCATGTATGCACGATTTCTGATTTACAGTCTGTAGTCTACATTACCTGCTTTGTGGGGCTAAGGGCTTCAAAAGACAGTTCTTTTGGTACTTACAGAAGGGTAAGAATTAAAACTGCAACTCTTACTCATGCCTTAACAGAGTATAAAGTGCTGTGTTCTCTCAGTGCAGGTGCTATAACTTGTGTGACTGTTCATATCTGAAATAACACAGGATACTTGACCTCATTTATCGTTTGCTCAATTCCATGGTAGGCGCTGGTGTCTGATTACAGTGAAAAATGTTATTAGCACGCTTTTTCAGGTATGAGAGCAGACAACAGAATTCGGGAGGGTGAGCCTATTTGTGGAATAACAACGTGAACTGGGATCTGGCTACTTTTAAAATATACTATGGCATATGATCATCACTTGTAGTAATTTGAAGGAGAAATTTTGAAAGCTTTAGTATCAGTGGAAAGACTGTGACTTAATGGCAAACAAAATATATCCACAGAACATTTCCATCTGATGAAATATGTTGTTGTCATGTAACATGGCAATACGGTGCTGTCGCTGCTAGTATCATACTGTAAACTTCGTACTGAGTTTGCAAGGCCTTGGGACTGATGCCTCTCAGATTTGCTTTGTCTGAAATTCTATTCAGATCTCATTTGAATGGATGTGATGTTAAACCAGCTTCCTATTGTTCTCTGGAGAGTGTCTAGATTGAGCTGACTGATGCTGGTGTTGAGTATAGTTTTTGGGATATCTGGCAGCTCTCTACAATCTACTGTGTTATGATAGTTATCTATATCACTTTCATAATACAAGTTTAAGTAATTTTGATCCAATTGTTAGATAAAATGTGTATTTGTCATTGTTATAGTGTGGAGAAATACTTTTTTTCCCCTGACATGAGAGATGCAAGCTATTACATGCAATCTTGCATTGCAGCTCTCACGCAGGAGAACTTGAGGATATTAATAACTGCTTCATGTATATGTGCACAAAGTGATATTAAAAGATATTTGCATTAGAAAACTGTTTACATTCTCGGGTTTTGTTTGCAAATTTATATATTTGATACAAGGAATCTTTCACCTTTCCAGGCACTTAGACTGTCTAAAATCCGCAACCATCAGAGACTGAATGTATATTTTTGAGACCAACGTATTTAGACCAAATGCTTTTAATCATACTATTACTATTGTAAATGATTCATAGAATCTTTCTTCTGATAAACAGCAATTTTGTGTCAAATGTTTGTGTGGCTGCAATGGACCCCAGGTAAAATGTATTAAGAGTATAGTTGATCAAAAATAAAAATATAAAGCAGAATACTTTTGGCAACCTTTTGAAATACAGCCAGGTTTCACTTTTTTCCTAGTGCTGAGCTGAAAATACCAATAAAATATTGATTATGGCACCATCTTTTAAATTTCAAGTATGTATTAGAAGACTGTCTTATGTTCAAATTACCACTAGTGGTCGTACATTAATGTTAAAATATTAATATTTTATCTTGTAGTGGTTGTCAGAAATATTTGCATAAATAACGAATGCTTCACAGGCTATGGGAATCAATATAGCGTTAAAGGAACATGCTTTCTAACAGTCTTCTGATACTGTGTTCAGAAGGCTGTGGTTAGTTGTTCCTTTTTTAAGTACTGAAGCTAACATAAAACATTCTGCAGCCTTTCTCTCTTCAGTGATCTGCTCCCAGAAGAAAATGAGACTGCATTTCTGCAACATTTTCTGTTTGATTCTTTCCTTAAACAGCTGTATGTAGGACATACAACCTCTCTTTGTACCACCATTTTTACTCTAATTCCTATTTGAAAATGCCTTAATCACGGTCACTTCTTTAGTTGCTTTGTGCTGCGCAATAAAGAAAAGAAACTATGAGCAACAAATGTCTATTAATATATCCAATTGTTTCTGGTTGTTGCAGGCTGCTTCAAGACTTTTATTCGTGCTACTTTGTCAGTAGTTCATGGACACAGTCTACCTCACTCAAGGTTTTTCTGAAGCTAGGATGTCTATCCTTGACACAATTTTTGTATTTAATTCTTCCTGCTGTCACAAAGACACGTTGATGTGACTTTGCTGTGGCTATTGTTCTTATCTGAGACTGGAAGGGTTCAGCTATGTCTTGAGCAGTTTTATGCCACCTTGTCTCCTTTTAGAGTGGAGAGGAATAATTATAGCCCTTAGAGATGGATTTTCAGAAGGCAGTCGGCTGAACAGAGACAGCAAATATTCAGACAAAGCACTTAAAACTCCTCCTTGACTACTATTGACTACAGTGCTTTAATGGGCTGTTTCCTGTGCTGGAACACAATTAACAGCTTTGTCCACACAGGGAAACCTGAAGGGGACCAAATTAAGAGACTTGCAGAAATGGGCTCATAAAAATGAAAGTGATTTAGATTATCTTCTTGCTTTACTCTCTTTACTACATACACCTATTTCTAATACCTAATATTTCCTATTAAAAGGACATCTTATTTGGAATTTGGCAAAAGCTGATTTTATTGATCAAGGTCAGTTTTCAAATAACTGTTCAAATAACTGTTATTTGACTGGGATAAGGCACATATGTATATATGCCTTATATATATAAAAAATAAAATCAGCTGAAGATGTTAAAAAAAAATCATGTTGAAGCAGCAGCATCTTATTTTCATGTCTCTGTAATTCCAAGTCACAATGTCCATACTATATAGTTTATCTGTTTTATCTGAAGTGGTTTTGTGTTTGTGGTTCGATTTGTTTTGGTTTTTGTTGTGGGTTTCTTTTGGATTTGGGGTTTTTTTGTTGTTGCTGTTTTTTGTGGGTCGGTTTTTGGTTTTGCGTTTTTTTTTTTTTAAATATAAGCTGGCAATAAAAGATAATTGCTTAATGTGTATGGTCTTTTCAAATGCTGGTAATGAAGTAAGTTTTAAGATCAGTTCTGTGAAAGTATTGTGCCTTTACTTAATGTCCCTGGAAGTCATAAATCACAATATTAAAGAACGTATGACAGTGTTAACTTTCCATAATCCTTGTCAAGCAGATGCCATATTTGTGGAACAATTTGTATGTAAATGCAGGGTTTAAAAACCAGAAATTGATATTGAGATTACTGGAAGAGGGTTACTCTCACAATTAATCATAAATCAAAAACATGAATATAACGTTTACCACAAAGACAAGAGGTGAAAATGAAACAACCAAGCAAACCTTCGTGTGAATTCTCTGCCAAAGCATGTTTTCCTCCAATCTTATATTAGTGCATTTTTTTATCCTTAATAAAATTTCTTTAGACATAAAATGTGAGGTTTTACACATATTTATTTTCTTCACAGTAAGGAAAAAATCCCAAACTTCTCAATCTTAAAACTATGTCCTTAATTTATAGAGGAAGTAACTAATAAGTCATAAGTATAAAACCCTATACCTTAGTGCTAAAGATCTGAAAGACAAGGGCACTGCAAAATTACCAGTACTTTTTTGAGGGTATCCATTAAAGACCTGGTCCTTCTTGAGCTATTGTGAGAGACTGTTGTTTTTCAGTTTGACTTTGTTCCCAATGGAGTTATGTTATTTAAAGAAAAATGGGTAGGAGTGATCCCATTGAGGGAGCGGCACTAAGACTTGCCCTGAGAGATCTCAGGGGATGAAAGTGTGACCTACAGCACAGAGTTGCGAAACAGAAAACCAGAAACTTTTAGAAGCAGAAAATAAAGCTGTACCTACATTAGCTATATAGCTGGAGTTGTTTAGAAGCAGGACCCTTGTTTATCTCAAGTTGGTTTCAGTGTGCAGGAAATGTAAAGCAAAGTATCTGCTATGTAGACACAGCCTAAGAGACTGTGGAGAGCATCAAGGAGGCAGCAAGGCTGGCCTCTTGGGGAAAGGAAGAAACTTCAGGGCTCGCTGCCACTTAAAGGTGTTGAGTGAACTGTAGCCAGGCCTGGGAGCAAGGAACTGGGTCTGCAAAGGAATAAACCATATTTTTTTTCTATTAGTTATTCTAATCACTTTGACTTTACTTATAAAGCATTTTTGTGACTATTCTGTTAATGCATGGGTTTTGTGATCTAAGAAGCCTCAGGTTTTCTTTGGGAAAAGCTCTCTTGAAACTCTAGACATGTCTGCTTCAAAGCCATTACTGACTCAGTTTTACCTAGTTCCTCTGTCTGTGACAGTCCTGTGAAAAAGGAAGGAACGCTTTGTGTCTCTATGATGTTTCTCTAGTTTTCCTCTTAAGGGATCATTCCATGTGCTATTGCAGGCAATGAGCAATTGATTATGTGTTTGTAGAGTGCTCCTTGGGAAAGTACAGTCCTCTTCAGTAAGACCTGCATTTTATTTTTATGCAGAAAAGCAGTATTGATTATAATATATATTAACAGTTGGGCAGTTTGTGAACCTCTCTTAGCTTTTACAATGATCTGATCACAATTGTTGTTTAAGTATAGGACTTTAGATATGTTATAGTTTGTTGTGGTTGGTAATGTGGGTTTACACTTAATTGTTAATTATTTGTGTGTAGTGCACTTCCACGTGTATTTCTCCATGAAGTACTTTAAAATAAAAATATGTGTTTCTGTGTCTACTTGGTGTTAAGATCAATTTAGAATGTGCCTTTCCCCATACTGGCAAAAGAGTGGTAAAGTTGGACTCTAAATATATATTTAAAAATTTTAATTCCCAGAGAATGCATTAGTATCCTGAAATCATTACTAATGCCTCTATTAGCAGGCATCATTACTAATTCATCTTTTATTGTTTAATAATGGGAAATACCTATTTCCTGTCTTCAGCAGTGCTAACAGCAATGTTGTTTTCTGTAGTTGTCTCCTGGTTATCTTGCTCCAATATATTAGACATACAATTTCTGACATCTCACTTCTGGTAAGTTGTCTGAATTTCTGCAGAGTAGAGAGAATAATTCATTACTAGAATAATCCTAAAACCAACTATTTCTAACTATTTTTTTCTTTTTTTTTTTTTAATGAGAGGGGAAAAAAAAATCTCCCTTTAGAATATAAATGCTGAAAAATTCAAATTTTTCTCATGCCAAACCCCAAGCTTTGAAGAAATGCTCCCTCCAGCCCCCAGCTTCCAACGCCTTTAGATTAATTCTCGGTACCTTTCTGCTTAAAATGCCATGGAAATTTAGCTAAACTGTACTTTTCACATTTTAAAAGCTACACTGTAAGGTGTCAACGTTTAAAAGTGAAAGTGTTACTTCCAGAGCAAAACTGCTAAGTGTTGAAAAGAGAAATAGAGAGAGGAAAAAACCAAAATAGTTGAAGATGGATCTTTTCAAGTTCATGAGTAATAATATGTGACATGGTTTCTTGCAACAGAAGAGGACAGATACACATGATCCAGATGGTTCCTTTCTTTCTCAGAATGCTACTTTGGTATTTTCTAATAATGTTACAGTCAAATGTTGGAGAAAAATTTCTTATTCTTTCCCCCTATGCTGCTTTCTCTTTAGACCATTTTTTACCAGCTCAAGACTGAAGACACGAAACATCTCCACAAGTTCAAACTGAAAAAAGTTTAAAAAGTACACCTAAAAACTTTCTTCTTCTTTCCCTTTTATCCTTATAAAATCATTTCACATTTTTTTATTTCAAAAAAGGGGAACATACATATGTAAACCATTACCAGAAGACTGGAATGAACAATTTTTAACCGCCGTTTCTGGCACAATAAAAATGAAGTTTGTCTCTTCTGTTATAAGCAACTTAAAGGGGGTGATTGTGGTTCTAGAGAGGTCTTCAGTTTTGTCTTTTAGTGACTAAATTTTTAACGCTTGGATTTGTGTTAAAACCTTCCTTATTAGGTTCAGCCAGATGGCAAATGACAATGAAGTGTTAACAATCCTCTCCTCTTCCCTCTTCTGTCGTCTTTTTATTGCAGAATGTGTATTCATTTCAGTGTAAAATTGTACAATTTACATGCACGTTCACTCAAGGGCTGTGCTGGTCCTGGAGTTGGATGTTTCTCCATATGGACTGAGAGAAATGTGTCATATGAAAGCCCATTACTTTGGTGGTGGGGTTGAGCAGCAGCTATTTTCTGTGCAGTTTTCCTATGATCAATGACTATGCACATATATCTTGGTGATTTTGCTCAATCAGATGTGTCCCTGTGTGGAGCTGGATCACTCCTCCTGCACACTGGTCCACTGTCCCTGGAAGGTCAGAGATGAAGAGTTAAATTAGGATTTGAGGCTTCTATATTCAGATGCCTGGCTATTTGAAGAACTCTTTGGAGAATAAGTGCTATATGTAGATATAGCTAGATCCTTAATATCCTCAGGGGATGGATAGGAATGTTTATAGTTGCAAAATTATTCTGAATAATCAGAATCTAAATGTCCTCAAGGATGTTTTGTGGGAGAATCTTAAATATAAGCCAGGCACAGGGGGCAGTCTCATGACAGGTGGAGTTTCTTTTTTAAAAATATAAATTAGTACACACTGGGAAAAAATTATTTCTTACATATACACACTGAATTCTATATTAAGTAACTCAAGAAAACAGTGTGAGGATTAATGCAATGAAAACCTCTGTTTCTGAAAACTGTGGACAAAATGCTGGACTTAGAACTAAACAAAGAATTAGTCTACAATAAAAAAATCTAATCCTGTTTGATAACTTGATTTTAAAAACTGTTAGTTTTTTGTTTTGGGGTTTTTTTTTCCCCTTAGATCACACATTGCTGTACACTAGGGAAACAAACAGAAGGAACTCAAAGCCTGTATTCGCCCGCCGGCTGTGTTATCACTGAGTTTGCGGCGACATGGCGCGTGTTTTGCAGTTTACATGACCGAAGTGCTGTGAGGGACGGTGCGGGCTCTGTGGGGAGATGAGGTGGGGGACATGCACTGACCCAAGTGCACAGATCCCTGCTCAGTAATGGCTGCAAGGCCTGACAAGAGATCCTGCATAGGGTCAGACGGGATTGATGGGTGATTCCTCAAGACCAACAAAATGAGGTGGTTGAAAAACTGGAAGACAAATTAAAATAATTAGTGAAGAGCAGTCTTGAGTGGCTTAGGAATCAATATTTTAAAAAACACAGATTGAGGGGAAAATACAGATGAGAAAAAGGACTAAATCAAAACTGTGACTCTGGTTCATACTCCAAACAGCTTTTCAATGGGCTATATATGTGAAGGACAGTCTTTGGGAAAGTCAGTTCTAGGTCTTGAATTTGTACTATCAGAAAACTTTGAATTCAATCTTTCAGCTCTTCTCCACTGGATGATGCTGACATTCTCTATATGACTTTTGTCCACCCAAAGTACAAGATTACTTTGATAAGATACCAGATTGATACATGTAAAGCGACAGTGTATTTAACTCAGATGGCCCTCAAATTAGAGCTGAAAACCAGAAATACGTAATTTCTAGAATATAATACCTTTTGCATCTGTGTTAGATTTCATCTATGAAATGCACCCAGCTGGAAATGCAAGTGAGAAGTGCTTTGTATTTGAGACCCACAAGGGAAATCTGAGCTGGAAATGTGGTAGCTCACACATTTCATTGGATCCTATTTTTGTTTGGTTTTACACAGTATTAATTACATTTTTGCTAAATTATACATGAATACACAGGTGTTATTTCTAGTATAACATTGCTACAGTGAACAGTCAATGATAACTTGTCTTTGGAACAAGGGATGTCAAGAGCCATTCTATTCCTATTCTGTGTATAAAAAAGAAGGCTAATTTCCATTGGAGCAAGATATTGCCTCTGAGGATTGCATATCTGTCTTTGCAGGCTGCAATTTCTGATCATTAAAATTTAAGATGTTTGGAAAAAATAGTAAAAAAAAAAACCAAACCAAAACCAACCAACAAACCAAACAAAAAAACCAGGTTTTGTTTTAAACATGTTTTGCTGAGGTGAAGCTTCTGTAGTGCTATTAAGGTTCAAGTTGACAAATATGAGCAATCTGTCATGTACTTGGAGGACAGAAATAGAAAACTACAAAAAAAGTATAACGGACTTTTTTTTTAGTATGCACAAGAACATGTATTTTTTTAGTATTCACACGTACGTAAATATATTGTTAGTTAAGAGGAACACTCCTGGATTTTCTTTCCTCCTCTATTTTTTCCAGGTAGTGTGAAAATGGCAGTTCTTATAACAAACAGTTCAGTAGTGGGGGTTTTTTTGTTTTGGTTTGGGTGTTTTGTTTTGGTTTGTTTTTTTCCAAAGCTGGAATTGTTTTCTTTCTATGTTATGCTGTAGCATAATGATTATCTTTGCTATTTCCATTTTGCGCATGGCAAAATTATTAATTTTTTTGAGAATGCTGCTGCTTGTGCAATAAATGGTATACTTGTGAAGACTGAGTAGTTAAAATAGTTTAAAACGTTGTTAATATATAATTCTTCAACAGCAAGCCACTGTTTTGAATTTGGTCATTATGCAGACACTCTTAGTGAATGAAAGTGATTGCCATTTGCAAACATAAAACCACAATGAACTGTTTTGATTTGTACTTTAACGAATAGGGTAAGCCTGCGGTGCTAATGTGGTGCGTAAATGTGGAATAGAAGTTTGCAGTGGTGTCATCAGCATAGCGTCTTGCTCATGTTTTCCTTGCCTGGGCTCCTATTTTTCCATATTGCTGGTCCATTATGCCACCTAGGTACTACAAGATAACACAATTGGGACATCTTCTTTTTTCTGTTTTTTGTGCATTGTTTTCACCCTACTCTGCCTCCCTGTTTCTGTGATGGTTTCCATTCCCAATCTTTCTGGCTTAGGCTAAAAGTACTAAAAACCCCATATAGCCCACACCACACTGCATGCCCTTATTTCAACTCTATTAATCTTCAGTGGGATTTCTTATTCTTTTCCAATCCCAAAGCTGCTCAAGTTAATTGGAGTGTCTTCCTGAACTTAAGCAAGTTTTCAAACAAAAATGTCTCTCATTCTCAGAGAAGCATTACATCTCTGTGGAGTCGTAACTGTACAATGTTGACTTGTCCTTTTTAAAACTTTCAGGTTTTACAGTGACAATCTAATCTTGTCCTTTCTCTTGAATGAAGAGAGCAGAAAGAAAATTCAATTTAATGTTCACTTCAGTTCTTAGAAATGAACCCATTTATCCATCTATATGTGACTTTCTTTTCTCGATCTACAAATGAAAACTGAGAGACAGAAGACTGATTTAAAGAAAAGCCTTCAGAAGGCCTTCAGAAAAAGAAACTTTCTGTTACGGTCAACACAACAAGATTTTTTTTTCCATGGACAGCAGACTTGCTTTGCAAGAGGCTTTTTAGTTCAAAAATCCCAGTTGTTTTCAAAGTGATTTAGACTAGCAAATGGTCAGATCTGTTTCTGAAAGTAGCTCTTCATTATGTCACAGCAAAGAATTGTGATGCCTCACATTAAATTGGGTCACCTCTATTGGTGTGTGACTGCTACCATGGCTCTTAAACACCTTGTGGTAGCTGTGTCACATTTTAATAATTCTACTTGACTTGCAATCTGGTTTTTGGTTTTAAGTCATAAACGCGTGATAAGTGATAGGTAATCCTGATGCTTTAAAGAGCACCATTGCACCAGCCTGACGTGCAAGTTTTCAGAAAAATCTCTTATATGCCTATATGTAGGGTAGGGGTGGAATGGAGTGTTGCATGGCATACATCTTAAAATACCTTGATCCTGTCTGTATTTTGCATTCAGAAAGTACTGAACGTACTGTATTCCTCCCCCCCTTAGAAATATAATTTCTGTCCTCATTTCTCATTTCTTCTGTTTTTGTGCATTAGATGCTACTGCAATCAGAAATTCATAATTAAATTCAGAAGTTTATTCATAGACAATATAATTTCTGATACTTCAAGGAAGTCTTTTCTAGTGAACATATTAAAATTGTGTATCTTCATCTATTTGAAAAGTGTTCTTTAGACAATGGTGGTCAGAATTGTACAAATGGAAGAGTCCTTTGGATAGAACAAGTGCAGAGAAACAGCAACATGAACTTCTTAGGTTTTTCTCCTCCCACTCATCTTCGTAATCCATGGTAGCAGGGAAAAATGACCGTCTTTCCTCCTTTGCATATTTTCTTTTTTATGAAAAGCCCGCTGTGCAGCTGATCTTTTTTTAAGATCAACACCTGCAGTTTTCAATGCAATGCCTAACATCTTTCAGAAAATTTAACAGAAGACGGAACAGGGAAGACACTGGAAAGATATGTCAGTTACTTCCTTTCCTGGCTAAAGCCTCTGTGCCTGGGCAGTTAGATAGTGTCCCTACTTCCTTTCTTGGCATATGGAACAGGGAAATCTTAACTCTTGTAATTGAGATAATGGGAAGCCTTACTAAATAGCTCTGAGGTTAGATAGCATTCTCTTAATCCTTGGATCTGTTACCTTCCATTGTTTTTGTAGGTGGATATCCAGTTTCAATGAACACCAAAAAAAATAATTTCATGTGCTGTAGCTGTTGCATTCTATTCATGCTCTTGTTTTCCTGCTAATAATCTTTGTACCAATTCATAAAAAGAAGTTATGAATCCTTTGAATAATTACTGTCAATTCTTCCTCTGCTACCAATATTTAGATACAAGCAGCCAGTGATAGGATAAACTGCTACAAGTCTAAGGCAGGCTCATGGAGGCCCCCTTACCTTGATGAGACTTTTCGCACAAAAGTAGTACCTTTGAGATCTTTTAGTTGCAAATTTCTTTGTCAAACTGGTATTTGGCTTATAGTTTAAAACTCAAGAATCATCCATGTATATAAGCAGATATAGCTCAACACAATATAGCTAAAGTTGTTATTACTATTTAACAAAAGTGGATCTGCTAAAAACTTGAAAAAAAAAATCCTCAGTTTTAATACTTCTCTGAAGCAATGGTAGCTACTATATGCTAATTAACAGTGTAACATCTAAGATTACAACATATTTCTTCATAGTTTTTCATGCAAAGTATCTAGAAAATCTCAGATATTTTTTGAGATGTACTACTAACAAATGTGTACAATTAATGGAGAAGCAAATATGTATCTAGCAATTTTCATTGTTTTCCTGTATAACCAGTAATATTTCCTATTTTATTATGCAACTCCCATTACATGACCATCTGTCATATTATGTTGTGGTATTAACAGGTTAATGTCTAGATTAAATTATTTTATGTAAACACAGATAAAACCTTTCAAAATATCTTAGCTGCACTTAATCACTTATTTAAGATGGATTTTAATTCTATGAATGCAACAAATATCAACTGTGCTCTGTAAGAATGATTAGAAAAGTATTTTTAATGTATGTTTATAAGACAATATGCTTTAATTTAAAGGAGAGATATTTCCTACCAAAAAAAACCCCCTTTGTGATGTCTGGAGAAGCTGATAAGGAAAAATTTGAATTCTGATCAGATGCTTGAGGCAAGGACCAGCAGTAAATACTCTTTGTTTAGAGAAATGGTGGGAAACAAAAGTCTAATTACAGCTTCATTGGTTGATGAGTGCATGTGCTGATTGGACTGAAAACAATATTTGTTTCCCCTTTCTAGTTTCCCCTTTCTAGTTAAGATAAAAGTATGTTTGGGAATCATATTCAGAGTTTGTACTTTGGTGGGGTAATCATTTTTTGCTGCACAGTAAAAGGAGAAAATTGTAATAAAGATAATTCAAATGGGAACAGCAGCAAATAAAAGATTCTGTGGTGTCAGTGCAAGAAAATACTTGAGGTTGTTTGTAAAGGAGAGTGATTGTATGGCATGAGTTGTTTAGTAATTTCACATGACTATATCTGGCCATGACTATACTTACCCAGCTTTCCGACTGTAGCACTTGGCTGGGAGCTAGACGACCTATCTTTCTATTTGTGACTGAATAAATTGTATTTGGGAATCACTGAAAACAAATATTCACCAAATAGTCAAAATTTATATTCTGGAGCATTATAACCTCTGAAAAATATTCAGATACATTGGTTCTCTTTTACTTTTAAATATCATAATTCTAGTAGTCTAGAAAATGGAGCTCCTTGAGGTGTAGTACTTATACAAGTAGATCACACATATGAGTGATTTTTTATATTTTTTTCCCCACTAGAAGATAAAATGTGATTTAGTTTTAGTAACACCCAGACGTCACCACCTAATGGGTTAAAAATAGGAAGATTGTGTCATGATCATGGGGTGCTGGACTTCAATGCAATTGTTTTAATAGCTGGCTGAGTTTAATTTGTGTTGTGCAGTTCTAAGACTTCCAATGGGATTTTATGACATTTTTTGTTACTTCTTTCCAGATTGTTTATTAGTTTACTGACATTTTACCCATTGTACATTTCAGAGGAAAACACAGCTCAATAGATTTCTGTGAAATCAAAGAACGAACAAGCTTGAGAAATAGTTGTGACTGAATACTATAAAACAATTTTTAAAAGGCATTATATTCTTACGGCAATTAAAAATCCAAATGCAAAAAAGGAGCTGAAAGCTGGGCTTATATGCCCCATGCAAGTTTAAAGTGCATGTCTGTGTTATAAAAAATAGTGAAAGTTAGAAACAACAGCAAAATTCTTTTTCTTTCTTCCAAAGTAGTAGTCCATAGCTGTATTTAAAGCAACCTCATATTATTTTGGTGAGGAATAAATGTTCCAACTGTTTTATTCCTCTTAGTTCTGCAAAGCCAATGAGGCAAAAATGGAGTGAGTCTGAGTGCACATCACCATCATCGAGAAAATCATTAACTCTGGTCTGATTGTCAATCTCTTTACACTAGTAATAAGACACTATGGTAACAATAATGTCATAAAGCTGCACTGGTGGAGTGCTGATACAACACAAAGGGAGCCCATTTATCAGGCTGAATTCTATATTTGCTTGTATATTTGTAGTCTGAAACTGTCTCTCTAAGGCTCAAATAATAAGGGGAAGGAGTGGAACTCTTTTTGACTAATGCAAGGCCTGGTAATCGGGTGTTTGCCTGTGTCCCAGAATGTAGCAGAACCATGGAGACCCTCAAGTGAACTCCTTCTATCTTAAATGTACTGAATGGTCTTCACTTTAAAAATGGTGGATATGGCTCTTTCACAGTAGTACCAGCTATTGGATTTCCTCTTTTGGAAGAGGAGTACCTGATAGAGAGTTGCTGTGCATACAACTCTGATAAGGATAAGGGAAAAACATCACCATTGTCATGAAATTGCTTCCTAATTGCAGGCATTGTTGTAGAAGTGTTATGGTAAAGTTTTCAAATAATCTATTTCTTAAATAAAATTTTATATGCAAATATGTAGATATGCACATACACACATATATTGCAAATATATTTTTGTAATCAGGAAAGCCCAGAATTTAGTTATATTATCCAGCAAGTCAGTGGTATAAAACTGGCAAAATAAGCAGCATAAAAATGGGATTGCATGCAGAAGGAGGAAAAGGCAAAGTTTATTGATTTATTTAAACTAAACTGGCAAGAACAGTAACTTGCTGTTTTGAAGACATTTTAAACAGAAAGGCTCCAAAACCCTTTTACATATAGGCTAAACAACAGAATGGTGCAAGTTTGGCTTCCTCTTCTGGCAGAGGAATTAATGAGAAAACTTAGCCAGGCTTTACAAAGCAGTGAGGATGCATTTTGTTTTACTTTCTCCATTGATAACGTAAGAGGCTTCTGAGCTTATTCACTAGTGCACTTCCTTTTGTAGGGAACAGTAGGGCTCTTTTCTGTGATGAAGGCAATTGATGCAGCCAGAACCTCTTACTATTCAGGAAAAAAACCCAGAGATGATAATTCAAATGAAGTTGTGCACCTGTATAATTAAGCTTTTTTTTTAAAAAAAAAAGCTTAATTACAGTAGACAACTCTGCAAATACCAGAGGGGATGCAGGTAACTAAAGAGAAGATACCTAAATCTTTAAAATAGCCTTTATCTATTACAGATGGAAACAAAAATCGGAAGCCCACAGAAAGCACAGAGAATGAGTGAAAGGACATTAGAAGATAGTCAGCATTGTAACTGCTAAAAAGTTTTCTGCGGGTGTTTTTGGGTTTTTTTCCTTTATGGACAAAAAAAATCTCATTGCAGTTTATCTTAAAGGAAAGATATAGAAAATGCATTCAAGTTTTAATAAAAGGGGTCAAATGTAATTTTTAAAGTTGAGCATTTGGGAAATGTGTATTATTTAAGACAAAGTATGACAAAATAATTGAACAAGAATAGTTATGAAACATGTACTAGGAGAGCGAGGTTCGAGGGTTAACCTAGTTCTGGCAAATGAACGTATTACTTTTACTGCAAGTCACCACAGTTTCTTGAGCTGAGGCATTTGTGCTTAATTGCTTGGGTCTGATCAGAATGGCTAATGTAGCCACTTGCTTTGTGAAGCTCGTTGTGGGTAGGAAGATGTCTAATGTATAGATATATAAATTTTCCCACTTAGTGTGTAGAAAAGCAAATTCTGTTGAGCTGCCTCCTTTTATGCATGAAAGAATAGAGGTTCAATAATGTTTTCAAATTTTCAGACTGAGGTGAACATCTAGTTTGTGTGAAGGGGAGAAGTTTGAATGGATATGAGCCGCAGTTTGACTTGTCCTCTGGAACAAGAGGCGAAGCAGAAGAAAAACTGCATCTTAGCTCCTTTATTTCTTGCGTTTTAATGGTGTGATACACCATTACACCATTAGCTCTACCCTTGCTAGGATTAGGGAGGTATGCCATGCCAGACTAGAACAAAGCAACTACATTCAAATTTCATTTGCATGGGAGGGAGGGGGCATAAAAAAAGCCACTGGAGGGGTCCTGTGCTCTGCCCTCTGGTTCTGGCTCTAGCGGTAGGAGATGTCATCTTCCTGCTGCTCATCAGAACCTCCGCAGCCCAGCCAGCCAAACTAGTGTCAGAGCGCTACAGCTACCTGGGGTGTCTGAGTTTTTCCTGAATTTAAACCACCAGTGAAACAGGTATTTGCATGTCAGCTGCTTGGGTATGGAAGCTGTTTAACGAGTGTTCACAAAACCTTTCTGTATGGCTGAGCGTGAGGTGCCACTAAGCTTCAGCAAAACAGCAGCAATGAAGCAGCTTCTTCCCCTGGTAGCACTTGAAATGATCTTGGTCATTTCCAAACTGTTTATGCATTCACCATCAAGCTTTTGATACTTATATCTATTTATTGAGTTATCATACCCTAAACCCTTAAGAAGTCTTCGTTGAGTTATCATACCCTAAATCCTTATTTTGATTTAAAAAAAAAATCATCTGACTCTACATTTTCAAAAGTTATTAAAAAACTTAAGGTTTTCACTGGATTTAGGTCATTTTTTTAATTGTTTGCTGAAAAATGTGGGATTCAGGACTAAATAATTCACAAATTCAAGTTGAATTTAAAACAAATAATCCTGGCTGGGGGGGGGGGAGGAAGCTTAGAATAAGCAGAATATTCAATATTAAAATCCTTGAGATTCAATATGAATTTTTCAAGGAAGTCTCTTAATGTAGAACATAACAGAAATTATTTATATAGAGATTAAATTATATTAAACTGCAATACAAAAATAAGATTCCTTTTCAATATAGCTCTGTTCTGACTTCTTTTGGCAAGAAGAAAAATAGAAAAGTTAATCTAAGGCCAAATAAAATAAATTCCTTCAAATATTGTTCTTTCAATCAAACTTGAAGGGGGAAAAAATGTTATGCAGTATACTTTACTCCAAAGTCCTAGTGACTTTCTGTTACCTTCTGCTAAGAAATCACTTAAGTATTTTTTAACTTTTTGCAGTTAATTTGACTGAAGCATATATGCCTACTGGTATTTAATTTGAACACTTTAAACATATAATATGCTTAGAAATATTTGATTGTCTTCCTGTGGTTGGTACCTACTATCTAGTGAGCAGCCATGTAATTAATCAACAAATTAAGGTTTGGGGTTTTTTTTAGTTTAAAACTCTGCAAAAATATTTTCATTTAATTTAAAATTAATAAAATTATTTTTGTTTTCAAATCTGCTGCAGATCCTGTATCTGACTTTCACTTTATATTCAGGCTCCCTCGGATACTTTTTGCTTTCACCATGTGTTTTGAAAGAAAAGTTCCTCACAGTGTAATTTTTCATCTTTGGTTTATATATCCAAGGTCACAGTTGGAACAAGCCCCATCAAGTGAAGAGTTGTTTTGCTGGCAAACAGTAACTGAAATTGGTGATGGAACACAATAAGCAGTATACTCGTTAAAGTGGAATTTAAATTTTAAAAAAGCTCTATTACATTTCTGGCTCATTGTTCTCCAAAGCCAAGAAAATCATTGAATAAATACTAATGAAGCATTGCTAGCAGGTAGATTTCTTATGTTTTCTTTTTGGATTGCAGTGAATTTCCTTGAGTGGCTTAGCTGCCCATGGGAAAAAGAAGAATAGAAACAAAAGTAAGCAACAGATATATTAGCATAATAGTTGAGCTTGAAAAGCATGTGGTTTTTGTAAACTGCTTTCATGTTTGACATCATTTGTCAGTGGATTAATAGATGTTGGTGGAAAATGTTTTTATTACTTTGTGACCACCATTAGCATTAGTATGGCCAATGTAAATAAACATAAAGCACATGAGCATAAAAGGAAGAGGAGAGTTCTGGGAGGGACCATCATGGGCAGCAATCCCATGCTGGGACTAGTCCATGTATGAAATCATCATTACACAGACAGTCTGTGCCAGTATACAGCTGGAAGAAGCCATTAATGATAGGACAGGGTGTCAGGACTCAGTAAAGGGGAATGAAAGGGAGAGAAGAAAACAAAGCAGTTTGAAGCAGGAAAATAGGAAGTGCAGCACTGTTTTTTCAGTGGGAAAGACCAAAAAACCTCCCATGCTTTTACAAATTATGATGCATTATACATAGAATTCTTGCAGCTGTTTGGCATGTGAATAAACAGTGTGATAGGTATGAATAATTATGCTCAAGCCAAAGTTACCAATAACTCTCCTATATCCCACTAAAAATTTTTGATTTTAAGTGAAATTTTGCATTTGTATTGTCACTTTTGTTAAACTCCAGAATTATACCAATTCTGAGAGGCTGACCACAATAAAATAACCTTCAGCTTGGTGTCAGCTTAGATCTGTGCACATGGCAGATTGATGAAATTGAGAGATGTTAAAACCATAGGACAGAGGACTAGATATGAAGAAAAGGGGAAGTGTCCCTCCTTAATGAGAAGGATTGCAGGATTTTAGCTGAACTGTTTTTTTTTTTTTCACATTGTATGCTTGTCTCAGGAAGGATGAATTTGTCAGACTTCAGGTGATTTAAGAGAGGTAGGCTTAGAAAAAGGACACACACATCAGCGGAATTGCTATTCCCAACACATAAATAAACCTTTAGAAAAATAAGACTTCTTTTAAATGGAAAAACAGGTCTCTCCACACATAAATAAACCTTTAGAAAAATAAGACTTCTTTTAAATGGAAAAACAGGTCTCTTCCTGTTCAGGAAGTAGCTAACTAGGAAGAACTCTGTTTTATAATTTATTTCAAACCCACAGGCTAACAGTAGCCAACACAATCAGGTAATCTGTGTGGAGACAGAAACAGTATATGCATCTTTTCTTTGTGAGATTTCAACTAATTATGGGCACTGAAAAATTACATTTCTGAATACGGTTGGTCAGAAGGGAATCTATAATTCTACAAGTGATCCAGTTGTTTTGAAAATGCTAGCTTTGGAGTTTTTTCTAATGAATTGTCCAGTCTGAATATTGACTTTTCTTTCTCTAAATAGTAGTGTGGATGAATGTCTTTATTTCTAAGCCACTGAGCAAACTTTTCCTATGAAAAGTCAAGGTATAGCAATTAAAGTGAACAAGCTTGTGGGGAGAATTGCTAACCAAAACAAATAATTTTATTTCACTGAAATCTAAAAATACAAATATTTTAATTACTTTAAGAACAGAGAAAGGGGAAGATCTAAATCACGCATACTTTCGGTTGTGCCCAAGAAGTTAATGCATTCAGAGCAGTTGTTTTGTATCATTTCTGAGAAGAGAAAAGGTTTAATTTAAGTTTAGCCAAATCTCAAAAAGCTTAAAGAAATACCGTACACAATATCTGCACATAGCCTGATAGAATAGTGATTTTTGGCTTTTGCAATATCTACAGTCAGACCTAAATTTTAAAATTTAAGTAGGAAGAAATCTGTACTGAGGTGGATACTTTTACTTCTTGAGAAATGATGATATGATGGTAGTGAGAGAAAATGTTCCCTTTTGCTTCTTATTATTTTTTTCTAGTAAGTTTGCAGGTTTCACCATTTTCCTTAGTAATAAAAAGTGTTCCCATTTCCCATGGTCACAGTCCAATATTAGATTTTTCCCTTGAAATTTTGACTAGCTCTGAGTCCTGTATTAGCCCTGTATGTTGTTTGGATATACCATTATGAACTTTCTATAAATATTTTTTCTCTACATTGTCATTTGGAATACTAAGGTTTGTCTTTCAAAAATAAAGAAATACATAAAGAATAAATACAAGTATAACATAAATACTGTTAGTTATGGAAATATCAAGTGTTTTAGCCAGAATTAGGACTGCAGATGGTAAATTCTCAAATCCTGTTGCACCCTACTGTGGCCGCGAGTGCAGTTGGAGAAGACAGTCTGAATTATTGAGCGCTGTGGTAACCTCTGGCTTCATTTGGAAGTGCCAAGCGCTGTGGCAGCAATATGCACAGTTTCCAAAACAAGGTCTAATTAGATAGCTGTAGTTATGGCATCATCAGTAGGGATTTAAATAAAAAACAAAATTGAGATGTGAGTCTGAAAACACTTTTATTTATTACAATGCTGTTGCACACTTAATGCTTTGACAATGGTTTTATTACTATCTAAAAGCAGTTGTGCGTTAAATCTTCAAATTAGCTTCTGTTCTGCTTGAATATAAGTATCTTCTACAGCGGGCAAGAGTTCAACAAGATGGGAAGAGAGCACTGAAGCTTTAGATGATACAATGATAGACTACTCCAACCTATCTCCAAGCTTGCACTTCAGCTACACAAATTTACAGTTTGTAAATTTACCTTACCCTGATGAGTATTCCATGTGAATGCTTAGGATTTTTCTTCCTTTTTTTTTTATGCTGCATTATGTTTTGTTGAATTCACTGAAGTGCTTTAAGCTCTAGCTTCCTTCATTTAAGCTTGCAAGCTGAAGTTAAGCAAGTTTTGTGTTAAAGAGCAGTTGCCTCTCTGCAGGAAGCAAAACAGTGCCATTGTGATCCTCAACTGGAGGTGTTTCAAAATAAGTTTGTATCAGTAATCGTCAGCTGGCCAGACCATATAGGGAGTTCAGCTTTGGTTAATTGCCTTCCGAAAGAAAGGAGGAGAAAAAAAACCCAGAGATGATCCTTATGGACAGGAAAAATACAGGCAGAAAGTATAACTAAAAAAGTTGTCAGGAAAAAAAGGAATTCTACCTTTCTCAGCTCTGCTAAAGCTACTTCTCCTTCTGTGGTTTGCCCTACATATCTTTAAAATACTGCTGTCAGATATTCTTCCCCCAAGAAAAATATCTGTGAAATAGCTAACCCCAAAATATTTCACCACGAAAACCTACCTTGGTGCTTTCTGAGGCCGTAATTCAGCAATCGTGTTTCCATTCTCTTGTCTATTATGGTCTCAGGTTAGGTTATATCTCCTGTGGTACCCATCTGTCAGTCCTCATAAGGAGTTGGTGATTATAGCAGATCGTAGGAAATACGTGCGTGGGAGCTAAGCCACTGCAGACAATGGAAATATTAAGAAGCAGAAAAATAGATCCCATGAGGTATTATAACTGTATGATATTTCTGTTGGGAAAAATCTTTTCATGAACTATAAATAAATCCATGGAAATTTAGCAATTTCTATTTTAAAATGGTGTTTAGAAGGAACCTGATGTTTTTACTGAAAAGCTATTTAGCAAGCTGATTGGAAAATACTTGATCTCAAATTTATTTTGTCTCAGGAGATGTTGCAAGATGTATCCTCCAAGATCCTCCAAGAGAGGATCCAGAAATTACCTGGATCTACTCTGTCATGAAAGCACATCCAGTTGCTGAGACCCAGCCATGGTACTTGTTTCTCTGCTGGTGGTTTCACAGGGCCCTTTCCACCAACAGGAGACCAGTGGTGGTGAAGTCTGTGTGAAAAAAACCTGAAGGTTAGTGAATTCTACTTCTTGTTGCTCATGTGTAGCTGTAGCATCTTTCTGAGTATTTGTGGGGGGTGTGTGAGTGGAGGGGATGGGATTTTGGGACATTGGATTGGAAACAAATAGTAGCCAAGAGATTGCACTAACCTGCTTATGACATTAAGTTGCCCCTTAGTGAGAAATAAGAGCTACCTTTGCTATGCCTTTACCTGTGCTCCAGGTATAACTGTTTCTCCTATGGTCTCAATCACTGAAAATAGTTTGTATGAGAAGCAAAAAATCACCAAAAATGAGAAGTCATTGATGCAAGTTTCTATCATATTTTTTTGTGTCCTCCTTCTTGCCTGATATGTACACTAGTTGTATATAGATTGAGGATAGACCACAACAGGAAGCTGTGATCTGTAGCTACTCAATGACTTTCAACCATGGTTCCCAGTGCTGTTTCAGTTGCTTAGGCTGCCTTGGAGGGGAATACAGAGCAGGTGTCCTACACAAGGCAAGACAACCAGTGCCAGTTACTGCAGTGCAAAGCAGAAGCACAGCAAAAAGCTCCAGAGGCGCTGATCTGAGCGCAGGCAGGTGAATGGGTGTAAATGCTGGTTTTCTCCTATACTGCACTCCAGCAGGCGTTACCACATTCTTTCTAAGGAAATATTTTCAGTTAAGTACATCTTCCTGAAGAACCAATTTTGAAAGCTGTGCTAGTTAAACTATTTGTGCCCTTAGTAAGCAAGAGAAAAAGAAGACTGTCCTCTATGTAAAATTAGGCCATTTCAGTGGAAAATCCATTCATGCACTCTATGTCAAATACCAGCTGGAGAGCATGGAGCTGTGCCTGGGGATGGATGAGGAGCTGACTGAGAGCTTATGGGTCAGGACTAAAGGGAGAGCAGGGACAGGGGACACTATAGTGGGGGTCTGCTATGGGCCACCTGACCAGGAAGACTGAGCAGATTGAGGCCCTCTATAGAGAGACAGACACCCTCATGTTCACAAGCCCTGGTCCTCATGGGGGACTTCAACCACCCCAATATCTGTTGGAGGGACTACACAGCAGAGCATAAGCAATCCAGGAGGTTCCTGGAATGTGTTGATGATAACTTCCTTCTACAAGTGACAGAGGAGCCAATGAGGAAAGGTGCCATGCTGGATCTTGTTCTCACCAATGAGGAGGGACTGATGGGGAATGTGAAGCTCAAGGGCAGCCTTGGCTGCAGTGACCATGAAATGGTGGAATTCAGGATCCTCAGGGCAGCGAGGAGGGCTCACAGCAAGCTCACTGCCCTGGACTTCAGGAGAGCAGACTTGGCCTCTTCAGAGATATGCTTGGTAGAGTACTATGGGACAAAGACCTGGAAGGAAGAGGGGCCCAAGACAGCTGGTTAGTATTCAAGGATCACTTCCTCCAAGCTCAGGAGCAATGCAACGCCGCAAAGAAAAAGTCAGGCAAAAACGCCAGGAGACCTGCATGGATGAACAACATGGATGGAAAACCTCAAACACAAAAAGGAAGCGTACAGAGAGTGGGAAGCAAGGGCAGGTAACCTGGGAGGAATACAGAGAAACTGTCTGAGCAGCCAGGGATCAGGTTAGGAAAGCTAAAACCCTAATAGAATTAAATCTGACCAGGGACATGTCAAAGGCAACAAAAAAAGCTTCTGTAGGTATGTCCGTGATAAAAGGAAGACTAGGGAAAATGTGGGCCATCTCCACAATGAAACAAGACACATGGTTACCTGTGATATGGAGAAGGCTTAGGTACTCATTGATTGAGAGCAGCTCTGAGAAGAACTTGGTGGGGGTGTTGGTTGATGAGAAGCTCAGCATGAGCTGGCAATGTTTCCTTGCAGCCCAGAAAGCCAACTGTATCCTGGGTTGCATCAAAAGAAGCTTGATCAGCAGGTCGAGGGAGGGGGTTCTGCCCCTCTGCTCCGCTCTGGTGGGACTCCACCTGGAGTACTGCGTCCAGCTCTGAGGTCTCCAGTACAAGAAAGACATGGACCTGTTGGAGTGACTCCAGAGGAGGGCCACAAAGATGATCAGAGGGCTGGAGCACCTCTCCTATGAAGACAGGCTGAGAGAGTTGGATTTGTTCAGCCTGCAGAAGAGAGGGCTCTGAGGACACCTTCTAGCAGCCTTACAGTACCTGAAGGGGGCCTACAAGAAATCTGGAGAGGGACTTCTTACAAGGGCGTGTAGTGATAGGCCAATCAGGGTAATGGCTTTAAACTGAAAGAGTTTAGATTTATATTAAATATTAGGAAGAAGTTCTTTACTGTGAGGGTGGTGAGGCACTGGAAAGGGTTGCCCAGAGGAGTTGTGGATGCCCCCTCCCTGGAAGTGTTTAAGGCCAGGTTGGATGGGGCTTTGAGCAACCTGCTCTAATGGAGGGTGTCCCTGTCTGTGGTAGGGGGGTTGGAACTAGATGGTCTTTGAGGTCCCTTCCAACCCAAACCATTCTATGATTGCCAAGCACGATCATGAAAAACATAACCATGTCTTGAAGGTCCATGTGACAGAGTTTGATTTTTATGATGCAGTCATTTGAATAACTTCGAAAAAGACCAGGAGAGCTAGAAATTACTTGAATTTCTGGAATAGGCTTCTTATCCTACCTTGAAATAGGTCATTCCCATGACTGGGATGATAAAGAAACATTTCTCAGCTATGATGCTGGGGCAGGATTCCTGCATGCGTTCCATAACAGTGAAGACATAGAAAGGTTTGGTTTTTAATGGATATCTGGCTGATTTCTTTTTTAATTGATTATTTTGATGTTACTGAGATTTAATTGTATTATTTATGGTATATTAGGGTGCCTAGAGCCTTGGCAAATCTCCTTTTCAGTTATTCTTTAAAAGGAAGTAGAATTAGACTACTTCAGCTACAAGGGACCTAAAATTGTCTAGCCCAACTGCCTGACCACTTCAGGGCTGACCAAAAGTTAAAGCATTAAGGGCATTGTCCAAATGCCTCCTAAACACTGACAGGCTTGGGCCATCAGCCACCTCTCTAGGAAGCCTGTTCCAGTGTTTTACCACCCTCTTGGTAAAGAAATGGTTCTTAATGTCCAGTCTAAACCTCCTCTGATGCACCTTTGAGCCACTCTGATGCATCCTATTAGGAGATGAGACGAGATCAGCACCTCCCTCTCCCCTTCCTCAGGAAACCGTAGAGAGCAATGAGGTCTCCCATCAGCCTTCTTTTCTCCAAACAAGAGAAGCCCAAAGTCCTTAGCTGCTTCTCATAGAACATGCCTTCCAGCCCTTCCACCAGCTTGTTGCCTTCCTCTGGATGCATTCCTGCCCTTAAATTGTGGGGCCCAGAACTGTACACAGTACTCAAGGTGAGGTTGCACCAACACTAAATGCAGCAGAACAATCACCTCTCTTGACTGGCAGGTGATGCTGTGTTTGATGCACCCCAGGATGGGGTTTGCCCTCTTGGCTGCCAGGGCACACTGCTGGCTCATACTGAGCCTGCTGCCAACCAGCACCCCAAGATCCTTTTCTGCAGGGCTGCTCTCCAGCTGTGCCTCTCCCAGTTTATACCTGTGCCTGGCATTACTCTGTCCTATGTGCAGAATCTGGCAGTTCACCTTCTTAAATTTCATCCCATTAATCATTGCCCAATGCTCCAATCTATCTAGTTTTCTCTGCAAGACCTCCTGTCCCTCAAGACAGTCAACAGCACCTCCCAGTCATCAGCAAACTTGCTAATGGTACATTCAACTCCTGCATCCAGACCATTGATAAATATATTGAACAGAGCTGGGCCTAGAACTGAGCCCTGAAGAGCACCACTGGTGACTGGTCACCAGCCAGATGTAGCCCCATTAACTACAACCCTTTAAGCTCTGCCTTTCAGCCAACTCTTCACCCACACTCTTTACTGTTTCCGCACTCATGGTTCTCCAACTCAGGGGACAGGGCAGCCCAAGGTCTATCAGTATTATTAAAGACTGAGGCAAAAAAAAAAAAAAAAAGCATTGAATGCTCCTGCTTCTTCATCCCTATTAGTCAGATGACTATCTTCAATGTATGAGTCCAATGTTTTCTTTAGACCTCTCTTTGCTATTAACATACTTTAAAAAGCTATCTGAAACAAAGCTGGCCAGTTTCAATTGAGCTTTGGCCTTTTGTGTTTTCTCCCTGAATAAACAAACCACAGCTCTGTACTCTTCCTGCAAAGCCTGACATTGCTTCCAGAGATCATATGGTTTCTTTTTCCTCTTGAGCTTCACAAGGAGTTCCCTGTTCATCTGCCTTGCTTGCTTGACTTATGACACAGTGGAATTGCTTGTAATTGTAATATGTTAGGAAGTAAATGGGTAAATTTACTTTTTACTTACTTCTGGAGTCCTAATAGGCATAAATTACTTATAGCTCGTTGTCTATTCAAACTCTCATGTTGTAACCAGAAGCAAAGAAAAAGCTCTCCTCAGTCGCAGATCTTGGGCAACCTGTAATGATTAGATACAAGAGAAGTACAGGAAAGCAAGCATTTTGTAATATGTGGGAAGTTTTATTTAGCTAACCAAATCACGTTGCTGTTCTATGTTTTTTGAGTGTCATGCATATGTCCAAAACTTAAACTAACAAGTATTCAGGTATATACCGCATTATAATATCACAGAAGCTAATTGTTCTCCCTCTTTTTTTGGTGACTGACTTGCAGCTCTGCTCTTTAATTGTATCTCTGACAATCTTGTTTAGAAGGGGCGCCCACCAAAAACAGTACACCACTGCCAAAAATAAGTTGATGGATAATGTTGCATAAGCATCGCAGGTGATGAAGACGACTATCAGCAAAGGGGTTAATTTTTTTTTAGTCAAGGCTATCATGTCTCTAAACAGATGTGTGGCCCTCTAAAAGATCCCTAGATAAGAGCTTTAAGGTTTCAGAGAGGATATACTGGAGGGATCAGATAATGACCTTAGTGTTAGAGAGGCTTAAGGTTTTAGCATTGGAGTAGATACAGAGACCACAAATAAAGGATTTTAATTTTGAAACATCATAATAGAATTGAGCAATGTCAGAAAACACCTTAAAAATCAAGACAATATCACAAACTATGAAACTGAAAATGGATTAACCTGCCTTTTTGGTCCATAGTTGTACAATCCTTTGCAAATGCTGCTTGCCAGTAATAGTATTTAATTTTTAACTTGGTTAAATCTTGTCTGTTGCAAGTTTAATTTCACTCCAGCCATGTGGGAGCTATTTTGTATTGCCTTGTAAGTACTCTTTTTTTTCTTCTTGTTTTTTGTCTTCTGCAAAACCAAGTAGGTATTTCAAGATATAAATTTATTTTTGTTACCTAGTTCTCTGGGCTGTGAAAATATCCTCCCAAAACTAGAGGTTTTGTAAGTACATATTAAGACTGTTCTGTGACTATAGAAATCTAAACACAAACATAATGAAGTTTTTTTTCCTCATCGCAGTTCTTCATTATTTGTTAGATACAAATTACTGAGGATGCATGTAGTGGAAGAGTGTCTGAGTTGCTGCTTGTGTGAATTTGCTCAACTCCATTGCATTCCATAGACCTGTACCAACTATCCCATATGAGGAAAAAAAACCAACCCTATTTCCATATAGTTTATCTGTTCAATGCTCTTGCTTTTTATCTGTATAACTTTTTTTTTTTTTGGGGGGGGGGGGATCTATTGGCTTTTAAAAAAGGAAATAACCAAAATTCATGTTTGCTTTCTCCTTTTTTAAAAGTTGAAAACAGATCACTTGTAAAACAGACTTTGAAATAACTATACCCTTTTTCCCTTTTTTTTTATACATTATCTAGACGCTATACTGGGATCAGTTATCTACTAGGTCCACATTCATGTTTTTTTGGTTGTGTGTGATGTGTTTTGATTTGTGGGGTTTTTTGGTGATGTATTTTGTTTTGTGGGTTTTTTTGTGATGTGTTTTGTTTTGTGGGGGTTTTTTTGCTTCTTTGTTGTTTTGGGTTTTGGTGGAATTTTGTGGATTTTTTAGTGTGTTGGTGTGTTTTGGGGTTTTGGGTTTGGTTTTTTTTGGGGGGGAGGGGGTTGGGGTGTTTTGTGTTGTGGGGTTTTGTTTGTTTTCAAATAGGGTAAATTTGACCAAACAATCTAAATAATTTAACAGCACGTGATCATTAGAATTTAGGGGCAAGCCAGAGGGTGGATGTACTATATAACAGCAAATACTGGCATCATCTCTCAGCAGTCTAGGCGGTAGCTTATTGATCTTACTGTACATATGAGACCATGTCTTGATTTCCCAGATCACCAGTTAAGTTGAGAATTGAAACACATGGTAATTAGCAGCCAGTTTTCAGATCTCAGTGTACTGAGCAAGCAAGTTAGAATAGCTGCCTCCTGGGGAGATGGAAAAACAAGTGAAGGAAATTAGGGAGACGTTTCTGGATTGCATCTCGGGGAGGAACTAGCAAGTCTGTGATTCACAGTACCCATGGCTGAATCTCTACAATTTATGGCACTAGGGAACACTTCTTGTGAATACCATAAACTTAAAAATTCTTACACTTGTGCCCTGACAAATATGATTTCATGCAGCTGTAAACATCTTTTATTTGGGTTACTTTATCACACCAAGACAGATCTGAATTATTTCTTTACGTGTTGACTACAACAGTACGCCAGGATCCCTACCACCAAGTATTCATGGGAATGTTTGAAAGCTGCTGCCAGGCAAAATCCAACACAGTGATTCACTTCTGCTTTGTTTTTCAGAGCTTCATTGGGGCTCTGGTAAACCTGGAGCTTGAAGGCCCAGGTTACACTTCACTGACTGTGAGAATTTGAAGTGCCATTTGGGATCCTGGCCTAATTGAAGCTGTTGGAAGCTTTGCCACTGACTCACTGGGGCTAGGAATTTGTCCATTGTATATAGAATCATATTAGAACCCCTTTTTAAAATTTTTTTCTTTTCTTTTTCTTGTAAGCCAAAACTCTCTGGCCTTTAGACTAAGCCAGGAACAACATGACCCTGCATAGATCTTTTAAACCCGAACTCATTACTACATGGTGTGCCTTCACATCAGATAGATGTACAAGAAACTTCTTCAAGCCAGTCCTAAGTGGTAGGTTGTCCCTCTACTGAGTGCGCATTCTGGGTCCTCTGAAAACAGTAAGGGAAAGTAATAAAATAATAAAATCATGTGCATCAGTTTAGTACTAGTTTGGTTCACTCCCCCCTCAAGTTGTATGTTGGTAAATAATTTGTAAGGAACTGTGACTTACAGGAGGAAATGTATATTTTTGAAATGCTCTAACTTGGTGTCATGGTTTAACCCCAGCTGGCAGCTAAGCATCACACAGCCACTTGCTCACACCCCCAAGGCAAGATGGGGAAGACAAATTGGAAGAGTAAAAATGAGAAAACTCATGGGTTGAGATAAAGACAGTTTAATAGGTAAAGCAAAAGATGTGCACTCAAGCAAAGCAAGGAATTCCTTCCCCACTTCCCACCGGCAGGCAGGTGTTCAGCCATCCCCAGGACAGCAGGGCTCTGTCATGCCTGATGGTTCCTTGGGAAGACAAACGCCATCACTCCGAATGTCCTTGCCTTCCTTCTTCTTCCCCCCAACTTTATATGCTGAGCATGACGTCATATGGTATGGAATATCCCTTTGGTCAGTCGGGGTCAGCTGTTTCGGCTGTGTCCCCTCCCAACTCCCTGTGCACCCCCAGCTACTCGCCACTGGGGCGGTGTGAGGGGCAGAAAAGCCTCGGCTCTGTGCAAGTGCTGCTCAGCAATAACAACAACATCTCTGTGTTATCAGCGCTGTTTTCAGCACAAATCCAAACCACTGCTAGCCCCGTGCTACCTACTGTGAAGAAAATTAACTCTATCCCAGCCAAAACCAGCACATTTGGTTTCCTCAGAGTCTGAAATTTCTTGCACTGTCTGCTTGCTCACACTGTTTACTTCTGAAGCTCTGTATCTCTGGAAATTTAGCCAATTATATTTTGATGCATAAACACTTGCCTGATTGCTCTGCATCCTCATTTGCCTGTGTGATGGATTGAATGTATGGCAGCTGTCCCCAGAGGCCATCCTGAAAATAAGATGTTGCAACTCATGAGTTTATCCAAGTGAATAAAACTGAAAATATCTCATAAGTACACAGAAACTGATTTTTTTCTTTTTCTTTCTTGCTAGTAAAGAGAGATTAAGATGCAATAATGTCAGTCACATAGGGGAAACTTCTTTAAATACCTGAGCCCATTATAAAAATGTGGAAGTTGGGACATGCGTTGTGTACTGATAGCAGGATGTCACCATGGACACCAACACAGAAAAGTCAAATATGATGAAGGAGAGAAAAGGGAAAGAGGAGAAGATGTAGTATCCATGACAACAGGTAGAAAAGAATAAGACTCTAAAAAGTTGAAATCCCTGTGCTTGCCTGTATTATTAAAATGAAATTTGCAAAGTTAGATACACATACAATATTATTTCTGTGCAGCTGAATTTTGTGCAAATTGTCTGTGTCAGGCAGGTACAAAGGAAGTTCAAATGGTGCATGGATCTTTTTTACTGTATTTGTATATACCTGGAGTGATTTGTATGAAACCAAACTGCAGCTGGGTGAGCAGTGTAGATCAGATTCGGTTATCTTTCTGTATACATATGTATATGCATACACCTGTCTCTAGTCTGAATGTCTGCATTGGCTAATGATGTGACACAGCATATTACAAATGTGTGTGACAGCCTGTAATTCGATACAGTTCAGTATGACCTAAAGTAAAACAATATGGTATGGGGACATGACTTGGATGGATTAAGAAATAATTTTTTTTCCTGACACGACAGGAGCTCTCCTTTTGAAGCTTGAGTATGCAGTTTGAAGCGAGTGCAATGGACAGAGAAAGAGTGACAGAATAAGTGCTTGTGCTCTCTGATGCTCAGAAGATATTATATGTTTCCATCTCTGTGAAATATTTTGGGCTGCTGTATGCACAGCCAAATGAAACTGCTTTGCATTTGCTACATCATATTTGATTTGACCTATTGGAGTTCTAGCATGTAGTCCATGTGATATTGTAATGCTTTCTTGCAAGGGAATGTGCTTTGGGACTTGAATTGATGTTGCAGTGAATATATCATTGTAGAATTTTTTCCTAAAACATAACTCTTAAGCAAAAAGCAGTCTTGTACAGGTGGAAAAAAAGAGACATTAATTTTTTTTAAAGTTACACTCCCTTTCATTGTAGAAGTATTTCTAAGTATTATTTTAAAAAAGGTAAAAATAAAAAAAAAAATTGCTGGTTTAGAATTCAGGAATATGAAGCAAAGCTCCTAAAAACATTGATGAATATATGCCGTTCTGTTATATTCAGTGAGAACTTGTATTCCCAAACAGTATGGAACTGGAGAGCATTTTTGTTCAAATGCCTAATTGTGTCCCTGCATGAGCTAGATCCAAAGCCCATTTAAATCAGTGAACAGAATCCACTGTCTTTGATTGGAATTTGGTTAAAGCCCTAAATGCAAACTAAAATGCACATTTGTGAAAGAGGTAGTTGGTGGGTGGAATCTAAATAGTCTGCTTGAAAATAGTTTCAAATGAAATTTTTACGTTGACTGCATGTTGCATAAGTTCTATCATAGAAATACATCTGACCATACTTCTCCTTTTTTTATATGTATTTGTTACCTGAATGATAAAATTTTAGACATACAACGTCAGAAGAAAAACAGAGGAAGCAGCAAGAGATTTAGGGCAAATACACATTTAAAAAAATATGATTACAAATATGTATATATTCCCTAATAGTTGTATAATGCAATGAGTCTTTTAGAGTCACAGAAAAGAAGTTTTCTTTTAAAGTAATATTTAAAGTTAACAAATTTCTAATCATAAACCTTTATCCACTTGTACTACATAGGTTTATCTGGCTCAGATATTTACTTTGATGGAAGATCTCAGAAAAATAGCTAGGAATCACAAGCAGTGGGGTTAGTAATTCAAGAGTTGCTATTAGGACTGTATATATATATTATTCACATATGATAAAACTTTTATATGTTCCTTGAATAGCCAACATTATGAGATCAGGGGAGATGTGGAAGTAAAACATTAAAGTAAATGTAGAAAGCTGAATGAAGTGGGAGATTATTATAGAGAGGATATGAAAAGGAAGAAAGATGAAAAACAAGATTAACAGCAATATTAGTGGAATTCATTTCTGAAACAAAGAAGAAAGCAACTTTTTAGAAGTTGTAGTAATCATATGCTACCGCCTGCATGAGAAGATTGGAAAGATCATAGTGAAGTCTTGGATATGATCTCCTTCATTTTGAGTTAAGACAACAAATGGGACATAAGTACTAGTCTCATATAATTTCCAAAACCACATGAGAAAGAGTTTGCTTTTTCAGCAAAACTACCTCAAGAGAGCTTTGTATAATTGATTTAGAGAGATATACATTTTACCATTCACAGTAATGAATGCACAGAGCTCAGAGCTAGGTCACATGGTGAATGTTAATAGAATTCCCGTGAATAAGCCAAGAAGCAAAACTTGAAAAGTGGGATTTAAAATTAGAGTTGATATTATAAAGTTAATTGCTGTACTAAATGCAAATGTTTGGCTTCTCAAAAATATTTTGTATAGAGTTTCAATTGTTTGGTAGTAAAGCCAATAGGAAGAAATTTGGGTACTATGTATTCAAGTCCTAATCCTGACACAGATTTATCCCTGATTAAGTCCACTGGGGTCCATGAAATCTTGGTCAGTTAAAATTCTTTTGGTCCACAGAAGGTCCTTGGGGCCAGGATTTCAACCGCATTCATGAAATATGCATGTTTGTACACATACTCAGTTCTGGGATAATCTACCACTTCTAAACAGTATCGCTTCCAGAAAATACCCCCATATACAACCAACACAGTCAAGTAATTCCAAGGAAAATCATCGGCAGGAGGAGGCAATTAATTGACGGGAGAAGGAGGGGATAAGGGGAGATAACCAGGGACCTGCAGAGAAAGCAGTGGTAAGCTTTACTCTTATGTTCTCCTTTCTCCTACGTTTACACACATCACCATGCTATTTCTAATTTTTTTTTTTACAACTATATAATGAGTTCCAGGCAAATATGTGTGTGTGTGGTTTGTCTAATTTACATTTTATTTATTTAAAGATTATGTTTGTACTTAAATGTTTTTAAATCTTAGCTCAATACCTCATTGTAGGTATGCCCAGTATAAATGTCTGAGTGTGGTTCAGTTCTTTTAGTACTGGTGCTAATATTAAGCACAAAAATTGGACATTTTTATTTGTTAGAGACAGCCAAAAAAATATAAGGAAACTTTTTCATTTTTTTCCAAATATTTTAGGCGATTAAAAAAATTACCATGTAATTCTAGTTAGAATGTATAATTGCAGAGTACAATTACAGATACAATGTAATTATATTTGAGATCTTTGTAGAATACTTTCTATTTGCTTTTTCTGTCTATTTTTAACTGAAAAGGAAACAAAAGGATTAGTGTCATCCTCCAACCTCTTCATTTAAGGTAAAACCAATATTATCAGCAAGTGACTGCAAGGGTATCAGCCAACCTGAAAATATGTCAAGAAGGCTCTATATGAGTTTGTACATCAGATGTGGCCACCTTTGTGCCCTGAATACAAATCAATAGCATCCTTTTGAACAACTACCGTTGCTCCTTGTACTTTACGTATTGAAAACTAATGATAGCAAATTAGCAGCTTATATATAGACTGGATATGTTTGCATATGTTCAGTAACACTGTTCTTAGTATCTTTGACTGATTTCCTTATAGCCTTGATTTTTGTACAAAGAACTGTTACACAAAGCCTCGATAGTCTGATGAAAAGTTGTAGCTCCAAGAGTGTGCAAAGTACTGTATAACAGAAATGTGAAGTGTCTGTGTATATGACTTTGAAAACTGAGTGGGAATTTGTAGAGTTATACACATTTCACTGGTATAAGCAGCTAGAAAAGAAATCTTTCTAGATCTACTTGAGTTTGCACTTTGTGAGATTTACCATGAGAGGCTGGTTTTGACCACGCCCAGAATGAATCTGATGTAAATGCTGATTTTCCCCTTGTTCACTAGGACTCATATGAGGGAAAGATCTTGTCACAAAATTAAAATTGAATACAGAAGATTTAGTTTTTAAGATTCATGATTTTCATTCTGTGAGGAAGATATAATCAAGTCCAGTTTTGTGTGTGTTCCATTAACATTGTAAATATTCTTATGACATTAAAGTTTAGGGAAGAAAACAAAATCTTTTTGAGAGCTGGAGTTTGGCTAAAATACTTCAGTATATAACAAAGAAAAGAGTCCACAACAGGTCATGGTCTTGTTTAATGATGCCTAATAGTATTGAGGTTTATTGGAAAGGCACCTCCTTGTTCAATGCTGGTATTACTGAGTAAGGTGCTGGCACAATTTTCACTTCATAGTGTTGCAGTTTGGAATATAGGTTGTGTATCTTATACATGCAAAATATTATGTAGATCATTTGAATGGCATTGAGGCAGGATCAGACCTTCTGCCTGAATGGGTGTAAGACCATGTATATTTCCCGTTGCGAATACTGAGTTTGTTAAACAGCAAGGAATCAGTGATTTTTTTTTTTTTAATCAGTACGTTCAAGTAGATTTAAGATATTGCTTAGTACATATGCATATACATTATTCACATGATCTTTCAAAAATACCAATGACAGAGTCTTTAGGCTTTATTACTGTATACCAAGTGCCTACACTTCATTTGGGGCAAGCATCGGACAGTAAGATTTTAAAGGTCCTGTAGAAGAAGAGTATTTCATGAATGCATTTTGGATGGAGGTCTTTTTGGTACAAGAAAATGAACATCCAGAATAAGCAGCTAAGCAGAGTAGAGAAAGAGGAGAATTGTGGAGGGACAAGAAATAGAAGGAATCTTTCTTTCCGATAACAGACTTTTCCCTGTGTTTTGAATGCAGATGAGATTAAAGTGGCTGTGTTTGTGGTCATGCTCCAGCATTACTAATTAGATCGGGATAGTTCCCAGAGAGTGATTTTGGTTAACTGTAGAGACAGACTGCAAACAGAGCATAAAGCTTTGTTCTGAAAAGCAATGGGAGGGTTAGTGCTTTCTGTTCGGTTTCTGTTCCATTTTGGACCCTAAGATGTGAAATGCATGGTAACACCTCTTTGAATATGGAAGGAATAATTCAACTTGATGAAACAATAGAATTCTTAAAAATAGCTTTCCACATTTCATATTTTAATTAGTGATTTAAAAGCAGACTGGTATCAGATAAGCATGGAAGAGTAATTAATACACAAGGGGAAGCAGACATAGAACACAGGAAATAATTTCAGTTGTCATTTTGGTTTCAAAATCTTTCCTGATGTCTAGAAAAGTAGATGAGGCATTTCTTTTTTGGTTTTATAATTGAAACTTTTATCTTTTCTATGTATGATGTTCAATAATTTGCTAAAAGTTGTTCATACTCACAGTGGGAAAAAATCTCAGCGACTGTAAATCATAACACCTCTAATAACTTCAGTACTGCAAACACAGTTCACCCTGTTGATCATTCTGTTATTCTGCAAATAATCCCAGTTTATATGTCTAAGAATAAAATTTTAAAAAGACAAACAGATATACTGATAGCATGGATACAGATAGAGTATAGGTGTATTTTATACCTTTGTGAACTATGCAGTTCCTTATATTGCAAATCTTAAATTTCTCACTTGGGACTAGAAATCTAGTGGCAAAACCGCACAAGTGCGTGCACATCTGATGATGTGGTCAGAGATGCTATTCTGACTGCAGCTGAGCAGCTCACTAGATCGCTGCCTTGGGTGGTTTGTTGCTGTCTCCTTTGTACCCTCTGCCTTTGTAAGGCAGAATTTATCACCCTTTGGATCTGACAGCTTAACTATGCATCTGCTTCCCTCTCATCCCATCTGTGGTTTTTTTGTTGTTGTTTGGTTTTGGTTTTTTAAAAACTCAGACCTTTTGACAGAACTGGAGCAGGCGGAGACTGCGTATCTGCTGTGATACCAGCTGATCTGCAGCAGTAGCCTTCTGAGGGGAGACACAAGCAGCTGAAGCTGAGCCACAAACCCTTAACCCACTATTTGTGCAATAAGTGTGCGTTGTTTGGCTGAGTTCATAAAGGAAAGGGTGAACTGAAATAGTGCAATGCGTAATTTGCAATGTGCAAAGGTCTGACACCATATGTATTACAGAGTATAGGGCATAAGAATCAACCTCTAGACAAGTAATTCTGCATGCTGTATTAATTCTTAATTTATGTTGTTCCAGGGTAGTACAAAACAGATCATAAGGCCACAGCCAATTAAAAAAAAAAAAAAAAAGGAAAGAAAAAAAAGAAGGCAGCTGAAGCAAAATGTGTTTTTATATTCTCATCTGCTGGTTCAGAAAGGCAGATGTAGACCTGCTGCTCCTGTAAATGGGAAATGAAGCTTAGGAAGCAAGTATCCTCAGGAAGGCTATAAGACGTGCAGTGTGAATGAATCTTTTCAGTTGGTTTCTATGAATTCCACAGTGGGAACTCAAGCTGCTATCCCTCCTTGTGATTGTTTATATCTGGAAGCATAAGGAAAATACTCAGAAATTTACAAGTGACATAGCTCATCTAAACCCCAAACTCTTAGATTTTTCTTGCTATTTTGGGAGTCGTCTTTGTTGTTGTGAAGGTGGTTTGCAGTGAAACTTGAATCCACACTGAAACAGAGGAGGCTACACTTCAGATTACCAAATATAACTTCTGTGGTCCAGCAGGTATCTGCTGCAGTGTGAAGGATTCAGGTTCAAATCCTTTATCTTGAGTACAAATGAACTTCTGAATAGATAGGATTCTTTCTTAATTAGTCTTTTCCATTTAGTCTACGTGGTTAAATAATAATTACCTCTGCACATACCTGGCTGGGTGCTGGACCCAGGATAAATCTGTAGGAAAGCTTTTTTCATGTTGTCTCTCCTAATAAAGCAGAGGATTTGACTATCCCTGACTGTGATAACCTCTTGGCTAGTTGATTCTGTATGAACATATATAAGGTCATGCAGACATGCTTGTTTGGCTGACTTTTCTTCCAGGAATCTGTGGTACTTCTGTTTGAGCTCCTACCTGTGCCCTATACAGAGTAGGAATTATCCCCACTTCTCTGTGGATACTTTTTGCATTTTTATATGGCTATAACAAATAATTTTACATGTTTTAAAAAGTGCTTCCCTCTGTTAGACCTTTTGCTTTTCTAGAAATTGGTGAGAATATAAAAGATTAGGAAAACTGCATTTTAGTGTAAGGTTTAAAAACAAGGATCTTACCCAAATCATGGTGAAGTCACTGGAAAATTATCTTTCTGATTTCCAGCAAATCCTGAATATTCATCATACACATTGCAGTACCTCTGCTTCAGTGTACTTTTGTTCTTTCTGTTGGTTGGCTACAGGGATGGTCACAGTTTACTGAGGTAGATAAGCTAAAAGTGTTGTATGAAACTCAGGCGTATTGGAAGCTATATGGAGAATACAAATCATGGGCATTGAGTGACTTAAGCACAACACTTCAGTGATTCATAAGTTGAGTGCTGTTTGCTCTGTGAAGAGGGGCAATTTTGCCCAAAGTCTGCTACACTTCCCTTCATCACTATCCAATTATTTGCAATTGCTAATAGAACTATCTGTCACTAGTCAAGCTTTGAAATGCCATCATTCATTAAAAACATATTTGCTTTTAATATAAATGATACAATGGTGGTTGTACTGGATGCAGCCGGTAACAACTGACTAATTATCTGAATTATGTCTTAAAAAGTAAGATTTGATTAATGCAATAGAGCATGAGCAGGATTTTTGGTTTTATTACCTCAAAACCATTAATTCCTCTACAATTTCCTTTCTAATCAGAACACAGCATGGCTTCTGCTGAAAATAATTGATTTTTTTTTAGCAAGTCTTAATAGACACCGCAGAGAAATGCAATGATTACAAGACAGAATGGAATGAGATTTATTTGGAAAACTGTCGTATAAAACATCAGTCTGTCTCTGAGACAGGAATATGTTGCAGGTAAATGATGCCATGCATTCAAGAGCTACTTTTTCACTGTCAGATATTACAAATGAGTCTCCTACACCGATAGTCCTCAGTGGAAAAAATAATATCCCATGTATTGACACTTACTTAAGAATATGAATGCTGCAAAACTGTGATTTTCACAGGAAAGACTGGGATACAGTGTGGCAGATTTGGTAAAGCTTCAGGATTCTCCCGTCCCTCCCCCAAACCCATAAAAAGATTGTGAAAACAAGTGTTTCCTGTGTCAAAACAAAGAATAGCTGCCATTCATATGCTAGCCACATTGATTATTTTCTGTTTATGTAGAAAACTTCATGTCACCATCCATATTTATTTGCCGATTTATAAATACAGTAAAATGCACCAACAGCTTGGCAATGAAGCTGGCATACCTTGCCAGGTATGATGGCATTTTGGTTCATATAACAATACCAAGAGTAGAGCAAAGGCCTCTGGGTTTTACAGTAGACTACCAGCTAAATCCTGGTTTTCATCCCATAAAAGAAAGTGTATCACAACAGGAAAAAAACCTCTCTTAAAATTCAAGTAGCAATGTAATTATCTCAACCTATTCCAATAAATGATTTATAATATGCTAATACCAGCAATACAATTTTTTAAATGAGAAAAACTGAAGAATTTTAATTTTTATTCCTTTTTCAAATATAACTGTGCACAGCTGTGTAATGAGAAAATTACTTTAGGATTCCAGGTTAGAAGTGCAGGATGGACTTGGTAACGTGTGCTGCGTATTACGTGTATGTAGAGGTATCAGTATGAGCGGGGCCTCTGGAAATTACCATGCCTTGAGCAGGAAGTTGGAACAAATGACCCGATGAGGTTCATTCCAGTTTGAATCATCCTATGGGCCTTGACAAAACCAAAGTTTAAAACCAAGCAATTTAGCTGAAAGAGGCCACATTATCCAGGAACAGAATATGTCTTTTACCAGCATCGCTCAGCAGCTGGTTCTTGAACATGAAGTGAAGGTTTCGAGGTAGACAGCTCTTCTATTTTTGAAAGTTAAGTAGGAAAGTTTAACATCTTAGCAGGGTTTCACAGAGAATAGCCTAAAGGTTTCAAATTGTGTAACAGATCCTGAAAAGTCTTAGAAAAACTGTTCTTCCCTATTCTTCAACAAAAGATGAACTTGTGGTACAAGAAAACTAGAATTCTAATACCTGATATATCACATGTTTCACTAAGCACTTGCTTTATCACTCCCTCTGAATTCAGCTCTATACTTGAAATTTATCCACATGAATTAACTGATTTTGATGTTTGTTTTGTTATGAAACATGAAGGCTTCCCCCAAAACCTTCAGAAATTCTGGCAAAAGTGGGGGAGAAAAAATGTGGATTAGTACAGGAACGGTGTATATAAGGTAATTTTGGGGTAAAATCCTGATTTTTACAATGATAAAATTTCTGTTTGCTTCATTGGAACTAAAATGTCATCCCTGCTTTCAGAGAAAGTACTTATACTTTGTGCTGGTTTTGGCTGGGATAGAGTTAATTTTCTTCACAGTAGGTAGCACGGGGCTAGCAGTGGTTTGGATTTGTGCTGAAAACAGTGCTGATAACACAGAGATGTTGTTGTTATTGCTGAGCAGCACTTGCACAGAGCCGAGGCTTTTCTGCCCCTCACACCGCCCCAACAGTGAGTAGCTGGGGGTGCACAGGGAGTTGGGAGGGGACACAGCTGGGACAGCTGACCCCGACTGACCAAAGGGATATTCCATACCATATGACGTCATGCTCAGCATATAAAGTTGGGGGGAAGAAGGAAGGAAGGCAAGGACATTCGGAGTGATGGCGTTTGTCTTCCCAAGGAACCGTCAGGCATGACAGAGCCCTGCTGTCCTGGGGATGGCTGAACACCTGCCTGCCGGTGGGAAGTGGGGAAGGAATTCCTTGCTTTGCTTTGCTTGTGTGCGCAGCTTTTGCTTTACCTATTAAACTGTCTTTATCTCAACCCATGAGTTTTCTCACTTTTACTCTTCTGATTCTCTCCCCCATCATGCCTTGGGGGGGGAAGTAGGGGGGGGAGCGTGAGTGAGTGGCTGCATGGTGCTTGGCTGCTGGCTGCTGTTAATCCATGACACAGTTAGAGAAAGTCTTCCTTATAGATATTCTTTACGATTTCTATACCAACATTGATATTGGGAATACAGCAGAGACATCTTCATCTAAAACAGAAGACATTTTTCAAAGATACATTTATCCAAATTAAGTATTAGTTCAAGATGACTTTAAGATTTTCTGAAAACTTGAAATGATAAAGGTTACAAGTTCTAATTTAAAAAGCAGCTCAGGTGTTCAAAAGGTGAAGTCACTCAGGTTTGCTTGAAAATTTTCCTCCAGGAAAATTCATCTTTGGGTATGAACTGCCATGGTGGAAAATACTTGTAAGACTTGCTACTCACTAGCTTACTTTTTTTCTTTTTAGCTTACACATTTTCTTTCAGTATATTTGTAGTGATTGTTTGGGGGTTTTTTAGATCTCAGCAGAGAGATAAGAGATAAATAAAAGAGGGGTTTTGAACGTTAAGCTATTACAAGATCTTTTCCTGCAAATATTTGCAAGAAAACTGAAAAGAGAAAACAAAACTGAAAAAAAAGATATCATTTGAGAAAAGCTGAGATTCAAAGGGCAAGTAGTCTTTGACTTCTTACAACCACACTTTTTCTAGGAGGCCTTGCCTGTGCTGCTCCTGAGGCTATGGCTTTAGTTAGACATGGGTCTTACTTTGGGATGATTTTTCTTACTAAATCAAACCAAAATTTCTTCACAAGATTTACATGTTAGGCTACAACCGACTCACATGACTTAAAAAGTTGAAACTGCCATTTTCAAAACCAAAATGGATTCATCTGAGATGGAGATGTCTGAAAGAGAATGTATGGTGTTAACTCAGCTGAGACGAGAGAGCTTCTCCATCAGCTCATTCAGCTTTTTGTCCTGTGTGTTAAGAATTTGCGTGTGTCGCAGCCTTTGCAACACCATTATTGTTTTCTTTTCAGTTAATCTTTCTGGCTAGCCATGACTCTACTCAGTGTGATGAACTACCTCTCTCGTTTATATATGCTGACTCAACTGTGTCTGTAAGACACGTTGCAAGTGTCATTGTTGAAAGTCTGCCAATGTTTTTTCCAGTTTGCAGAATGGCTGCCAGGTACTCTAGTCATATAGTAGCATGCCATTCATGCCTGCATTACACAACCATAGTGTGGTGAATTTCTTGCTTGTAAAATTTGTATTTTTACAATGAAATTGAGTAGCCATGCAGATGACCAAAAATGTATGGGCGTCTAGCATGGGAATGACATGATTTCCTTGCCTTATCATACCATTACAATAAAGGCAACATTACAATTAATTTTTCTGCATCTTTCTCATGTCATTGCAGTTGTTAATTTTTTTACACATGCACTTATTAGCATGTATACGTTTGGTGCACTTGAGTTGCACTGGCAAATAACCTGGGTAAAAATATTCATATTGTTTGACTCTTTTTTTCCTTCCTCCAATTACCAATGAACTTGAGATCATCCCAAGAGAGCTGTTCTCTCTCCAATGAATTTAAAATCAAATTTGCCTCTGAAAATACTGCACAGATGTACCAGGAACTCTTTTTTCTTGTATGCTGTTGTTTTGTATTCACTGTTCATATGAAGAGGTTTAGCTTCAATGAGACATGGAGGAGAAATGATATTTAGTTTCATATATAGAATATAAATGAAGAGTTGTGAATTGTTTGTGTAATTTTTTGATGTTCAGTGAATCAAAACAAAATCAAACCAGAAGTTCTAATAAATAATTTTAGTTTGTAAATGTAATTATAGAAAGCAAAATACTGATGAAATTGTGTAGATAAAACAAAACTATGTCAGGTAACAAAGTGTGAGTTACCAACATAGATATCACTGCTATAAGTCTTACCTGTCGTATTTTCACTACTTTATAGATGATTTTTAAAAATAAAAATAAAAAAAATAAAATAAAATAAAAAATAATCCCTTGCTAATTAACACTTTCAGGTGGTATATTGATTTTTCAGTTACTTGTTACAAGAATGCTATCCAAGTTGCTAGAATCTGCTACCAGCTCAGGCCCTTTTCAAAGGATCATAAATCAATGCAGCTCTTCATGTGAAGGAACTTTTCAGGATGAGTTAATGAGAAGATATGTATAGCTGATTTACTGGAATGTGGAGTAGGCTTCACAGCTGAAGTCACAGGGTTGGTGCCAGTTACAGAACGCCTGCTTAGCACAGTTAACTTCACCTACTAAAAGGTTCATTTTTCACATCTCATTTAGGTCACCTCCTGTAGATTGAGATTCTCTGTGTAAGATTTACTTTGCAAATGGTCAGCATACCCACACACTGGAAGAGGTGGAGAAGTAAAATTCCATGAGGATTGTTAATCAAAATATCTAGCTCCCAACTAAAGGGAAGTTAAGGTACAAACGCTTCATTTTAACCGCATGTAATGCTTTTCTCAGTAAAAAATGTTTGAAATAACTCAGAAGCTTCTCTTACTGTTAAGGTTTGAAATCTGGTAAGCTACATAATCATCTGAAGTATAAAAATAGTGCTTCCTGCTCACCCATTTCATATCCTTATGTTACACAATGCTTTCTAAAAAGTTTCATTAAATCCTTCCAGTGTGCTTTACCTGAGGTTTGCTATATGCGTTTGGCCACAGATAGTATTCATTGGAGGTTCTGGTGGAAAACAAAAGCAATTTAAACTCGGATATGTCAAAAATCTTGAAAAATCAATCAATTAAATTAACAGGAACTGTTTCTAAAAGTAGCTGAAATAGTGGTGGTGGGGTTTTTTGTTTGGTTGGGTTTTTTGTACATTGGGAGTTTAGAAAGTCTTTGGGAATTGCAGACTGCTATGCTTCACCAGAAGTGGATGTGAAATAGAATGAGAGGTTTATTAAAGTTAAATATTGCATAATAGTGGGATGAAAACAATACGAGAAGATCAAGCCTACACTATTTATTGAAAGGATAATTATGCCTACCAAGTTTTCTTAAAAGTTAGTAAAAAAGAATTATAAGACATCTGACAAAACACATTTTAAAAATAAAATTACTTTAATGAATCTTTTGGAGTGGATTTAGATAGCATTGTTGCACTGGAGTAAACAGAGCTGTGTCATTTTATTCCAGATTCTAATGTGACCCAAGAGACCTCAGGGAAAATAAACAAAATTTTAAGAAATTATCTTGTCATAAACTATATACAGTGGCTAAGCAATAGGAAACAAACAGACAAAAAAATAACTTGTAATATTATTCATGAAGAGATTTGTTATGATTGATATAATTTTTATTTAGGTTGAGGCAAGTCATTTTATCATAAAGAAAACCAGGAACACCTTTAAAAGTGTATTTCTGCAGTTTGGTCCTTTCTGTGCATAGATCCCAGGGGTTGTTGACTGGTATGTTATTAATGACTTGAAGAAAAAATCCTGTGTGTGTATGTTTGGAAAGTGAAAATATGTTGAATTAAATACAGGTCAGAACTGTGTAAACTGATATTAGCATTAAGTGATTTACAGTTACTGTTAGAGGTGATGGCTCAGAATGACTTTTGAAGGTATAAATAGATTCTGAAAACCAAGTTAGCATATGTGTATTTGCTACTGGATATATATTGTGTTACAGAGAAATTCATTTTGAGGAACACTAGCATATAGAACAAACAGCATTATTTTGCAAGTATATAGTGATTGAACTAAAACTATTATTTATTATATATATGTATAATAAAAGTTAATGCTGTCTCCCTTTCACTTTTCTATCTAGATGTGTGGACGTCTGCCTGTGACCTTTTTGGTTTGCCATTCTGATGTACTTTTAAAAATAGATTAGTAAAAGTATTTGAAGCAATCACTTGTCAGCTGCAATCTTTTGTCTCCAGAATAACATACACTATAACATAACTAAACATATAGTGTAACATATTTTTGCAGACATAAAGCCAGATGCCATAGAAAATTACTATAGTCTGGCAGTTAGTGAGGGAAGTGCACAGTGTATTTACTAATGTTTGCTGATGACACTAAAGAAGTTCTACAAATAAAAATTACAGAAGATGTGAGAATCTCTAATTGGTATTTAAATGTACTGGAGGAGTCCTGGCAGTCTGTAAACAGATTGGCTTTTATAACAGCAGCTGAAATTGAATGTGAAAAACATTATTAGCGTATAGGTAGACATAACCTAAACTCATATACTTATGAACTTTGAACTCATACGAACTTTTAATACGAAAGCTTAAGAATATTTTGGGAAGCTCAGTGATCTCCCACTATCTCTTCATTATAAATGAAGAAGAAAAATAGTGTATTTACAGTAGCTATATTAAAAAGGATAAAAGAATTAATCTGTCCTGTTCTCAGAGGATATGTCAATACTTGCAATACTGTCTTGCCTCTTGTCAGATATGGATGGAAATAAAACCTGATTAATAATGAAAAGATGTTGTGAAAACATTTATTCTGAATTCGTTATTAAAGAAAAGAGAAATGTTAGTGGAAGTTTGCCTGAAGTATTTGTCTTAAGGGTAAGGGTGTAAATTGATTAATCTCACTATTCAAACAAGTTTAATTTAAAGTTAGGATTAAAGAACTCACCATGTGTCACTTACAGGACCAGCATTGCAAATTCATTGAGATGTTTCTGGACAACACTCCAACGGTGGATGTGTAAATTCAAGAGTTGATGGGACATAAATTGAGATAAAAACCAGGTCTTTTCCCACACCTGTTCCTAATGTTCTAATGAAATACTATTATAATAGTATTCTCTGAACTTCTTTTGCTTGAAACTTTTATGATATAATAAAAAATGGTTATAGCTCTTGTACAAGCTACCTATTAGTCACTAGAAGAAAGGTACCAATTATAGTAACTTGTGTAACATTCTTAATACTTTATTTTTTCTCACTTCTTATAGATTTACATAAGATGCTAAATATGAAACAATTTCAAATTTAAAATATAAGCATGAGCTGCTAAGTAGTACATCCTGAATCAGCCGAAGTATACATTCGTATAGCTATTGATTCAGTCTCTCTACAAACTCAGTCAATTATTTCTGTATGACCAAGAATAGATTGATTTTTTTTTTTTTTTTTTTGGTAATCAAAGAGTGATCTCTTTATAGTGAGTGAACATGTATAGACAGTGGAGCTAGTGAGCTGTACCAGTGAGGGAAATTTGATTGCTCCTGGGATATTGGCACAGGAGTTTTAATGCTAGGTTACTAGCTTCCGAAAATGACTATGCGAGTAACAGAGAATTGCCTAGGCAGCGGGTATTAAGGATCACCACTTGAGGCTCAGTTGTCTGCCTCAAAAAAGGTTTTTAAGAAGTAATTTCCTATTGCCACTGATGAGTTTGTTCCTTTGCTTGTATTGCAGAGGGCCACTCAGCAATGTAAGATGAGAAGCCTTTTCCCTTTCCCTCTCCCTGTAAACCTAGGAGAAATCTGAAAACCTTCATGTGCCACAAATCTCTTGGCAAAGATTATTACATATTGTGAAAGTGAATTATGACAATTTCTTACTGGTTTTAATAATGAAGAAGGTTCAGAAATATACAGAGAACAAGACTAGAAAAGTCTCTCCGTCAGTGTATCAGCAGGAACTCTGAAGGGACATCTGTGCTGTCTGAGATGCTATGTCTTTGACAGATAGTTGTATATTGAATCCAAATCTATTTTGTTTTTTGATTCCATTGTTCCCTAGAGACACATAGGAGACTACCTAGGGTGAACCAGTGGGGAATGATTAAGGCAAATGATTTTCTAACTTTGCCTATACTTATTCTTTCCTTTGACATTGGTGTTTCAATGTGACATATTGTCATACCTCTGAGTATGACAACTAGTTCTTGGAGTCTTGCCACTGGAGAAAAAAATCATTGACATACAGTCTGGATATACTTTTTATGAAATTAATTTTATCTACATTTCTGAGTGAAAGATCATCAAAAACAATGGAATGACAGGCTATTTTTCCAAGAATTTCAATCTATCTCAAATACCTACTTCCAAGGAAGTAACATTGGTACCAAAATCACCTCTAATAAAAAAACAACAAAAAAACACCAAAACAACCCACAACCAAAAAAACTCCCCCAAACCCCCAAAATACCCAAAACAAAAGAGAGGACAAATATATGCTATTTTCTTCCTTTCCTGTCTTCTGCAGCATCGTGTTCATTATCATACCGAAGCTGTAAAAACTCATGGACCAAAGCTGTGATCAGGCATGTAAATCTTGAATTCCAAAAGATTGTGTCCTTTTCCCAGCGAGCAGGCTCTGGGATTTTAGAGGAAATTATTAACTGCTGGGTAACTCGCATCACGCCTTTTACTTAAGGAGCAATTGGGAGTAACTGGTTGAAGGGAAAGGAAAATTTAAACAGAATCCAAGGAGAAACAATCTGAGGGTGAAATGCTTAGACTGTGGAAAATATACTTAAGGGACCTGATGATACACTAGGCACAGAACTAGGAAATCATTATCATTTGGGTATATAACCTCAAGTAAAATAAAAGGATACTTTAAGGCACTTAAAATGACTTGAAGGACACACTTTGGATTGTGATAGTTCTTTCCTCACAAGCTCTGTTTTGCTGAAATGTTATTGCACATATCCTCTGAGCCATTCTCTCTATGTTCATATGAAATTCTTGCCTTATGTGATACCCTCAAGGGCATGTTTACAAGCTCTTAGACAAGATAAATCAAATCTTTAACATGAGGAAAAGTTGAACTAATAAATGTGAGAACAGGAACACCATTTAAATGGAAGACAATACTAATTTATGGGTTTTAATGAAAGTTATATTCTACTGTTGAGATTGGACTCTGATTAAGGTGGGGTTGATGGCAAATCATATTCCTGTAGAAGTTTTTAATGTAAACAGATGTTGAGAGACAGAAAACCTTGTAATTCCTTGAAAGTTGAGGTTTCAGGTGCTCAGTACTGGCCAATGGAGATCAGGTTTTCACACTGTATCAGCAGCCAGCAATTTACACTTCAGTAGTTATGATCAGACATTCAACATTTTGTAAACTGTAATGAAGCTGAAAATTTTGAGTTCTACTGATTTTGCCCAACATCCAAAATGGATATTTTGATACACCTAAAAATTAAATCTTATTTTGTCATTACAAATCCACCCTTCCTTTGTTTCTTATTTTTTCCATGAATTTTTAAAAAATTAAACCTAAGCCCAACAAAGTACTCTAAATATGTTTTTATTTGAAAATTTTATTACAGACCCAGCAGGACAGGGATAATTGAGCCCATGCCTTGAGCAACAAGATAAATCTAACTCTGTTGCTCTTAAAAACACTGTCCATGTGGAGCAGGTCTAATACAGCAACGCAAATACCCTTAGAAGAATAGTGATAATTAAAAAAAAAAAAATCAAATCCTTAAATCTGCTTAATTTAATACCTGAGTATCTAGGGTATATGTTAAATTAACAGCATATCACTTTGATTAAGATCTCATAAACTCATGAGCTTTGAAAGCTGCATTTTTTAAAGTGGATTTGCTCATTATTTAGGACCTTCAAATACCTGACTGTTCTTTTACTTATTGAATATGAACTCTGTTTAACCCTACACATATTAGATAACTTATTCATAAAGAGAATTTAAAAACCACTACAGTTAATATTAACCTACAGATTTTATAAAGATGTTGAGGGTCCATTTTGATTCTTTGTAATATAGTGGCATATAAAATGTGAAGGGATTTATGCCAGTTATTTGGTTTGGACCAGATGAAAATGAAAAGAACTGCAGTTACTGTTACATGAAAATGGCTGTTCCAGCATTCAAGTATAAGTGGCCTAAAACAGCTAAGCTCAGGGATCTTCTTAGGCTGCAGTCATGGATTAGACAAGGATTTGGGGCAAGATGTAGATGGGGAAGAAGCAGCTCATTTAGTCTTCTGTTGTAATAGCTAGCTTAGAAAATGCACCGTGATATTAATGCCTCTACATAACTGAATGTGGGTTTTTTTTCTATTTGGTGCTGCTGAGAGGTCCTTAGTGTGTTCTGAGAAAAAAGAAATTAAGTATTTCAAGCTTTTTATCTGTATTATTTTAATTTTTTTAAGGAATGTATGACTCTAAATGGATGAAGAATCATGTCTGCTGTTGCAAAAGCATGTTGAAAGCAAAACCACAGGTGGTATTATTTCTAGACACCACAGTTTATGATTGCAGTTATGTAGACTGTTAGAAATTTCCCTATCTTTTCAAACCGCTTTACTTTCAAGATGCTCAAAATCTATTGGTCCCTTTGTATTCTGTATATGAAATGAGGGACAACTGTTTCCTTAGTACTCTGCTTTTTCCAATAGTCTCATTTGAGTCAACAGTAGAGCAGAAAAGGAAGACCAAAACATTTCTTCTAACCCCCCCATCTAAGCATGAATCCAAGGACTGAGTTTTGCATACAGACTCAGAAAATATTAGGGTAACCCTTACTGATCAAAGGATCACTCTTACTAGTGTTGGAGTCATTTGGCTTTATCACAGCTAAAGGTATTCTGCCCACTTTTCATCTCTACTGTGGGAGAGGTATGAGAAAATATTCTGGAAGACCTGTCCTTTGTACAGTTATTTGCTTTGTGCTGACAATTAGGTACAGCGAGAAGTTCTTTGTAGCATCTTGCAAAGCAACACCTGCAATTCTTATTTTCTTATAATTATATATAAAAATCAGAGAGAAGCTAAAAATCCCTCTAAGCCAACTTTCAATTTTATATACACACTTGTAATTCTAGAACACCTATTGAAAGAAATTGTTTTCCCTGCTTGTTTACTTCTTCTCATTCTGAAACTGCATCCAATGAAGTGATAATTTTTTTAATGTTACCTGATATTATGAAAATAGTTTGTGACATTGAGTATGGAGAAGAACTGGCCATAAAAGCAGTGCATCAAAAGAAGAAAATGCATTCATATGTATATTTCTGTGAGGTATCTCGACTGCTTCATTTTCATTCTACCAAGTCACTCATTTTTGACTGAAAAACTACTGCCACTCCAGGTCCCAAACAATTTTCTTTGGAAATTAAAAGCACTTTTTTTTCTGAAGACTGCTCTGCTCTGATTTTCAGTGTCTTGAGGCTCAGTATTGGACCCACGCTGAATCTAAGGTCTAATGCTATTAGTGCTGGGTGGAAAGCGCTTGAAATCACGTTTATCACCACCAGCCCTGATGGCTCTATGTGACAGTGACTGAGCAGCTATCTTTAAGAAAGTTTACTAATAAACTCTCATCCCTGATTTCAGTTTTTTTTTCCCGCCACCTGTAAGTCTGCTTTCAAAACAAGCGATAACAGTTATTTGGTATTTTAGTAAGAAGTGAAATTCTATTTTACATTTATTCATCCACTTTCCTGCAAGAGAGGAGTGTGCAGCTGTTGACATTATGGGCTTCAAAACCCGTCTCTGCCTAACTGCATATTAAACAAACCATCATGCAGCAGATAAGGAGGGTGTTACTGCTGTGGTATCATATAGGTGGTACACAGTTAGGATAAGTGTATAATTTGCCAGTAGAGAACTACAAATTTAACTTGCATAATTTGTGAGAGCTTGCAAGCAACATCAACAGCTTCATGAGATACAAGCTGCAAACCAGTCTCTTTTGCTGAGGAGTTAGAATTGCCTTTACTGCAGTCAGTGAAATCTGTGGGGCTCCAGCAGATCTCATACCAGGTCCTATTACCAGATCCCGTTAGTTATACTGTTTACCTAGCCTGAGCTCAGTCTGTACTTTCTATTCCTCCTCTATTGCAGGTGAGAAATGTTCTACCTAAATTATTTCCTGTCTACTCCCAAACTCTGTATATAGGGAAGAACACAGTCATTTTCTTATACGCTTGCACAGTCCCGCCAGAGGGATAAAACAGCAAAGAGGTTTGAATGCATTTGAACAAAAACTGGCTTGGTGATATACTCTTTAAGAGGAGGATACATAACCAAATTGAATTTAAGTCTTGAAAACAGAAATCAAATTGCACTGCCTGCTTTCAGAATATTTTCCTTTTTGAGGTATGAATACATATTTTCTGGTAACAAATAATAGAAGCAAGTAATATCTCTCTAAATCTTTGTTTCTTAGCTTGAAATGCATATCACACCTGCCATGAAACTGAGCTCTTGTCACATATTTACATCAATTGCACTATTAGTAATGTGTAAAACTTTGTTCAACTCGCGTATCGTGCAGAAAATGATACAGTGTTTTGCACTTAAAATTATTTGTTGGCTCTTGTTATTTGTGTCATATTTCTAATTTTCTTGTTGTTTAGTTTTTGTTGGGTGTAAAATTTAATTCCTGCACAAATATCTTTTCAAATACAAAGAAATTTAGTGTTCGCAAGCATTTTCTTGTCTAAAGTAAGTGTAATTTTCTATCTACATAATCTGATTCTGCACTTGAATGCACCAGTTTAAACTTAGAGTAACTCTGAAATCAGCAGAGTAGTACAAAGTCTGTTTTGGCAGTCTTCCTATGTCTAGAAATCAATCTTGATTGCAATAGTAACAATCTGCAAAACCAGACAGTTCTGCAAATAACAGTGTATTGTATATACTTGTGTGGCCATTTTAAATAAATAGTTGTTATGAAATATGCCAAATAATCAGTTTTGAAAATTAAAAACACCTTACAGAACAGAAACAACAGGAACACATCTCATTGAAAAAGATTTTGTACAATGTTCTTTTACAGTGACTACTTGCCTTTATTCTTTTTTGCTAAAATAATGAAAGCCTTGGTAGATGTTAATCGTGAGAAAGTTGTCCAAGCTCAAACATCATCCTTGGTTAGTTTCACTATTTCATACAAGACAGGATCCTTTCTTTTAAACTTTGAGTGAGCAGATTTTGTTTCATTTATTCAACAGGAGCTTGGGCTGTTTTCCAAAATTTGGCTCTTTATCTCCTGGGAGGATATGGCTGCTCATCTGTGGTGAAATAATTCCCCATCTCTGTGTCTGTGCCTGAATATGTGACTTGTTAGTATAATAAGCTCAATGATAGCTCATATGCTCTTTTGTTTTTCATGAAATTAGTAAAAATAAGGATGATCACAGACCTACTCTGATTTTTTTTTTCTTCGACTTTTAAAGCAGCTTTCTTTCATTAAAAGTACATTTACAAGAGTAACATGTTTGTTATAGAGTAACTACACTGGCTCCTCATGCACCAAAACTCTTGAATAACAAGAAGTGGGGCTCACTTTCTGGTGCTTATATATATAAGGATTTTACTATGAGAGGCTATGAGCTCCTGACTGTATTGTGAAATAGGTGGTGAAATTACTTTGATCCAGCTCATCCTCTTCCCATGGCCAATGTATGAAATACAGAACTACAAAGCTCTTGTGAGAAAGGGCCCAAGAGGAGAGACTCATAAACTGTTGCAAAGTCAGCAACAAAGTCTTTTTTTGAGGCTATTCTCCCTTCTTCATGCAACTAGGAAGAAAAACTCAGAAAGAAACAGGTATAGAAATTAATCACTAAAGCTGGAAGCTGCTGGATGCTGTTGCAGGAATGGAGGAGCATTACCTCTTGGTGGGTGCCTGAAGCAACAGCCCGCTCCCAGGCTGTTCACTTCCTAAATGAAGTTCAGGTAGAACCGGAGAGGAGGTGGAGTCTGAAACAGATGGCGACTTACCCCTGTTCTGAATCAAAACCAATGCTAAACCTCAGAATTAGGTTTACTACATTTCAGTTGCTTTTTCCCAGGTCAAGAAGAAATTGGGATTTTGCTTGTAGTTTACACTGTTGATTGCCAAGATATTTTTAATTTGTGGTACTCCATACTCGCTGTAACATGCTTCCTTTTAATCTCTCTGAAATTTAACATACTTCAGGCTGATTTTTGCTAGCACTAAAATAAAAGCTGGGTACTCAAGCAGCATAGATACAGAAATGGAAACAAGGCAGGTGAGGAGAATTTGTGCCCCTAAAGAAACTTAATTTCATTAAACTCAGTCCAAAGGGGCTTAGGAGTACATGCACGTTTGGAAGTATTATTGACACAGCCATGCAGTGGCAGATTTCTAACTGCATAAATGTGGGAAGGCACGTTTCAAGAGTTAAATGATGGAATGAGAAGTGAGATGTGCCTGGGAATAATTAGGTGATGAGGAAAAGGGTCAAGATGTGCACGGGTACAAGATCAGCCTGCAAAGTCTGCATCTGGTGAAATGCCAGAAATACTTGCAGGAAGTCAAAATTGGTTTTTGTTTTGTCTAGTTTCTTTTAAAGGGAAAGCAGACAAAGCATGATACTAAAGTTGTTATTCAAAAAGAATGTGAAAAGAACATGAAAGAAAAAGAATTGTTTAAAAGTCATTTTCTTTACTGTATCATCCAAGTTGACATCCACTTGTGACAATTTTTAAATGGATGCTTTGCAGAGTAAGTAAAATATATTAAATATTTTTATTTTGAATTGTGCTCTTCACATTCAGACACATTTCTCAAAGATAATCAGCTTTGCTCTCCTTTTTGCCTTGTTCTAAAAGGTTTAATAGTGAACTTATTCAAGTTTTCACTTAATTATTCTGTCCAAAATTTAAAAAAAAACACCCAAACCACTTTGTTTCAATACCAAGCATGCTGAAATGACCAATATTGTTTGATATTTCAGTACAAAATATTTTATTGCATCAGTTGATGTATATCTCAGTATCTTCAACTTTTTTCAGAGTAAAGAAATTGAAAAAAGAGAAAAAAATGTAAGTTGTTATTTATAGGAGACACTTGTTTTCATACAGTTTTTCTAGAGTTACGCACTGAATAATTCTCTGTGATCCGCTCTTATTGACAGTGCTGACCACCTGACCACCTCAACAGGTTTTGTCTCTCTAATATCTTTACGATTATGTTGGCCACATAAAAATTAGTTTCTTAGTAAATGCCCACAGTCCTTTGAAGCTGATACTTGTCTAAAACTGAAGGAATCACTTCTGTTCAGCTTTGTTTTATTTTGAGGTGGAAACTAAGCTTATTCAAGGTTCTTGATGTATTAATGAAAGAGAGAAAAATATTTCTCCCTTACCAAAGAATATAAAAGTAGTGAAAAATGTAATTATTTCCCTGGAAACTTATTCCTGAGAAATCTTACCTTTCATACACCATATTAGATTTCTATAAGCATGTTCCATTGCAAGAACAATCACTATGGATAAAACAATATTTTGTTACTATCTAATTCTCTTTTCCTTGTCTTAAAGGTCAGTCCTTTCATATGTAGACAAGCTGCTTGATATGAATCAAACATCAATCGGCAGGAAAGAGTTGTTATCTGTATTGAATTTGGATAGTGTGTACAAGTTGAATTTTCTTATGACAGTGAGGTTCATGGTTTAATTACATATTGATATGGAAGTTCTTCCTTTTGTGTTTTTGGTGTGTTTTTTGTTTGTTTGTTTGGTTTTTTTTTTTTTTTTTTTTTTTTTTTTTAAAGAACACAGGACTATTAAAAATAGCCATCAAAAGAATAATAAACACAGTTGGAATTCTTTATCATTTTTTTTCTTGAGCACTGTAACACATTAACATGAAGTAATGAAGAATTTCAAGATAATGTACATCTCTGGGACAAACAATGCTTATTCTGAATGCATAATAGAAATCAATGTCAATATTCTGTTTGAATGAAAGTACATGTGTTTTCCTTGAAAAGCAATAATGTCCTATCTACAAAGGACACCCTTTGAGTGCAGAAATGTACCTCTTCAGTGTTCCTTCTTCTTTAAATTCAAGATACTTCAGAAAAATGCTGAAAGCTGAGAAAAAAAATCCCTTGATTACCATTGCACCCTTTTTAGCTCTCATGATAAAGTTCTGTACCCATTATTCAAGCAAATTTACTGTTCTTGTATTGAGTCTTTTAGTCAATGAAGGTTTTGCCTGAGAAAATGGTAGTGATCTATTGTTGCAAATGTTCATAACTTAGAAGAGGTCACATGCTTACTAGAGCTCTTCTTCTGTCTGCAAATTTGGTAGCATCATCAAATTTCTCTCTGGAAGGAGTTTTGAAAAAGCAGTGTTATGAATATGTTTTGGGTTTGGTTTTTTTGTTTTTTTTTTTTTTTTGCTGTATTAGTAACAGGTTGAAATAACGTAATGGTGGGATTTTTCCATGGGCAAGGGCTTTTCACTTCATTGTGCACTAAAAAAAAAAAAAAAATCACCTTCATGGATGTACTTTTAAAATCCTATTTTTAAAATCCTATAATGTAAAATATATATTCTGATCTCAGAACAGACTTCATATACTGCATCCATGAACTTCTAAGAAAATTGAGGTAGCTGCAGGCATTCAGTTCTTTAGTGTCACTGCTAGTGGAAGACCACTGATAAAACTGGTCAGTAATTATCCTAGTTTTATTTTATGGGAGTTAACTGTGAAACTTTGAAACTATGTCAGGTTCAGTCAGCAGCTCATACAGATTCCGGATCTGCCCTGTGCTTCTGCCTAGCGGATGGAAGCCAATGATTCCAAGCTTATTTTTTGGTATTTCTGATATTTCTGAGGCAAAATATCAATATATTTCAGTTCCTTTATTTTTCTTCATGTGTTTGGATCTTATTTTTATTAGATACATACATTTTCAGGAATTTTGGATCCATCAACATTTAGTTTTTTTAGCCAGGGACATCCTTTATTTTTTTAAACTTGTGTTATATTTAACTATGATATAAACAGAATGGAATAAGCAAATCACTTGCATCTGCGTCTCTAAAATATGCTGTCTATATGTTAATTTACATGTGAATTGAAGAACTCACATGCAATTACACTGCTCACTCTACTGCTAAATGGATTGTTGAACTGGTCTATAATTTTTAGTTTCCAAAGCCTCCTTGGTTGCCTCTCACAAAATTGTTTACAAATGTTCTAGAAATTCGCTGGAAACGCAGCTATAGCACAACCATAATTGTCTTCCTCGTTATGCATGTGTGTGCTTGCTAGTCCGTAGGTCAAGGGCTTCAGTATCCCACGTTTGCAGCCAAGCACAAACAAGTTGAATAACCAGGACATTATGTAGTTAGCAGGCAAAAACATCTACTGATTAATGCCACTCCAGTATTTGGCAAGAGGAAAGTTAAAGACAAAAAAATATCCTTGCTACATCATCCGCATATTTGTTGTATTATTTGTATTAAAATGGGCCTGTTTCAGAAACGAGATGTTTTCATAATGGAATCAGAGCAATTTTTTGATTGTTTGTTTCTGAAATTCAAGTAAGCCATCTATGTAACTTTCTATAGCTTAATTTCACTTCATTGAAATCAAGCCTGACACCCAAACTGAACTGAGTGCTGTATTTTTGTGTTTCCAATATGCAAAATGTCTACTTGTGGAGAGAAGTGAGGGGATAGTGGTTCATAGGGATTTGGTAAATGTTTTGCTTTCTCTCACATTTAATGAACTTGGAGGTTTCTCTAAAGCTACAAATAGAAATTCTTTAAAAGAAACTAAGATCTTATTCTCAAAGCAATCTGTCTCTAGAGTGAGAAATACTTTGAACAATACGATAGACCCATGTTTTGGGGGTTCCTCTCTGATTAATGATTTCCCCTTCTTTTGTGTGCCAGCCTGGGTTCTACCAGCAAGCCCTTCAGCCTGCTTTACCGGCATCTAAGAGCAGTGTAGTATTCTGATTTATATTAAAACTCAATGCATGAAGACACTAGACTTCTTGGAGTACATTTGTAAGTGATTGCTCTGATAAAATATGAGATAGAATGTCTGCAGATTTAAATTTTTTTTAATTTTTTGCACTAAAATGCAAAGAGATTTTTTTTTTTTTAGTTCAAGATTAATTTGTGACAAGGAAAACCATAGGCAGATAAACAATTAAAAGTATTCATTAGAAAATTCATGACGTTTTTCAATAATACAAAAAAATCAAGGGGGATGAATTTGTACTTTGTATAAACTGACATAGGTCCTTTGAACTCAGTGGAGTTATGCTCATACCTCCGGGGATCCATCTCATTCAAAGAGTTATTATACTCAAAGAAAAGTGGAAGTCCCAAGAGACTTCACAAGAATGATATTTCATTTTCATCTCAAGATTATTGTAGTAGGTCGTCAGCTTTGACCGTATGATAAAGCTTCTTGTGGGATGTTATTCTCCTTGCATAGAGCCTAAAGCAAACACAGCCTGCTTTTTCAAAAGTGGATATCCAGTTTGACAAGAAAATGGAATCACTCTAATAAAACTAGGAGAGAAAGGGAAAACCTATTACTTGCAGGCTGAGGATTGAAAACTACTGTGACTGTTCTTGATGCTTTGATTTTTAAAAGAAGCTTGATTTTATGTTTGTTTGGTTGGGTTTTTGTTTTTGTTTTTCCTTCAGTGTGAGGAAAATTATTCCAACTTGAAAACTTTCTGTTATGAAAGATTACTGTAAGAAACACACCATAAAAGATCCTTTGTGGTTAAAATGTACTTTATATTTGCTTGGTGTTGAGTATTTAGTAGAGGGGTTTTTTTCCCCCCATTCCCACTAAGGTGGAACATATTGAAGCTTGTTTTTTCAGTGAATTTCTGATTCTTCTGTAGAGTCAGAATTTCTGATTCTTCCGCAGGCTTCCCATGTGACTTCCTCAGCCACAGTTTGTCACCTTGTAACACTGAATTAATTCATTCCATATTTTAGAGGACTTTGGAGGATAAATCTACATATTCATGTAAAGTGGCAAGGCATTAAGGTGATGACTATCACCTTTTAGAGAAAAATCTATAAATAAGAAACCCCTACAAGACTGTTGCATTGTAGCACAATCTATTTTTGCATAAAATGAATTTTGTTCTTTCTTGTTACACTCTAACAGATCACCAATTTTTATTATCTTGTCAAATGAAAGAAAGGCTACAATTACCAAGTGCTGTAATGATTCATGATCCAGTCTAGCTTCCAGTAATGTTAACAGAACCTTTTCATTGCTATCAGAAGCCATTACTGGGTACCCTCAGTTACCTTTTGCAAAAAAAGCATTGCCATCTAAACAAGGTAGTTACTTCTCTAGCAACAGCCATGTTTCTTCTGAAAGACTGAAAAATATTGGATCGATTTGTGTAATATTTCAGACAAAAGCACAGTGTCAAGAGCCTCTGGCCTCAAAAGCGCCTGCATGGCGGAGACGCAAGGTTTCATTGTCCAGCGGAGCACGGCTCCCTGCCACCATAGAAGGGGCCAGTTTCAGGAGTGAGCGGGGATGAAGCACGTTAGAAACCCGTGGGAGACTTGAGAAGGGAAAGTGGCTCTTCTGGACTTCTCAGCCATGCAAGCTAAACCATGGATGAACTCCCGTGCCCATGTGTGCATGGCTATGAGGTTTCCATTATTTCTTGGATCATTCTTTCCTATCATATTTATTTATAATGTTAACTATCAATATGTAACAAATGAATTCAACCTGCTACCCTTTGAAGTTATCTAAAAGCAGAATGCAAATCTACTTTTTGCTTGCAGAATAATTTGCCTCATTTTCCAGAATAATAATCAAATTTTGTGGATGGAAACGATGAAAGTTTTATTTATAGATACTGTAATGTATTAAGCAATATCTCGGCATTTCACTGAGGCATGTTGTAAATACACTCTGTTGTTAATCCCAATTGATCAATTTCTGATTAAGTTAATAGAAAAGTTTTCAATTATTTCACTGCAAATTTTATCAGGATACTAATATTTAAAGGGGAAAAAAATGAAAAGATTGGAATATTTCTAAAATATCCCAGAAAATAAAAGGTTATACATATGCAAGAAATCTATTTTTGAAAAAATAGAGTTATATTAATTGAAAGAGAAAAGGAATTAAATGTAACAGTGAGAACTTACTGAAATAATTCAGGAATAAATTTAATTGCAGATGTATTACAGTTATGAAGAGCATCCAAGATATGCCCGGCAGAAACTATTTTGACTTCTCCACTGAAAAAAAAAAAAATAAATAAATCTAGCTTACTCAGACAAAAGCTGGAGATTAATTTGTATTTATCCATTCATCAAACTTAATCAATTCAGAGACAGGTATCAGAAGAAAAGGGACAGGACATTCAGAAAGGAAGGGCAATTATTCATGAGTCTATGTGTGTCTGCGTATGCTTAGAACAGCACAAATGTCTATTTCAAATAATTTAGTAGTTATGTAACTTAAAATTACTATTAAATATTCTCAACTGCACATGCAATATTTGCTGTTGTGGCTCTTAATATAGCCTACAGAGTTCTGCTTTTAAAAATTTATCATTGAGTGTGCTGGTAGCTCGGATATCATATATTTTTTCTTTCTATTTAAAGGAGGAAATAATATCCTTTCACATCCTCCCAGGCATCTTTCCGGTATTCTCAAGGCTTAAATGCTAGCTGTAAGGGATGGGACACAATGTGAATATTAATGTCCTGGCTGAGCTGACAAATGTGCTCTGTTTGGGCCATGGCCAGACATGAGCATTCAAAATATGGACCCAGTCCAGGAGGCTGAGATTTTCAGAGAATCTGGGGAAAAGTCTGACAAAAGTGCTCAGCAGCTACCTCATAAAGAGATTGCTCTAGAAATCTGCAACATGTGGGTGAAAAAAAATGAGCTGTGACAGGACTGGAATGAGTTGAAACTGTTCGGGGTGGTGAAGGAGGACAAAGTTTCCAGCACATCAGTACACGGACAGAGTGGCAATGACAGGTGAACTACAGCACAAGGAGATAAACTTTACAGCAGTTGTTTGCAGTAAACTGCTGCCAAATAGCCACAATTTTCACCATGTTCTAGATTTCACCAGTGCTACGAATATTATTAAAACAGTTAATTTAACCTTTCTGATATTAGTTTATGTTCCTACACAAGCAAATTTACTCCAGTGGTGCGCTAACCTTAAGAAGGATTTGGTAGTCAAGACGGCCATCCCATCACAGCTGTCCCTGGCAAGGGCAGAACCAAGTCCAGTTGACTTTTAAAGGGACCTGTCAAAAGTTGTGTTTCTCCTGTATCCATTTGGACATCCATGTGCATAGATGTCCTTCTTAAACCACCCTTTTCCCAAATTCCAGAAGTCTGTAGGGAATAATGGGATAATTTTGGGGCAGAGATGACTCATTGGACCCTCTACTGAGTACAAAATAGCAAGGAAGTCCCCAGAGAGAGAAACATATAGGATTTAGGACAGATCACTCCAAAGAAAAGGTGCTCTTGGAACAGACAAGAGATTTAAAAACTGTTTGTCTTAAAGTCACTCAAACCTTTCAGCAACAAGGATAACTTGCTGCCTCTGTGAAGCTTAGGTTGGAATTCCATCTATCTACACTTTCCTTCAGTGTTTTGAGTCTTCGTTCCCACTGCTTGCATTCCCTCTGCTTATATTCCCGCACTGGGAAGATCAACTTGCTAGCATCTACCACCAGGATTAAGGTTTGTGAATGCATCTTTTAGCCAGATAACAGAAGTATTCTGAATTAAACTTAAAAGAAAGATACCTGGGCTCTGTGAACATTTCAGCCCATCACGTGAAGATGCTGCCTTCATTCCCTGTGTGAACTGTCACAAGCAGGACACATGAACAACCACAAAACCACGGATGAAATGCAAAGAGTAAATTTATTTTCATTACCTCGCCAACCAGGGGATCCCCGAAGCAGCACCCGGGCAGAGGCACATGAGCAGGGACACAGGCGCTGCAGAGCTCGGTCCACACTACAGGATCACCGAACCTGCTGTTTTCACCTGTTTATCAGGGATTCACGCAGGCGTGGTTTACCGCTGTGCTTTCCCACAGCAGGGCAGGAATCTCAAGCATGTTCGATAGGGTGCCTCCGAGTCTGTCACAGGCCTGTGTTACCTACACACAGGTGTTCTACTTGTCCAACACACGAGGCCAAAAACAGTAAGTATGATACATGTGTTTTTCTATGCCACAGCTGCAAGTTACTTGAGTGTGTTTACAATCCTCCTCACCATTCCTCCATTATTTTCCCACCTACCAAAGCAAAGGAAGACATGCTGATGTTAAGAAAAAAAAAAGTAGCTGGGTAGAACTTCAGCTCTTCTCTGAAACCTTATACACTCCCCCAGCTGAGCGGTTTTTTCTTCCCCAACTCAAAGCTTATCTGAGATTTGCTAAGTTTTTATTTAATTTTTTTGTTCCCTGCAGAAGTCTATGTGTAATCTGTTGGCATGACTCTTTGTAGCTGTAACGTGAGTCGCATTGACAAAATCATAAGGACTATGGCAACTGAATTTTTGAGCCTCCATTCTCAGAAATTCCCTTGCTTCTTATTTTTGCAATGCAGATGCTCTAGAAATTTCCTACATGCTTTATTCTAAAATCCACAAATGCTTGCTGCAACTAAAATGCTTTATTGTAATTTTACAGGCAACTAATATATTCTTTCACTGTTTTATACTAAGAAAGAGACCCCCTTCATTGCACGTCACAGGGAGCTCAGAAGGGGCAGGTCCTCTTTGCTGCCACCAAAATCAGAATCTTTCTGCCTTGGTTTTTAGCACACGTTAGGGTATGCTGGGTTTAAATAGCTAGAAGTCGCCAACTTCCTATCAGTCTGTCATGCAGCTCTGGGCTGATACACTCAAGACTTCTTTTGGGAGTAAAGAGAGGCACATATGTGGCTGCAGGTCTTTGGCAGCTATCCAGATGGACAGCATGTATGGGCAGTAATGGAGCTGTTATCCAGGAATAATGAAGGCAGAGGCTCACAGTCATAAGGTAGACAGGAGACGTGGTGTAGTGTGAACCCTGGAGCTCTGATGTGTGTGGAGGACAGCCAAGCTCCTCAGTGACTGCACTGGATTTTGTGTATGAGCACTCAACGAGCAAGTGTCCTAGGGCAAAACACTGAAATCATCCATGGTTGCATCTTTGTTCCCTCACCTTTCTTCTTTCGGTATAGCAAAATGTAGCAATAGGAAGTACAGATGTAATTTTTAAAGACAGATCTTCATCAGACAAAGCCAATTTTTAGGCCTGATCTCTCTTGGCGAATTACAAGTTTTATGTACAGTCCAAACTTCAGTTTGGAAAGCTTGATATTCAGAGTTTCCAAGCTGGTCTTCCACTTGCATATTACAGGATCTGTATTCAGAATTTGCCTTATCCCAATCCCCCTAAACATTGGCAAAAACATAAAGGGAAACCTATGACCAGCTGGTGAAAGTCACATCCTCTGGGATACAGAAGCAGCTAGGGAGGCTAACCATATTGTCTGCAATTGGAAGAAAGGACTCTTGCAATGGCACAGTGTTGAGAAAAGCAGAAATACTTTGTCTTGAGGAGAACAACAAAATAGCTAAAAAATCACGCAACCTGCCCAAACCCCAGCTTTATTATCTATCATTTTGATTCAGTCAAGTGACAATGGGGGACTTGCAAAGGATTACACTTTCTTGGTTTCTTTCTAAATATTTATTACTTTTCTCACAAAAACTGTACCCTGAATTATTTTCTAATGAGTCCACTGTTATTCTGACATAATTCTTGTGAAATTCGGTGAAGTATTAGGAAAATACTGTGTTCTTTCCTTGATATTGATATAGCAGTCTTATTCAAAAGTTACCAAATTAGTTTACTTCTCACTGCTTTGTTAATCCCCAGAAAGGCAGAAAAGAACAGAAGTGTTATGGACTGCCACATGTAATGTCACAGGAAAATCCTTAAGGTTTCAACAACTCCTCTGAAATGACAGGTATCAAAGGAAAAGATCTCATCATTTTTGTGATTACTGGCACATGAATGTATATAATTGCCATTCTGATTTGGTGTCTGTCTAGTTAGTCTGTGGTTTTTTAATGAAAAGGTTAGCATCTGCCATCTTAGGTTACCCAGTAAATAGTAGTGACAACCTGTGGAGAAAACGTAAATGACAATTGTGACACATAATAAAAAGCAGCAGTTGGTGAACCAATAGGAAACATTAAAGATGAAAAAAATAGGTGATTGTTAGGTGGACAGGCTACTGGTAAATTTTACTGAATACAAATACTGTTTTCAAAAAGTAGCTTTGAACGTTACTAAAATGTATTAAAAATGGTTTGAAAAGAATCTGATATTGATCCATGCTGATCTTAACCAAAATGACAGAGTAGCATTTCATTCAGTAGATCTTGTATTACAGCCCACTCAGTGCATTTAATGATGTGCAGTATCTTGCAGTTATAAGTGATTTCCATAGCAATACTAGAAATCTTTTAATAGGGCATGCTGGAAAAGATGACTTCTGCTGTGAAACCCGTTCTAGTGTATCATTAAAGTTAAAACTTTCCCCTCAGCATTTAGCGATGACAAAGGTTATAACGGTGTAAGCAGGGTTTCAGAATGTTAAGTGGAATCACTCTTTCCACATGAATTGCCTTTCCCCAGCATAATGCTAGTGAGGAATTTATTTCTTAAGTTTGAAACTTAAGTGTGTGCTCTTTTATTCATTTGGGAATATATTCCTAGATTAGATGCAGCTTTCCACACCACGCTGCTCTGTAAGCAAAGTTTTAAAATAATGGCTTTATAGTATGATTTTAAAGTAACTCTTAAGGGGTGTTATTGATACTGTTTTATATGCATTCCATTGCTGACAGCACAATTTAAAGGTCTAAATAAAATGTCATATCCTAAAAACTGTATTTTGTAACTTACATCATTATATTTTGTATGAAATATCTTCAAATATTAATCATGCTTTTCACTGAAAAAGTGAAAAGAGTAAGTTAAATCCTTGCTATAAGAGTCAGGAAAAAACCCTTGACAAGTACATCTCTTATCTTCAAAACAAGAAACTGGTAAACTTGTAGATAACATAATGTATGTGTAATGTATGCATTTTCCCCCTTCAACTTCAGTCATTATTCATTACAGCAGGGAACGTGGCTCTTTGTGTTTTAAATGGAAAAGACCACTGTGCTCTGATACAATTTTATGTATATAATGTGGAAAAGGTATCTGTCTCCCATGACCTACTTCTGAGTGCAATTCTGAGCTCAACTGGGGCTAAGGTAGGATAGCATCTTGAACTAGATTGTCCTATTCCTAGGCAGTGCCCCAGTCACCAGCAATAAAGTGACAAAAGGATTGAGAGTCTTTGCTATCCACTACCTGGCAATTAGGAGGCAAATAATGAACTGTTATGGGGCTCATTGTGGGACAGCAGTGAAAGAGATGGATGTCAGTTAGTTAACATTATTTCAGTCCATGCCTCTTTGTATAATATAACTAGTAATTACACACTACGTGAAACTGTAGAAATACTTCCTGTGTTAACTTTTATGTATTCTCTGTTCTATGTATTTCTAAGGAAAAAATATGTACCTTGGAAAGCTCCTATGGCAAATTACTTTCACCTTCTACTTAGGGTTTTTCTTTATATTTTACCATATTCCATGGTTAAATGACTGAGTGGCAGAAGGAAAAGTCCTGATGAGCATTCCCTATACAATGTTAAAATCAAGTTATTGTGCAAATATAATTATGATACAGTCAAGATCACAACAGCATATACATGTGCATGTATATATATGCACAATATACATGCAGTCATATGTGAGTTCCTTTCATTCTCATTTATATAAACTCTCTGATTTTACAAACCTGTTTATGGAATACATATCAACTGACATAACGTATATGATAAATTTTCTTCCCTCTAATGCATTGCTTTGAGCAATGAAGTCAGCATCTATTGACCATACTTTCTTTTCAGGAGAAATTTAAACTTCTTAGCTGTGTTTCAGGACTACGGATGTACAATCTTCTCAGGTGGATGAGATGCTTCACTATGAGACTAACTGAGATAAAATTCAGTTTGCAAATATACAGTAGCTGGGTTTTTTTGTAATAACTGCATATAAGTGCTAAAAAGTGCTTTTGCACTGTCTTTTTTATAACAAAGCAGATTTTAAGTCCTAAAACAGTTTTTGCTGGAGTCGGTGCCTTTTCTTTGGTTTCAAAGGGCATTGGTATGTGCCTTAGTCTATTGTATTTTGAATAATATTTTCTAATGGTTTAGTATAATACTGGTTCTGCTAACATTAGAAAATTTCATGTTTGTGTAATGATGCAGTTTCCCATCACCTTTCCCCATGTATTTTATTTCAGGGAATAAATCATTCCTTTCTTTTTCATAACTGGGCACAACAGACTATTGCTCCAGTTTTAGAATTAAAAAAGTATTAATAGTTTTTACACCACCAACTTCTTTTTATCTGTGTATAGAATAATTTTACATTCCTAGGACTGTTTTCATGACATAAATGAATTGTAGGCATGTGCTCAGTATCAGCAGGTCAGCTTTGTTGATGTGAAGAAAATGTCAATACTTCTGATGACAGGAATCTAGGGAATATGACATGTGTCAAGGTATATTAGGAGATGAGTTAGAATATGGTTTGGAATAAACATTTAAGGGATAAAAGAGAAAAATAATGAAAAATGTAACTAGATTGGTTTAGGTACTTTTAAAAATGCTTTGATATACAGATGTACAGCTTATGTCAGTCATTGAAAAGACTATGTTCCATTTAAAAAAATAATCCTGTTATGAAGTAGGTGTCAAGAGGTAAATGGCTACTTTCACAGAGATAGTTTTAAAATAAACCCCCTCTTATTAGCAAATGAGTCAGTTTTAGACGAGAAAATCAGCCTCCCACAGTTCATGACGGTAATAACCCTAAAAGGTGCTCTGCAACTGTCTACGCAGCGATGGCAACAAGCTAATAACAATCTTCTAATAATTCTTTTTTCAAATTCAACATAATATATGATATTTAGCATAAAAATCATTTACAAATGCATCTGGTATAAGATGAATGGGACATGACTCTACCATACAGTCATTACGAAGCTAATTGTACCAACACTTAAGTACACATTTAATTTTAAGTACGTGAGTAGGCCCAATTAAGTCATGTGGATTAGTCACATGCATAGAATTAGGAAGATGAAAAAGCTGTTTCTCTAAAAATGGAGCTAAAATTTAACATCACTTGTCATAAATTTTATCAAGGGAACATTCTTCTGTAAAAGCTGAAAGCTGTTCTCTTCATTGTCTATAGCATTGTGGTTTTATAACTTTTCACTATGTTTTAAAACAACAACTACCTCCATTAGTTTGTCAAGGAAACATTGCCTTTCAGCTTCTCCTTCAACTGCCAAACCTTCTGGATAATTAGAGCTCAGTAAGGAGGAATCAATTTACTTCTGTATGTGTGTAATATATATACTGTTAAATGTGATATGGATTTGAATCGATAAAAGAAGTATATCCTCACTATCCTATTCTAAGTCTTGACCCATTAAATACCTAATTCAGCTGAATTTTGTATAAGAATGCCCGTAAAATCTTACCAATGACTGCACACTCCGTAGTCTCTGAGTAAAACTGCTTTAAAAAGTGTTTTGGGAAAAAGTGTAGCAGAGTTGACAGCATTAGATAGGTTTCTTTTGTCACTTACTTCCAATGCCTGTAAAAATCATACTGCATTCTGCTGCATGCAAAAATTATATTTTAAAGCTCAGTTTAATCCTTTGGTCAAATGAACTGCCCCCTACAGACTGCAAAGTCCATGATTACACATCATTCCTCTCATAGGTGCTATGAAACTTATTCCAGATCTCAAGAAATGCTAGAGCACTCCAAGTTTGCTAGGCACACCACAGACATTAGATGATCCTCATGATAACAGTATAAGCTAGGCAATTGTATTATCTCTATTTTCACAGTAGGAGAGAAATGAAGTAACTTGTCCAAGGCCATGTAGCTAACCATTTCAGAAAAAGGATTGATCTTCTTTAGAAGCAGTTTTTCTTGTTCGACAGATCTTCCCAGTTCATTTCAAAGTTAAAAATTTTCCATCTCACATCAGAATGAAGAATTTCAAGATTGTTGAAATGGTATCTTTTAGGAAAAACTAAAGGGAAGCATCTATCAATTGATGGCTGACAACTCATCTGCAAAATGCAGAGAGGAGATGTAGTTTCTAGTCCTCATCTCTCCAGCCAAATGCTCCAAACCCCTGGCTACTTGAGAGAGGTTTCTCACCTTTCAACTTGAAAATTCAGCTAAGAGTCTGAGAAAAACTCAACTGACATGTTGCAGTGGAACATATTTTATTATGAAAGACCCAACTTCAACAACTCATCAGTGCCAGAGAAAAATTGCCAGTGTCAATGCCTCTGTATTATTAATGCCTGACAAGCACTGTTCCTCTGGGATTTGTTTATGCTGAGCAATGGCCGATATCAGTCCCTAGCTGAAAGGACTTCTTTTCCTTCCTCCGGAGGCCTAGGGCTCACATGCATGCAGATGTGCTGTGCCAGCAGAGCAGCATATGAGTTCTATAAAAATATAAATCTAGGTAAAACAACCACTAACAGAAGAACTGTCTATAAAATGGTTTTTTGGAGGACTGTCAACACTGAAATACATGCTTCGCTCAGACCTGCCAGCTCCACTGAGTAGTAAGCTGTGGCTTTTAGAGACTAAACAACCAATTTGAGCAGTAATCTACTGCCCTACCACTTCTAGCAATGATCTACTGCGTTTGGGGAAGTCTGGCAACCCAGGCTGTAGATATTTGACAAATGGATGTTGTGTATTGTAGGTTTGACACCAGAAAAGTTGGACATGTTGCTATTGGGCTTGCCAGCTTTGGCAGCGTTGTAGACTACATTTACACTGTATGCGTATGGTTTAGCCTCTAAGAAGAGTGGCTGTCATCTGCAGAGCAAATGCCTAGGAATACTTGTGTAAGTAGGGGAAGGTTAGCAGCACTCACATTTAGAGGAATTTGCCATATCAGAGCCAGTGAGAAGAGCCTGCGAGCTGGAAGACTTTGTCCAATTACGGGGCATGAAGAGACTTCACCAACATATTGGAAGTTGAGAGGGAAGAGCGGAACAGACTGCTTGTAAAGAGTTCCAAAGTAACCAAGATGTGAAAAAATATACTCTTTATCCTTAACATAATATGAAAGAAATAGTATAATTAAGTGTAAATTTAATTTGAAATTATAAAACAAAAAAGTTAGTAACTTAAGTGACTGTTAATCATTTAACAAAAGGACCATTTTTAGAAACATTGAGTATATCTGACCTTCATCAACTGCATGCTGCTTCTTTTAAATTATTGGAAAAATCTGTTAGAATAACTCAAATGCAAACCACATTGCTGCTCACTTCAAATAGGTCTGGACAAATTGAGAATGTGGATCTGCATTAACAGAGATGAGAGTTAGAGCTTAATCAAAACCTCCTGAAAGATCTACAGTACCTGGAACAAGGTATCACTAAGCTGCCATTGAAATATTATGGCAGGTTCTTTTCATGATCCTATTACGAAACTCAAAATTGAGTTTTCAATAGAGTTGGATCCATTCTTATGTGCTATGCTGCATTCATACTGTATCATTCATAGGATCCATCAAATCTTGAATAACTCATCAGGTCAGTACGCTACAGGAAATTACCCTATATAGGTCAAGGAGCTGGCATGGTATGTAAGGACAAAACTCTATTCTATAACTACCTTCTTGAGTAGAATTTGTGATCTATTGTCTAATTGCTCATGGCAGAAGAAATTGCAGGCCATATTGTCCATACTTGAACAGAATACTCTCTTAGATTTCATTGAACACCTTTTTGTGTTGATATGTCAATGACAGTAGAACAAAAAATACTGATAACCTCCTCTGTAGATATAAGACAATGCTGAGTACTTTCCAACCAACCAAGACTGTATGGCAGTAATAAATATTAAAAGCAAATAAAATTACTTGTTTCAACTTTGAATGTCAAGTGGTGTTAAAATTTCAGTGATATGTTTTGTCAACATACTTCTACCTGCAGTCCTGGGATGCTTAGAAAAGAATTATCACCATCTGGAGTGTTACAGAAGTATAAAGCTGTTAGCTGTTGTTTTCACCAAAACTTCAAATGAAATGGTGGCAGTAGATATCCATTTAATCAAATGTATCACTGAGTTCATATTTTTGGTAGCAGCAGATGGGTGGCAGTCTGGAAGACTTACCTAGAAAATGCTCAGGGTAGTTCTGAATATTTTCCTAGTATGTAAGCATATGCTGAAAGTGAGTTACCACACTTTAGCAAGTTACTGCTCATTAGTAGAAACCGTGGTAACTGATCATATGCAGATTTAGTCCATCCAATTGCAAAGTATCAAACACATTATATTATAGAGTTCATATTACAAGTAGTTTTTAAAGATGTCAAAGTTGGTCTGAGAGAATAGTTTTCACACCATAAGTGGAATAGACTAAGAGCAGTCTGGTTATCTGGGCTCAGTTTTATAATACAATAAGTAATATCAGATATAATACAATTACATTTGAGTGTTGATCCATGCACTATGACACAGGAAGGCTATGTTTAGTCATCAGACACCAAAATTCTCTTCTCCCCTCTGCCACTAAATTATTGCCTGAACCCTAAAGTTACTTAACTTTTTCTTTCTTAATCCTAAAAAATAAGAGTATAGGAAGGATTTTCTAAAGCTTTTACTGCTGTCTTAACAATACTCCCTTTTAGGTAGGTAATTCCATTTCTGAAAAAAACTTGCTTTTTAGATCACTCAGTGTAAGACTAGACAGGTGCAAAATAATTGCAGTTTGAAAACTGAGACAGGAACAACTATGCTCATTTTCTAGTAAGGCAACTAATTTTTTCAATCTGAATAGATTTATTAATAAAAACATTGTAAGAATTTTGAAAGTTTGTATTCCAGAAATATGTGCCAGCACAAATTCTGATTCTGCTGTTCAAAAACTATAGGTTCACCTCTGTTTCCACGGAGGCCCTCTGACTTCCATACTTCCGTGCATGTTTTGTTCAATGAATATGAAAGCCAGAAATCCAACAAAGCCCTGCTTTCTTTGTTGCATATTCTGACTGCGAAGCAATGTACAGAATGAACCTCTGCATGCCACCACCAGCAGTTCCAAATGCCTTATACCAAATTTTCTTAAAGCCCCAGACAAGTCTCAGAAATACATTGCAGATTTCAGAAACAAGTCCTACTGTTCCAAATTATAACTTCAGTCTTCTCTCCCCCTTCTTCCTTTCCCCCTTCCTTTTCCTTCCCCACTCCTTCCTCCTCTCCCTCCCCTCCCAGCTGCCTCCCAAAGATGTCTCTTCTGATGCCATCAATCACAATCAGCATCAATAGGTTATTATGAGGTTCTTTACAATTTCCACTTATGCTCTAAGACCAGTACTACTCTGTGTTGCAGCTATTAGTAACAGGATTTTGTGATTGGTGTTTATACCACTGGGGACTCTGGTATCATCCTGTCCTTCTATTTTGGAGGCCTCTATTATGAACTTCTGACATCTGTGGGTTTCCAGGTTTCTAATTTGGCAATGTCTAAACAGCAGCATGGTTAATCAGGTTATGTTAAATAGTCAGACATTAAGACCAGGTGGTGTTCAAGGACTCGGCAGGCTTTACTTCCATATGGAGTCCTTAAATTTTGTAGCCTGTCTGCAAGTATCTTGGAAACCTTTGTGAAGTGCTTGTTAAAGTACACTTTGTAGAAGTGTACTTCGATGCAAAACAAAACCCTACAGGGGTTCATGAAAATTTTGTCCCTAATTGATGAAAACACTTTAATGCATTCTTCCTCTAAGCATTTTCTTACGTCCATGGTCATTCATTTGACCTCAATTTTTTTTTTTTTAAATAATACTTGAAGAATTTAAATTTTTTTTAAATTCAAAATTGAACTTTTCTAGAGGAGAGGTAATCACAGAAAAAAATTAAAGTCTATAAAATAGCAGCATATGCCATATTAGATTTGAAGAATTTCTGGTATTTGTTAGCATCATTCCCAATTCTATGTCAAATACTTATTTTTTTCTTGTGTCACTAGTCCCACACCTTGGGCAGCTCCATTAGCCAGACTAATATTTAAGACTACTTATGAGCAGGCAGACTTGCATAACCTTGTGACCAAAGTTGTTCAACTACAATAATCACTCTTTACATGTAAAGATTATCAAACTTGCTACATTTTTTCTGTGACTTTGCTTTGTCTGTAATTACATTCATACCTGAGGATATGATAACACCTCTGAGGCTTGTCAGGAATTTTTCTAGTAAATAATTCTTCAGCAAATTAGGATCTTCTGATGGAGACATAACTTTTGCAGTAATGTGCTGATTTTGATGAACGTTTCAGAAAAAAATTATTTGGGTTCTTGTAAATAGCTGATTGGAGAAAGAGGTCTTTTCTTACAGATAACTGTATCATTTAATCCTTCATCTGAAACTGGAGCTTACATTTCTTAAAAAAAATTACTCTGTCAAGTACAAGCTAAGATCAGGATTTCCATGAAGTACTGCACCATTTCTCTGGAAGGTTTCCAAGAGCAGACAAAATGTTGGTCCATGGTTGAGAACAACATGCTGGAGAATAAACAGAGAGAAACAGAGAGAACCTATGGAGGAAGGGTTGGCTTCACTAAAGCTAAAATAGAATAAGGCTTCTGGCATGTCAAATTAGGGAACCTTTGAATCAAATGATTAAAATAAAAACTGCTTGAAAGTCAGCAAGTGCTTCATTCTCCAGGGAGATATTAATTTAAAAAAATCAATATTATTCACAGCAACAAAAGATAGGGCAGAAATCAATACATTTCTTGTAGGAAACACCAAACAACAGCTACAATGAAATTAAAATAAGAACAAAGATCAAATGTACATATGCTTCTGTACAAATATCAGAATCCAGAAATAAAAGGAATGAACTGAAAATTCTGATTTTAGATAAAGGTATTGCTGCTACATTGGGTATGTACAAAAGTTGGTGAAAAATAAATTATTATCAATGGAATCACTTAATATTGGGGAGTAAAGCACTTAGAAATACTGAAGTAAACCGTGCTATAGAGGAGTGGTTCCAAAAGATGAAGAAATGAATAAAGCATGGAGTGAAATAAGGCAAATACTTTAAGTATATCAAGAAGCACCATAGTGTTTATATGAATTTGAAGATACAGGGATAACTTAGAGGAGGGTAACAGCTGTAATACAAGAGTATATAGAGTTACCAGTCACCCTATTAGGACGGTAGCAATGAGTGTAGTGGGCAGAACCCACAAGAGCAGAATCTATGATGATAGCAAGAGGTTTTGATCATTGCCACGTCAATTGGCTACATTTTAAAAGATAGCTTTTCAGAGCAACAGGCCAAAGGGAAAACACCTAAACAGCATGTAGGAAGACATTACTTCTCTCTAGAAGTGACCAGAAAGTACTTATATTTCCACTTCCACTTCAGAGAGGGAAATGAAACGGCTGGTTGAAATATCTGTACAAAAAAGCTGGAATAGTTGCAGCAGCAAAATCATTTAAAGATGTGATAGTGAATTTTCAGAATAAATGTATACCCTACGCAGAAACTGCAACAGGAGAGGTAGGCAGGAGAGGGGAAAGGATGTAGAAGCAAGGCTTGCTATCTTTAACAGAAGAGTAAAGAAAGATATTAGAAATAAAAGATCTTTTTATAAGAGATGTGTCCAACTGAAAGAAATAATAAAGGACATACCAGAAAGTTAAAGTTTTAACATGGCAATTCTTTAACAAGGCAAGGAAAAACTTACTAAAAGAAAAAAATCCCCAAAACCCTATGAATAAAACTTCTTTTCCAAATACATTGACTTTTACAGAATTCATAGCGTCAACAAATGGTCAAGAAACGAAAGGAGCACTCTTGGAAAGCAAGGTGAAAACAGAAAAAGGAGAAAGAATTATTTGGTAGTCATTACTAGTGTGCTTTAGGGGAGTTGCCATCAATATTTTTAGTGGAAGTGAACCTGACAAATTGTTTTAAATTTAAGTGTCAATGGCAAAAGTTTGAGAGTAGTAACTGCTTAATATTCTGGATAGTATATGCACAAAGCTAATAAAATTTTCCTTGACCTATTAACTTTTGTGTGGTTTCTGTTGCTTTCAAATCAGTCTCAAGACCAGAAGAACAGAGAATTGTAGATGCAGAGTGACTCTCTTTTAATGTTGAGGGGGAAGATACTCTATTGAAGAGTGATACACCAGAAAATCTGATTTATCTAGTGGATAAATTGGAAGAAAATGTAATGAAAAACAGAGCTATAAGATATATGGACAAATATGATACAATGGATGTACAGCCAACATTGCTTTTGCAAGAAAAAGTCACATCTGTGAAATTTTATTAGGTTTCCCTGAACTCACAGTTGGAGAATGGAATAAAGGTGACCTGGCTGTTTTTAGGAATTAGGATATTCAAAAGTGTTTTTGACATGATGCCTACCTAAATCTCCTGGCTAAACTAAATTAACAGAAGCAAAGATCAACTCATGAATTAATAACCAATGCAAAAACAAGGAGAAAAGTTGTGCAACACGTGGCAGGCTCAAGTTACCAATGAATCCTGGAAGTATCAGTGATGGATCATTTCATATTTCTTTACTATGCCACATATGCCTGAGTAATTTGAAAGGGGAGATGAATAGTGAAATTACATTTGCAATGGTAACAATTATTCTAGGTAGTGAAAATACAAAACTGATTCTAAAGTGTTGCAAAAGGATCTCTTTAGTACTAAGTGATGGTGATGAACCTGATCTGCCATTTCAATGTTTGCAACTGTGAAATAAGCTATATAGGGGGAGAGGCAGGAACAAGTACATCTACATGAATACAGTGATGAGCTCTGAATTGAATATTGTGACTCAAAATGTCTTCATGGATGGTTTAATGAAAAAATGTCAAATTTCACTGATATCAGAAAGGAGAAAGAATGTTAGGAATTTTTAGGAAAGAAATAAAGAAAATGGAAAACAATTATGCCACTTTGTCTAAATCCATATACCCTCAAGGTGCACCCATTTCTTGAACTTTGGATGCAGTGCATGTGTGACAGAATAAGCAGTCCAGAAAATGGTAACAAGAATGAACAAAGATATGAAATCACTTTCATATGAGGTGAGATTAAACAAAGTATGGCTCAGGACAAGGGGTATGGGAAAGATGTGTCGGAGGACAGTATAATAAATGGGTTTGAAATAAATTATATAGAGATGGTGTACAGAAAATGGTTATTCACTATTACTTATAATTCTTCAGGGACTTCAGTGAAATTTATCTGAGAGTCACTTCAGAGTCACTTCCTTAAAAACTGGCATGCTTTATGGCTAAGGATATTACAGTTTAAATTATGACTGGGATTGTCAGACTTAACCCTTAACGATGGAATCATATCATGCGGTTTCAACCAGTATCAACTGTAGGTTAGACCTGTAAAACCTGAGAACATGAGAAATACTCTAATATATTTGTGCATGAGCATTATACTTTTTTATTACTTCTCCATTACTGGCTTAAACTCTTATCATAATTTCATGCTCAAATATAGATTTATAGTTAAATCATTTCCCTACAAAAAACTGCAAGCTTGTCCATAGATTTTGTTCTCCTGGAAGTAGGTTTTCGTCTTTCCATGTTTGCAGTGCTTGTGTATTATAGATACAAAGAACAAATAAATAAAGTTATGCAATTTTTGGAGTGCTATATTTTGTGATCCTGTTAATCTATGAATTTGATTGAAAGTTGATGATTGATGAAAGGGTCAAGATTTTTGAGGTAATAATTTATTTTTTTTTTGAGATCATGTGATTGTTAGAGTCATAACCAAGTTTTTGTATGAAAACAGAACATTAAATAGAACTTCAATCCATAATTATCTGAATTTAACAATCTATAATTACACATTATATATGCACGTATGCACACAAATACGTATTTTACGTGTATGCAAATTATTTAACAGTGTACTTCCGTATTTTGCCAGAGTGTGATCTTAGAAAGAACAAGCATCTTGAGTAATCATCAATGGTAAGTAATATATAGATATTTCTAAATCCAGAAGAGTCACGAGTAGCTAGCCTGTTGACATCAAGGCGGTATAGACTTATTACCAACTTGAAAGGATCTATGCTTCTTCAATTACCAATATTATTCTTTTGGTGCCTGGATTTTCCCAGGAGGTCTTTTATTTGAAGACCCAACCCTGCTTAGCTTATGAAAGCTAACAAGAATGCAGCCTGATGTGTCATGCATGTGCAATAACTTTATGGAAATGGTAAACCTGATTTTATTTGAAATTTGGTGCTCAAATGGACTCTAGAGTGGAGATATTCTTTGTCAAGTTTCAGCCCACAGAAAGATTATACAGCTGAGCTATAAACTAGTAAAAATAGAATTTGCAAATGAAGTGCTGACACAAGTCCTAGGCATAATAGGATGAGCACTATCATATATGAATGAGTCTTTCTCCCTTTCACAGTAGCATGCCATGCAATATGCAAATAAATTGGCTTAATGAACAGCTTCATTTAAAAAAGAGTTCATGTGGTTAAACACTCAGAGACAGTTATTAATGTTTTAATTTTATGGACTGAACTAGGATGCATAAAATTAAATCCAACAAAACTCTAAAAATAATTAGAAAGAAGTCAACTAAATGAAAGCAATCATAGGTTAGTATGCTGCTGCTGGGTTAGGGTTTCCAACTTCCAGAAGCCAAAAGGAATATATCTTGCAGGGAGTAAATAATAAAAACATTCATATGTCAAAATAACTTTAGTTACATAAATCTACTATAAAGAAGTTTAAGATGACCTAATGGTGGCCTATAGGTATAAGGTATAGGTATACATAGACTAGGTATACATAGGTAGAAGGCTTATAGGTATACACTACCTATACATGTAACTGCTTTAGAGGAATGAGTATAACTTCAGACAGCTTAAAAGAAGGAAAATCTCAACTGAGAAGCTCTGAATAAAATAGACATACACAACAACACTGAGGGTCTTAACTCATTATAGAGTTACATATATATTAAATCTAAATATACCAAGTAATTTTTTTTTTTTTTTTTTTTTTTTTTTTTTTTTTACTCAGGAGCACAGCCAACACCTTGTTTTCACACACCTAGTCAGGGAAACCTCCTGTACTATTTGCCTGGAGACAGTGAATGACATCTGTCCTGCCAGACTACAGTATGTCCTGTGTGTTGGCGTGCGTGGTTGTATCAGGGCTGCATTCAGGTACCTATGTGTGATAAAATATATCCTTCCCACCAGGAACATGGTAACACCCTGTATACTTCTCTGATCTGGAGCCTACGCGAGCTCCAACTCGGATCCATCCCCTTCTCAAGCTCTGACTCAGCTCTGGTCCAGCTGCTGGCTGCTACAAGCCCAGCCCCTGCTCTGGCTCTGACTTGATGCTAGGTCTCAGCTAGGGCTGCCACGGCTACATCGCTCCTGCTCAAAATGCCATGCGGCTCCATCCCCATCTGGGGCACTACTGCCCCAGATAAGAATGCCACCTCAGGCATTTTCTGTCTCCTTCTTGGGCTCCATCTCATCTCCAGGTCCTGCTTAAGCAATCTGTCGCAGCTCTGGCCCCCGCTCAGGCTCCATCTCAACTCTAGCCACTGCTAAAGCTCGTAATTAGTTGCTTCCTTTTATCTACCTCCAACTAGGCTCTTGCCCTTGATCATGCTGCCACAGCAGCACCACCCCTGCTCAGAATGTCACCTCTGCTCCATCTGATTGGGATCCATCTCCATTCTGTGCCCTTCTCATGCTCTTACTCGGCTCCAGCCTCTTCTTAAGCTCTAACTTTGCTCAGGCCCTGCCTGGGTGGTGCTGGCACTACCGCCCTCGCTCAGAATGCCACCTTGGCTCGGTCTCCTTCTTGGGCTCCACAGTGATCCTTGCCCTTGGTCACTCTCCAACGCACCTCTAGCCCTTTTTCCAGGTTCTACTCAACTCAAGACCCTGCTTGGGGTAGTAGGACACACTTGCTTCCATGTCCTGCTCCGAGGCTACTGAAATCCAGCACTATGTGTGGGGGCCTCCCCTCCCTCAGCAGCCCAGCCAAGGCCCCTTCCTCCCTGCTGTGGCCCTGCCACTGACCTAATGATAAGAAGACATATAGAGCACCAGCCTGCACCCTGTAACAGTCTTACAGGTAGTTGTAAGATGGCCTCTGTGCTGCACAGTGTGGATGTTGCACAGCTGTCCTAGCTGCCGTTGGTGATTTTGCTTTTCTCTCAACACTGAGAAACTAAATTGCCTGCAGAAGCCTACTATGATAACGTATAGGAAGCTTTGCACTGAAAAGCTTGTGATGGTGGTGATGTGATGGGGGAGAGCGGAAAGGAGGAGTCTTATGAGTATCACAAAAAATTCAAAATTGTTCAGTATTTATTTTGATAGCAGAGTTTGGGTGTATCAAGTAAGCCATTAAACATGTAAAAAAAAAAAAATTTCTGCTTCTAGATTACCATAACATCTATTTCAAATTCAATAAAGGAGAGGATGAAATGAATATGATACTTTTATCCCTTTCTTTTTTCTCTGTGTTCTTATTTCTTTTTAATCTTTTAGTAGTTTGTTTCCCCAGAATTACTTCTGCCTATTTGTCTGTTATTCATCCAGCCATGTCAATTTTGATATGAGCCAATAAATACAACTGATAACTTCTTTATAATAACATTTTTCCTTGTTCAGAATCTAAACAGACAATGTTAGAGATAAATCCTTGGCAAAATATCGTCACATTATGAATATGAAGACTGTGGCTGAAAAAAAAGAACAATCTGGTATATTACAAGATTTTCATGCTTGGGAAAGAAAAATTAAAATGATGGAGAAAAGAGACAGATGTCAAGATTTAAGTTAACAACTGGTGTTCTTTCATGCTGTGCTGGTGGCTAGATGTGAGGAACAGATGTGAGGCTGAAAGAAAGAAAGACTGAGTTGGTAGGTACAGGAAGTTTTGGGAGGTTTTGGTCACAAGTTGTAAGAACAACTTGGCCTCCACTGTTCCTAAGATGCAACAGGGCAAGCCATTGAATGAGTCTGGGACAGGGGAGAATAAAGTTGTCAATAAAAATACAGACACACCAGTCTATGCAGAATTGTGAAAGCAAAGACAGTTGAGGAGAATAAAGCAGGCAGAGCAAGTGAAAAGTAAAAAGGTTTTCCTTTCTTCTTGCTTGTTAGACCTAATAATGGAACCTAGTTTTCAAGGAAGAATGTCTTCAAACAGTTGGAATAGACAAGTTGTTCAGGTACGTTAGATGTGACAGAGCAGGAAAACTGTGCATTGGCAAGGGGAGTCTAAAGTAAGATTTTAATGTACGGTCAGAGGGTTGGAGCCAAAGGAAGGATAAAATAAAGTACAAAGGAAAGAGAAATGTAACAGAAGATGTTAATGTTAAAGGAAAATTTCAGCAAGTTTTGAAAGGATAGTAGTTATCAACTAGATGATAATAGTTTCTGATTTCTTTTACCGTTACTGTGAAAGTCATATTCTAATGAGGGTGAACTCTCCAATCTAGGGTGAAGAGAAATAGTGATCTTATGATCAAATCACGACCTTTGGTTTGCTACACCAATGGATCCCTGGCTGTGACTGTTTGGAATGTAATGGCAAGTTCAAAACCTGAGCTGTTTCACTGGATGCTTTGCTTTTGGTCAATGTTGGCTAAGTCATTACAGCTCTGATGATCAGAATTTGTAGTATTACAAATTTGAAATGACTTAATCATCTCTGAAATGATCTTAAATGAAAGCTGACAGTTGTAACCCTATGTCTTATTTAATTTAAACCCAAATCACTACTATAATTTAGAATGTCAAGACTTTGCAATTTTTTAATTCGGCTATTTCTCTTCCTAACATGAAGATATAGTGAAATGTCTGTGTGTTTTTAAAAGTGGATCAATCTACCAGTTTCATCTAATGAAATGTCAGATTTATCAGATAGGAACAAATTCACCTCTGTTGTTAGTGAACAATGACAATTGGAATAGACTTTCCCCCCTATCAAAAGGAAGACAAATTATATTGTAAACCTGAAGGAGTTCTTGGACTTTGTATACTCCAAGCAGAATCTGGATATAAACTTTCTGAGTGAAAGGCTTCAGTGAGATTGCTACTCTAAAAAATTGTGGAAGCTTCCCTGCACTGCATTTCTTTAGGGTGTTTAAAAAGTACAATACAACAGAAGTTTAGAAAACCAAACATAGCATATAAACTAGTCAGGACAGATGAGAATCAAAAACTCTTGTGAATACCCAAAACCCTGCACATATGTAGGAACAGATGATTAGAGTGTTGTATCTGTCTTACCTTTCAGTTGGAAGTCGTACAATGTACAGCTGAACTGTCTCTTGAGTAAATCTCTTTTATATTCCAGGTTTTAGTGTTCCCCTGATTTTACAGGATGGTGCCTTGATGCATCTAAACTCTCTGGTTCATTAATAAGAACAATGAGAAATGGTTTGCAATTCCATTCTTTTACCTTTGTTGTTACATTAAAATGTTCCCCCCTACAGGCTATTCAAATGATCTTCTATAATCAATGCTATTTTTAATTTGTTCCTCATTATTAGCTAGAAACTAAATGTTTCAAATAGTTGCTTCAACAATTTACGAGTTTAGTGTATGTCATGAGTACTATAAAAATTAGTCTGTAGGACAAATAAGAAGTGAATAGACATGATTTTCCTTAGAAGAAATACTTCATTTCTCACTTAAAATGGAGCTGAACAGCAGAAGACAAGTTAGTTCAAAGACAGGTATGAAAAATAGCACAAGGTGGATCTTATAATTAAAAATTTGGGTTTTTTACAGCAATTTGCTCATTGGAAGATATTAAACAAGCAATTTGTCACAGAAACTCTATTTTGAAAAGACAAAATTGAGAAACACACCTTTTTATAAGCAATTTGTGATGATGAGGAGGAAAAATCCAACACAGTTTACTCATTAGGAATAGTTCATATGTTCAATGTTTTTACAGCATGCTAATTTGGTTCAATAAAATGCCAGATAAAATCAAATTGTCAAGCAAAAATACTCTTTGGATAGAATAAAATTATCAAATTCAACATTTACCTTTTGAAATTCCCATTTTAGCACATCTGGAGTGTAAAGTTAAAAAAACTGTTTTACAATGCAACACTTAACCTAATATGTTTGATTGCTTCCCAGTTCCCAGTAATATCACTTCAAATATATGTTCTTACAAAAGCAGATTAAATTTGACTACTTTACCCCTATTTATCTAACTATTTATTAACAATATTTATGGAGAGAAATTTCTCAATAAGAATATAATACTGTTCCTCCTATGCCATTAAAAAAACCCCAAACAAACAAACAAATGCATTGTATTTCTGTTTATAAGCACATTATTTGCAGGTGGTCAGATACAGCAATTAAGTATTTAACAATAAATCAAGTTGGTACTTTATACTAGAAGATATTAAAGCCTGAATATTAAAGATGTTAGTTTCAAGGGTAAAAACAATGAAAAATTTAGAATAGCTGTGAGTGGTAAAGCTTTTGTCTAATGAAATATGAATTCTGTAAGTCAGTAAAATTATGTAATATTATAGCTGTTGTAATAATGCTTTACTGTGCTGAGTTTTATGGGGAAAATTATTATGCATTATTTGTTTTTTGACCAACAGGCTTATAAATACCAAACAGTATTATTCAAGAAAATGAAAATATTGGATTAGGAGTTAACTCATTACCTCAATATTAAGATAAGTTTGATTCTATGTACTACAAAGCTAAAATGTGCAATACTGTAAAGCTGAACATGAGCACCATCTGTCCCTACATGGCCCAGGTGAGGTATCTAAAAAAAACCCCCATGTCCTGAATTATTCACTGAAGTGACTAATAGTTGTAGCTCTTTTATTTCATCAAATATGTTCAGTGAAAAATACCTCAATACCTTGGGAAAAAATGGAGGAAGAAGGTAATTTTTTTAAAGTTGTTTTATTTGGAGGAGTTTGATAATGCTTTTATTCATTCACAAATGAAAACACAGGTAACTTCTTAATCTCTCGGCAAACATTTGACCTTGTTCATGCAAACATGTAAGAACACAATTAACTTTATGTGTACAAGTAGTCCCAGGAAACTGCTTGAACAGAATGGTAAACAAGGGATTTTGAACAAATTTGGAGAAACGAGTAGAGTTCCTTCCACTAACAGATGGCTTTGCAGCAGGTAACAGAAGAAGTTAATGAGTAATCAAGTGCAATGACTAAGCTGCCTTGGACAGGTTGTGTTTTCTGTTCTGCTTCCCACTTCATCTCTCCATCTCCCTGTCTGTAAGGATCCAACCACTAACCTACATATTGATGAAGCCCTCATCCTCAAAATACTTCAAAGTGAAAAAAGAGATTGCAGCACCATTAAGTATAATCTGATAATTGTGAAGGAGAGGATTAGTAATCTGGAATGAAAATATCGACACACTATTTGAGGAAACAAAGTTTTTTCTCGAGATGACATAATTTGAGATCCCTGCCAGAAACACTACAAAGAAAATGAAACAGATTGGTGATTTGATAACCAACTGCTAAGGAGAGGTAGGACGCCTTCTATCTAACTAAGATTTTTACACTTTTATCATAGATTTGATGAGTCATTTAGTGAGATAGCTGTTTTGGAAGGACAAAACACAGAGTTACAGGGAATACACTTAGTGAATGTTATTTGGCATGAAGAAGCAGGTAATAAGGGAAATTATTCATGCATGATATAGAAGCAAGAACTCATCAACAATTCTCTATTACAAATAGGGAAAAGAGTCTTTTTTTTTTTAAACAAAGTACAAGGTGTTCTACATTCACGTAATGGAAATCATAACAGCAAGGTTCATCAGAAGTATAAAGTCATTTTACAGAAATTTATATAAGATATCTATTATAACTAAGATATGGAATCACATGAAACTGCATACTTTAAAAAATTCTTCCAATGTGAGCTCAGAAGGCAACTGCATAGGAGGAAAATATGAAGTGTCTTTGCAGATGTCCTTATGGTTTCATAAACAAGAGACAGATGGCAGAAAACACAAGAGGTGAACTGTTGTATGTATGATGTGTGTGTGTGTTTGGGGGTATACTGTGTTTTCACAAGAAAAACAACTGAGTGAGCAGATCAGACTGTTCTCACAGGAGAGCACTGATCTCCTCAGTGACAGGTAAGCAGAAGCATCCTAGAGAACATTAAATAATCAAATCCTGTATAAACTCAAGCTTACAAAATTGGGAACAAAAGCAGTTTTTAATTTGCTTTGTTATCAAGGCTAAATATTTTTAAGGAAAAAAAAAGTAGAAATTCTCAGTGGTAGAAACAGTTTACATAGGTGGTATTACTGAAGATAGTGATTGGAGTGATTCACATGACCAGAATACTGTAAAGTGGTTTACCTCTTTCAGGAATTTAGAATACATGTTTGTGTGTGTGAGAAAGAGACCCTCGATGTTAAAGAAATCATTACCTGATTTCAGGCTACTGAAAACTCAGAAGTGCTAGATCTTGAATGCCTGCAAATCAATGTATTAACCTGCACAGTTCAACAAGAAATGCAGGAAGGGGCCTGTTCTATATTGGTCAAATCAAACTGGAGAATAGGATAAGCTACTCTTTTAAAGCATCAATTTATTATTAATAGAGACTTCTATTTATAGATGTATACTGGAGTACGCCTGTAATATCTATTATAAGAGGACTAGATTTCAAGAATTGTAATATTTCAAAGCTAAGAAAACTTTTGAAAGAAAAATTGAGAGAGTGGAAAAAAAATACATGAGAATGTGAACAAATATTGAGAATGCTTGGTAGGTCACAACTCCACAGTCCAGGATGAATGCTTTAGATAAACTAGAGTAAGAATACTTCATTCTTGCATCATACTTAGCACTAGTAGGTGTCAAATATCTTCATACAGAGATGAAGTCTTTCCTCTGAAGTACCAATTTCAGATTCAAGACCTATGTTCTTTTCCTGCTGATATGGTCATTCCTCTTTTCTGTGGCCTTGGCTGAGCCTGCCTATTTCTCCTCTGTATAGCTCAATCCACTGAACAGCACAGGTAGTGAAATGAAGGCAACAAATAGCTATTAAAAAGTATCATATAGTCAAAGGAAAGAGAAGATAAGAAATTAACAATTAGTTAAAACTAGAAGTTTGAAACCACAGAAAATTCACAAGAGAAGCTGGAGATAGCAGGAAAGAAATCCCTGGCTCTGAATACAAATCAAAAAAATAATGGGTTGGGTAGGGGTTTTTTGAACTATATTTGGAACATAATAAATCCTACTGGGTCATAAGCCAGACGCCAGATGGAGATGATGAATCTTTGAATAACAATGTAGAAAAGGCACAGGTATTCACTAATAAGAAAACTTGGTTTCTGTTTGGAAAAGTGTGAAATTATGTAGGTGTGTCTGCTAATATGATTGACAACAATGAAGCACTTTCTAGTCCATTAGTAACAGCAGACAGTAGACAGCATCTGCTAGGGATTCAACTTTTTAAATCAGTGGGGCAAAATAACTGTGGGGTCTTGTGAAATATGCTTTTGGGGATGACATTTGTTAAACTGCAATGGAAAGCCTGTTCTCTTTCTCCATTTGGGGTAGGACAGAAAGTAAATGAGATCTCTTAAAATAAGCTTAAATACTGAGTAAACCCTGAACACCACACACTTTCCCAAAAAGGATTGGCTGAAAATGTATTTAAATTTTTCAATTCTTAATATATCTACTGAAATAGATACACTGTGGTAGTCCCACAAAGCTGTTGTGCCTTTTTCCAGGAAAGGCAAGCAAGACAACCTCCTGTAAATGATTAATCTGACAGAAAACACCAGAAATGAACAAGATAGGAAAAAAAAATCATCACAAAACATCCCAAACTGATAAAGCACCAAAGAATGTAAAAATACTCAATATGCAAAATCTGTCTTGTGATGTAAACTTATTTTCAGTATTTGAGATTGCAATTTTGATGGATAAAGGTAACTGTGTATACATAATATAGTTGCCTTCAATGTTGTGATAGGAAAATAGCACTATTCATATCTATAAAGCCCATGTGAAATGAATTAAGAGCTAGCTAGTTGACAGATCTGAAAAGTAGTTGTCACTGGGGGTGTTTTCTAGCAGAATCTTGAAGAGATAAATAATAGGTCTAACATTATTTAGTATTCCTTCAGTAGTCCAAACTAAATATAAAATCACTTAAGTGACTTTATAAAGTCACTTATAAAGCTTGGTGGACAGCTAAACTACCAAGGTCAAGGAACCATTTAGACTGAGAGGTAAATTAAGCCTATTGAAAGAAAAAAAATATTTTAATGCAAAATTACTTAGTAACAAATAATCCAGGAAATGCATACATGAAGGGGTAGGAGTAGAAGGAGGCTACTTCGAGGAGACAATATGAAAAAGATTGTGATCAGAGCGAATAAATAATTCAGCACAATCTCTATGTGTGATGTGGCAAATGAGGCTGCAATGTGGTCTGTGATTGTAGAATCAAGGTAGCAGTGAGAAAACGAAAAAAGGTCTCCCTTTTCTAGCCTTGTGTAGGACAGTGATTTTAACAATATTGGAATACTGTGTCTGGTTTTGGGGCCCAGCTTTTTATGGAGAACAATTCAATTTCAGAAAGATGAAACCTATAATTAACTTCCAAGAAGGGCTCAGAGAAATGCATAAAATGACACTTTTAAATAAATAGATCGAAAACTTGTGATTATAGTGTGTTAATACTTTCATGGGAAGAAAATGTAGGATATGCTACATCAAAAAATGTTAAGAAAAATTAATAATTTGAAACTGAAGCTAGGTAAACTCAAAAAAACCTTTTGCACGGGGTCATGATTACTGATTACAGCAAACTAAAACCAGAATGAGTATTTTCTTCATCTCTTGGTTTCTTGGTGCCTGGATTTACAGATTCACAGATTCACAGATTCACAGATTCACAGATTCACAGATTGGTAGGGGTTGGAAGGGATCTCTAGAGATCATCTAGTCCAACCCCCCCTGCTAAAGCAGGATCACCTACAGCAGGTTGCACAGGACGGCATCCAGGCGAGTTTTTAATATCTCCAGAGAAGGAGACTCCACAACCTCTCTGGGCAGCCTGTTCCACTGCTCGGTCACCCTCAAAGTGAAGAAGTTTTTCCTTCATATTCAGATGGAAATTCCTGTGTTCCAGTTTGTGCCTGTTGCCCCTTGTCCTGTTGCAGAGCACCACTGAAAAGAGACCGGCCCTTTCCTCGAGACACCCACCCTTTAGATATTTATAAGCATTGATAAGATCCGGTCTCAGCCTTCTCTTCTCCAGGCTAAACAGACCCAGCTCTCTCAGCCTTTCCTCACACAAGAGATGCTCCAGTCCCCTAATCATCTTTGTAGCCCTCCACTGGACTCTCTCCAGTAGGTCCCTGTCTTTCTTGAACTGGGGAGCCCAGAACTGGACACAGAACTCCAGATGTGGCCTCACCAGGGCAGCGTAGAGGGGGAGGATAACCTCCCTCAACCTGTTGGCCACACTCTTCTTAATGGACCCCAGGATCCATTGACCTTCTTGGCCATGAGGGCACACTGCTGGCTCATGGAGAGCTTGTTGTCCATCAGGACTCCCATGTCCTTCTCCACAGTGCTGCTTCCCAGCAGGTCAAGCCCTAACCTGTACTGGTGCTTGGGATTGTTCTTCCCCAGGTGCAGGACCCTACAGGAGCCCTTATTGAATTTCATATGGTTCCTTTTTGCCCAGTTCTCTAGTCTGTTCAGGTCTCGCTGAACGGCAGTGCAGCCTTCAGTTGTGTCGGCCACTCCTCCCAGCTTAGTATCATCAGCGAATTTGCTGAGGGTGCACTCTGTCCCCTCACCCAGGTCATTGATGAATATGTTGAATAAGACTGGACCAAGCACTGACCCTTGGGGCACACCACCAGATACCAGCCTCCAACTAGACTCTGTGCCACTTATCACGACCCTCTGAGCCCTGCCATTCAGCCAGTTCTCAACCCTCCTCACTGACCACTCATCCAACCCACACTTCCTAAGCTTGCTAACAAGGATGTTATGAGACATGGCATCAAAAGCCTTGCTGAAGTCAATGCATACAACATCCACTGCTCTCCCTTCATCCATATTTCTTTCATGAAAATCTGCTTCTTTTCTTTTTCTTCCTGTTTCAGGAATAGAAGTGGTTTAGCTTGGGCTTTTGTGGATTTTTTTTCCTTTCTCCTGCATTTTCAGCTGCTATGTTACATGCTGCAGCATATTGTGTCTGATTGCATCAACCACATTGTGTTTTCTGAAGTAAATAATTTATTGTCAAGTTATGTATTATTTAATCCTGAATAGGGCCTTCACATGTGAACACACAGGTGTAAATTTACAATTTACTGTGGTACTGGAAGCTGTATTTGCCAGAAGATATGAAGGAAAAGATGAGTGAATTAATTTTGTCTAATGTTGAACTTACTTGGATATTGACTGAAAAGTTCAAGTTGAACTCCACCATCCACTTAAGACAGATTATGAAATGTTTGTAAAGGCAATGTATTTTCTGCTGTCTAAATACCCACCAATGCTAAGAAACAAAAAAGGAAGCACTCAGAGAATATTTTGAGACCCTCAGCTGCTTACAGTTCATCTAGACTAATGAGGGGCAGGGCAGGAGGCTGTGTTTTTCCTTTTATTTTTAAAATGGTTAATTCTAGTACATTTAAGGCTTAATCCATATCTGGTACTCCACTGAATCATTTCATCATACTAATGTAAACAGTAATATTTGAGGCCTCAAGTTTATACAGATTTACATTATAATATAGATCCTGTTAAGTTATTCTCTGATAATTTTCAGTTTTGCTTTTAATGACTTGTATGTGTGACTTCCAGTGTCATTCACCTGACGGAAACTAGGCCTCAAATAGTTGTTTATAGTGGTACCCAAAGGTTTCCTGGGTTTTGCCTTGGCTGAAAATCAGAATCTCACAACTTTATGCAGTAAAAATTTTGGTTTTGTGAAGAATTCTATAAATGTAATGGGATTAGTTCACTCTGACTTTGATTAAAAGCTATGTTCTGATTCTCTAGGTGGTAAGTTTGCACCTACTACTTCTGATTTCCACTGTATTATTCCTTATAGTTAACAATAAGCAAATTGAGAACTAAGAAGTTTACTTACTAGCTTGATCAGAAACTTCAATACCTTGATAAGTTTAAGTATTGATGCACACACTGCAGTAGTGAATTATGCATGACTAAGAAGTTACATGCGGAGATTGTATAAAGTCTGTACCAGCTGTAACATTGCTCATACTGATGTTCAAAGTCTCTCTTCTTCATTTTGATTTCAATGCCAATATGTTAATGTTCCATTAAGAAATCAAATTAAAAATATATTGCATTATTCCCTTAACAATCTTTGCATGATCCCCTTTTGGCTTCTGCAGGTATATTTATTATTTACAGTTATTTGTGCAATATTTTTGTAGAATATATTCAGCCTATTAGTTGCCTGTAAACCATCTGCTGAGTACTTGCTGTTTGTTGTGCTCGTGTCTATGATCACCAAATTAGCCTTAGTATTGGTTTTGCAAGCAGGTAACAGATGTGTTAAGCAAGAGGATTGCTAATGAAATCTGGATGGTTCCAGTCAACATTTTAGTTGCTGCTATGAATGTCCACTTAGTGTCAAAATATTTACAAATATGATTCTTGAGTCCTTAACTATTAATAGCAAATTAAGTCTGGTGCTTTAAGTTAGAAAAGTAATGCTTTAGTTTAACCATACTATTACCTTGAACTGAAAAGCTAGACCACCTGGTATCAAAACTATTAACTTAAATAACACACGTAATATTTACTTATGGATAAACATAGAAAAGTAAAGAAAGGTGATATTTTGTGATTTAGCACACTGGATTACATTTTCATATGATTAAATATGTTTCATGTGATAGATATAGATATTTTTCTGTATTTACTATAGGCTTACTGTATAAGTCTGGAAGGATATAAGTTATTTCCTTTGTGAACAAGACTTCCAACTATAAAATGGTATTCCACGATTTGCTTTCAGATTTTTAATTTTAAACTTTTACTACAGGTAAAAGTTATTGAGCTCAACAGCAAAACTCTCACAGGTTTCCTGAAGTAAGAATGGGTACAACCTGAAGTGGTTTTATAGTTATATAGTGGTTTGAATGTCCAGGTTTAATTGTGATGCAAACAAGTTAAAAAACCAGTGACTTCTTACTTATAAAAATTACAGCTTCGTAATTTGGCAATTTTAGTTGCCCAGTCACCTTCATATATGATAATTAGAATAATTTGGTTGGGTGTGAAAATTATTTTCCAGAAAACTGTTCGTATATGTTTGCTAACTCATTTACATTAGAGAACAACTTCTCTTTTCAAAATGTCATTATTTGTTAAATTCAATATATTACACATTAAATTGTTTAATTACATAAAAAATAGATTCAACATGATATGAACTTAGAATTATAGGATAAGAGTCCAGTAGTTAAGCACTGTAGTTCCATAAAAAGTATGTACTCAAGGAAAAAGGAACAAGTAAGAGTTCCTGCTGAAGAACTGTAAAACTGCATTGAAAAATATTTCCCTAAAGTAGAATTTTACATCTTACTGCAAACTTTTGAAACTAATATTATTTAGCTTCAGCCTTTACATATTAAAAAAATTAAACCTTTGACATTTTTGTTATTACTGAAATGCTTGAATTTTATTCTTCCTATGTAAAATATCAAAATTTTCTAAGTTTAAAAAAAAATTAGCAATAAATTCCTCTATATTCTGAACTATTTTATGTACTTTTGTAGTGGTTTAACCTTGGCTGGATGCCAGGTGTCCACCAAGCTGCTCTATCACTCCCCTCCTCAGCAAGGCAGGGAGGGGAGAAAATTTAAATGGGGGAAAAAACCAACCCCAAACTCGTGGGTGAAGATAAGGGCAGTTTAATGTAGCTAAAGCAAAAGGCCGCACGCAGAAGCAAAGCAAAAAGCAAAGATTATTCTCTACTTCCCATCAGCAGGCAATGTCCGGCCACTTCCTGGGAAGCAGGGCTTCAGTACGCATACTCCTTCCTCTGGAAGACAAATGTAAAAAAAACAAATGCCCCCACTCCGTTCCTCCCCCTATCTCTCAGTTTCTTATTGCTGATCAGACGTCATATGGTATGGAATATCCTCTTGGTCAGTTTGGGCAGCTGTCCTGGCTGTGTCCACTCCCAAGATCTTCCCCACCCCCCAGCCTGCTGCTGAGAGGGGGGGAAGAAATGTTGGAGAGACAGCCTTGGTGTGTGCTGGCACTGCTCAGTAGCAGCCAAAACACTGGTGTGTTACCAACACCTTGCTCGCTACCAATACACAGCACAGCACCATGAGGGCTGCTGTGGAGAGAATTAACTCCATCTCAGCCAGACCCAATACAATCTCCACCCCTTATTCCACACCATTTGTTTCATGCTCAAGCCCCCCACACTTTAAAACATTTAGATATTTTATAGCCATTTAATTGTATTTAATTCTTATTAACTACTATCCCCAGTCCTTTCACAGATAGATGTTACTCTCCCATTCCATGAGCTTCCTCTGCTCCTCCAGATGTTCATAAACAGGCTATAACTTGGGCCCAATCCATCAGGATGGATGTTCAGGACAGGAGCAGCAGTATGTTCAGTTGTTGGGCACCAACACCGGCTTGCTTTGGGTTGTTGTTGAATTCGTCCAGCTCCTTGCGAAACTCGTTCTTTGTTGGTTCAGGTCATTCCTTCTACATTACTTCCTAGAACATACAACTCACATTACCGATTATTTTTTCCCCAAGGTTAAATCTCCTTGAGGCACACACTGGGTCTCTCCATCCTTCCACATTACCCACCAAGTACACCCAGGTCCTTGAGCGAAGACAATCCCAGGAATGCCAGGCCACTCTCCATCATATGTGAGAAGTCCTGGCAGTCCGGCGAAGTTCCCACTGACTGGAAGAGGGGGAACATAACCCCCATTTTTAAAAAGGGAAAAAAGGAAGACCTGGGAAACTACAGGCTGGTCAGTCTCACTTCTGTGCCTGGCAAGACTATGGAGCGGACCCTCCTGGAGACTATGATCAGGGACATGGAAGATAAGGAGGTAATTGGTGACAGCCAACATGGCTTCACTAAGGGCAAACTGCCTGACAAACTTGGTGGCCTTCTATGATGGGGCTACAGCATCGGTAGATAAGGGAAGGGCAAGGGAAGGGCAACTGATGTCATCCACCTGGACTTGTGCAAGGCATTTGACACTGTCCCACACAACATCCTTGTCTCTAAATTGGAGAGACATGGATTCGATGAATGGACCACTTGGTGGATAAGGAATTGGCTGGATGGTCGCAATCAAAGAGTTGTGATCAACGGCTCAATGTCCAAGTGGAGAACGGTGACGAGTGGTGTTCCTCAGGGGTCAGTACTGGGACAGGCACTGTTCAACATATTTGTTGGCGACATGGACAGTGGGATCAAGTTACCCCTCAGCAAGTTTGCCGACAACACCAAGCTGTGTGGTGTGGTCGACATGCTCGAGGGAAGGGATGCCATCCAGAGGGACCTTGACAGTCTGGAGAGGTGGGCCCGTGCGAACCTCATAAAGTTCAACAAGGCCAAGTGCAAGGTCCTGCACATGGGTCGGGGCAATCCCAAGCATGACTATAGGCTGGTCAGGGAATGGATTGAGGGCAGCCCCGAGGAGAAGGACTTGGGGGTATTGATTGATGAGAAGCTCAACATGAGCCGGCAGTGTGCGCTTGCAGCCCAGAAAGCCAAGCATGTCCTGGGCTGCATCAAAAGAGGCGTGACCAGCAGGTCAAGGGAGGTGATCCTGCCCCTCTACTCTGCTCTTGTGAGACCCCACCTGGAGTACTGCATCCAGCTCTGGGGTCCCCAGTACAAGAGAGACATGGAGCTGTTGGGGAGAGTCCAGAGGAAGGCCACGAAGCTGATCAGAGGGATGGAGCACCTCTCCTATGAGGACAGGCTGAGAGAGTTGGGATTGTTCAGCCTGGAGAAAAGGCAGCTCCGGCGTGATCTAATTGCAGCCTTCCAATACCTGAAGGGGCCTACAGGAAAGATGGTGAGGGACTGTTTATCAGGGAGTGTAGTGACAGGACAAGGGGTAATGGGTTTAAGCTGAAGGAGGGTCGATTTAGATTAGATGTCAGAAAGAAATTCTTCCCTGTGAGGGTGGTGAGGCACTGGAACAGGTTTCCCAGAGGAGTTGTGGATGCCCCATCCCTGAAAGTGTTCAAGGCCAGGTTGGATGGGGCATTGGGCAACGTGGTCTAGTGGAGGGTGTCCCTGTCTGTGGTAGGGGGGTTGGAACTAGATGGTCTTTGAGGTCCCTTCCAACCCAAACCATTCTATAATTCTATGATTCTATGAACGGGTTTGCCTTTTCCCATGGGAGGAGCAGTCCACACCACCTTCCCCAGCCACCTTCCCATGTGTACTACAGGGACCTTATCTCCTTCCACAGTATGTAGAGGTTTTGTTAGGGCAGGACTGGGACGGTTAGCAGATCCTCTGGTATTAATCAGCCACGTATTGGGCTTGTGTGGCAAGGTTGTGGTAGCGGGAGGGCTACAGGGGTGGCTTCTGTGAGAAGCTGCTAGAAGCTTCCCCTGTGTCTGACAGAGCCAATGCCAGCCGGCTCCAAGACAGACCTACTGCTGGCCAAGGCCAAGCCAATCAGCGCCTCTGAGATAATATATTTAAGAAAGAAAAAAAAAAGTTAGAGAGCACTTTTGCAGCCAGAGAGAGGAGTGACAAGATGTAAGAAACTCTGCAGACACCAAGGTCAGTGCAGAAGAGGGGGAGGAGGTTCTCCAGGTGCCAGAGCAGAGATCCACCTGCAGCCCGTGGTGAAGACCATGGTGAAGCAGGCTGTCCCCCTGCAGCCCATGGAGGAAGGATGAGGGGGTGTAGAGATTCCACCTGCACCCCATGGTGGACCCCATGCTGGAGCAGGTGGAGACACCTGAAGGAGGCTGTGAGCCTGTGGGAAGCCCATGCTGGTTGTCCTGGCAGGACCTGTGGCCCCATGGAGAGAGGAGCCCCTGCCAGAGCAGGTTTGCTGACAGGACTTGTGACCCCGTGGGGGACCCCACGCTGGAGCAGTTTGCTCCTGAAGGTCTGCACCCTGTGGAAGAGACCCACGCTGGAGCAGTTTGTGAAGGACTGTAGCCCATGGGAAGGACTCACGTTGGAGAAGTTCGTGAAGGACTGTCTCACATGAGAGGGACTCCATGCTGGAGCAGGGGAACGATGAGAGGAGTCCTCCCCCTGAGGATGAAGAAGTGGCAAAACCAACATGTGATGAACTGACCGTAACCCCCATTCCCCGTCCCCCTGTGCCGCTGAGGGGGGAGGAGGTTGAAGCCGGGAGTGAAATTGAGTCTGGGAAGATGGGGGGGGGGGGGTGGGAGGAGGTGTTGTAAGATTTGATTTTATTTGTCATTCCTCCACTCTGTTTTGCCTAGTAATAAAGTAGATGAATTCCCTCTCTAAGTTTGGTCTGTTTTGCTCGTGACGATAATTAGTGAGTGATCTCTCCCTGTCCTTATCTCGACTCACAAGCGTTTTTTTATACCTTTTCGTTCCTGTCTAGTGAAGGAGAGGGAGTGGTAGAGCGGCTCTGGTGGGCACCTGGCCTCCAGACAGGGTCAACCCACCACAACTTTTGACTTCCATAGTGTTTCTATACTGCTCATTTTGGAGATTATTATGACATTATGATGTTATGTTTATGTGTTCAAAACTAGAAAATATAAATTTTTATTTGATTGTATGTATTAACCAAATATTATATTACAATACATGGATATTATGCTACTACAATAAAACGACATTGTAAGTTAAAGGCCATCTTAGGTTACCTGATAATATTTTGGATGGGATGTGGCTTTATGAAAACAAGTACGCTCACTGTCTTCAGCATTGACCTGATCTTAAAAATATTTACCATACCCAGGGTTCTAATATTTGAAGTGGTATTTATACAAATACAAATATGTACAAACCTGTACAGCTGAGAGAACATTTGTTAGACTGGAGTATCTCTCTGACTCAGTCAACTTTCTGCTACAGATCCTTTACAAAGGTGTTTTCAGAGTGCCATGGCAATCCCAACTCTATGTAGGTGGTTTAAGACTTTTTTTTTTTTAAAAACTATCACTAAATAAGCATCTGTGAGAGAGAAAATAAAATGGTTTAGTGCTATCAATTGATTTTATTATCCCATTCAGAAGACAGGAAATTATTTGACAGAACTATAAAGCAAGCAGAAGTAGATATTACTACCACCCTTTAGAACAGTACCCCGAGAAAGGACATGGTGCTATTAAAGTGGTGCCAGCTTTCCTGAATGCCAAAGGCCAGACAAGGTCCTTCTGAAAATATCACACAAAACTTCCTATTCAAAACAGTGAATTTCATGGAAAAGTAAGTCCACTAAAGTATAAACAATATTACACAAAAGATGACGGACATAACTTGCTAAGGGACAGTAATATCACTGCTTTATAGTGATGTCTGGAATTTAATTTTGCCTAATTCTAATGAATTATTGAGAAGAAATGAATATGCGACTACAATTTCAACTCCCATATGACCATATATCATCTTTCCTTAATTATACTTAGATGGTATCTGATGTGAACAATTATTCACTTTTGTCATCATCGTTCATATAAAATCTTGTAGAGAAGTGACTAGGAAAGCAACTTTCTTGAAACAGGTGGTAATCTGAAGCTTTACATTAAATGAGCATAGAACTTAATTTCAGCTGAATTTTGACGACACTATTCAGCTGTCTTTTTGTCCAGAATTTGCTAGCCTTATACAGATAGTAGTGGATTGAGCAGGATACGGTAGTACTGGATAGAGCAGGATAATCTTGAGACTAAAACATATCTCAGCCTAAACCAGCCAGACTGATGGCAGTCCATTATAGTAATGCTAATTATATTTGTTATTTTGATATCTCTCATGAAATACAGCTAATTTTGGTCAGTCATGCTTGGCCAACTTGATAGTCTTCTACAACAAAATGACTGGCCGAGTGGACAAGGGAGAGTGTTGAATACTGCTTATCTTGACTGTAGCAAGGTTTTTGATGCTGTGTCCCATAACATCCTCATAGGCTAGCTGATGAAGTACGGGCTAGGTAAGTGAGGTGAGGTGAGTTGAGGTGAGTTAGGCGGATTGAAACTGGCTGTGACTAGCAGTGCACCCCAAGGAAGATAGTGGGGCCACTACTGTTTAATGTCTTCATTAATGACTTGGATGATGGGGCATAGTGTACCCTCAGCAAGTTTCCAGAGGATGCAAAACTGAGTCGAGTGAATAATACACCACACAGCTGTGCTGCCATTCAGAAGGTATTTGACAGGATGGAGAAATGGGCTGACAGAAACCTCAAGGTCAACAAAGGGAAATGCAAAGTCCTGTAACCTGGGGAGGAATAAACCCATGCACAAGGCCAGGCTAGGGGCTCACCAGCTGGAAACCAGTTTGGCAGAGAAGGACTTTGGGGTCTTGGCAGATGACGAGCTGACCACAAACAAGAAATGTGCCCTTGGAGCAAAGAAGTATAACAGCCTCCTGGACAGCATTAGGCAGAGCACTGACAGCAGGTCAAGGGTGATGATTCTTCTCTTCTACTCAGCACTACTGAGACATGTCTGGAGTGCTGAGTTCCGATCTGGGCTCCCCAGTACAAAAGAGACATGGACATACTGGAGCAAGTCTGGCAAAGGGCCACAAAGACAATTAAGGGACTGAAGCATCTCTCATATGAGGAGAGGCTGAGAGAGCTGGGACTATTCAGCCTGAAGAAAAGGCTCAGGGGGAAATCTTACCAATGTGTATAAATGCCTGATGGAGGGAGTGAAAAATGTGGAGCTAGACTCCTCTCAGTGGTGTCCAGCAAAAGGACAAGAGGCAATGGGCACAATCAAAACACAGTTAAAATTCCATTCAAGACTAAGGAAAAAAAATTACCGTGAGAGTCTAGCTGGAAAAGGTCTCCATCTGTGGAGATATTTAAAACACAACTGCACACAGTTCTGAGCAACCTCTTGTAGCTGACCCTGCTCTGAGCTGGAGGTTTGAGCTAGACAATCTCCAGAGGTGTCTTACAGGCTCATTCACATATGATTCTGTGTATTTCTAAACTTAAATTAAATTATTTCTTTCAGACTGTAATTATATTAAAAAGCCAAGATCTTCAAAAGGTTAGAAAAATGTTGAGCTGATTATTCCCTGAAGTAGATACTAAAACAATATTTGTAGTAACTCAGATGGTCTAAAATTTGGTCTTCTGTTTCACAAGACATGTTAATAATCTGATATGGTTTCTACCTTCCAGAGACAGGGCACCTTGCCTCTCTCTTCCAGTGAGAATCTTTAATTGCAGACTTTTTTCCTGAGCCTATGTCTTTGAGAGTCCTTTAATTGGTTATAGTGGGAGGATTACACCAGGAAAGAATGGCCCAGAGATGATACCATCAGTTTTTGGTTGGGAACTGGGATTTATTTATCAGGGGAGAACTGGCCCTTTTTGATGATGTGAATCAGCTGTCGAGGAATGCCACTGTATACAAATATTCATTGTATACAAATATTATATACAAATACAATCCTTTTTTAATTTCATATAAAGATGTTAAAAGTGGCAAAGCTGCCTGTAGATAAATTGGCTTATTGGACACCAGATCTGTTTTGCTTTGTTGTCCTGCCTTATTACAAATTAATTACTATCTTTATCCAACTAGCAAACTCCTCTGTAGGCTCTGAGGACTGGGCAACTGTTCCCCTGCTCATCTTTACTATTTCTCTCCACAACAGGTTTTAGTCATTGTGGGAAAGTTGATTTAGCCATCTGCCCTAAGCCATGTTCAAACTATAAAACTTTTTCAAGGAAATCCCCACCATTGCCAGATGTCCAGAAGCAAGATCAATGTTGGGAACTCTGAGCTAACCTAGGCATCTCTTATAACATAGACTTTATTCAACAGAGTATTTTCCTGGTGTTTTTCAGAAAGCTGGTGTTTTTCAGAAAGCTGCAGGCTCTTCCTTACAAGCTCTCTGGAAACCAGGTAGATGCAGTTTAGCACTGGGCTTGCCCCAGGCTGATAAGTCCTGCAGAGAGTCAGCACATAACATCTCAGCCCTGGGACTGCTTGTCTGGGTTTGTTAACATGCAAACTGCATTCACATAGCTTCCTGTTTGCTTTACGCTGTGACCCATACTCTCAGAAAGAGCCTAAATGTGCTAAATTCTCAATGTTGCTAATGCCAGCGGAGTGGAACTGCACTTAAGGGTTGGTGTGAAATTTCCCCAGGGTTAACAAATACTTAGTCCATGACTGCATGGGCAAGTATTTTAAGTCTATTGGCATAAACTACTTTGTCAGTGCACACAAACAATCTGAAAGAAGTTAGGCAAAAGAAAAGGACTTCTGAAATGCAGGAGCTGTTTCAGTCTGATCTTACTAGTAGCCAGTGGGATGCCCCAAAACCCACCAAAGGCTGAGAGAGCTAACAAAGGCAAAAGAACATTCCTGGGTGGTGTCCCAGTGCTGTTCTGAAGTTAAACTGTGGCATAAAGAAACCCCAGAGAAAGACAAGACTCCAACCAGAGCTTATCAGGGCAAAGGCACAGAATGAGCAGTTGGGCCAGATTGTCCTCAAGGAAAATCTTCAGCTGGGCCTCAATTTTCCACCAAGAAGCCTTGAGCTGTGCTGAAGAGATAGACAAGATCTGTCTCGTAGTTAGAAATTTTAGAGGTAACCCACATCCATGGTCTTTGCCACTATTGCAGTGCTCCAGTAAATGGAGAACGAGAACCCTGCTTATTCATCCTGCATGTCACAGTATCTGAGTTTTAATATTGCCTGTTTCATTAATGCTTGTTATTTAATAGCTGGCATCTGGTTAGAAGTTTTCCATATATGTACTGCATTTTCTGGCAAATTTTGCTAAAGTAGAATTCAGATTTCTTCATTGTTTTCAGTCCTGCATTTTCCTGCTTTCCTCTGGTTCCCAAAGAGTTCCCTATAATGGTGCTCAAGGCTAAAGGTAAACTGCTACAAATGGTTTTGCATTTCATTTTCACTTATTCCTACATCTAGTTCCACTTTCTCCAGCGCTCTCCCATGTAGCTTGATTTTCCTTAATTCCTCAATCCCTTTGCATGACCATTCTTTCCTTTAAGGAAATGTAACCTTTAAGACAAAACCAATATATCCAAGGCAGTATTACTTTAGAAAGGTGGCAATAAACATGCTGCTAACACCTTCAGAATAAAAGTACAGCTTGATCATTGCACTGAGCTATTTAGACTTTCATATGCATTAAATTAAACAAAGAATGGTGGTTCTTTTAGGAGTTTCATGTTATAGAGCCTGGGAAATATAGAGAGTGCTCTGCTTCTGTTAATGATGGTTTGGTGTATTATATTGGTCTCTGCCATTGAGATTGTATTCTTATTCTCAAGAAGTATTGAAAGGATCCTATAATTAGCTAGGGAAGCTGATTAAGCTTTTTAAACAAAGAAATGTAGGCATATTCTTTTGCCTTTGACTACACCTGTATAAGTACATATTCTCAACAGCATTTTATGTTAATCACATCAAAACAGGTTTCAGTTACAGTTTTTCTAGATCTAAAAAGCAGCTGGGCTGTTTGATTTCTTACATCTTCTCCAGTATTCTCCTTTTCTCTTATTCTCAGTTATTTATTGCTTTTCATTACTAACCATTATGTGCCTCCAGAATAATTTTCATGCTCATGTCTTCTGCTAGTAATTTCTTATCAAATCTTCAGCCCTGTAATTCTATAAAATGCCTTCTTTTTCATAACAATATGCTAATTCATGTTCAAAGAATTGTACCCTGCAATCCATTTCATAGTTCCCCATAAGCATTTTCTATTGATTCAATCAACTTGTTTTTCATCACCTAGCAACCTCCAAATTCAGAAAACAGAAGTGAATCTCTGCAACAGATATTTTATTAATTTTCAGCTCATTGTCATAGACATTTTATAGTGTCCTCAGCTGAAATTAGAAAGTTGTATTTTGACTTTGAATAATATATTTATCAGGGAAGATTTTATTCCGCTGGGGTTATGGTGCATCAAATGAATTTGTTTGCAGTTCAGCAGCCACCTGAGATATTCATTGAAAGTTCAGAACATCTGTGTTTCTCATCAGATTTAGCTGATAGCACATTTGGATTCATTCAGAACAACCCAAAGAAAGCAACAATGTATTTATTCTTAATCAGGCTACGCATTTAAGGGAAACTTGAATTCATAATGTTGGTATTCAGAATTCACACAGTATATGGAAGAAAGATGAAAAAGAAGAATAAGATCTTGGAAAACAGAACAAAAGTCCTTTATTACTCAGCACCAGCTTTATATAGGGTCTTTTGTGGAATTATATTGCAAGTTTAAAGGCAATGCGGCAAGCTTGTAAGGTAGATGCAGCAAGTTATGAAGCTGGTTGCAGAATTATGACCTTCATATGGAATTTTAAAAATCCCAATGGAATTTTATGGTAGGGAAAGAACTCTTTAATCAAGGCCATGGCTCCATTTTCATTTTAAGGTACTAAGTTTTGTAGATTTTGCACACTTTGCCAATTATATAGTTGTCAGATAATTTAGTAGGGGCTATTTTAATACAGCCATACTGACCTTCTGCAGCAGAATTCACAAGATTACAGCATCCAATTTCCTGTAATACATACACGTAGAAAGAGCAGACACATGAATAGGGGTCATGAGAATGGTGCACCAAAACAATTTCTAAGACGTGCTAGAAGGAACAGATCTGAAATCCGAACTCTTTCACAAATCTGAGTGTGCATGAGATTTGAACTGGCAGATTGTAACAGCTACAGTTGTGTAGGTGCCTCTGTGGATTTAGTTGACTTTCTCAACTTTCTGTTGAAAAATAACTGAGTGTGGGTTTAGAGCCCTATCACTCTGGCAGAGGAAACTTTAGTTTTATATCTCCATTAGCCTTAAGTGGTCCAAATCTACATCCATCTGTCTCTCCCCAGTCCTAGATTTGATGGGCTACATTAGAAGGGAAATTTCTTTTAGCTGCTTTTTGAGAAAGTGACACTGAGGTGGAAAAATACCTCTAACTAGTGGTCCATCTCAAGAATCATAGAATAGTTTGGGTTGGAAGGGACCCCATAGACCATCTAGTTCCAACCCCCCTGCCATGGGCAGGGACACCCTCCACTAGACCACGTTGCCCAAAGCCTCATCCAACCTGGCCTTGAACACTTCCAGGGAGGGGGCATCCACAACTCCTCTGGGCAACCTGTTCCAGTGCTTCACCACCCTCACAGTAAAGAATTTTATTCCTAACATCTAATCTAAATCGACCCTCCTTCAGCTTAAACCCATTACCCCTTGTCCTATCATTACATGTCCTTGTAAGCAGTCCCTCTCCAGATTTCTTGTAGGGTCCCTTTAGGTAGTGGAAGGATGCTAGAAGGTGTCCCCAGAGCCTTCTTTTCTCCAGGCTGAACAACCCCAACTCTCTCACAGCCTGTCCTCGTAGGAGAGGTGCTCCAGCCCTCTGATCATCTTCGTGACCCTCCTCTGGAGTCACTCTACCAGGTCGATGTCCCTCTCATGTTGAGACCCCAGAGCTGGACACAGTACTCCAGGTGGATCTCACAAGAGCAGAATAGAGGGGCAGAATCACCTCCCTTGACCTGCTGGTCGTGCTTCTTTTGATGCTGAAGTTTTTTCACTTTTCTGCCATTCAACCAAAAAAAGAGGGAAAGAAAAAAGGGCAGGAGGGGGGAAAGAATTACAGAAATCAGCAGAAAGTGACAAGAATGTGTATATATATATATTTAATGGTAATTTAAGGTTTTAGGTACTTATTTCTATTTAAATATTGTTTTCAAGCTCCTAGTTCTTCAGTTACCCCATCTATGTTGGCTTTTATAAGAGCAAGATTTATGGGGCTGAAATATTCCCAGACTTGGGAGAGGATGTGGTCAGATGCACAGTTGCAGCTGAGTCAGGCTAAGGGATTATGTCCCTCAGGCTCCCCATCCTCTCCCCAGCCTACATCCCTGGTCCACTCACAGACTTACACCTGTTATACTCCCTCTGTAGCTCAGCTCTACAAAAACAGTCTCGGTTTTAACAAAAGCCAGCCAAAAGGCTCCTATTGACAGCATTTATGCTAGCTCAGAGTGTTTTGACAGGAGCAGATAAGGCAGTGACTACATTGCAGGCTCTGGCTGTCTGAGATGATGTTTTCACCCAGAGCACAGAGACGGTTGGGGAGGTGGCCTGGGGACAGCAGCACTGCACCTGACTCAGCAGCCACCAGGACAGCATGCCTAGCTTCCAGCAGTGACTTTTATATTTTTTTCCAGTTTTTTTTGGCTTTACCAGTGGTTGTAACAATTGTGTCTCAAGCAGACATAATAGCGATTTCTGGCATGAATCAAAATAGCTGTTGTTGTGGCTGCCAGTTTGTGTGGTCTCTGAAATCTCAATAAAAGACAGCATTTTTGAAAGGTCAGTTCCACACTGAGAAAAGAATGTGGATCATACGATGAAAGTGACTGACTTTGTATCTTTGCTGTATGATGTTAATCAACGCTCCAGAATTTATTAATTTTTACTTTAAAAATAAAAAAATCCTCTCAGTAATGTGTCTGCCTGCCAGTTTTTTATTTAGTATTTGGATGGAATAGGATTCTAGCATGATCAAAGGTCTTCATCCTTTTTCACTTTTTTGACAGAATGAAAAAGTTGTAGTCATTGACAGCATCTTTATTTCACCCAGGGAATGCATTTGAATGAAGGTAACACCTAATTCTAGCACAAATAAGCACCCATCATCCATCACAAAATTGAAAAAAAAACCCTGATTCTTCATCTGTTTGTTTTTGCTTGTTTGTTTTTCATATTCCCAGTCTGTCAGTTAGTGGTGATAGGACTAAATAGAGGCAAGTAAGGAAAGCAAATTTATCTGTGAAGCCCTGTCAGTGAACTTTCTTTTTTTTCATCCGAACAATATATGTACTGTCACGCATCTGCAGGTTCACTATTAATTCCACCTTTTTTGCCTGACTGAATTCATTGCATCATTCAAAAAAAAAAAAAAAAAAGATGGACAGGTCATATAGGTGAACCAATATACACAGTTCATATATGGACTATAATATATAAAGCATAAATTGCAGAATCGGTAAGCTACATTACAAATTTTTTTAACCTTTCTAAATAAGATCACACTGTGAAACTTTTGTGCACATTGAAAAATCAGAAAGGACAATATTTGGACAATTTCAGTCAGCATCTAATATTTTTCAGATTTTTTTAATATTACTTACTAAAAAGATATCTGTGGTAGTTTCACAAGCAAACAATTCTCTATGTTTTCAGAGGAGAAGTTGATAGTATTTTTCGTATTTGTTGCATTGTGGGAAATGTGGTCTTTTAAAGTAAATTCTTTGAAGAAAAATGTGAGGATGTTTCATTACCACATTATTCACTCTTAAGGCACATCAAATTTCGGTGATATGGAAACAGGAAGAATAAATACAACTTTGGGGTTTTTTTTTCCCCCACTAGAACCAAACAGAACATTTGGCTATATCCTATTTTCCGAAGAAGAGCCATCTGTTCTTAGAGTCGGGTGGGTTTGCATCACTGGTCTCTTTTGGGATGAGCTGCTAGCTGATCTGAAAAAAGTCAGGTAAAGTCCATCAGGATTGTTTGAGTGATATTTCCTAAGAAAAGATTCAACTGGGTACTATGATTTTGTTCATAATCCCTGTAAATGCCTAATCACAGGAGACTCAACTGAATCACTGGATCAGAGACAATGTCTTAGCTCCATGTCCAGACCTTTTCTTGTCAATGAGTTTACTGATGTGCTTCTTTTCACATTGACCTCTTAGCTTGTGTTTACTTTCTATCTCCACCAAGAATATTGTCTTTTCTTCAGTAATATACTTCCCTTCTGAGGTGGTCAGAAAGCAAGAAGAAATAAAGTTATATCGTAGTTTTATGTTATTCCTATACTCTGCTGTTTAATAATGTCTTAACTTGAATTTCTACTTTCTGAATGTTTATTTCCCAGGTGTCTTAAGAAAGTTTTTTTTCTTACTGTTTGGGCGAAGAATTTTGAAAGGAAAATGTGTTTGCTCTAATGACTCAGATTCATGAAATATGCTGTTCTTCCTTAGATCCTGGTTCTGCAAATGCACACACACATGCACAAAATTTTCATCTACTGTTTTTGCTCTTACTAGAACTGTTACATGTAGGTTTATGTCCACACTTGAGCTCATGCAGAAACAAAGACTCCTCTCCCTCCCCTCTCACCTGAGACAATGTCATTGCATAGTGATAACAGAAGTGGGGCTTCTGAAATTTGTCAATTTCTGGACAAAGCAGAAATCTTGCTCTTGGCAAGTTGTCATCTTTACAGATTCTCTGTTAGATTTCAACAAGTCTTGGCTAAATCTGCAAGTTCTGTGGTATGAGATGCTGCCTAAATTAGCCTGGCAGGTACAACAGATGTGTTCATCAGAGGTTTTTTATTTTCTGTAGCAAATTATGGCATGCTAGTGTGAGATGCTATAGAGAAATGTGCCTATTTAATGACTAAAACAATTCAAATTTACACAAGATTGATTAAAACTTTGATCTATTGGCAAGTAAAAGAATATAATTAATAACCTTCTGCAGGTCATTTCTTCAATTGCCTAACTTGTTCTAAGTATTTTACCTTCTTTGGCTCTCACTGTGTGTGTTTTTGCTGGCAGCTATATATTGTATAGGATTTCTACATGGAACTCGAAGGATTGGATGGATTTTATCTGCTGTTCACCATACAATAGTTTACAACAAAACTAGTAGAACCTTGTTAAATGTTCATAAAAAATAACCATTTCTGATTAAATGAAAAAATCCCCTTGATCTCAGTAGTAGAATATATGGTGTCAATAAATAGTGTCTCACGTCTCCTAAAGTTGCATAGATAATGATAGGTAAACTGAACTTTAATCTCTAGGGTGACATTCTATCACTTTTGTATAGTACTCTACATTTTTGTTATGATTATCATTAATAATATGAATGCTTAAACCAGAATTTCAATTGAAAATGTTCACAGTGCATATAAAAGACATGTTATTGAAAGCTGGAGAGGGACTTTTTACAAGGGCATGTAGTGATAGAACAAGGGGTAATGCTTTTAAGCTGAAATAGTGTAGATCAGATGTAAGGAAAAAAATTCTTTACTGTGAGAGTGGTGAGGCACTGGAACAGGTTGCCCAGAGAGGTTGTGGATGCCCCATCCCTGGAAGTGTTCAAGGCCAGGTTGGATGAGGCTTTGGGCAACCTGGTCTAGTGGAGGGTGTCCCTGCCCATGGCAGGGGAGTTGGAACTAGATGATCTTTAAGGTCCCTTCCAACCCAAACCATTCTGCGATTTTATGATTATGTGGAAGTCACATTTTTGAAGCAAAATGAAATAATGACTAGGATTATAATTGGACTTAACAGTCGTCTGGGTGATTGTGGCCAAACCCATTTTGTAGCTATGCAAAGCATGGCAGATGGTCCCTTCTGATTTCACAGCATCTCACAAAGCACAGTATAACCTCCTTAACTGATGCTTTACTAATCCTTACTCTTTATGAATCTGCACAAAAAAATTGGCAGTGTTTTCACTTCCACTGAGAAAGATTTAAGATTAGGAAAAAGTGCTGAGAGAGTGTTTCATGTATGGCTGAGATGTCATTATTTTTAGAATATGTACTTAGTAGAATAAAGTACAATATTAGATAGCTGACATGTGACATATGTCCTTATTTTCTGTTCTGCTTTCATGCCTGATGAATTTCTAAGCTTGGTACAAGACGGACAACATGGTAGGTACTGAAAGTATACGACTTTACCCCACAGAATTCTTCATTTCTTATTGCTGAACCTATGCATAAACTGGTCAACAAGCTTTTGGGGTTTTATAGCTTTGTATGGAGTTGTGGTGCATGAGCTACATAGTGCATCTGCTTAATCATAAATTACTGTTAAAATTATTCATGAGATATTGTTCTTTTTTAAATTTACAGTAAAAACTATTTCTAGACAATTGTGGGTGAAAGATGGTTCTTCAGTTAGGAATCTCACTTATTGTAGTGATTTTTTTTTTATGGATATGATTTTTTTTTCCCCCACAGGTATATTTGGATATTTGAAATGGTTATGTTTAGGACTTCTAAACTCCATTTTATTATGGGATTAATCTGGAATTCTGAGAATTTGTTAGGGCTTTCATTTAAAATTAGAAGGCACAGCTGAGTACAGCTTGGATTGAAATCACTAGTCTGTTTCAATTTCAAGAACTGTCCCTTACTATAGGGATACATACACTACAAAGTGATGTCAGATTATAGTCAGATGAACCTGTCTGGTTCACCTACTTTCATAGACCCTCTGGTCCACCTACTGCTTCATGCATTTTTACTGCACAAATGCACTCAGGAATTGTATGCTGGATTTCAAACATTAAATAGAACTTAAGCTGCAACCACTTGTAGTTGCATAGTTTTGTGGGGAAAAAAATAATCAAGGTGTCATGAAGACAGTGTTATCTAAACGGCAGAAAATATGAGCATTGCTATTTGTTTTAGTCAAAAGCAATTAATACTGCTTTGTAAAACCTGTTACCAACTAAAAACGTGCATTATATGAATATTTACCAAATATATTAATAAAGAAAAGCTCTCAGCTGATATTACTGCAAAATCATGATAGTCCCAAGAGATTGCTTTTGTCATCATGGATGTGTACAAGAGAGTACTGTACATTCCAGCATTCTTGGATCAGGTGAAACAAGCAAGCAAGAACAATCCAGTTACTCTGGCCATAATATGGTCATGATGCCATTAGTGAAACTACAGACAGGTCAACATTCCAAGTTGCAACATTGCAGTGCTAATAAGCATCTGGGCAGAAAGTAGCTTCACATATAGGCATGTAATTGACAAAAATATGTTTAATATAGTTTCTGAACTAGGATAGAATTGAGAATGGAAATAAAATTATTTGTAGATGCTTAAAAAAAATTCCTTTAAGCTATTAGATATGACTGATGGTTAAAAGAATCAATATTAAGTTCTCAAGAAATCACGCAGGCTTATTTGTTAATTATGGTCAGGGATCTGTGGACTCCTTGTGTTCAAACTGTTCCATAAAAGGGTGCATTGGGAGCAAAGGCTGTCATAGTTTATGTCAAAATAATAAATATATTTCCTACAGAAATTACATGTGCAGTTACCAATGATCATATGGTCACCCTTAAAATAAATACAGTTCATCATATTTCTTTCTTCAGAACAATTGAAAAATAAATTGCAAATTACACTTGAATTCATACTTGTCTCACATGTTAGGAAATTGTTTAGATAGACTTTTTTATACCAAGTTCATGAACTTTGTAAGATTTGCCTTACCAACTCTCCAAGATAACTAGAACAGACTGTGTGAAAGTCATGTATGGCTGATCAAATCAAAATCTATATAACAGTCATCCAGACTAATTCTAAAATAGTTTGTGAATGAATCATAAATATTTACTGAGAGAGTATGTGTCTCTGTTCTTACTTTTTACTTGAAAAGTTAGCTTCTTAAATGATGATTTACTTTTAGCAACAAGACATACCTTCCTCTTCCATTTAGAATCCTATAGTAAGGGACATGTTAATAGCAATCTCATCTGAGAATGCTCACATAGTATTTGTTTGATATTTAGATTTCTTTCTCTGGGTAGATATATGACCTTTTTTTTACCATAATATCTAGCACTATGCTAAGTTTTTGGCATTTGGCAATCATTTTTCCTAAGGTTTAAACAGAATATTTGTGTTGCAGTTTAAGTTAAGCACTTTCTATTTTGTTCTTATCCTCACTGAGAAGTCAGAATAATTGATGTCTGTCTTTATAACATCCTTATTGTTATTTCCTGACAATTTTCTCTTCCCTGAGTTATCTTTTCTTGAGTTTAAGTGTGCTCTTTTATCATCAGCTTCACTTTCCTAACTTTTAATCACTCTCTGTCATTCAAGGTTGTGAACTCTCTACTTTGTTCGTTCTTTTTGAAGTGTGACAAAAATGTTGAAGCTGGGCCCTTAACAGTGTAAAATAAAATGAAGTATACTGATTGCTCATTTTACACATAATGCTTCTAATAATGCCATTCAAGTCTGCATTCGCTTTCTTGTTACCTGTTTTGAAGTCTAATCTGTTATCCAAGGTATTGGAGTTGAGATAGTTATCTTCTACTTTTTACTGTTTCTTCACATCTCATTATTTGTCTCTATTTAAGTGCCTGTATATATCTTTATTCAACTACATAATTGATGCCAGTCTAATTTTTTCAATTTATCAAGCTCTTATTATTATTCCTTTCCTGAAATATACTTAATGTTTCATTTCCCAACCTTTAAATAATTCATAAATTTGATTAGCTTACTGCCTCCTCTTAATTCTTCAGTCTAAGTCTTTATTTGAATCCCAAGAATCCCTAACTAGGATTTTCAAGGCCCAATTCAAAACTCAATAGCCCAGTGTGGCTTCAGTCACTAATGATGTTTCACTTGGACTGATATTTTGACTGGTTGCACTTTTCCATGAAGTAGCTTAACTAATCCCTGATCTTTACATACTTCCAAAGGATGTTTCGGGTAATTACTAAAACTTCCTGAGGAGACAACATGGTGTGTGTAATCTTCTGTCAGTGTCAGATCAGCTAAAAAGAATTAGTTGAATAACTGGATATAGTTGGAGGAACAATATGGTCTAATAAATCACTATTGTGCCTCCTTTGTCTATAGACCATACAATGCTAATTTCCTGCTCAAAGACCTATAGGAAGGCCATTGTGGTTGCACTGTGATAGTAACATCTGTCTGGAGCAGATCGTCCTGGAAACTATGCTCAGGCACATGGAAAATGAGGAGGTGATTGGTGACAGCCAACATGGCTTCACTAAGGGCAAACCGTGGCCTTCTACAATGGGGTTACAGCATTGGCAGATGAAGGAAGAGTAACTGACATCATCTACCTGGACTTGTGCAAAGCATTTGACACTGTCCCGCATGACATCCTTGTCTCTAAATTGGAGAGACATGGATTTGATGGATGGACCACTCAGTGGATAAGGAATTGGCTGGATGGTCACACGCAAAGAGTTGCAGTCAATGGCTTGGTGTCCAAGTGGAGACCATAACGAGTGGTGTTCCTCAGGGGTTGGTATTGGGACCGGGGCTGTTTAATATCTTTGTCAGTGACATGGACAGTGGGATTGAGTGCACCCTCAGCAAGTTAGCCAACTGTATCCAGGGCTGCATAAAAAGAAGCGTGACCAGCCGGTCAAGGGAGGTGATTCTGCACCTCTACTCCACTCTTGTGAGACCCCACCTGGAGTACTGCATCCAGCCCTGGGGGCCCCAGTACAAGAAAGACATGGAGCTGTTGGAGAGAGTACAGAGGAGGGCCACGAAGATGATCAGAGAGCTGGAGCACCTCTCCTACGAGGACAGGCTGTGAGAGAGCTGGGATTGTTCAGCCTGGAGAAGAGAAGGCTCTGGAGAGACCTTCTAGCAGCCTTCCAGTACCTAAAGGGACCCTACAAGAAATCTGGAGAGGGACTGCTTACAAGGACATGTAATGATAGGACAAGGGGTAATGGGTTTAAGCTGAAGGAGGGTCGATTTAGATTAGATGTTAGGAATAAAATTCTTTACTGTGAGGGTGGTGAGGCACTGGAACAGGTTGCCCAGAGGAGTTGTGGATGCCCCCTCCCTGGAAGTGTTCAAGGCCAGGTTGGATGAGGCTTTGGGCAACGTGGTCTAGTGGAGGGTGTCCCTGCCCATGGCAGGGGGGTTGGAACTAGATGGTCTATGGGGTCCCTTCCAACCTAAACCATTCTATGATCCTATGATTCCCGAAGCCCTTATGGTGATGGTTTGTGGACTTCATGGGTAGCTGGGACTGAAAGGATACTAGGAACCCAGGGTATTTCTATTGTAAGCAGCAGCCTCTCTTCCATCTGTTACTGTCTGTGGTTGTTGCACTGTTTTAGGGATTGCAAGGTGCATACTCAGAGTTTCTTCCTTCTCAGAAGCTTCCTCCAAGAATCACTTCAGCTCTGCATCCTTTGTTAAGCCCGTGCTTTATATGACAATATTTTTAGAAAGTGGTGGATCTAGAAAGATCTTTGCTTTCAGTAAAGACCCAAGCCCAAATTTTCCATGGTAGAATAAAAGCCGGCCAGTCCTCTGTGTCCCCTTCTTGGTCTCTTTCAGACAACCCTGGAGAAAAGCAAACATGTGGGGTTAGAGGCATGTTCCAATGCTTAACTGGCGTATCTCTGACGAGTAATCTCACTGACAGCGAGAACATCTTAAAGCAACCTTACATCCCAGAAAGCCCATTCATTACAGCTGCTGAGCTGCCAGGAGGGGAACGCAGCTATTTCCTCTCTGATCTCTGCTGGACCTTTGCTGCCAGTGGAAAAATCTGCAGCTGCTACAAGGAGAGGAAGTAATGCTTATGTGTCTACTCTATGAACTGCAGTACAAGGGCCTCCTTCCACATCCAGATCATGAAGAAGACCAGGTCAGGCCATAATTTATTATCAGATGTGGGAGAGAGAATTTCTGTTGGTGCTCTGTTAGTTTTTGGGAGGAGTTTGTGGCATTTTGACACTTCTTCAATACAGATTTCCCCTCCACCCCACGATGACTGGTCCCTCTAGAAAGCCTCAGTGCCTTCCCCTCTTTATGATAGTGCTTACCAATAACATCTCTTACTAAAGCTACACAAGTCAATTGTTAAGCAAAGCACACTTTGCTCTGTCATCTGCTTCTTCTTCCGCAAATTATTTATTTTGATTTCTTTAAGGGTTTCTTATTGTTAAGACTATGCTAAATACATTAGGATGACTCTACCCTGCAGTATGAAATAGAAAAAACACCGGATATTGTCTTGGCAGCTAATTTTTTCTGTTCTGTTTCTGAATCTGCAACTTGCCAAATAAAGTCTGACTTGTGAGGCAGAAGATTTGAGTGAAAGAATGTGCTGTGGGACTCAAGAGCAACTGGAGAAAGGAGAGAAGCACGGCTTAGTTAACAAAACACTTTGTTCAGGTGTCTTTGTTGTTAAACTGAAGTGACAGCTAGTTGGGCTGCTAGTGTGTTAAACAGGTTAGGCAAACAGAAGGAAAAAACAGGCTACGCTAGCAATAAGAGTTATTCTGGCTTGCAGCCTCTTTGAAGTGAAATAACAACAAAAAAATTTTCAGAAAAATAAAAAATGAGGTTTAGGTTTTTTTTTTTCTCACCAGACATGCTTCCAAGGAAATTTGAACCTAATAGGCAAAATTATTCTTCATATTAAACAGATGGACCAAAAAGTTGACAAGGATTTCCATATATCCTAAAGAGGTAAAGAAATTTTACCAGAAGTTTTGGCAAGCAAATAATAAGAGGGTTTGAGCATAATATAGTGAAAAACTTTTTCACATAAAATCTGGACTGATGATTTTTTAAATACTATGGTGATGGCTCCAAAAGTTTGACAGCACCCTTAAGGAAAAATGGAAAAATCAATACAGCCATTGGAAAGAACTCTTTTGAGCTTACAGTAGCATAAAGATTAATTTTGATTTGCTGTATTCCTATAGTTCTTCTTGGCTGTTTCCATGTTAATGCCATAGGGCTTTTAGCTTTTTGGAAGCTAACTAAGATTGTAGCTTTACTTCTATTTAGAATAGGAATAATACAATTTTCAAATCAGCATAAACTAGTTATAGACCTAACTTCTACTCCATTTCGGTGGGATTTAGGAACCTAGCTCAATAGAAAAACCCAACATAAGTTGGTTTGAATATTTTTTCCCCTGTTACGTTAATAATCAGCTCCAATCACAACCTAGTTTTTGTGAGTCTTTCTGCTCTCTCCCCAGTAAGAAGCTCTATCAATAACTACCTCATATTGATTAGGAATATAATTCTTGGTATAATAGCTAGAGGTGTTGCCAAACTACTAACATCGCTGGAACATTTTGAAAAGGATATAACTCACAGATAGTATGGAGTGTTCTTACACATCTTTCTTAGGGTATGCACAAAAAGAGCATCAGCATTATTTCAGATTTGGAGCTTGAATAACATCTGGGAAGAGGAATATCTTTGCAGTCTTGCTTTCTGCCTACGGTTATGGGAGATTAATATTTTCCATCACTCAGGTAAGTTTTCTATTAACTTTATTGGAAGAAGTGACCTGGGCCTTTAATCAATAATGTAAGAAGTCCTTACATTAGTAAAGAACTAGGTAAGCATTTTCCGTCACTGCTGTATATGCCACAGGTATGCCTGTAGATCAAATGAAGTAGGATTATTAATCAGTTAAATGTTAGTCATATATTCAAGAAACATTCTTACTAACATCTCTGATTGGTTATGGACCAATTCAGACCTTTCTGCAAAGAAAGCAGTTAAATTGGGGGGCTTGCTATAGCCCTAGTTAGCAGCTTAAGCAGCAATGCTTTCTTGCTCTATTTCATGTTCTCTAAAACATTTTTTTCAGCTTTTTGTGTACTACAAAGAAATATGTTTACTGGAAAGTTTCCTAGAAATAAAATTTCACCCTCTTAATATTTGCCATAAGCAAGCATATAAACTGAATTTTAACAAGTTGGAGCAAATGATATCACCAGCAAGCATGTATGCCCACCATAGTTTGTTGTATAATCATGTTTTTACATGATACTGGAACAATGAGGATGAGTTTAATCAGATATACATTCTTTTAATACGATAAATTTTTTTGAGCCCATATATACTTCTACAGTTGAATCTGGAAAAGAACGATACTCTCAGGACACTGATTAGCCTTAATGGCCCTGACCAGCTTCACATGGAGCTCCCATCTACACCTACCATGTGGCAAGGCCAGAAAACAGCACTCCTATAACATAGCTTAAGGAAGAACCAGGTCCCAGGCTTAAATGGAGCTTGGCTGGACCTTGGCCATAGTTCATCCTCTTGCAACGCCTGTGGCTGTCAGTGGAACTTGCTGGTGGTGCCTAACTCTGCCCACCTGGTTCAGGTACTGGGGTCTGCGCTCCATCAGTGGGCACTGCCTTAGCTGGAGTTGTCTTCCCCTCAGGAGCAGTCCTTGCTGCTCCCTGAGAGATAGCAATTATCTGACTGGTGCTCAAGGAAAAGTTATCATATTTTAATTCATAGAAAAGGTGGGAAGAGCGCTGGAGAGAAGGAACTTATCAAATAAGTTCATTGAACAGGTCTGTGCCCCAGTAAATCTTCTGAGTTTCTTAATTGTAAGAGGAATAGGTTCTATGAATACAAACCAAAAGACTTTTTTTTAGCAGTTAACTAACAAGTTGCATCCTTTAAAGCCATGCTGACAACTTAAGAGACAGAGACATTTAAATTATTGCAGTTACCACTGTTTTTAATCTCATCATCTAGCCTGGGTCAAAGTAACAAAGTAAATTCTGTGAATGGGACCTGATGCAAAGTCTTTGTTTAATTAAAGATATAATGCTTTTAAAATTAGGGCAGAATCTGGCTACAAAGCTATTCCAGAACATTATCAAGCAACTACACTGATACCTGTTGTTGACTATGTTGTAGTTCTAGTTCATCACTCTACAGAGCATAAGGAACAGAACTACAACAGGAATATAGAAGCATTTAATCTCTCTCCTTTGTGATTGATTTTACTTGTGTTTTGTTCCTGTCCAGTGACTAGTGGGATTGCATTGGAGATATAAGACTTCAGTAATAAATATACAGCCTTGTTAAATCACCTTCAATGACTAAATATATTTGTTTGGTTTTGATTAACTGAGAAAATAAATCTGCCAACCCTGCTTGAACAATGTCCCATAGGACTCTAATCTACCCGGTCAGGACTGAAATGGACTATTTAGGAATTATTGAAATAACAAAACTGGAAAAAGGATAAGAAATTAATAAAGCCACAAAGAAACTATATTCCTTTTATTTAGAGACCTACATTTACAAAGGCTTGCCTGTGAACTCAAATTTAGCCCTGTGAATAGACCTATTGACTTCAGTAAATGGAGACCTAACCACGTAATGTATCTTTGCAGGATCAGGACTCACTTCAGCCTACAATTATGCATTTTAAAATAACATCTGAACTCTCTTTTAAAAACTTTCAGACATATTAAAATGTTGAGTTTCAAGGGAAAACTATCAAAACCACTTTTATCATTTTGCCCTTGGTCTGTTTATCTTGATGTTAAGAGACTCCAACATGACACTTCAGTCTGAAAAACAAAAATACATTTTAAAAATCTGTGGAGGTGATCCATGACACCTGCTCTGAGACGTCCAAAGAAAATAACAATTTTAGATAGCTCAACTTTTGTGTGTTCAAATTTTCATCTCAGATGAACTTTTATAACTCTCATCTACAAAGCAGTCAATCTGTAGGTCTAATATAAGAAGAAAAATGGGTAATGGTTGTAAGAACTTGACCCAGAGAAATGAAACAATTGCACTGAAAGAAAACAGTAAGTAAAGGTCAGAGCTGGGATGAGAAATCGGGTTGGTTGCCCATTACAGGTTGCACTGCAATTTGGATTGAGAATAGTTTGTGTTTTGTGTTGGTACTTCTTTATTTGATTCGTGACCCTTGGTAAGACTTTTCATTGTTTTAGAATTGTGTATATTTTTATTTGCTGAGTTTCTAATATCAGGTAATTTCATATTTATATGTGTCAATAAATACTTCTAAAGACAATAAATACTTCTAAGAATGTAGTAGATGCCAACTGGTATGCCCCACTCGGACCTAAAAAAACTTGTTTGCAGTAGGATATTTCAGTAAATTAAGAATCTGTGAATAACCTGTTCTGGGCAGCAGTAGAGAGTAATTTCTTTATTCCCTTCTCCCAAGATCTCCAAGTGCACTCATGTATCCCACAGAAAAAAAACAAAAAAAACAAAAAAAAAAAACCTGTTTCTCCCATGAACAGTAGTTTTCTCTCTGATAGCATGGTTCCACTAATTTCAAATGACTTGCTCTAGTTTCAGAATGTAGTGGAATTATACTTATCATTTGAGAGAGATAGCTCATTGAAAAATAAAGCTGTCTAATGTCCTTTTACTGCTGTTCATAAAATATGTTGTGCTTATTAAACATTTAAGCATGAATAAGGTATATTGAAGGAATCTTGAGCAATGTAAAAAAAAAAATATTGCAAAATAATGGCTGCAGTAATTTTCTTCTTTTTATAGTCCTAGGCTTCAAATCAACTCATGTGAGATAAGAAGCTGACATGGACTTTAATCAGAAATATAATATTTATGATTGTTTTCAAGTGTTCTGAAAATGATGTACTTTAATGGTTAGAACTTGTTCAAAGCTGGCCTAAGCATATCCTGAAACAGAAATGAGAGAAGCCTAAATTACCTTGTATGATACATTTTTGTCGGAAATAATGATGTTTCTATCTGCCTTACAGGCACTTAAATGTATGAGAACCCAAATCAAAATATTTTCTACCCACTGACATTGTCTAAAGCAAATCGTGTAATCAGTTTGAAGCTGGTTTCAAATAACTGAAGAAAAAACCAAATTATTTTACTATCAAAATGCTCAGGTGTGGTATAACAGAATTTTGTTGCTCAAGAGCAATTCCTACTAACCTTACTGATGATTAAAACTGAGAGTTGATTTTTTCCCCAAGTCCTATTAGGTCTTTTTTGTCCCTGAAAGAGTCAAATTCTCCAGGAGACTTAGAAATTAAGCTATTCGTGCAGTGTGCTACTCTTATTTAGACTTTTTACAAAGTTTTTTTCAAAGAAAAATCAAAAGGAATCCTCTCTTTTGCAAAATGTAAATACTTGAAGTGAAACTGGGCTCTGTTCCCTCCCCCTCCATCTGCTTTTATTAAACAGTTTGGCTTCCTTCAAGAATTATAGATGAAAAAAAATATGAAAAATATAATTACATCATATTAGGAAGCTTTCCCTGTAAAAACCCGATTATTTATAATTTTCCTTTTAAAATGCCCTTTTCCCACCAAAGTGTCAAAGGAAAATATCCAGTACAGCTCAAATGGTTTCACGGTTTGCCTCATGAGATGTGGTGGAGGATGGGACATTATATTATAGCTTGTGGAAAGACATAATTTTCTTAAATAATAGTCTGGGGTATGTCTTCAGTCTCCCTCACATCTGGCAGTGAGGGAGTTGTTTTGTAGGAGATGGAGAACGTATGCATAAGGTCTCCTGCTGCTGCAGTGTTTGAGCTCATCTGTGAATGGCAGTGGAAATGAAGGTCTGGAGGCATGCTGATGGTGGTACAAAAAAAGCCACACTGTTTCTTAATGCTGTCAAATCTTTTGAGGGCTTTAATGTGCTGCTGAGGCCAGTGAGAGAAGACTCACTGTGGCTGCTGAAGAGTCCCAGGCAGTATGTCCTACCCAGTGCTGGAATCATGTAATGTGTTCATATGCGGGAATTGGTGCATCCACCAGGCTTTCTGCCTCCTTGTCTCTGTAGGCCCTTAGTCTTCCCATGAACCTAGGTGGCCTGTGGACTTCTGTCACTAGAGGCCAAAGGAAGGGAAAGGTCAGCAACATAGTGGATTTCCTTCAATGTGTAGCAAAAATACTAGGAGGGAGAATGTCACTAAGCATTTACAGCAAAGTAGATTTTACAAAGATGCCTCCTGCAAAAGCCTCCTATTTCTATAAACACTTGGCACTGAGGTGATGTCCCTTCTTAAGCACAGATGAAAAATAATATTTTACAAAGATCCAGAGTCATTGGACAAAACATTAAATAAATATGATTATGTTTCAGTAATGCATGTAAATGCAGTTTTCAATACCTCCATACTTGGCCCATTTCTATTCTCTTGACACATAAACAGAAATTACTTTGGCTGGCCAAGGGTGGTCAGTGTGAGTCAGTGACACCTAATCTGCCAATCTTTCATGACACTGTATAGCAGAATGTGGATTTGTCCCAGGGCCAGCGCTCAACAGATTGGTGGCTAAAAAAAGAAAACGTACATGAGTTTTCTATACCAAGATCAATGGGAGTGTAAATATGGAAGTATCTTTGGTCTACAGTTCAAAGGAAAGTACAAAAGCAAAACATGTTTGAAGAGGTTTAAATTACAACTTGAAGGATTAATGCCAAAAACTTAAGTATACTTGTTTAGGATTTCTCATTGGGTTAACAATCAGATGTGCTTTTAATTCAGTCATCTCTTAAAGATAGAGGCTATCTTTTCAGATGTTTCATCTCCATCTTCTGTGCTTTTCTGGCTACGTCTGATGGGCTAGCCGGTTGATGATTACAGATCCATTACTCACCATTGATTTTGTTTTCCTGAGGGGATGACTCTTTACCAGACTACTATCACTTTGGCTGAAGACTTTCTATGAATTTTCTTTTCTAAAGAATATAGCAAAAGCATGGCTGAAGTTAATCTTAGAAGTATATGAACCTTCCTGGTCTTAGCATGTACCAAAATATTAGAAAAAGATCTCAACAGAGGATAAGAAATAGTAGAGGACAAATGAAGAACAAAGGCACAAACAATCATAAAGCAATATATATTTGTCAGGCTTTCCTTCTAAGTTACTTTAAATAAATCTCCCGTATTACATCTGAGGACTCCATTACATTGTATAGTTTATCACTAGTTCCAATTACGTCTTGAATGAAACAGGTTTTTTTTGCAGGTTAATGGTGATCAGCAGTTAATGGTTACTCTCCATCTCTCCATTCCCTCCCCTCCCTTTTTTTTTTCTTGAAACCAACTGCAGAAAAACCCTTGTGCTCTCCAGAAATAGATATGAATGAGAATATCTTGTTATTGCAATGTCAAGCATCCAGGAGGAAGGCCAAGACAGATAATATGAAACACATTGACATGAGAGAGGATTATTCCACCACTTTGCAAATACTTTGATACCAGAGAACAGCCATAAGTAAAATGCAAATTCATGACTGTAGATATTACTGTGAATTAGAATTTATACTGACACAAGCAAGAAAAAGGAACTTTTTGTACTGTACACACTTCATTTCTTTTCAGGCTCAGGTTAGATTTTTGTGGGTGATTTGCAGAGTCACCTGCTGAAAGTAATGACTAAAATAATTGCAAGTGATAAATACACTAGAGAAAGTGTGATCTCCTTTGGGGAATTTCTGCAATCAGTGAGAAAGATAGCAATTTGTGCAATTATGCACCTTACTCTAATATTGACTAATGGTGTAGTTGGTGTCAGAGGGAAGGATCTAAAGTTCACAATCTGCTTCCTAGCTGGAAATGTCTGCAGCATGGATATCTGCACTTCACTTGATGGCAGCCTCACCAGACGAACTAGGCGGTGTGGTCTTATAGAGCTGATAACCATTTCCTACCTGATGGTGGCCCCCTTGAAACAACAATATGGTACACAGAATTAGAAACAGCAGGATTAAATTTGCTTACTAGCAAATCGTGTAAGAAAAATGTGGAAATCACATGTAAATACCATGTGATACCCAAGGAAACATCATAATGCTACATCGGAAAAATCACTTGGCTGCCTCTTCCTAATTCCTCTTTCTGCCTTCCCTTGGGAGCACCACACCAGTAGGGTACTACACTTTTGAAATCTAGACTGTTTTAATGTAAGTTAAATTATTGCTTATATGCCTTCTTTATCTAGTTGTCTTCAAGATCATTATTATAAAACAAAATTCTCCCAACATGTCATACAGCACATCATATCCTTGATTGATTTACTGGCATCAGTAATAGTTGCTGAACTCTGTCTAGAGCACTATAGTCAGAGACTGGGTCTCCATGGAAGCTCTAAAAAGCATGCCAGCTGTCATGAGCACTTTCTAAACTTACAATAATATAAGAAAAATCTTTACAAATCTGAATGAGCTATCCAGGTTGTTTTGTTTCTTCCTCTTTTTTCTTCCTTATTTTGTACAAAGAGGTCTTAATACTTGACAAGATCTCACATAGAGGTATTGGTAATAGAAATAAATAAGCATTAAGAGGGCCGTTGCGGCTGCCAGAATATGCAAGAAGTCTAATAACTGGTTGACATGCATGATATATCAAAAAAAGCATAGAGAGAAATTGAGATGACCCTTATCATACATAATTTGCATGACTTTTTATTTCTACATTCAGAGAATTTTGCCAGAAGATGGAAAATCCTAATAGTTTCTCCTATTACAAAAATCACAGGCGACCCTCTGGTAATGTAAGTCTCTAAAATAGTTATCATTATTGATAATTAAAATAATTTGCTAGCAATTTGCCTGTCAATTTCTATCAGTCAGCAATTGATTACTTCCTAAAAATCCACTTGTAGTTGCATTACTTTTTCCTTTTTCTGTGCCATTCGGAAATAATTAGAAATTATAAATTAAAATAAAATGTCATCATAAATATTAAAGTAAAACCATTTCAAAGATCAACAATATCATGTCACCAACTTGAACGGAAAATATATTTCTTTAATAACAAACTCCCACCAGAAATCTGGAAATATCCTAATCTTAATTCTTACTCATCTCTGAGTGTCCAATATTAATTTCCATTTGTATTTGCTTGAACACTGGTGCTGCATTTTAATAAAGTCTAACCTTTTTCTATGCCTTTAAAAATGTATTTCTTATGTGCTAGCCTCACAATCTTTCTGTAAACATAATTTTTCAATGTGACTTTTTAGCTTCATTAATTTTACATGAATAAATCAAACCATGAAAGCATTCTTTTTAATGATACCTCAAGACATGAAAAATACCTTGTAAGGTAAGATAAGACTCAGAGATAGTAATCTTAATGAGTTGTCGTTTGCTAAGTGGAGTAATAAAAGGTGAGGTGATATTCCAAAGAAACTATAGACTGTTGATTTTAACCTCACTGATCTAAAGATTCATTGGGAACTCAATATTCTAAGTATGATCTATCACTTCTAGGATTTTGTAGTTCAGAGTACTGATTCCTTTTTATGTTCCTGTCATGTTGAGACTTGATCCTTGGCAATTTGCTGTTTGCAAATGGAATGTTAAATTGCAAACATTCTGTAAAAGTCTGAACCAAAAACATGGTAAACAATCTCCAAGACAACTGCAAGCCCACATTGTTTAAACTTTCAATTGAATTCTACAGAATGGAATTTGATAAATTTTGGAAGGTGGTCAATGATCAAACAATTTGGGAAGCACTGCTTAAAGCTGCCACAGTAGATGCCACCTGTGGGAATTCATTATTTAATTGACAGGGGTGTAGTGTTTAATGAAGTAAAGACTAATGAGACGTACTACTGTCCTCTGATATTGCAGACATACTTCAGGGAACATATTTTGCTCTAACTTTGAAAGTCCATGTCAAAAAATGACCATCTAAATGCAAAGAACATTGCAATTGCAGGACTGTAATGATGTATCTGCCGGGAAAAGCAAAGAATTTGTGTACGTGTATTCATTTATTGCTGTTGCTCAGAAAATACTCTCCAACATCAAGCAACCTGTGATCAAGAACTTCCTGAGCAAGAAGCGATTTTTTTTTATTTAATGGCTGTGTAATGAAGACTTTATGTAGGTCTCTATGAATATGAAGACACATGAGAAAGTGTAAAGTGGGATTTAAAAGCTTGCACTATTTCTGTTTTTATAAATGCTCTGAATCCACTGTGTACGTCTATGTATGAGAACTTCTTTAATGGTCTAATTAATGATAGAGAGGAGTGGTGCAATTACAAAAAATAGAATTCTTATTTAGGCATAGTCACAGTCTTTTTGCCAGGTTCTCTATCCAGGTTGTTATTTCCCCCTTTTTCAGTGAAACAGAATCAATCCTCAACTCGAGAGATTATACTGAGGCAGGTGCTTGCAGGTTTATACCACCTGTCTCCATAATTTCTCTGAAGCAACCTCATCGTTTGTACCACCTGAGGAGCTGTTTCAAAATGTCTTCAACTTATATATTGCTATTTCCCCTAATGGAATATAAAGCATTTTACAAATTACATCACTTTCTTTGCAACTGAAATACAGGTGTCTCTGGAGATCTAAAACAGTTTTTTTGGCAGTAGGTAGCAGAACTTGGACAAAAAGTAAGGACTGTGTTCAGTCTACAATAAGAAAAGCAGAATACACTCTAGGATGTAAATTTGGCCAAGGCATTCAGAATAATGTACTACTGATAAGAAAAACGCTTTGATTTTTTCTGGGACTAGGTGGATAGTAGTACTTGTTTGCAAGTAAGTTCCAGATATACTGCAGGAAAAAAGACAAACATGATTTCTTGTCAGACAATTTTTAGTGCAAGAGAAGATACTGAAGTCATGCTTGAATCACCTTTGCTGGCTTGAGTAAAGTTCTAACAAGAGATTAAGTTTGATTTAGTTTTCTTTTAAAAAAATAAATATAATACTATATGATAAAGTATGCAACCTAGAATTGGTAAAGACAAGTGTGTATATGTGTGAAATACATTTTTTTTATTATTATTCTCACTTCTGGTTGACATCAGGAGTTGGTGAAAATCTTTGAGAACTTTTGATTCCAGTGAAAAATGTGGTACCTAAACCAGACTGGTGGACTACTTGGTTGAAAACATACTAGGAGGGAAGAAAATGTAAAGCTATTCACTTGAAACAGGTCAAGGAATATTTTTAGAGCTTTTCTCTATAGAACAAATGTATAAAGTACAATTAATAGTTGATTTTAAAAGTTCTGTAATGACTCTGAAGAAAAAACTTATTCCAAAGTCACTATAGTCTCTTAATTTGTCTACTATGTATGTTATAGCGCTTCATATTACCAACATTAAATATTCTGATTAAACCATTTAAATGTACTTGAATAAAAACATTTTGTGGTACGAGCTTCTTGCATTTTTTTTTTACTTTTCCACCTTTGGAGGACAAATTAGGACAAAATCAAATAAAAATCAGCATTTTTGGCAGAATAGAAAGCTGCACATTTTATGTCTCCTATGGTATAACTTTCTGCTGACAGACTACGGCTTGATGTAGGATCTAAAAAACATAAGTGGAATTTGGTTTTAAGTAGACTTAGGCTTCCATTCATTTTCTGCTGAATTTTGATCGCATTTGGGTGCTTACTCTGTATCTATCATGGCAGTTACCTGCTCATGCCTCACTTCTGCAGGCGGGTAGCAGAAGAACTACACAGCTTTTGCCTGCCACTGTTTTTCCATGGTGTGAACTCAAGGAGGTAAAGAATAGGTCAGTTTTTACAGAACAGAATCACCATTCTTCTTGTTCCTGTCAGAGAAAGAAAACTTTTTAAGGGGGTATGGTGGCAAATCTGCCTCTGGGATTCAGTTCCTGTTTAGGTATTGAGAACAGTGTACAAAAATCCCAACTGTGCCAATTTGTACCACTTGAGTTCCCCTGAATATTTTTCTATTTGCCATCATTAAGTTTCTAAGAAGTTAAGTTTGAAGGAAAACTTACACACATATTGAAAAATAAGAACTTTATGCATAAAAATCTTGAGAATCAATTTACATACACAGTCCCACTGAGCAATGTGTCATTACTGAATTCTCATAAAGATACATGCTGAGCTATTTACAGGATGAACCAAAGTAATTAGCTATATCTGTTGTAATTAGGAGTCAGTCAGTATGTCATCTGAGATAATTATGTTGCAATATAGATAATTTTCTTGAATAGCAGATATTGCATGGAATTATTTGTCTAGTAGTATGATGATACTTCTCCAGATAAAAATTTCAGTGATGACTAGAACACTAAGATATTGCAATGATTGAAAAAAACTTTGACAAATTGAGTTAATTTCAACATTGTTTCTATTATTCCTAGGATTGTAGTAATTCTACCTTCGTTTTGTGTTTTTCATGGTTTTGTTATAGAAAAATAGTCTCTGTTTAAACAAGAAGAATCAAAATTCATCTCTTGGTAGAATTTCACTGAAGTCAGCAGAGATGCTGTAAGCTTGACTGTTTTGAATCTTCTCTTCTTCCAGGTATTTAACTCTAGATACACTTTGTTTATTGTAGGACTAGGAGAAATTATTAAGGAAATATCCATCAGAAAATGCAAATTCTTTACATAGCAATAAACACATGAAAGAATTCATAGGTTCTTATTGGAGGACTTAATTAAGTTTTGCGTGTAATCTGACTTGATTAGATCTCTCTTCCACTGAAACACTTATTTGAAAGAAAATTAGCTAAATGATTGTCAAAATCAGAACCCTTTTGGTTTAAAATTTCTGGGTTTGCACTCAGGCCAGTACTACGGTTGGGGCTGGGACAGAGACCAGCGCTTGAGCTGCAATAGGAGTGGGACTAGAAAGGGGCTGCATGAGGACAGCGTGGGCTGGAAAAGGGATTGTCCCTGAAAAATTTCTCATCTGTAGGGTCCCTTGTGGTCTTCAACTCAGGCTCAGCCTACTAACAGAGTTTATGCAGAAATAGTTCTGCTTTTATTTATTTGGGCTGTCATGCCTCTGGCTGATGGTAGCAGTTTAATTTGGAATGTGGTTTATTTTCATGGAGGCTATCCCTGGCTATTCTGATTTAAGAGTTCCAGGTTCCAAAGCCGAAGGGCTCTTTTTTTCCTGCCAGCACTCACTGCCTTAAATTAAACATCTCTGGACCAGCTTCCAACTGGTGAAGACAGATACCTGTGGTAGACTTGAACATTTAAAAATAAAACAACTATTGCAGCAGCAGGGTGCCGCAGACCAGCCAAATTAGATGCCAATGTCTGTGACAAAAATGAGGTTACTTCTACATGGTAATGGTCTGGAGGTCTGCTTAAGGTCTGGACCAGAAATTTCCTAGGTCTACTGTTCATATACAGTGTGTCTATGAAGCACCAAGCTAAAAATTAAGTACCTTTGTGCATTCCTGGATATTAGGTGATGAGGTCTGCAAACAGGTACGTGGAAAAGGAGGAGGCAGCAATCGGTACCTCTTGTTTCAATAGTCAAACAATGGCCAGTGTATGGTGGCACGTAATGGGTGTTGCGGCTCAGCCCCAGCTGGCAGCTGAGCACCACGCAGCTGGTTGCTCACCCCTCCTGGTGGGATGGGGAGGAGAATGGGAAGACAAAGGCAAATCTTGTGGGTTGGGATAAGGACAATTTACTGGGACAGCAAAGGGAGAGTGAAATAACAAGAACAGTACTTAGAATATACAAAACAGGTGATGACACAAGAAAATTTGTTGATCGACTGGACGCTCAGACTGTCCCAGAGCCACCTGGAACCATGTTGTCCCTCCCAGACTAGCCCCCTTTTATGGTAAGCATGACATCATATGGTATGGATTACCCCTTTGGCTAGTTTGGGTCACCTGTCCTGGCTGTGTCCCGTCCCAGCTCCTTGTGAAAATTAACTTTATCCTAGCCAAACCCAGGACAATGGAGGACACTGGTTTTGAACTGGCCTCCAATTAGGAAAGTGTGAGTCTTCATCCCAGCTTCTATATCCCAAGAAGGTAGCCTTTTGGGTGGCAGGGCTTCGAACAGGAAAGAAGATGGACTTTTTTTCTGACTCCATTTGTCTCTATGCATTTTTATCCAGTTTCATCACCATTTTAAATATCCTTCCCCTACAGCCTGGAAATTGTGGCACTCCTTTATGATAAGAGAAGTTTGGATCAAAAGTCATTCAAGTTTGGGCACTGAAGACTTCTCCATTAGTCTATTGTGAGAAAAAAGGTAAGAAACCTTCTCCATTTTGTTAGACATAGTTTGAGAAAAAATTATTATACTGAGCTTCTTATGAGGAATTGGTATTTAATTGTGTCTCTGCACAAGATTGAATTCCCACAAAGCTTAGAACCAGAGTAAGCTGCTGCTGAACATACCTAAACCCTACACTGTGCCCAGTGAATATAGCACTGCCAGTCATATGGGGTTGGTTTTCAGCAAGGAAGAACTTACTATAAAAGGTCAAAAGCTGACCTAAGAACTGAGTACTACACAAAATACGCCAGCATTAGCATTTCTGTAATCACATCTGATCGTAGACGCCTCCAAGCTGGAAGACTAAGACCAACCATGACACAAACTTGAGAGCAGCATTATAGGAAGGCTATGTAAAAGAAGGAAAGGTTGAACTTTTCTAAAGCTATTATATTATTTTAGTTAAGCGTGCTCACTTTGTCTGCATCTTAAATAGTAATACCAGTCATATAATATGATTTCTGGTAAGGGCATTAATGAATAAGTCAATCTTGAAAATTTCTATACAACTGAACCAAGCTCAAATAAACAATATTTATGATAGTAGTGACTCACAGGAGTAGTAAAGCATTAGTAAGGATGCTAAGTATCTAATATAAAGGTAATCCTGTCTCTACGAGGAGGTATTTTTGTAGAAGAAAAAAGCTTTTAAGAATATTTTCTATTAACAAAAAGGCACATAAGGCAGGGAATTTCGTCTGTGTCTTCTAGAATGGGATTTTTGCAATGCGATGTTAATGTACACAAAAGCATATATACACATTGGTCTCCTTTTGGCTCTTAAAGGTATTATTGTAAGAGGATGGGGAAACCAGTTATGTTCAAAGACTACAGTAGGTTATAAATCACGTGGTATCTTTATTATACTGTTTAGCTAATTGACTTATGGCTAAGCTGCTCTCAGTTTGGTCTAAAGTAAGCTGATAACAGTATTTTGGGGAGAAAAAAACCAGGAAGTTTACTTGGAACTTATTGGTAGGCCCAACAGATGGTTCCCAGTTATTCAGCTATATACTGTCACCCTTACAGGAACATTCTTTATATTAGCCTTGATTTTTCCTCTGTGCAACCAATGAGAATGTCCAGTAAAATCACAGCCTAGTGGAGAGTGGACTAACCTTTATCACATCATCTGAGCTTAAATGGGCTTTGTGGGAATTTACCAATGACCTTGTCTGGATTTCTTTTGGGCTCAATTTGTGACAAAATAAATTCATACATGTTTAGGATTCTCACTAAGAACTGCACCACATACTGTTATTGTTTTCTTTCCATTACCTTTGAATGTGGTGCTTGATACTGATTAATTGCCTCTCCTTTCTGTTTGCCAGGTGTATTTGCCAGGTCTCATCTCCGATAACAGACACCACTATCTGTCTTTTTATATTTTTTTGTATTACTGAATTAACTGTTTGTGCTCTAAACCCCTCATAGCCTAAACGATAGCTCAGAATTTAGCTGAGTCTGTGCTGTGCACGTGACCGAGGAGCTGGGGACACAGCCATAAAGGCTCATTAAGGTCACTTGCACTGCAGACCGCCACTTCTCATCCCACAGCAGTGGGATTAACTTAATGAGATACAGACAAAACTGTTGTATCGATACAGGCAGTGTAAGGGTCAAACTTATAAAATATGGTAAAATCGTAGCTGCATTGGCATAATTCCAGTCCTCATATATTCACACCACAAACATTTACAGTGCATGCTTGCTATTTTTGCTTCCACCTGCTTCCTTCAGCATTATGCTCAGAGCTAGAAGGGGGTTTGAAATTGATTCTTGTGAACTTTCAGTGTTTCTGAAAAAAGGAAATCATATTATTCCAAAATATTTATAAAACATTTACTATTTATTTTTATTTACTGAATAATGCTCATTACTCTGAATCTACAGAATATGCATAAAAATAAAAATAAATCTTCAAATAAATTATCAAAATGCCAAGATCCCTTTTTTAACATTTAGCTTCTTGTTAGCACACAAACATGAAATGATAAAAATGTACATTTGTTAAAAAAAAAAAAAAGTTTGTGATTACAGATTGCAATGGAGATGCAGGGAAATAACCTGTATTGTACAAGTCCTATCCGTTGCATGTCCTGATGGGATTTCCCCCTCTATTTTCTCCTTTTCTTTGTTTAAATGAATGTAATGCACTTTATGATTGAACACAATCACTGTAAAATATATGAATTATTTTTCCCCTTTGTGTGGCTTCATTTACAACAGCACTGGGACCAATTTCTCTATTAATTTGTGACTCTCAATCTGTTGACCTTGATGATGTTATTGATTGATGGAGGTTTTTTCAGGTGTCTAATTTTGTCATGTTAACAGACTGGAACTTAGTAAACATGCTTTTCACTTTCCTTTTGTGATGATGTTAGGTAGTTTAAAAAGAAAAGTACTGATCCCCAAAATAATTGTATGTATGTCATACGTATTCTATCCTGAAAAGTTACATTGAAATATGGAGTTTGAAATACCCCGTTTATCCTTTTAACAACTTCTGGGCAAATCTACATCATTTACAGAGAAGTAGGTTTCAGTTATTATTCGTAAATATGATGCCTGGAAATTGGCCTATAATCTGAAAGCCATCATTCAGTCTTCCAGGCTCAGGAACCAAAGAGATTTTGCCACAGGAGCTTAAAATAGCATCTCAGTACTTTGATACCCACCTCTCCAAATTTCTGTAAAAGTTGTACGTCTAATTCATTTAGCCTGTTTGGAGACCCTCAAGCTCTAATAATTATATTAATGATTTGGGAACCAAAATAACCCAGAGATGCATTGTTTATTCAGTGATAACAGAAATAACATCTTATATCTTCAGTCAAGTCAGCTGGGGCATGGTAAAAAATATTACAAAGATGCCATTTGATGAATAAGAAGCTGTTTGGTTTGGGTTTTTGTGGTTTTTTAGTAGGCCCCTGTCACTGGAATTATTCATTGAAAATAATGCTAGAGGTGGCTCTGTGATACTTTCACTGAGTGAGGGACCAAGATAAACCTATCTTATCAAGCTTTATAAGAACAGGAGTCAGGGATAGTGGCCAGGTCAAATAAGAGTTTGTTTCTTATTTCTTCTGGGAGAACGGAGAAAGCTTTTGAAATCCCATCTTGTTAAAATCATCTTTGATTTAATTATCCCAAACATAGAATACATTTTCTGAGGAGATAACTGAGTGTCATCGGTTACTGGTTGCACTATTTAACCCTATGTACCCCAAGGCTTATTTTAAACCTTTCTTCACTTTCCATATTTGTATTCACTGGGGTGGCTGAGAAAAATTGAGAATGGAATTAATCCTGTTCTGAGACTGATAAAAAGCTAGGCATCTTCTTTTATATCTCTTTCCAACCATATGTGCCTTTCTATTCACATAATAAACTCCTTAAACTCTGTAGATGCTTTGGAAACTGTCAGATATAGGGAGAAGAAAATGGACAGGAAGGAGATAGTTGTGTTTTGTTGCACATGTTGGAAATGCCATCTTTTCTGCAGAACATGGAAATATAGGCAGAGGATGGGTTTTCCCACCCCAGCAATCTCTTATGACCTTATCTAAATTTTACATTTAAATTTGTTGAAAATTTGGCAAAAGTTAAATACCAAAAATTAGTTTCAGCCAAACTACCAGAAAGATTCAGAAAAAGGGAACTTTTGGAAATGTCACAGGGATGGATTATTCAAGGCATAAGTAGATGCCTTGTGCCCTATTCTCTTTTATGGGCCTACGTTTATTAACATGTACCATGATGCAGTGTAGACTGGGAGTCCCACGTGGCTCTGTCAGGAGGGGAGTTGGCATTTTTGGCCTCTAAAGAGTTATGACATTAGTTACCTGAAGGGATGCCCCTGTGAGGCATAGTTAACCTGTTTCTTAACACAATTAAGTCATGCGGTTTAGGACTGAAATTTTTGGAGGTCTGGTTTGTTTTTTTTTTTTTCTGAAAAGCTGAAGATTTTCAGCAAGCCCAAAAAGACTATTTTCCTGCTCCAGAAGGAGTGGCATCAAAAGCCAAAGTACCTGCTATCTCATTAGGAGTTAGGTATTTCTAGAAGCTATGCAAATGTATTCCTCATCTACATATCCCCAAACAACGGGGAACTTCCGGTATGAAACCAGACCTTGCAGCTGCTTTCTTTTGAGAGTCTGAAACAAAAGTTTGGGCACCAAAATTTACATTTGATTTACACAAATCAGAATTACATCTGTCTCAGACCTTTGCTAGTTGTCAGCAGGGTAGCTTACTTCAGGTCTGACAGGGTGACATTTGAATTAGCTGAACTTCTGAATCTTCTTTATATTTCTCCATTGCTGTTTGTCACTCCCGCAAAGCTGTGATATCCCCTGAGGAACATCAAAATCCAGCAGACCTTAGACAGAGGAGACAGTCATGAATCTACATATGACGGTTTTCTCAACATGTCATTTTAAAGTTCTGAAGAAAAAGTATAACCCAGCAGTTTCTGACAAAAAGGAATAGAAAACATTAGAAGTAATTAACATACCTTTTTTTTTTTTTTTTTTTGTAAAAATAGTTTTTAACAAAAGGACAGGTGGGGAAAATTCTTCTCTCCAACAGAATTAATAAATATGACAAGAATGAGAGACTTGAGGCTGCTTTGGAACAGAAGCAAATAAAGAGGCCAAAGGAAGGAGAAACATGTGGACACCAAGGGAAAAGAATGAACAAAAAAAAATTACAGCACATTTTGAAGTACTTACATTCATAAAAGACATTTCCCAGCTATTCTGAAAGTTATATGACTGAGAAACTTGAATCTTAACTGCTGATCAGTAAAGTGGCATGTTCAGTTTTATAAAACAGTCAGAGACCAGTCCTAAGTCAAATGCACTAACTAGCATGAATAATGACCATATAAAACCTGTTAATATATTAATTATTATAGTGCCTCAGACTGTGAAACTTTACATAGAGCTAATTATCACCATGTTAATGGGTGGTGTAATGATAAATACAGAGTCGGTAAGTTCATTTGTTCAGTGCATTTGAGGACTTAGGTATTCATTATAGTGCTAAAATTAGAAGTGAATAACCTCCATTTTCCCACAGTTCCTCTCATCCACACTATTAATGTTAGCAATTGCACTGCACTGTGGATGCAAATAATTACAAGCTGTTCATTAACAGATATTAGCTGTGTCCCTGTTCCATTTTGTGTTAAGGTGTCTGAGACTAGTGCCACTATTGGCTATCATTTCTGTACATGGGAAGATTTTGTTTTTCTTTACCTAAATATTTGGGGGAAACACAGAGAGTGGAATCTTCACAGTTTCTCAGCCTCCTTGAGTCTTTGATGCTTACAAACATCCATCAGACCTTGGAAAAATAGCAACCTGAATCTAGAAATGCCTTCTTTTCAATAATCGTGGACCTGCTGCTTTAATTAATGTTTTCAGTACCCAGGAGCCAGTTTACAAAAACAGCTTCAGCAGATTACAAGCAGTAGAGCTTCAGCAATGAGAAGGTACAGCACAGTGGCATCTGAATTTCATGGCAACCCAAAGATAAACCTGGCTTCATACTCGTTCACTGAGTTCTGAACACTGTGCTTGGTATTTAGCAAGACTCTGTGGCACAAGGCCAGACAGGGATAACGTGCCTCCATTTTTTTTGAGTAAAGGTTCTAAGTGCTAGGGTTGGGAGAGAGACAAAGGTGAGAGCCCTGCTGGGAGCGGGCACCTGGGGTGTCATAAAGGAAGGGGTACACTGCAAAAATATTTGTCCCTTGAAAACAACTTAATCTGGGACACGGCTGGGGGGGTCTGGGCTGAGTAAGGCTCTGTCCACATCCAAAGTGCTAGGGCCAGGCAGCCCACCATCAGCTTTGCTGCAAGTGTGGCTATCCCTGAGCCTATTGCTCAGCCCTTGCCCAGGTTCCCCCCTCCATCTAGAGTCTCATTATTTTCTCAAAGTTCCCACGCTTTTTACCTTGTTTCATATCCATTCTTTTGTACATGTATACCAGAGACTTTTTCATGACTGAATTGCAAAGTAAATGAACAGATGAACATGTTGCATGAGTTTCTCCTCAGACAGGACTTTTTCAGCCTGTCAGCTGCTTTCTCTCATCATAAACTTTTATTTTTTTTACTATAAATTTTATAAACTCTTATACCGCTTCCACATTGGCTTACATATCAGTATTCAGCTCTGGAGACCATTTTGCTGAACTTTTTATGAACATAACTCAGCTGTTGCGTCTAACTTTACATATAACTTTGATATGCTTCTTGTTAGAAGGCAAACTCCAACCCTTTGTGTATTTCGTTGCTTAACTTTGTATCACATTTGACACATTCTAACAGCGTTTAAAACAGCACTACTCTCCGTGATGGTTTTTCCTCCTTCCCAGGAGGACTTATTACAATGAAAGTTTTCAGTCATAACCAGCGGTCTGTCAGGTAGGTTTTGTTTTAATTTTGTTACGGTCTTTTAAATGATTATATAACTGGTTATCTGTTACTGTCAACAGGTCATTTGCTTCCATAGATTTGAGCATATGGTGTACAAAATCAGACAACACATTCTGTTTGGTTTTCGTACTGTATGACATTTCCCATGCAGCTAGAATGTTTGAATATGCTCACCTGGATGGTGATGCTTAAGCCTGTTCTTGACAGCAACTGAAGTATATAGGACTTGCACGGACTTTACTAGTAATATTTCACAGTTGCTTTAAGTATAAGGAAAAAGGAAATCTAGGAATGGCAGGGGCCAGTGAGAGCAAATCATTTTGTTTAAATGGCCTGAGCTTAATATGAACTTCAAGTAGCAGGAGGAAAATCTTGTATATTATATAGGATAGTTTCATTCAATTGAGCTGTCAGCTGTGAAAGAAAGAAATCAACAGCACCACTAAAATATTCTGAAGTATTTTTGTTTCTCAAATTTAAGAAGTTTGATGTGCCTTCAGCTTCAAAGAAGCAGAGAAAAATAGAACAAGGAGCACTGAAGCTGACATTGGTTTTCCAGGTGACCCTTTGCTGGCCAGCATCATCAGCTCCATGTCCCACTCAAACCACCTTCAGCCAGGCGCACTCAGTTTAATTGTAGCATTATGTGAAAAGGGGTACATAACTATTTTCTCCAGGGTCTTTGGCAGTTACGAGAAGTAAACACATGGTTGATTGTCTAAATTCAAGGATGATGTTGCCTTGATACTAATACAGTATTAATGAAATGAGCAGTTCATATCTGCTGAGAAAAGAATTTGCATCTTCACTTCTCTGTACATATCTTTTTTTATATATCATTTGAAGTCTATATAAAAATATACATCCTATAAACTTTTTCATATATCATATAAGCATATATAATACGTTTTTAAAAAACTACGTTCTCACATTAAGACAAGAGAGCATAATACCTAGCAAGAAATTATTCTGTTTTCATGGCACCTCACCAGCACTGTACTCACTTTTCCATGTTCAGTCCTCTTATGGTGGTCCGGATGAATAAAACATACCCTGCTTTGGAGGACAATGCCACTGGATGAATCTTATTACTGAGCTAGCTTGAATGCATCAGTAACAGTCACAGTCCTGTTTCTATAATTGGCAGCATGGTGGAACTCTAATGAAGAGTTAGTGAAAGATATGAAAAAGGAAGACAGACCGAGGAAAAGAAGTTCATGCATGCTCTAAGCACATACAAATACCTGCATTTCTTTTTGAGATGTACATACAAGGACATTAATAGAAACTATTTAGAAGATTGAACTGTAGAACCAAATAGTCAACAAACTGACTTTTTCTAGAAATCACTGCAGTAACAGAGTTCACCTGTTGGGACAGGAGATATATTATATGTATCTGTGATGAACAAACAATACTTTTCTGAAGGCTTCAGAGCAGACTCTATAGTATTCAAAAGGCCAAATACTGGTTCAAATTATCTGTATTCCTAACACTGCAAATGTGTGGTAATTTAAATTACATCAGGGCCAAGTATAAGTACAATGCATTTTACCACAAGATTTTAAGGCTTGATGCAGATGGCTGTAATCAAACCTAGCACTTTATTGACTGTTTTCACTTCCAATTCCCAATCATTGAGGAATATAACATTGCAAAGAAAAAGGAACTTAACACAATTCATTAAAAACTCAAAGAATGGGGGGGTTGTTTGTTGGTGTGTTTTGTTTTGTTTTGTTTTCCAGACAGGAATAAAAAACCAAAACCAACTTCATATGGGTTTTGATAATGGAGTGGAGGCATTGAACATTTGTTTCTTTTCAGTACACTATCAGTGTGTGGAAGATCTGAGAATGACTGCCAAAGAGCCTAATAGCTGAAATAGCTGTTAAAGAACAGTGATATTGCTAATGACTCAGGATTTTACAGGCCAGGAACTAAGTTCAGACAGGATCAGGTGAACTACAAGGAAGGTTTGAGGAATGGAGACTATTTTGTAAGAGGTGCCTAAGAGACCCAGGATTGGGCAGCCGAGCACATCACTGGCAGAGGAGGTAAGTCAGGTCTCCAAGGATGCGCAAGGAGGGAAAGCAACAGAGAGGAAAAAAAAAAACCCAACAACCAACCAACAAAACCACCATACAACGTTGACATGAAACAAAAAAAAAAAATGTGTAAAGCACCCATGAATACAGCAAGACTGGAAATCAGAGACTCTGTTCATTATCCAACCAGTGGAGCTGGAAATCGGACTTGGGTCTGTAGTGTTTCTATCGCAAAGTAAGAGCAGTGAACAGGTCTAATCCTCCCAGCCAGTTCTTTCCTTCTGCACATGTTTGCTAGCATTTAATAACTAAAATCCTCCCTCCCTCTTTTTTTTTTTTTTTTTTTTAGTATGTTGACGTCAATACTTTTTATTTAAATGGCACAGCGTGGGCAATTAAGCCCTCTTTGTCCTGATTTACATTGCAGTCCCCAGCAGAAAATAGGAATACAAAGAAAATGATTGTTCTGCTGTAGGATACCATCATTAAGTCATTGCAATCCTGAAAGACCCAATGAAGAACCACACTCCATTGAATATAATGATTCAGGATATTTTAGCCCAGCACTAAACTGAACTTACAGGCACAGAAACATGGTGAGCAGCTAGAAGATAAGTACAGTACAAGGTGATGTCACTGTCAATAAACTACTTGAGGGAAAACTTACTGTTTTTGTATCATTCTAAAAACTGCCCCACACTTAAAAAAAATGAGTGGATATATCATACACATCAGACTGGCCCACTGCCTAGACTACTGAAGCACTAAGAAAGATGTCTTTATTTTTTACATCATTAGTCTCAACAGTAAATCTGCAGGATATTTTTTAATTAGAAGTAATATATTTCAGATAGATATTTGGAAAACATTATACATTTCATTATATACGTACAAGAAGCTGGGTTTTTTTGTCAACAATGATAAGTCAAACAGCTTACAGTGAAGCAGCATGGTAACAACACAGAGATGTACAAAACATTTTGCTGCATGGAAATTGTAACGTTTTATGAGCAAAAAATAATGGGACTACTTAGAAGAAAAAGACTCAAATCCTGGATTGACGATGCAGCACAAAGGGAAGAATAAAATGCTATAGAGAGAGCACATAGTGTAAAAAATGAAGTTGTATTCTCCGAAGAAAGAGCATATATATGTTTGTGTGTGTGTGCACCCATTTCCAAGTGATAGAATTTTTAAATGGTCCATCTCTGTCTTGCAGAATAAACTAAATATATTTTACTTTGTTGTGAGTTTCTGGGCTTAGTGCTCGTAGTACAGGGGAAAATGCTATGTAGGGTGTCCTTTCTCTTTAAAAAAATAATATATCCCTTCCTCCATGATGAATGGAAATCTAACATGCAGGAGTTCTTAACATGTTTATCAGAATACATTGTCAATGTTATAACTTAGAAATGAAGCAGTCATTATTATTTCTGTTCACGTCTTTCCTCACTGTATTCACCTCTTTCTCAACTACTTGGACTGCAAGATCTTTGGGACAGTAACTTGAGTTTCTTTATTAGACTGCCACCAAACTCAGCAAGGCTCTGGGTTCTGAAAATGTTACAGCTGCAAAAAACATCCTGTTACCACTAAGGTCTTCCTACATTTTAAGTATTTCATATCTCCATCAGGCCCTTTGCTTTAATATCAAATGTATTTTCATGAGTATTATTTTCTTTCCAGCATCTCAGACCAAGCATGAACTATTTTAACTTAGCTTCTCATATTTTTTTACTACAACTGATAACCTCACCAACAAGCATTAGCATCTTACATGGAATGAAGCCAGTAACCTACATGTTTGGTAAAAGGAAAACTTGCTCTTCAGCTCGTTAAAGTAATTCAGTTTGGATCTACACCAGAATTAGTCTGATCAGAATTTAGCCTGACATACTTAGTTGTCAAGGGTATTGTACATTTGGGGACAGGCTATTACAATGCAAAATCAACACAGCAAGTACCATTTGGTTTACTTGGCATTTTACCAGTTGTTAGCATCAATTTTCATGCAGCAGAGGCCAGTTGAAATTGCTGATGCAAGAAGTTATAATTTTCTTGATGTGAGATGAATAGGACATTTTAAATTTAGTACTAAAGTAGAGAATAATTTAGTCTCTGTTATAGAAGAAAATGCTAAAATTAAAAAAAAAAAATCATGCAGTTAGAGCTGTAACTGCCTTTGAATCATGAAAAGGGAATATAATCAATTAATATCGATTAATATCATATGTCATGAGTAGCTGAAGCAATGGAGTAAATAACATTGCTGCAAAGTCCTGTGGCAAACTTCCAAAATAATCCTCTTCCCTTCTGGTGTCTTTGCCCAGGTATGTTTTGCAGTTTTCTTCTTAATTTGGAAGTCTTTTCCTGAATTTGGAAGTCACAATTCAAAGACACCCATTGCCTGAGTTGTTTGTTGGTTTATCTCTAAGTTTGTCTATCCAAAGCTGAAGTAATCAGGAGCAAACGATAGGTTCTGCAGGGAGATGTTGTTATGCCCCCATCTCATCTTGTCTTGCTCTGGTACCAGACCTCTACACATATTTCATTTCTCACTTTAAACCATTCATCTCTAACCCTACACAGTGTGTCCACTTAATTTAATTTTCTTGCTAATGCATAAGAGAGATCATTTCATTTTCTATTTCCTACACTGGCATTTCTGGCCCTGCTGAGCTCCTTTCCCATTAACAACAACTCATGGTGATGGAGGGACAGCAAGATCCCCACCAAGCACAACAGAAGTCAGCACGTGCTCTGCTCTGTCTGTATCTTCTGATGGCAGGCACTCTGCAAAACCCAGCCATGCTGTGGGACTTGTCTTTTCACTGCCAAGAACCTGCTCTTTTCTCCCTAACTCTCTCAAGGCTCAAAGCTTCTACCCAATAGTGTCTCTTCCTTCCTGAAACATTGCCATACAACCATCCTTGTTCAAACTACAGTGTAAGCTTAGGGGTGCAGTGATTATAACCTTCACTGTGTTTTAAAATCCTATATATGCTAAATCATCCATACTAATCTAAATGCAGTTTACAGACCTGTACATACACAAACTGCACACAGAGCATGAAAACAAATATTTCTATACAAATAATCTGTAAATAAGAAGTCTGCAATTATTTTCTAACTCTTCCATGGCAAGAAGGTGTATTTGTCTTCATTTTCTGAGTCTCCTGGATTGCCTTCAAACTTCATTTGTTAACCTATTTAGTTTTTCTGCTTATGTAACCATTTTCACTCCTGGGTTGCATTCCTGTTGGCCAGGCACCAGGTTAATAATTTAACCCTTTTAATCCTTTGTTTCAGCCATGTCTTTTATTTTGACGAGTGAGGAATGTGCAGTTTTAACAACAAATGCGTATTTATTTAATTAATTAATTTGCAGGCAGAAGCATCAATGCAATAGTTGAAGTCATTTGGTATGTGTCTGCAAGATCCTGTAATGATTCTCCACCTTGGAACTCATCCAGGCAAAGAAACCCCTCTACTTACAAAATTTCAGTGTATAAACCAGGCAAAGCAGTCCAACATCAGATAGCAATGTATACTTTTCATTATTTATCACTACCAGTTGCAGCTGCTTCTGAAGGTACGTGAAAGGACTTTTTACTAGAGTTCCTTTCCCAAACTCTCACTGCTCAAAAAAAAAGTAAAAAGAAAGCATATGACAGAATATTTCAAGCTGCTATGTAATGAAGGGGAAATACTGCTCTGGCGATCTACTATTTAAAACTGAATTTTCCAGCTACTTTTCACAGGTCAGATAAACTCTCTGTGCCTTAGTTTCCCCATCTGGAATAACAGTACATACTTTTCTCACTCGGGAAACTGTGCACTTTAATTAATCAACAATTGTAGATTGCTATATAGAGCGGAGCAAACAATCTGGAGTGAACAGTTTATTCAATGAATTTAGCCTGCTTGCAGAAAATCCTCAAGCAGATGGTGTTGTTATCAACTACAGAGGAAAAGGGTAAAAATCACCAAGCATTGGAACAGACTGCCCAGGGAAGTTGTTGAGTCACCATCCCTGGAGGTATTTAAAAGATGCATAGATGTGGCACTTAGGGACGTGGTTTAGCGGTGGACTTGGCAGTGCTAGGATAATGGATGGACTTGATGATCTTACAGGTCTTTTCCAACCTAAACTATTCTATGATTCTGTGATTCTATAAACAAGGATTCAACCTCTGCTCTGACACAGAAAGTAGACAAGATGTTAGCTTACAGCTAGATGATATGAAGGATTTTGCTGCGGAGTTAGAATCTAAATGGGCTTTAGTGTCTTAAGTCTGAAACTGGATTACCTTTCTCTACCTTTATTTCTTCTGTCTACAGTGAACCATCTAGCCCTAGAAGTACCTAAACCCCACATAAATCCTTATCCTTGATATAGAAAGCCTGGGCAATTGCTGCCTTTGGGTCCTGGTTTTCCTTCAGCAGCAAGGAACTCTAATCTGATCTGAAATCTTTTGTTAAAGTAAATCCTGAGCCTCTCTGTGTGTCAGGTCCTGATAGTAAATGTAGACATTTCCTTTACTTTTCAGGCTTGATATGAAGTTATGCTAGAGATTATGACATGCTCAGTGCCTATGGTGATACATGTTATATTGAGATATACTTGAGATTAAAAGTGAATATTCCTAATCAAATGACAAATCAAACTTGTTTATTTGAGTTGCAGATGGGAGAAAGACTTAGTTAGAGACACGTCAGTAAAAAATAAGACTTGGAAATGTATTTTGACCTGAAGTTCTTCCTCACAAACCATCTGTAAAGGAAAAGTTAATTAGTGATAAACATAATTAGCAATTATGAGTGAAATGAAACGGATGTTTTGTTTCACAGATTGCTTGAAAAAAAAGGTCCTCATGGCCAAACACCATCCATAAGATTAGCGTTGTCAGTGTTTATTTTAAGAAAGTTTGATGAAGGCAAATATGGGGGTCTTTCCTGGTCAATGCAACACATCTTACTGACTGATAGCTTTCTTTCATGCAAGTGGAAAATACAATCTGATAAAAAAAAAAAGAAAGGAGAAGTGGCCTTCAGGAAATAACTTCCAAGAACAAAAGAGAAAGGACAGTGGGGTACTCCCGTACATTGTTTCACTGCAGTTCCTCCAAGCATCATGAAATGTACAAGTTACTGCACCCAAAATTACCAGCTGCTATATGAATTTATACCTAATTAACACCAGAAATTGTAAATCTTGGACTCAGCAGGCCACTGTTTGGGAAAGCAAAACTCTGAGTGTAGCCAGGTATAGAGTTTTCTGCTTTCACTGCATACTTGAAGTAAAGCCAGACAGCACTTGACTTAGGTTGTTAAACTCAGCATGGAAAGGTGGAAACAAAACTTCCCAGGGAAGTTAATGCATGCTATCATTTCTCTGACCAGTCCAAATTTTTCTTAGGCTCTAAAACGTGTCTGGATTCATCCTTCAAAACTCCCGATGAAGTGCGTTTGATTAGTCTAATTAAAGCAAAATTAAACCTTTTTCTGATTGATTTTGGAAAGATTTAGCTTAACAGCATTGTCTCTAGAAAGAAGATAACACAACACATTCGGACATTTTTGGTTTTCTGTTTAGTCATATCATACTAGACAAAGTAAAAGTTAACTTCTCATAACCAGAGTCAACCACCTCCAAGAAACAGACTGTCTTTTATTTTACTATTCCATGTACTGCAATGTTGTCTTAGAATGCTATGACAGCTTCCAATCAAGCTATTGCAATGATGTTAATGTATTTTGAGACTGCTCATAGTTACGTGGGTTTTGAATTAAATTTCTTGTATTAAAAGGTTATTAGAAAAATACATTATGAACTTCTGTGAAAAGCTCCTTGTAGGCTTTGAAAGTATAAAAACCTGAGTAGCTCTTAGAAAAGTGGGCTGGTTTTACATCTGCACCTGCGATTTTCAGCATTTTTGCTTTCACACTGCTGGCAATGGTGGCAAATATACTGGACACAGAGATGGAGGTTGATTTTACGGGAAACCCCTGCACGATACCCATTTTTTAGTTCCTGTCCATGAGAAACAGAGAAAACAATCTTTGATCAGGCCTTCCAGCATGATCCATAACAGATGAAGCTCTACTTTCCTGAAGGAAAAGTCATGACAATATCCTGAAGCTGACAACAGTTATCAATGAGATTCCTCACTAAGGTGCACTTTATTTGTTTTCCTTCTCCCTGAGCCTCTCTTTTTATCCCTGTTTTTCACCATAGAAATTGACAAGATGTAATCTTTATTCAGTCTTAGACCATTTTATTTGCATTTTAAAAGACACTCAGAGAAAAAAAATATTCTGTATCACAATGGGAAAAGCTGAAAAAAAGGTAATGCAGGCATGCATCTGCTAATTAAATGGACATTTTTTTAAATAACTAAATAAACAAATGCCAAATAGAAAACAACTCTTGATACATCTTAATTAAGATAATTATTCCCTGGATTCCAGATGTTAAAAAAAAAAAGACTCCAGGCAAAATTCTGGTTTTGGTAACATTGGAATAACATTAAAACTTTGTTTAAATCAGTGATTTAGTCATATTTACATAACTAAATTCAAGTGCAGAAACCTGGCTGTCATTCTATGACAGCATATGTCATGTTAGATAAGCTGGGCATAGCTATAGAATATGTGTGCCATGTTAGACGTATACCTATAGAAGTAAGTCTTAAATTTATGATTTTCTAACAACTTCTTCTGGTTGATTCTATTTTAAAATGTGCCTAAGCTTTATTAAGGGAACAATTAGTGTTAATTTAGTCATAATTTAAGGTCTGGAGAATAGAGAATATGATGAAGATGATGAAGAAATAGACAGTGTGAGCCAATGTGATCAGCAGTTATATGTCAACAGCCAATATCCCCAAAACTCCTTTTAAACCCCAGTCAATTTAGAAAACATAAGAGCTAGTACATCTACATGGCTGATCGTGGTGTGGTGTTGCCATAGCTGAACTACCTTTGGTGATGGAAGAAGTCTAGTTGAGTTGACTAATCTACTGCAGCATCACTGGCACCACTTCATGGATCATGTGGTGCCATGCCTTGAGTTTCAAAGGCAGCCACCTCTGCTTTACATGACAGATCCATTTCCTTAATGAATTTGTCTTCTGCTTGCTGTATAGAGTACTTCTATGGTGTGGAGAAGTGTAATTTCTTATACTTGAGTCAAAATCTAAACTGATGGTTGCAAGCACTGGATAGTTCTGGAATATTGGCTATTTCCTAAGGGATTTTCTCACCACTGTGTGATGTCTTCTGCTTCACATAGACCAAAGCTTGGAAGCATACCTTTTTCCATTATTACCTTATCCTCCTTCTCTCTCTGTAGACAGCTATTTTTTTATTCATCTGTTGACCTGTGCATTGACCATATGATAGACTGCACAGTCTCAGAAAAGCTTTTGTCTTGCTTACCCATATAAAGCCCCTGAAACTGAGCACTGTTCTGGAGCCCAGCAGTCCTTGGAAGGTTCTGCAATGGATGTAGTAAAGCTGCTTTGATTTTTTTAGTAAGATATTGAAAGTTAACATGGATGGAAAAAAAAGCATAGCAATTGCATAAAAATCCACATTCTCGGGATTAGACTTCGGTATAGTTGATTTTTTTAGCAACAAGGTATATAGAAGATATATTAGCCACTGCAATTTTCTATTAACACAGCTGAAATATACTGGGTCTAATTTTGCCACCAGTTTGTTTTTATAAGAAATTTTGAAATAATTTAGACTATACACAAAAAATAAAAACTGTCCATGCAAAGGTCCCCTGTTTAATATCTTTAAACTTAGCAGTAAACTTACACTTATGGGACCAAACAATGTTATTTCCTGTGGAGGATTTTCAGGACAGTCCAAGAGGTCTGTGTTGTATATATCTGTGAGCCTGGAGACACAGGAGGTCAAAGCAAGTAGTAAATAATGGACAAAAATCTCTGTTGTCCTCATAATCTATAAATTCCAGGCAAAAGCTTATTAAAAATGACAAGTGCAGTGCAGTGCATACTGCACTGTGATCTTAAACATTCCTAGTAGGGCTGCATAGTCTTACTAGTATAATACATTACGGGTTAGGCCATATTATGTTCACAAGACATGTTATATATTTTCTTTTCCTTTTGGATACTCCTCTACTAGTTTATGTTCCTATTTGGAGAACCTCCTGAATGACAAAATAAAACAAGTTACACTGCTTTCAAGGGCTAACTTTACTTATACATCCTTACTGGTTTATGCTGCTCTGGAGATGACTGTACAATCAGTCTGGTGTAGTGGAGTCATGCAACATATATATAAACTGTATCTAAATGAAAGCTCGTATAGATATATTACATCACCCTGTAATCTAGTGTTAAATTTTACCAAAGCCTCATGTGGAATAAATATATAGAGATGTCAGTTTACCATGCTAATTTACTCCAGTTAAAACTGTATTTCTAAGTCTGAGCTTTCAACCAATCTTACATGACTGCCAGTGCATTAGCTTCAGTGGAGTTATATTATACTGGCTGAACTGAAAAAACTGGAACCTGAGATGTCGTGGAGATATTACCTTCTTCACTGAGCCTCAAATTAAAATGTAACTATTTTTAACATCTGTGCTTCTATGTAAACTTCTATTACAGATTTTCTTTTCTGGTTTCTAGGGGTCTGGCTCTGGAACAGCTCCTAACCCCTCATTCCAAAATAAGAGGTTAGATGGAGCAGCATCTGCATACCTTTGTTATCAGAATCTTCTCCACAGATTTCAATAAAATCAGTCACACAATTTCCTTTAGACATTCTTAGCTCCATTGTGGCATTTATTTAATGGATTGCACATATTTTTATACGCTTTCAAACACCTAACAATTGTTTTCCTCACTATGACTTCCTATCTATCCACAGAGAAATCCTGCAGCAATTCCATGTAAGGATTCTTGTGTATTGTATATTCTTGAAAAAGTAGGACTTGATATTCATACAGTCTTTGTGGCATTACAGATAAATGGAAATCTGTGAAATCACAACTGGAACAAAGCAAGCACAAATTATAAAAGCATTAGCACAATCTGCAGCTCTTATCCAAATGGTACCCACAAAAGGCCTGCAAGGAAATCAGATCAGGTCACAAATCAGGAAACGCAGGCAGCAAGAAAAATTTACAGTGGTGGAGACCCCAGAGAGCATACTAAACTCATAGTATAGTTAATCAAGAGAAGAATAAGGAAGTACTAGAAATATTTCAAAAAAAAGAGCAAGTCTCTCTGCTGCGGTTTACATTCTTGGAAACAAAATAATTTACATAGTTTTTAATTAAGTGATCAAATTCTATGACTATTTCTGTTCCAAATTTTCCTTCATTTGAAAGTTTACTTGTTATGGTGTAAGATGAGTAAGATGCTGTGGACCTTTTTTTAAAAAAAAAGTTACTATTATTTTACATTGAAAATTACAGTAGGTCATAGCATCCCAAATTCAGGCCCTTTTCTGCAGAAACTCAGAGTAATCCCTAGATTCTGAGTGACTATGAATCCATTGAAAGTGTTTCTTCTTGTGAACATAACACGCTTGCAAATGCAAAACATTATTGTCTACAAAATTGCAAGGATATTTTTAAATTTGAATGTGAACTTAAACTATGCTAGATTTGGGGCTATGGATATAGAAGGGCTTACTTGACATGCATTTGCATGTGCAAGTATTGGAAATGGAACTTAGCAAATGAACTTGGCAACTGAACTTTGCAAAATATTTGTTTGCAGCATAGAAGTAATATCTTTTGCTTTCATGTTGACTTTTACCTTTTCAAATAATATGGAACATTCTTCTTTCAAGTCAGAATAATTAAGGCTATATAAAACATCTACCTGTGGGTCTCTTCTGCATGCCTCTAACACTTCATAGATAGATAAATAAAAACAAAGAAGGTACATTTTGCAAAGCTTGTTCCACGATGAGATTGTATGTCACATGACAAGACATTTAGTACTTTTATGTTGAATGTAGTTTTCTCTGGATTAGTATAATTTTATGAATCATGATTTGTTTTGTTTTCTTTAAATTAAAAATATGTGAATAGAAACATTTTGCACAGGTTTTAATAGTTAAAATATTCATTCTGAAAAATTGAGTGATTAAAACCTTACGAATTTGGTCTAAAATATAAACTTGTAAAGATCCTTGTCTACAAAATATTCTTAGTAACTTTTAATTGCAGAAGCAATTTCCCTTTTTTTCTTACTCAGGTGTTCGTAAACATTTAGTGTGAAGACAACTATAGGTGCTGTGAAGGGAGATGGGAAATAGCAGCTGGCCGGTAATTTTCTCATGGTGAGCTTTGGAAACAGGAGTGTAAAAGCCTATAGTTGTAATTGTGATCCATGAAGGGCTATTGTTGTGGGAAACTATTTACCCTGAAAGTTTCTCACAGCTTCAGGCATGCATTCTGCAAGAAACAAGCAAACAGAAGACCTTTAAGGCATGAATAAAATTCCTAGGGAAAAAATGTTTATCAGAAATCTATGATATTTACTTTGTCCTGAGATTTGAAGGGAAAGGAGCTATTGTTCAAACAATGTGCAGAAATTTTGTTCCAATTTCAGTTCTGCTCAGTTTGATAAACAACGTTTCCTAGTCCTTAGTGTGGCAATAGCTCAGCTTCTCAAGATAGGTAATCGGGCTCAGTTTCAGTAACATAAAATGCTGGATTTTTATATTTAATTAAAAGGACGTAACAGAATATATCCTGACAGATTTCAGTGTGCTTATCAGCAAAAGACAAAAGTATATCTGTATCGCTAACAGGCAACTGGCATGAGGATTGTTGATTTAGTGTTGTCAAGGAGTTTCCGCTAGCATTATGTTGTCTATAAGCAAGTTTCTTATTTAAAGAAGCATCAGAGAAAGAACATCTCATTCCTGAAGGAAAGTAGAAGGACTTTGCCTTCTGTCTCGCTGAAGCTGCTTGAGGAAGATGCCAGCCTGCCCTCTTCCATTACTTTAAAGAGGAGAAAGACCATTACAATCTGAAGAACCACCTAAACCAAGCAAGTTTACACTTTTCTTAGATGTCTCTGTCCTACATGAGACACAGTGCAAATATGTTCTTTCTTCATAAATTCAATTTAAACTTGGTTTCATTTTCCTTCTGCAACTTGTTACTCAAAACAAAAATATAGTCATGCAGTACCCAAACAAGTGTCAAGCCATACTGAAGAGTGTGTTGAGAGCTGCACTCAGAATATCATTAAAAAATCACTACTTTACAAATTGCTTTAGTTTATCTTCTGAGAAAAGTAATATTTGTAATAAAGAAGGTGGTATGGAAACCAATGTTAGCAGAACTGTACTTTCATTATTATCTGATATAAATATACTCTCACAATAACAAGTTTCCCTCTCTATTTAACCTCATCAATTTTATATTGCTAAGGTTTGGACGGGTGTTATTTGCAAATAAGCATGTGTGTAAGTTTTGCTCCCTTTGCTAACCATACCCATACACATGAAATTAATGTCAGTGGAAAGGCGGTGACTATTTAGACTAATGGCTGTGGTAAAAAAATTGCATGAATCTCAAAGTTCCTGAAAATCCCCATCTGCCAAGACCTTGCAGCAAATACACGCCCAGATATTTTCAGGCATTTATAAGACGACATTCAGAAGGGCCATGTTACATTGCAAAGATCAGAGCATCCTTAGCGTATATGAAGAATGGAAAACACCCATGAGAAGTAACAGAACTCTTAAACGTAAAGGAGAGGTCAGTTAACTTTTAGTTGGGCAGGAGTAAGTGTATGCCAGAAACGTGATGTTAGAAATGGCAAAATTAACACCAAAATCATTGTTGTTGTTGTGTTCTCTTGTTCCTTGTTAACTATTAATACATGTCCCACACTTTCTCTCTCTGATCAGCATACTCTTAAAACTGTTCCCTATTGTATTATTTCTCACATCAATGTTAAACAAATTCTGTGTAGTCTGTGGCTTCTGTGCCAATTCCCAGTGGGGCGATTAAGCCAACACAAGCTCTGCTACACTTCAGTCATAAGGAGCTGTTGTAGAAGCATGATCTGCCCCTTTGGTTAGCACCATCCTTCCCACACTTCTCCTTGTGAGGAACTCCCCTTTGCTTCCAGCTGCAGATTAGCCTGGAAATTCCGTGCAAGACCTTTAACAGAAGAGCAAATATAACAGCTTCCTTCGGTAGGCTGTGATTCTGCTCCCACCTGCCATGGTTCTGATGTAGGTACCAAACAGTACAAATGTTGTGCTAGTACAGGCGGACGATAGCCACGTCCGTTGCAATGAATCACAGCGCACACTCAAAGAGAAGGAATCTGAAGAAGACCCTTCCCAACAATTTCTTAGCAGGAGCCCATGTGTAACATCTCAGCCAGCTCTGATTGATAGGCTCAGTTTAAAACTGAAAGATATTGGCAGTATGGACTGGAACGTTTCTGGCACTTGCCAAGCATAATACTAGAAGTCTTGTGTTCCTGGTTCTCCCATTTCAGTACCTTTAAACAAGCCTTACACTCACCAAATAAATAAATAAGTTGAAATATCCCCTGAGAAATCTCTTGTAGAGATTGAGAGACAGATGCATTAATGTTTTGGTAAGCAGCAGATGAAACGAATGTATACGTGATTACTAAAAGCACACTGGGAAATTGAAACGAATGATCTGCACAGGGGTGAGAGACTGATGATGCTAAAAGCTAAATTGGAGGAAGATTAAGCAGTTTGTGTATCAGTGAGCACTGAATATCTGAAAGCATGCATAGAAATTAGGGCAGCAGAGTGAAGTGGCATAAGGGAGTCAGCAATGTGGCCAGCAAAGGCAGCTCAGGGCTGAATTCTGGCCTTATCTCCAGACACATGTAGTAAACGGGTGCTGGCTTCCTGTTCAGTACAAGAGTGAAAGCATCTCTGTGAAGACCAGTGAGAGTGTTTATGAGTAACATTTATAGTTTGCTCGTTGGATCGGTTATGAAGGGGATTCTGTCTCTTACTGGTATTGGCATTTATATGAGCCACACAAATTAATCAGCTCAATGGCTAGGGATGCCAATTAACTTTTGGACCAAACCCCGATGAAGTCAACACCACATCCACTGAAGTAAATGCCAAAATTCCCATCGACTTCAGTGGTGACAGGTGTTTCTCTTAGCAGGAGCCTTTGTGCTGTAGAGGGATCGTGCTGGACTGCCTGCACCAAGGAAAATGTCTCCTTATGTCATCCATTCCCTTTGCATGGAAGTAAGAAATGTGGGAGAGCTTCATCCTTCACTTGATTAATAAAGGAGTGTACACAGTACAGACTCCAAAAAATGAAGCCAGATAATGAAAGATGTTACATGGATAAGTGTGAAAAACTCCAGAGCTCAGCAGGACCCTTGTTCTGTATTCAACAGAAACTATGGCCAAATAAATGACATCAAACACTCACTGAGGAAGGCAGGATAAAGCAGGCATCTGTCTTGTAGGCAAGTTGTATGGTATGGTGGGCCATGCTTAAAACTGTTAATGAGGTGTAGAGAAGTTACAAAACAGAAAAGCTCTTGGTCTTGACGTCCTGTAACCCAGAACTTTGCAATAAAAGACAGCTCCTCATCAAGCTCTGACTTAATAATATATTTCAGTTGCATCTCTCCTTATCTGCCATAGTAAAAAAGTCAGTGACAACACTTCTGAAAGTGTCAGTAATGATGCAACTTGAAGGTGATAGCAAGGATGCATGTGCTGGGGTAGGTGGATGTTCACAGCAGTGGAATAAAAATCTCCTCCCAACACATGAGCTCCTGAGACCTGTTGCTATAGAAAAACTCTTAGAAATTGGAGGGCAGGGCAACATCCACCATTTATCTAATTATAACTGGCAAGTGAAAGGACACAGGGGCTACGCTAAATAATATTTCGAAACTTCTGTCTATGTCATACAATGGACAGAGCTGTAAAAAGAAATTAGAGAGTTTAAATATCAAATTCCTCACCTTCTTACCCCTTACCCTTACAAAAGAGAGGAAGAGAGAACAGAAAAAAGAAAGAGTGGAAGGGAGGGAGAAACAGAGAGGGACAGTGGGTGGGAGGAAAAAAGGAAGGAAGGAAACTCACCTCTGAAGAACACAAGAACCAGTTACTGTGCAAACAGTGAGAAACAGCAGGCACAGCCAGTTACTTTGCTGTCTATAGTCACCTTCCTCTACATCTCTGGTGGCTCCCTCCATTCTCCTATGGCCCTCAGCCTGAGAAGAGCTCTTCACTCCTTACTGAGCACCCTCAGTCTCGGTGCCTGCCCTGCTCCCTTGCCACTGGGCAGGGTGGGCTTCAGCCACACAATGATATTGGTCATTCTTCTCTCACCATTCCCTCACAGGTATTGACAGTTTTGCTTGTTAAATCCCACCGTAAAACCATCATTTTCCTTGTAGGTTGTGATAACCGCCTCCACAATGCTTTTTGTGAAATCATAATATGAAGGCTGCTGTATAGAAATAAAATGTATGGTGCTCGTATCTCAGTGTCATGGAGATTGTAGAGTCATGGATCGGAGAAAACAGAGGAAGCACTTGAATTTTCAGGCTTGTCAAGCATCTTAATAATGTTTGAAAGGGACACCAACAAAACTAATAAAAATGTTTTCTCACTTAGGTACAACTTTGAGCTGATTGGAATTAATCAGCAGAGAAATAAGCTTGCATTATTCTGTAACACAGTAGCAGAATTGCTGGCAAAATAATTAATAGAATTTTAAAAAGGAAATTTGTTTAATTAAAACCCTCTTCATTTTGAAAGTTATATAACAATTATTTGATGACTTCAGATTTTTTTTTCCTTTTTTTGATACTAAAAACTTGAAAACATACTCTTTCCTTACAACAGCTTCAAATACATTGACTTTTTCCTATGAAAGGAAAATTTATTTTGGAAAAAAACCCCAGGTATTATTCTAGAGAGATGTAAAGAACTTACAGCAATAGGAAGAACAGCAAAAATCAAGAGAACATAATGGTACTGACTTGTATAGCTAATGTGAATAAAAATAAGGAACAGACAATAGAAAAATCAAGACAATGGCATTAGGAAATGAGAATAACGTTGTTTATATCAACCACTGTAGGAAGGAGAAGAAAAAAAAAAGGAATATTCTGTAGTTACAAAATATTGAAGTTGGCCTTTCAAAGTATCCCAGGAAGAGGCAAGCAAAACACCCTCTTTGCCTCCAGGATGTGGAGTTCCTAAAATTTAATTCACATTTTGTCCGATTTGTATTCTGGAATAGGTCTTAATCAGATGAAGCTGTTCTGCTTTGTATGAGAGCTGAGAAGAAGCTCTGGGTGTCCCTGGTGGATGCTCAAACTACAGAATCATTTTCATTTGCTGTCTGACTCTCTAAATATTTGAACAGCTTGAGCAAGAATAACAGAAGGATGAACCCCAGAATACTAATTGTCTTTGGGTATTCTCTGCAATTGGGCAATTCTTTGGGCATTCATTTAGGAAGTATTAGACCTGGGTGTTTAAGTCTTCAGTCATTAGGCAAGGCAAGGAAGGAAGCTCACTTCCCCACTAGCGAACCTTATTCAGGCTCATGAGAGTCTGAAAACCCAAAGTGGTACCTAAATGTTGGATTTAGTGAATTTAACCTAGCAAAGCATGCAGGAGTATCCAAACTTCAAGACAGGACATCCTGCTCAAGATAAAAAATTAAATCTTATGTGGAAGCTGGTATTTATGAAAGAACACGTATATGTACCATATATTCTCATACAAACATAAATGTAATATGAAAATACGCCTCTTTGAAGGCAGCAGAAGGTAGCAGTAGAGAACTTTTCCTTAGTCATACTATTTATCCAGAAAGTTAAGGCCATATATATATAACTGTAAAGACTAGAATTACATAAAGGGAAAAAAAAAAGAAAAAAAAAAAAAAAGCAAGCTGTACTGATTTCAGGGGAAGGAGTGGTGAATTTTAAGGTGCTCAAATATTAAAAGTAATAATTTGGCATTATTCTAGACAGTCCTACAATTCTTTCCGAGAAGAATTCAGAGAGTCAGTTTTGAAGATGGAAGCTGGACCACAATCTCAAAGTCAGGCAGTGGTGCTCAATGTAGATGAGCTACTCTGTTCATATTCTTCCCCAGCCAAAAAATCGAAGTTTTCATAATTTTATTATTAAACTTTTGCATTCACAGGTTTTCTTAATGCTTCAGCTGCTGAAGCCATTATAAGAAAGCATGGTTTTCATAAAGCATTATGTTTTGTGTTTTGTGGCTTTGATGGAAAAAATTGAAAATTTGACCAAGGAGTATATCAGAACAAGAAATTAGAGGGATTTTTTTGCAGCTTCTTTTTTAGTAGCTTCAAGTAATGGCTTTTGAATGTAAGGTAGTAGTACCATAAGCAAGAGAAGCCTCATCTACATGTTTCGTAAAACAACAGACAATCCAAAAAGTTCTCAGGCAGAGCATACAGGCCAAATGCAAGTCAAATGCAAATTAAGTTCTTATAAGCTGAAGCAATCCTACAGATGTTTAGGGCCCATCATGTGGCTATTTATGTTATCTTACTTTTTTTCTGATTTCAGCCTTTCTCATCCTGGTCAGTTTAGCCAGAACAATGCTTCACATCCCTGGTTCTACTAAAAAAAAAAATTTGATATAGCACTGCTGAGGATGGAGTTGATTCATTCCTAACAAGCTAGAAAAAGGTTTGGGTACTTATTCTGGTTACACAGTAATTCAGAGGTCTTCTCTGTGTTCCCAGTGTGCATTTTTCTGCTGACAGAGCTTTCAGCAGCTGATGCAGTTACTTTATCTTCTGAGCAGTATGAGATTTGAACACCTGGTGAGTCCCAGTGCACCACTTAAAATCGCCTGCAGCAGCCTGCTTCTGTCAGAGGTTTGGATGCCCTGCCAGTGACCAGATTTCCTCTGCGCTCCTTCCATCCACAGGACTTCCCTGCTGGAAACTAACACACTTCCAAGCAATAACAGAAGAGCAGTGGGAGATCATTTCATCCGCTACTGAGCAGATTTCAGGATGATCCATCTCACATTCTGGACTCTCAAGTAAAACACAGACTCAGTGTAGAAAAATATTAACCACACAAAACACTTAATGGGAATTATAAGCTTGTCAATGAGAGTTTAAGATGTAACCATCTCTATTCCATTTTACATTACATACATACAACAAATATTGTCCTTTTAAAAATGTATTTCTATTGAGGCTGAACAGATTTTTATCTTGCATCTTAGTCATTGGTGGATAAGCATGAAAAGGGATCGCACATGTTTGCAATGGATTTTCTGCTGAATGTTGTATATTGCTGTGCTGCCAAATATTATATGTGTGTTAGAGTCAAATCAATGGTGCCCAACAGAATTTTTGTTTCAGGATGATGTTACTATGAACTGAAGAAAACAAGGACTTAGTAGTTTTAAAACTTACATATCAAAGTAGCTGAATAAATATGCAGGACAATAATAAAAATATTTTGCTATCTCACTTCAAATGCAATAGTCAAAAAGATGTACCGCATGGAAAGGCTGGACTCAGAGTAGTGGGACAGACGAATGCATTACAGGACTTTTCCTTGTTCTTTAAAAGCCATCACCCCAGTCACAGCTGGGGCATTATCAGCAAAATTCTTATTAATGGCTGGATTGGCATTAAATCCGTTATTTCATTTAGGCTACTCTAGTTATTCACATAAATAAAGACCTGCATGATCACTTCATTATCTACCTATTTGTTTCTCATCCGAATTTGACTGAAATCTGCTAAAGCCATATTGATTGCAATGGCAATTGATGTTGCAGAGATTTATAAAAAGACAAGGAGATATATTAAAAAAACCCAGCTAAACTCCAGAATTTCATACACTGGTGTAGCCTTCCTAAGCTTCATTGCAGAAGCTGCTGGACTTGCATGCATTCTCACATAGGCTTGCAATAAACAGTGACCCTGCAATGCTTCTGTAAATCATGCTATCATCCTGCCTGAGGAATTTAAATCACTTAAAACACACAAACCAAGGGAACTATTTCTGTGCTATAAACCCATGGCTTCACATTTAGAAAGAGATTAATGTGTCATGACAATCTCCCACTGGAATGTGATTTTTTAAAATACTTCTAACTTTATATGTATGGGAGAAAGACAGGAGAAAAGTCAAAGGGTTTAAATCACAAAGGAAAATAAAATTAAAACACATTTAACATTAGTAACTACAAACCAAAAATGACTACTTGTACATCTCTAGAACCCAATGATAACTTCCACAGTATAATGACATCAAGAGCAGGTATTAAAACACTGGAGAAGGAGCCAACTGGGTATGCAATGAAAGCTTAGAAAGATGCCTCAAACACCTCAGCGATGATGTCCCTTTAAGGAAGGGAACTTGAAATTACTTTTAGTTCTGACATTCTATTTTACAGAATTAAAAAAAAAAAAAAAAAAAAAGCCATGGACTGCATTCAGTTGTCAGTTAATCACAAACCTTAGTTAGACTAGATTTATTAAATCATATTAAATCCCATTTTTCATTAATCTATTCCTCTCTAATACCAGCAGAGGTATTATTGCATGCCTATAGCAAAGTAGCACACCTACTTTGACACCAGTTTATGCTAAGTGTGTGCAGTATTGAACAGAGACCTGTTTAAGCTCTACACTCTTTTTCCCTGGAAATATACTCATGCAAAATCTTGACTAAGTATTGCCTATATTTAGGTCCACTTTTCACAGAGAAGGTTCAAATACTACTAGGTGATGAGCCATGTACTATCACTTTGAGCCTCTTGCATGCACATTAAGTGTATCAGTGACATAGGTATTGAGGACTACCATCCAGAAGGACTGGACTTTGCTCAAATTAGGCTTTCCTTTAACATATTTATACGAGATGTGTGCAATGGATGGAATGCAAGTCATTACTTTTTGCTTATTTTATTTCAGTCTTATCAAGTGTCTAAGAGTAACATAGTGATCAGTCTCATAACTGAGATATTTTTAGTATTAGTTATACAAAAAATATTTAGTGTTTTGGTTTTCCAGAACTGTATGAAGTACCATCAACTTTATGGGGTATTATTCTGCCAGAATGCAGTTATAGTGATTCTTTTAACTTGCATGCCCATGTTTGTTTTCAGGAAAAAGACAAGTAAAATGAGTATAAATGAAGCCATGGTGAGACAAAATCCATTTATTGGAACTTAACCAAAAATCTCATAACAGATATGACTTTTAGGAAAAAACACTTATTATCTCAGAATTTATCTTGCAAAGATCAAATAATTTCACTAAATAATGAAACATTATTTTGCAAAACCTCTTTAAGTTTTATGATACAATACATACAACACTTTTTAACAGATTATTAATAATAATAATGATGATATAATGCTTGTCACAAAAAATTTAATTAAATTTCTTCCAGCAAAATATGGTTAGTCAAATGAATTAATGTTTTCAACAGCAATCAAATCTCAGATAATTCTGAACCAGCTCTAGTTATACTGTCAAACTCGCTCAGTACCAATAGCCTAGGGATACAAGATTGCACTAAAAAAATAATATTGACAGGTGTTGTTAGAGACATCAGATAATTTTGTACAACGTGTGATGTTAGTTACCATTTGACAACTTCTAACCCAACAGTTTAGCTGCTGGTAGTACCCAGATATACATGAACAGGTTTCTCTGCAGAAAACACACTATAACTCAAATCCTTATTTTTGGTTGCCACAAATATGAGTTGTGCATGCCTAGAGGTTTCCTGACTTCTATTGCCTATTTCATGCCAAAAGGCTGTTAGAGGTGCACATCTCCAAACTCAATTATTACCTGAGAGTTTTGGGGTTGTGGTTTCGTTGTTTGGGGGTTTTGTTGTTGTTTGTTTGTTTTTTAAATCAGAATAGTTGATAACTTCATTCTGCTTTGTCCTCGTTGTGTAATCCTTTAATAGCTGTACCACCTGAGTACTGAAAAGTGCAATTTAGTCTCTTTTTCTCTCTGTCCCTCTCTTTCTCCCCAATCATACATGCACACGCACACACTTTATTTTATTAAAGCTTATAACCACCTGCATTGACAGTTTTGGCAGAAGTGCACTGCTGGCAATCAGTCTGATAAGCATTGACTTGTGATTGCAGTAAGGCACTGGTATGTGAAGGTAGTGACAGCTCTGAAGTCTAAAGTGTTGACTGAAAATATGCATTTAAAAGATGCAAATTTCCAAAAGAAGTGACAGTTGCTGTGTTGAAAGCAATTGATATAGCACTCTGCTAACCATTACAGCTGGTTAAACAGTAAGATTTCCAGTTCATTGGAAATTTATTTTTTTCCAACCTCCCCGGTAAATGACCCTTTCTTTCAGTTGGTGACATAGAGCGTTTGTCCATTTCATTGCTAACAGCAGCAGTAAAATGCATTTAAAAAGATTACTGAAGCTTGCCAGGGACTGACACGGTGGTTTGAGACATACAGCCTCCTTTGGACCCCAGCTGGCCGAGCCATCCTCTGCAAACCATGCTGCTTGTTAGCGCCCAGCAGGATGATAGCCACAAAACCCTGTTTCCTGCTCGTCACCTGACTCTAATCTGCCATATGTCTCTTCCTGACACCTTTTCCGCTTTTCATTTCCCCATCCAGAGTCTTGATCAAGGTAGAAATCCCCTGTTATTGAAGCTACGCACTGCTCCAAGCATCTGGGCACTATTTTGCATCTCTCAACTTCCACAGCTTCAAGCCTAGCTCCCCCAGTTTCTCAATGACCCAAACTGGTCCCATTCCACAGTTCTGGCACCTGGAGGTAGCCAAATTTCCTACATGTCAAGCTGTTTGACTTGCTCCTTTTCTCTGGGTCTGAGGATCTGTCATGTGTAGGTTGTGGAGACAGACCTGCCACTTCTGTGACTCTTATGACGTGAGAGACCTTCCTGGATTGCACCTTGTATGGGCATCAGAGATTTTCACACTATGCCCTCCCCAGCAACGGAGCTTGCTCCTTTAACTGAGATGACTATCTTTCCTTACAATGTTTTTCCTCTATAAACATTGAAAACAAAAGACACTCAAAATCATTGCTGAACATTGCATGATGTGCAAAATCAGCTCTGGCCACCTTTCAACCCAACTAGAAGGCACTCAAAGCATCTGCCGGACACTACACGTAAGATAACGCTTTCTTATACCTCATTGTGCAATTACAGGCAGTAAATGCTGATTTTTGGAAGGACTGCCACTCTCATTAGTCTTTTAATTTACAGCTCTTCAGCTGACTTCTAGTCACGTTGTGATTTCTTACCCCCAGCACAGTGCAGAGCTCCTCATCCCTTGGCGGTAGCTGTCAGTGCTGGAATTAGCACGTGTATAGTAATAGAAACAGAATTCACAAGAACCACTTTCTTTCCATCAAAAAACACAATCAATGTGTCACTGGCATACAGTAGCTGGTTTCTCATGGCCTGGGGAAGGCAGTGTCACAGCTGTCGTTAGTGTGTTGGAGAACAAGAGGTGCTCATGTAACTGCTGTGATGACTGGCCCTTCCTGCAAATGCCAATCAATCACGTTCCCCATTGTACTTCAGGCTCCTCCAACTTTGGCAGCAGCTGCACTTCTAGCACACCGGGAACAGAAATGGTTGCAAATGATTTAGCGTGATAAAAAGAAATAGTTGATGTAAGTGGTATAAGAAGCATTCCCAGGTACTCTTCCGCAGCCATGTCAGAGAAAGTAATCGCGCAGATGGAAAGAAATGTCCCTTTATGTCCTGCACATGTGATAACAGGAATGAAATACCAAAGCTGAATACACGTCTGAGGTGGGTGTTAATTTATCCTCAGAAAAAACATGGAAAGATGTTAATAATATTTCACCATGAAGAGTCCAAAATATCAAGAAACACCAAAGTTAACTTAAATTCCTGGTATTCTACAGACAGCTATGGTTCTATATTTTAATAGTCTTTAGTCTCAAGATTGCTTCAACACTTGTATAAGCCAGCTGCACTGCATGTTTGAGTCAAAATGCTACTGTCTCTAGCCAAGCTTTAAACAAGAGCAATATTAAATATCAGATCTGAAGTCTTCCTGTATGCATTTCACGCCTCTAAGTGAGTTATCTCACCCTGTGCATCTTCATTATTATAGTAAATATGCACGAGAAGTTATCATATGAAATGATATATATGAAGGGTTAAGAAAAGAAAATAGTGCCTACAGAGATCTTGATTACAAAGATGTAACAAGGCTGATGTACAGAAATTAACTCTGCAATGACTGACATATGTTATTCCCTCAACCAAATACTTTATTTTCCCCAAAACAACAGTTCAAACTTAATGGGGGAGGGGATAGGGAAGAAAAAACTTGACCTTAAGTTCATGAAATTATTCTGGTTTTTATGGAAATGAGATGCTGTTTCCACTACATAGAGCTAATATACTGAGCTTTACATGTTGAAGCCATAGCTGAGTATTTCAGAACTCACTGACACATACTAATTTCAACTCTTCTTTTTAAAAATAATTTTATACAGAGTTAGATATTTTCTGAATGAGTGGGAATTTGGAACACATAATGTGCAGGATAGTTCATCAACACAAGGAAGTTACTGATGCCAGGAAGCACAGGTGGGCAATGGATGTGATTGCCTCGACTCTCATGGTATTTTTGTGGTCCCTGCCACAGTTTTGGTCAGGACATCTGGCATTTACCCAGACAATATGCAGACATAGTTCAGGAGTTAGCACAGGCCGAGGATGATGCCACATTGGCAATTTGAGGTAGTTATTCTGCTCTAGAGGCTACAAGTTTAACAGCAGATGCTCAGGTTATTCCATGATGTTAGGACTCTGCCTGAACTCTCAATATTGAAGAAAATATTTAAGATTAGCTATTCCACTTACTGGTTCAAGAATACAGATACCTGGGGGCAAGCACATAACTTGTGATATGGGTTATAATAAGAGATGATAATAACTTGTTAGGAATACTAAGCAACCGTATGGATAATATGACCACAAAACAGGCAAAGCATCTATATGGGACCGAAAATTCACTACTGTGAGTTTTGTATCAGGACCACAACTCAGAAAAGTGAAATTAAGTAAAATAAAGACTCTTGAATCAGCAGCGTGAAGAGGTCTGTGGGGATGAATGAGACAAGGGCAGGCTTGCTGGCAGAAGCAGGAGGTCAAAGGGCCAGAGGTTGGGACTGAGCCACGTTGCAAGGTTGTACCCTGGACTGAGGGGTGATATTAATTGAATTTCTCATTAAGAATTACTATTGCACTTTGTGAAGCACCTCTAATCATTGCTGTAATCATCAGATGATCATATAAAAGCCTTCTCCCTCTACAATGCACAACATACTGTATTATCATTTCTAGTAATTGTTGCATTTATTAAAAAACCAGTGATTCTCCCACCATCGTCCAGGCAGCTTTTCTGGTCCATCAGACCTTGAACAGTATCACTTCTTGTTAGTTATGACAATTTTTGATCAATTACATGAAAAATAGCAAGCTCATTTCTTTACCCAGTACAAACAGGTGTGTCCTGCTGTTCTGATATTTACAAAAAAACTCCAAGCTGGGAATAGTTGCAAACATAAGGGGAAACCAGTATGACACAGGAACTTAAAAAAGAATAAGACCAAAATGATACCTATGGTAGCTGCAGGTTGTAAGCAGGGGTTCATTCTCAGAAAGATGAAATTCCAAGCCCTGAATAGCTGTGCAATAAGCTATTTTTTCATTTAAACATGAAACAAATTTCACCAAAGCATGCAGTGCCAGACAACATAGCTATTTATGTATTTGAATCTCAATTTGGTGAACAGAATAAGCTACAAAGAGGACAAGATTAGATCACACGTTCTGAGACCATTTAGGTGTACCACAGTCGGATTGAACACATATATGCACACACATAGTATGACCTGTGTACGTATATTAAAATACGTTTGCCTCCTTTTCCTTAGATTATTACTATCTTCACATGTGCTTTATAAGGGATATGTATATGAATGGAAATTAATCCAATAACCATTAAATATGGTTCAAAAATATCACCTGCAGTTAGATGCAATTGTATAAACATCCATATGCTAACTTTGTAAAGCTATAGCTGGTTCCTTGGCACTTGTAGTAATGCAAGCCACTTCCTTCATCAGTGAAAAACACTTTAAGTTTTGTCATTTAATGGAGTCTCACAGACTGAAAAATACACAGTTGTTCTCTGTACTGAAGAGGCTTTGAATTACTATATTCAGGTCCCAAAAGCATAGAGTTTGCTTTCAGTCACAGAAAAGAGTCTCAGGATATGCTGCAGATGCTCTTAGAAATGCTGGATAACAGTGTAGATTGTGTCTGTAACGTCCAGGCCAAATTCTGTTCTCATTTACATGCATATGCGCACTTGCAAAGAACAACGGGTCAGTATTTTCACAAGTGAATTTGTACATCACATATTGTTTTCAAATGTATAAAATGTTCAGTAGTTTCTTTGAAGGCTGCATATTGCCTGTAAGCTGAAGGAAGAAGTCACCCTATGGAAACACCTTGTCTTTGTTAAAAATAATATATTTACTAAGGAGTTCCAAGATGTAATCACAACTTTATGGTAGTTACCATACAAATAATTCCAGCTACATAATCCTAACTTCCTCTTAATTTTGCTAGTCTGTTTTAGTACAATGACATTCTTGCAGCTTTCTCTACCAGATTCAATGCAATGCACTGAAATTTGTAACACATTGAAAATGAAGTTGTTGTCAAATGTTCTTCTTCAGTATCAATGTGTACATAATTCCATATCTAGAACATCAGAGGCCATGTATAACCTCACCTTTACATGGAGACATGAAGGAGAAATGGGGCTGATACAGACAAACTGTTTTGAAGCTGTCATTTGCAGGCATGTTTTCAAGGTGTCTTGTGCACCTCCATAACAGGCCTTGATAGAGGTTACTATTCATGTACGTTATACTTTCTAAGATATACACGCATGCACGGGTGTGTGGAAAGTGCAGCTCAAAGGTCCATGGGCATGTTAAAGCCATATGTACCCACTCAAATATATGCACACAAATACCTGCTGTTATAGATTTCAAAAAGAATGCATATATAAGACAAGTAGATGGTTATGAGCTTATTCAGTTTGTATGAATTCACAGATTAATATCTCATCTTAATTTCTGGTGTTAGAAAGAAAATTAGAAATTACATCCACGGGCTATTGAACAAATTCAGTTGACAACACCTTTGTTTTCGTTATGTACTTAGTGTTATAAGCAATGGGCAACCATGAAGTACAGGGAGTATGTTTAGAAAGGAGAGAATGAGTGGAAAGTTTTCTTGATAAAACACTTTTCTTCTGAAAATACAGATTTGACTAAATTATGTTTTGCAGAAATATATTGCTTTCAGTGCAATCCAATAAAATTGTCAAAACTTAATTTCAATTGGGTTGAAAATATTTCATTTTTTACCTCAGGTAGATATAAAACTTTTCAAGTGAGTTAAGATAGATTCCTACATCCACCAGTTCAACCTTAATGTCTCAAGAGAAGACTTCTTACAGTTTGGGTTCCTGTTCAGGCCACGTTCTTTTCACATGAGAGGCACACCCTACCACAGTAACCAACCTCCCCAAATGCTCTGAAGCCCACTGTACATCACAGGGAGTATATTTTCCTGGAAGATTGACTTAAGAAGGAATTCCGTAGAGACTTTATGAATGAAGTTTTAAGAAGTATCTCAGCATCTCAGATAGCTAAATATTATGGTTTACCTGAATCAATATGAAATATTTTATTTGTCATTGTCATCCATGAGTGAAGTCTTTTAAATGACAAACACTGAAGCACCACGCATAGAGGGGCATTCCAACACATCTGAAACAGCTTCTTATAAAAAAAAATGCTGGGGGAAGGGAAGGGAAGGGAAGGGAAGGGAAGGGAAGGGAAGGGAAGGGAAGGGAAGGGAAGGGAAGGGAAGGGAAGGGAAGGGAAGGGAAGGGAAGGGAAGGGAAGGGAAGGGAAGGGAAGGGAAGGGAAGGGAAGGGAAGGGAAGGGAAGGGAAGGGAAGGGAAGGGAAGGGAAGGGAAGGGAAGGGAAGGGAAGGGAAGGGAAGGGAAGGGAAGGGAAGGGAAGGGAAGGGAAGGGAAGGGAAGGGAAGGGAAAGGTTCCCAAACATTGCAAAAGATGTTTCTAAATTACCTTTAACTCTTACTGTAAGTCCAGGTGATACTGAGTTAAAATTAATTTGACAGACCTTGTGTTCTCTTTCCACTTACAGTGATGAATGAGCTACTATGGTGATGAGTAAAATTTTGCTAGGTATTGTGGTGATTTCACTGGCAGGGTTTCTCACAGACATGATCATTGCTAAATGTTTACTAAATATTGTTAACTTCAAGGTTGAAGATTAAAACTTTTGAAAGTGTCATTCTTTTGTTATAAGCATATCCACGCTTTACAAAATAAAATGTTTTGACATATTGTGTGCCCAATCTGCCAAAACCTTTACCAATGTGGGGTTCCAGAAATGTTAGTGGAAACCTGCTATTCTTTTTAAGCAAGTCACAATTTTACCCTAAACTCTTCACCCAGAAGGGGCTGATGCAGTGTAAATGAAAGTATTTCTACTCGATCTGGTGAGGACTGGAGCAGACTTGTAAGGATCTAGACTACTCATATATTCATATAAGTAGATTTGACTAACTGCTTTTCAGTCTATAGTATCCATATAGGTTAAATAGGAACAAGAGCAATATATTGCACAAATATGAAATTATTTACATGTTATATAGAGGCAATATCCTTTTCCTTTTAACAGCTATTGAAAATTATACATAACTATACTGACGTATTGTACAGCAGTCAGTCTGTGTCTAGCCTCTGTTCATCATCATTAAAGTAAATGTTCTACCTTCTATATATTATTGGTAATGGACACTGTAATACATGCATCAGTATTTAGGAAGTTTCTGCAGTGTCGACTTTTCATCCCGATGCATTTTATAAGTGGATTTATCTATAATAAATCTATGAAACAAATGCATGCAGAAACACATTTCTGAATTTATTACTTCATTAAGTTAAGCTTCAGTAAGGTTGCTGAGGTAAAGCTAATATCAGGGCATGCTATATTGTACAGACTTCTAGATTTTTCTAAGCAATAGAAATAAATCATAGAAATATTCCTTGCTGTGTTGTGAAGGCTTATGGGTAATTACCAATGTGGCCATTCTCCCAAACTCTGATGTTTTAGGATTACTTCTATATTTCATTTTTCAGCACTAAAAACCTTTCAGCAGCAATAAAAATGTTGAATCCAAAGAAAAATCTAACAGCCCATAAAAAGAAATTGACATTATCTTTATTTTTTTGTGAAGCAGTCATATTTACTTAGAATTTCTCATTTCTAAATCTGCCTTTTTCATTACTAAACATTATAGATATGGGCCCAGTCTGCAAGTTCTGTAACCTCCAGGGACCTTCTCACAGGACTGCGAATTGGGGTCCAAATATACAAAGAAAGACATAAATCCTAGTTGGAAACCTAACTTGTACTACAATCCTACAAAAACTTGACACCTCTATGTCGTTGTTCTGGACCCAGGCTCTTAATTTTTAAACGCAGATAGTGCCTTGAGGAGAAAGCTTTCTTCGTTCAGATCTGTCAACTATTTCATGCAATTTGTGAAAGTAGTCTTGCTGTTTCAACCTCTTTGGTCCAGTTTTAAATTGTTGAAGTGACTTTAGCAATAATTTAAGCTAATTTAAAGTCCTTCAAACTATTTCTAAAAGACACTCAGGCCTTTAGGAGTTTTATTGAACATTGGCAGATCCAATCCCCTTGCCTGTGGCACCTAACTGAGGCAATGAAATCAATATCTGTAGTTGTTCTAGGCACTTTATACTCACAATGGGGAAAACCAAGAAACTCTCAAATGTGACTGTACTCCCACCTAAAGCAGCTCAGCTACCTGGCATGAATTCAAACCATGATGCTTAAGCCACTTTTGCAAATGGCTCTGAGTCTTGAAGACAACACCTCTAGAGATGGGTGCCAGCATACCGGGAAGGGTCCTGCTATATCCTGAGCTGCTAGAGAAGCATCAGCTACAGAAGCTGTATAGTCGTATCACCATGTTGCTATAGCTGCCCCAATACACCTGGCCTTGCAGTCAGGGTTATCAGCATAGGCCCAATACCACACAAAACTAATTATACATCTAATGTTCCTGGCACGTATTTGCTCAGCTCAGAGCAGAGGCAAAGTAAGCTTCCCAGAGACTTTACCCCTGTAGACATACTTCATATAGAATACTTCCTCATTGCCAACTGTAGCATTACAGTCAAACACTGAGTAGAGGAGAAAGATGACCTCCCTTGATCTGCTGGAAGTACTCTGCCTAACGCAGCCCAGATGGCTGTTGGTCGCCTTTGCCCCAAGGGCATATTTCTGGCTTGTCTTCAACCTGGTGTACACCAGGACCCCTATGTCTTTTTCTGCAAAGCTATTTTCCAGCTAGTCAGTCACCAGCCTGTCCAGGTGAATGGGTTTATTCATCCCCAGGTGCAGGACTTTTTATTTCCCTTTCTTGAACTCTCAAGCACCACTTCCTCCAAGCTCAAGATCAGTGCATCCCGAAGAGTAAGAAATCAAGCAAAGTAGGCAGAAGACCTGCATGGATGAGCAAGGAGCTTCTGGAAAAACTCAAAGGGAAGAAGGAAGTTTACAGAATGTGGAAAAAGGGACTGGCCACTTGGGAGGAATATGGGAATGTAGTCAGAGTATGTAGGGATGCAATGAGGAAGGCTAAAGCCCACTTGGAATTAAATCTGGCAAGGGATGTCAAGGACAACAAGAAGGGCTTTTTCAAGTACATCAGGAGCAAAAGGAAGACTAGGGAAAACGTGGGCCCATTGCTGAATGAGGTGGATGCCCTGGTGATGGAGGATACAGAGAAGGCAGAGTTACTGAATGCCTTCTTTGCTTCAGTCTTTACTGCTGAGGAATCCCAGACCCTAGAGGTAGGAGAGAAAGTCTGGAGAAAGGAAGACCTTCCTTTGGTTGAGGAGGATAGCTTTAGAGAACATTTAGGCAAAATCAGCACCCACAAATCCATGGGCCCTGATGGGGTGCACCCACGAGTGCTCAGGGAGCTGGCAGATGTTATTGCTATGCTACTTTCCATCATCTTTGAAAGATCATGGAGAACAGGAGAGGTGCCTGAGGACTGAAGGAAAGCCAATGTCACTCTGGTCTTCAAAAAGGACAAGAAGGAGGACCCGGGAAACTACAGGCCAGTCGGTCTCACCTCTATCCCTGGCAAGGTGATGAAACAGCTTATTCTGGAAGTCATCTCTAAGCATGTGGAGGAAAAGAAGGTTTTCAGGAGTGGTCAACATAGATTCACCAAAGGGAAATCATGCCTGACCAATCTGATACAAAACTGGGAGGAATGGCTGCTACACCAGGAGGCTGCACTGCCATTCAGCAAGACCTGAACAGGCTGCGGAGTTGGGTGAAGAGGAACATCATGAAATTCAACAAGGGCACCTGTAGGGTCCTTCACCTAGGGATGAATAACGCCATGGACCAGTACAGGTTAGGGCTTGACCTGCTGGGAAGCAGCACTGTGGAGAAGGACATGGGCGTCCTGGTGGACAACAAGTTAAGCATGAGCCAGCAGTGAGCCCTTGTGGCCAAGAAGGTCAGTGGTATCCTGGGGTGCATTAAGAAGAGTGTGGCCAGCATGTTGAGGGATGTTATCCTCCCCCTATACTCTGTCCTGGTGAGGCCACATCTGGAGTTCTGTGTCCAGTTCTGGGCTCCCCAGTTCAAGAAATACAAGAAACTACTGGAGACAGTCCAGCAGAGGGGTACAAAGATGATTAGGGGACTGGAGCATCTCTTGTGTGAGGAAAGGCTGAGAGAGCTGGGTCTGTTCAGCCTGGAGAAGAGAAGACTAGAGGAGATTTCATCAACGTTATAAATATCTAAAGGGTGGGTGTCAAGAGGATGAGGTCGGACTCTTTTCAGTGGTGCCCAGTGACAGAACAAGGGGCGACAGGCACAAACTGGAACACAGGAAGTTCCATCTCAATATGATGAAAACCTTCTTCACCTGGAGAGTGACCAAGCACTGGAACAGGCTGCCCAGAGAGGTTGTGGAGTTTCCTTGTCCAGAAATATTCAAAACCCACCTGGACACAACACTGTAAAATGTGCTCTAGGTGATCCCGCCATAACAGGGGGATTGGACTAGATGATCTCCAGAGGTCCCTACCATTCTGTGATTCTGTGATTCTGTGACTTTTTATTTCCCTTTGTTGCACTTCATGAGGTTCCAGTCAGCCCATTTCTCCAGCCTGTTGAGGTCCCTCTGAATGGTAGTGCAAACATCTGATGTATCAACCACTCCTCCTAATTTTATATGATCTGAAAACTTGTTGAGAATGTGCTCTGTCCTATCATTAAGACATTTATGAAGATGTTAAACAGTACTACAATTATTATGTAATGAAGGTGGCTGCAGGAGACAGCAAGCTGCAGGTGATGAGGGCTGCATAATGACCTTTATCTCTTCCTGTACATCATGCCCTGCCTTCACGTTGCTCTTGCTTTGACCTAGTTGCACTGCCCCCAGCATATATCAGGCCTTAGCATGATCTCTGCATTAGGCCAAAACCTGAGCAGGAGTTGAGTGAACAGTCACAGAATGTCATGGAAGACAGTGTTCACAGCCTTGCTACAGTCAAGATAACCAATATCCACTGCACCATTCATCTCATTGTAACAACTATCAGGTTGGTGAGGCATGGTTTCCCCTTTGTGAATCCATGCTGACTACTCCCAATCACATCGTCCTTCATATGTTTGAAAAAGCCTGACTGTCACCACTTAAGGAGTCTCTGTTATTCCACACTTTTTCCCACTGGTCCAATTTCCTGAAGGTAAACCTTACCACTAAAGACTGAAGTGAAGACGACATTCAGTACCTTGGCCATTTCCATGTCCTAAGCCACTAGGTCCTCTGCCTCATTCAGTAGAGGGCCCACATTTCCCCACTCTCTTACTGCTGATTTACCTGTAGGAGTCTTTCTTGTTGTCCTCTACGTCCCTCATCAGATTCAACTCCAGGTGGGCTTTGCCTTTCCTAGTCCAATCCCTTCACACTCAGTGTCTCCATATTCCTGCTGTGTCATCTGACCCTGCTTCCACATCTGGTACGTGTCCTTTTTATAACTGAGTGTGGTGGGTTGGCCCTGGCTTGAGGACAGGTGCCCACCAAGCCACTCTATCAGTCCCCCTCAGATGGACAGGGGAGAGAAAATATAACAAAAGGCTTGTGGGTCGAGATAAGGACAAGGAGAGATCACTCACCAATTACTGTCACAGGCAAAACAGACTCAACTTAAAAAAAAAAAAAAAATTTAATCTAATTTATTACCTAGTAAAACATAGCAGAGTAATGAGAAATAAAACCAAATCATAAACCACCTTCTCCTCACCCCTTCCTTCTTCCCAGGTTTAACTTCACTTCTAATTTCTCTACCTCCTCCCCACCAGCGGCACAGGAGGACAGGGAATGGGGGTTGTGGTCAGTTCATCACAAGTCTCTGCCACTCCTTCCTCCTCAGGGGAAGGTCTCCTCACACTCTTCCCCTGCTCCAGCTTGGGGTCCCTCCATGGGAGGCAGTCCTCCACGATATTCTCCAGCATGACTCCTTCCCATGGGCTGCAGTTCTCCACAAACTGCTCCAGCATGGATCTCTCCCACAGGGTGCAGACCTTCAGGAGCAAACTGTTCCAGCGTGGGTCCCCCACGGGGTCACAAGTCCTGCCAGCAAACCTGCTCCACCATGGACTCCTCTCTCCATAGGGCCACAGGTCCTGCCAGGAGCTTGCTCCAGTGCAGGCCTCCCATGGGGTCACAGCCTCCTTCAGGTGCTTCCACCTGCTCCAGTGTGGGACACTCCATGGGTTGCAGGTGGATATCCGCTACACCATCATCCTCCATGGGCTGCAGGGGAACAGCCTGCCTCACCATGGTCTTTTCTAAGGGCTGCACCGGTGCCTGGAGCACCTCCACCTCCTCCTTCTTCTCTGACTTGGTGTCTGCAGAGTTGTTCCTCTCACATCTTCTCACTCCACTTTCCAGCTGCAAAAACTGCTACTAGTTTTTTTCTTCCCTTTCTTAACTACGTTATTGCAGAGGCACTACCACAGCTGCTGATGGGCTCGGCCTTGGCCAGTGGTGGGTCCGTTTTGGAGCTGGCTGGCACTGACTCTATCAGACATGGGGGAAGCTTCTAGCATCTTCTCACAGAAGCCACCCCTGTAACCCACCCTGCTACCAAAACCTTGCCATGCAAACCCAATACACTGAGTTTTGTCAGGAGCTCCTTGTTCATCTATACAGGTCTCTTGCTGCCTTTACTTGACTTTCAGCATGATGGGATGGACCATCCTTGAGCTTGAAGGAGCTGATCCTTGAAAATTAACAGCCCCTTTCTCTCCAGGGCTGTATTCCCTGGGATTCTTCCAAGCAGATCCCTGAGTAGGCCAAAATCTTCTCTTCTGAAATCCAAGGCTGTGATCCTACTTGCACAGCAAGTAGTGGTTGTTGGAGCATACCTTGATCGGGGTCTGGTGGTTGTTAAGCTTTGCACATGCCTTTTACTGGATCTCCCAATGTAAACCAAAAACTACAGCCAAGGAGTACAAAAAAGGGTGGAAGTAGGTGTGATTCTCACACTGGTGGCAGTCACTTCCCACAAGAACACTCCAAGACAACAGTATTGATGTTTGCAGGTGCGAGGCTGTGAGAAAAACAGTGCAAGAACAGCAGCATGAGGACAACCAGGGATAAATGATCCTGAAGGGGCCCTGAAAAATGTTGCCAGAGCAGCATGGGTGAAAGGGTGCAGGGCTGCAGTGAAAGGTAGGGTATGGAGTTGCAATGAAAGGCCCTCAGCTATGTAAAAGGCTAAGGCACCGTGCAACAGCTTCCCCCAGCCGCAACTGCCATAAAGCGCGCTTGTCCATTGCACAGTGTCTACATCACGCTGCCAGAAATATACCATACACAGTATTTTCAGAGCTGAAGCTCTAGTGGGTTGGAGAGGAGTTGATTGACCACTAGACAATTGTAAAAACAAGCTAAAACCAGTTCAGCCCAAGGCAAGCCCAGTCCTGAGACCGTGCTCGGTTAGGTCAATAGGCCAACAGCCTTTCAGTAATAAAGGTAAAAATATCATTTCCTGGTCTACATGGACCAAACCACTGCATGGAGTGAGCTGTCTTCTCTGGGATATCCAATCACGTACTCATCTGTTCGTGGTTCACCTGGGACTGAACTGTCACATGTGCAACATGGACCATCAGGGCATGATGCAGAGCAGGTACCACACCACATTAGCTACGTGGATGATCCCACAATTTTATTTGTGTTCTGTGGACTTCACAGGCTGATATAGATATCTCCTACGCTTGAATCCCTTTTGTTTTACCCTTTTCTCCTTTTTTCAGACAAAACATAAAGAATTTTTTAAGACTTATAAAATTCCAGTTTATGGAGTCTTACAACGTAGCATGATAAACCCAGTGCAAGTTTTAAATATTGTCTGGAAACATGTTTGACAGCTACTTGAAGATTTTAGCTCACTGTTAGAGGTTATCTGCATTTTTAATGCTAGATTTGTTTAAAGAGCAATTAATCAGTTATTTTCTGTTTGTATGCTGCTAAACACCCATCATAATATGTAGTTGCATTTTCAAGATCAAGAAGATTAGAACTATTCAAGGATACCCTATTTATCTTTCTGTCCTTGGAGACAAAGTTATCAGAAGTTATGGATGTTTGTGAATTATCAGAAGAAAAATGCCTGTAATGAAAGTTACAGAAAAGACATATAATGAGTGAGGAAAAGTAATTTAAATTCAAAAGAATGAAATTAGATTCCATAATGAAAGATGCTGTCATATTATATGACAATACTTTAAGTCATATAATGACAATATATTCTTATTGCAACAGAGTGATCTGAATTGTGTAGAAATGGAAAATATTTAAAGAAAAGAACTGTGCAAATGCGATGATTCATCATGTTTCTTTTTAGATAAAGACATACCTCAGAGCTTTGAGTAGGAACTGACGGTTCTCTGCTTGTCTTTCAGTAGGGTTTTTTGATAAGCTAATTACAAATTTAACAATTTTAAAATTCAGTCTCTTTAAAAATAGGATTTCTCCTACAAACTGCTTATTAACCTGAAAGAGATTGCTACAGTAAGAAATATTTTTTGTTTCCTTGCTTGTTTTGCATCCTACACTATTATTTGTCCAATTTTAATGGTATATATGATTAGGAGGATTAATTACATACATCGTTTGCACAGTATCTCAGCACAGTATTGCATTTGTGGGGGCATATATTTTTAAGCACAACATTTGCATCTAAGCGTGTCCCAACTATGAAACTGTGTGTCCACTGAAGCCCAAAATGCTGCAGAGAGATGAGAGCAGGAAATAAGAAGATTGATAGCAAGTGCTGAACTTTGAGGAAACATTCTACTCTTAGTAGGTGCAAAGGACCAGTGTTTTGGGGCCAGTGTTAAATATATGCTTCAGATACAATTCAAAGCACCATCTGGGATCCACTGGAACCTGATTGCTCAATTTGAGCCACTATTTACTAGGGCAAATTCACTCTCCATATAAATTTAATGATTTGCACAAAAGACATTAAATTTCTGATAATTCAAGCTTCTCTTGTTTAAAGAGGTTTTTCTTTAAAAACCACTCAAAGAAACATTTTATTAGGATAAGCAAAGATCAAAGAGGTTATTTATATTTTATCTCATAGCATCCAAACTCTTGCTGTTTGGGCCAAGCAGAAGTCTCTGGCCTTTTGGAGAGAATTCCGCTAATGTAATGCAATGCAATGCAATGCAATGCAATGCAATGTAATTAATACATGTAAACTATATATTTTTAAAGGCAACATTAACATTCCTCAGCAAGAAATTCCTGGTGGCAAGTCATCACCATACCTCTTTTAGCTCAAACTGATGAAAAGCACACACATGCACTTACTCACACGGTGAGAGTGTAGCACTTTTAGATACAAAGCTGTGTGTTTAATATCTATTTTACTGGCATCGCTAGAACTGTAATACTGAAGTTAATTGGATTAGAAAAGTTAGCATGTGCGCAGGCTAAGGGGAAAGCTGAGATCTTGCAGGCTTCTCAGCTCTGATGGAGCTCCAGATGACTTCGCAGTATGGTTTGGAGGTGAAATGGGGGAAGGAGAACCTGTTAAAAAAAAAAAAGAAAAAAAGAAAAAAAGACAAAAATAAATAAGTCCCCCCAGGGACATTTCAATTAGTCTTTTTTCAGTGGCTTGTGATTCAGTGAGAAAGCAGGAATAAGGTTGTGTTTGCCTGTATTTCTTTCCCTCTCTATCCTCTCTCTTAGAGCAGTAGATAAAGTAGAAAAGGAAAGGGAGCAAATGGAGGAGAAGGATTTACTTCATCATTATTGTAATTATATTTTTAGTCTTCACCACATTAACTGATATTCTGGACATGTTCTAAAAGATTAATAATACTGACAAGAAAAATACCAATGTACTACAGTGTTCCTAAGGCAATAGGGTTTGCTACAAGCATTGCAATGTGAAATGTTATGGTCTGTGTCATGCAGGAGGTGCTCAGACTTGAAGATCAGCATAAACCCACAGCCCTAAAGAGCGGGATTTTTATGAATAAACAAGCTATTTTGATGCTAATCACCTGTCTCTCTGATCTACAAATGGAAACTGCAGTTTGATCACAGATGTTGCCAGCAATGTTGAAGTACTGAGTTGCTGAGTTTACAGAAACAGTTTCAAATGTTTTGTTTGCTAAGCAAAATAATCAGCAAATAAATAATTTGTGACCTAGCTCTAAATATAAGAAGAAGACATAAAAGACAGAGTCTGAGCTCTATTGCCTGCTGTATGTTCTATTCAGTTAAGGATCTAGTAGTGAAATTTGCCTCAATATTGGTCTCTTTCATTTATTGCTTTTCTATTTCAGTGAAGTATAGCTATGAAACTAAGATAAGTATTTACTAATCTGATATGGAAAAAAACATCATTATGCTGTGATAATTTGAACTAAAGTTTTGCAGTTCAGTTTCAGTCACTGTTCATATAAATTTTAATTTTCAGCTCACAGATATAAACTATATTTTACACAGTTTTGTTGTGTCCTAGATTTCTTATGTAGACTACTCAAGATGACAAGAATTACTCTAGATAAGTCATTTTGTAAGTAGATTCTCTGTATAAACCATCTTACTGTTACAGCTTGGGGCTGTGTCAAGGACCCTACAAGTACTAGTTTAATCTGAGTATGTTTTAAACTATATTCAGTGTAGGAGACCAATAAGTATCTAAAATAACAGAATTTAATCTCTCTCTTCACAACATGACAACTCTCTATATTACTATGAAAGTCTAGATATTCATCCAAAATCACCACCTGAGCAACTTTTGGACCTCCTTCTCTTGCTGACAGTATGTAAAGCATCTGGAAGGAGGTGAGAGAAGATCTCGCTCCCTGTATTTTAATAAAGATGTTAAAGTTTAACCCAGTATAAAAGTCTGCAGTCAGCTGATATAAAAAGACAACTTCCTGCACTAATAAAGGAAAACTTGCGTTATTGAAATCTTTCAGCATTTCTTTGCTAAATAAGACCCAATTCTGCAATTTTTTACAGCAGTTCATTTAATGGGGTGACTTCTTATTTATCAATACTAATAATTTTTCTAGACATTGATTTAATAAACTATGATTATGGACATAGAAGTTTTGATGGTTTTTAATGTAATCTGATCAGCTGATCTAAAACAATAAGTTGACCTGCAAAAAGTTCATTTGGCTTCATACATCACTGATCAGTACTATGTAACTAAAGATTTTGCTTTGTCTCCCACAGCAAAAGGTCTCAGAGTTGCTGAATATAATTTACTAAGATGACGCGTCTTTTAAATTTCACTTCATGATCTAGAGGTGGTGATGAGAAAGAAATATGGAGGCTCCACAATTCTTGAGAACCTATAAAACACTGTGCCGGCTTTAGCATTTATCAATTTTTAACTACTGCTACAAGGCTTCAAGCAATCAATTATTTCCCAGCTCAGTGAGAGACTCAGAGCTATACCAGATAAACTAGAAATCAATTTTACTGCCTTGTGGCTGGTTTCTAAATACATTTCTCTTTACCACACTTAAAAACAAACAAAGCTGGATTTTTTTTAATTTTTTTTAATTACAGACATGGCTGAATTTCCTTCATACTTCAATTGATGTTAAAAATTCAGAAAAGGATAAACCTTTTCATTGTTGGGATATAGATGCATCATCCTTCTATTATTGCTTCCTATAGAAACAGAGAAACTGTTCTCTTCTTTTTCATTTCCCGAGTCTGGCAATGAATTTGGGAACTATTTTTCATAGTGAAGTGTCTCTTGGCTATTTTTTTATATCACCCTTCTGGAGTTCTCTGCCATAAGGGAAGCATTTGATGAGCGTAAAGGGTGCGATATTCTGCTAAGGAACCATGGGAGTTATGATGGTAATTATCAGCATGTTAATAAAAAAACGTAGTCTCCTCCAAAGGATGAGCAAAACCTTACATGAAATTCAAACAAAGTGTTATGCTTTTTAAACAGACAGCAATATGAAAATACAGATTTAACTTCTCCTCCCGTGACTGCCTGGATCTGGCTCTGCCTGACATCTGCCAAAGTGCTGGGAGCAGCACTGAGCACAGCAGCCCATGCCTCCACCAGGACCGCAGGCACTTTGACCCAACACTTTGGACAAAGCCTTGGTCTGTTGAATTTGTAAGGTGTCACTGAGGAGAACTGCAGCCCAAGGTACATTACACTGTACTTTTCAATAAGAGAGCTGACAGTGTTTGGCCCTGAAAATAGCTATCAGACTTTGTAAACATGGATGCTTTTAAGGGTAGACTGAACAACTTTATATTTAGGGGGAAGTCTATAGCCCAGAAGGGCTCCATTCCTCCTATGTTATGCTTATCAGTTCACATGTACCATGTACCTTAGTCTTAATTTATACTGTAGTTCCATGGAGATTGTTTCCGCATGGGGGGAAAAAAAAAAAGAAAAAAAAGTACTTATTTCTACTTTTGAAAAATGTGAAGCTTATACAACTTATAAGGGTTGTTATTTTTATTCTTTTCCTGTTACGTGGAGCAGGAAACATTTGTGTATGTGGCTGTACTCAAGTTCTAGTGGATTTTTTTCACTCCTGAATCACAGAAAAACATGTTGAGGTTGGTATGGACCTCTGGTCCAACCCCCTCTACAGCCAGTTCCCCAGGATCGTGTCAAGACAGTTTTTGAGTATCTCCAAGGATGGAGACTCCACAACCTCTCTGGGCAACCTGTGCAGGTGTTCAGTCACCCTCACAGTAAAAAAGTGTTTCCTGATATTCAGACAGCACCTCCTCTGTTTCTGTTTGTGCCCATTGCCTCTGGTCGTGTCACTGGATCTCACTGAAAAGAGCCTGGGTCCATCCTCTGTGCACACTCACTTCTGGTATTTATATACATTAATAAGATGCCCCCTGAGACTTCTGTTCTCCAGGCTAAATGGTCCCAGCTCTCTCAGCCTTTCCTCACAGGAAAGATGCTGCAGTCCCTTCATCATCTTAGTGGTCCTTTGTTGGACTCTCTCCAGCATGTCCGTGTCTCTGTTATACTGAGGAGACCAGAACTAATCACAGTACTCCAGGTGTGGCCTCACCAGTGCTGAGTCACTTCCCTTCACCTGCTGGCAACACTCCTAATGCAGCCCAGGATGCAGCAAGGAGCTTCTTTGCACCTTCTCCACAGCAAGAGCACCTTGTTGGCTCATCTTCTCCACCAAGACCCCCAGGGCTCTTTCTGCCAAGCTGCTTTCCAGCTGGGTGGCCCTCAACATAAATTGGTGCATGGGGTTGTTCCTTCCTAGGTGCAAGACTTTTCACTTCTTGTTGAACTTCATGAGGTTCCTGCCAGCCCATTTCTCCATCCTGTTAACATACCTCTGGATGTGAGATGCAGCATCACCCTCTGGTGTAAGAGCCAATCCTCCCAGTTTTGTGTCTCTGCAAACTTGCTGAGAATACTCTCTGCCCCATCATCCTAACTCATTAAGGAAGTTGTTGAACAGGATCAAACCTGGTCTTGACCCTTGGGGTACACTGCTAGTTACTGGTTTCCAGTTAGACTTTGTGCCACTGATCACCACCCTCTGGTCCCAGTCTTTCAGCCAGTTCTCAGTCCACCTCCCTGTCTGCTCATCCAGCCAGTACTTCATCAGCTTCTCTGAAGGTCTTGTGGAAGACTATGTCAAAAGCCTTCCTAAATTCCAGATAGAAAATATCCATTGCTCTCCCCTCATCTAGTAGGCCAGTCATTTCATCATTACAGGTTACATAGGAATAGACCCTCTACATGTAAATGGCACATAGAAACTTGAGAAAGTAGAACATATTCAGCCTTTTGCAGCATTTTGCAATTGCTTTTTAACAATATTGAAATAAAAATTTAAAAAAATTCACGTACTAGATACCACCCTGTATGACACTTCTCCTTTGCCTAAAAAGTATTACTAGTTTACTTCAAATGATGTAAATATCAAATTTCATAAAGCCTGGGAAAAGGACAGATCAGTTTCAAAGCCTGTGAAATCTAAATTGCTTGATATATTTATTTTCCTTCTGAATTCTTTCTGGTTCTGACCAGCTCAACCTGTACAACGTCTAAAGGGCAATGACATTTTGACCAGTAGTGAAGTCACGGGAGACAAATGGCAAGGATTATGTGCAACCGTTCAAAACATTTTCATTGGAAATGAGTCACAGGTTCAAGGCAATAGTGGCCTGAACCCATTTCTAATATAAACTAGGACATGCTCAACTGTTTAATCCTGTCTTATCAGGAGATTCATTGCTACTACAGGGTCATTATCTACTCTAGCAAAAGCATAAAACACATGTTGTTTGCTTGCAAATATTCCTACAGTACTTTGCAGTGAGAACAATTCTGCTTTTACCTTTTTACAAGCTGAGCCATTTGCCTATCAGCAATAATTCATTTGTATGTTCTTTCTACTCAGCTTATACATAAACAATCCCCCTCTGGACTGACTTGTAAAGCTATGTTTTGAGGCTTTGCCATCATATTCCAAAATAAGTTTATTTTCCTGTATAAATTTTTACCTATGAAAACTTTATTAAATAACTAAAATATGGAGACAGAGTAAAGACCTATTTATTTATAGTTTTCCACATGTACAAAAAAGTGTCTTAAAGTGCTTTATGCAGTCTGTACTATATTGGATTTCATTAAAATTTAAAGTAAATACTGATGATTTACAATTTCATACATAAACCTTCTTTTTTTTTTTCTCCCAGAGAAATGTATATACTCTTTTATAAAATTTTACACTATGTGAAAAATAAAGAATTTCAGTACATTGAAATCTCACAGTGCCAGTGGCTACAGCTGCATTGTAGTTAGACTGCATCGTACTGTACTGCAACCTGAAAGGGACCACCGAGGACAGAACTTTCAGTGTAAGAAAAGCTGACAACATCTGTGACAGCATTTTGCAACATGGTTCTTCTCATGAAGTGACTGTGTTCATGAATACTGGACACACCCTGGAGCATATACAAACAAATATGTATGTGTCAGATCAATAACTATGCACAAGCTTTCATTCCATCCAAACAATTTTAACTCCTATGTGAAATTTATCCGAGAGTTTTATTTTGCTTCTCTTTTGAGCAGTTGGCATGATACACTTGTTGACCAAAGACTTCATTAAAAGATATAACACTGGGGAAGAAAGAAAGCTTTTACATCAGGAAGCATTAAGGTTGGTAGTGAAACATACAAAAGGTAAGAAATACTATAGTAGAATTTGTCAATTCAATTTTAAATCTCCTCTACTTTGTCTGTATCCATTACATATGCACAGTACGCATGGACGTTCAGTTTCAATTACATTCTCACCTGCTATTTCTTTCACAGGACTCAAGTCAACTCACAGGACAGAGTATGCTCAATTAATGAGGAGATCCCCACCTCTAGGTTTTATCTCCCTTATTAAATATGTAATCCTACGCCTTCTTCATTTTACATTTTACACTTTAAAATCCTGTTATGGAATTATTAATTTCCTCAAGGACTTTCTACTACATTAGTCACTGTGACCAGTTCATAAATACACATTTATTTTGTAACACCTGCATTAAGAACGCACACTAACCACTTTATAGAAACTGTGAAGCACAAAGATGCTACAATAGTTTGGAAAATGGAACTAACCCAACATTCATAAGGCCTGGATTTGGAAAAATATTAAAATGTTATATTAAAATGCAAAATACAGTTTTTATATTTTATTGGCATAGATAAAACTGACTTTATTTTCTCTCATGAATCTTTATCATATCTGCAATTCAGGACCATGTGTCCATCTACCCTCAAATAAAATGAGCCACAAGGCTTTGGCATGGCAAAATCGAGTTTCCTCAAGATAGAACCATACAATCATGGGACAATCCAGGTTGGAAGGACCTCTCTGATCTATCCTCCAGGTCAGACCAGGGTCAGCTCTGTCATCAGACCAGTTTGCTCAAGGCTTTATCCACCTGTGGCTTGAAAACCGCCATGGATGAAAATGGCACCTCTCTGGGCAACCCTGACTATCTTCAGGGTAAAAAAGTTTTTCCTTAGATCTGGTCCGAACCTCTTCTGTTTCAACTTATGCACATAGATTATTGTCATCTCTCAGTGCTACAAAGATCCTAGCTCCACCACTTGAGTCCCTTCCCCATACACTCTAGGGGCTGAGGCCCCAAGACACCCCTTCCCCAGCCTCAACAAGCCCCGGTCCCTGAGCCTCTCCTCCCAGGGCCTGGCCACCTTGGTGTCTTCCCCTGCACTCTCTCCATTCCAAGTCATGAAACAAAATACTTGTTTCCTGTATTGGGGAGGGAGGGAGGGGGCGAAGCACAGTGGACCACATATTCTAAATACAGTCTGATGAGTGCTGAGTAGGGGGCAATAATCACTTGTTTCATTCTAGTAACGTCACTCCCTCATCATTCCTAGTTAAAAACTCTCCTCAGCAGGTTGGCCAGCCTCTTGGCAAAGATACTTTTGCCCTACTTTGTTAGGTGGATCCCACCTCCACCCCATCAGTCCTTGATATTTAAAAAGGGTCCCTTGATCCTGAAATTCAAATCCCTGTCAACAACACAAGTAGTGAAGCCACCTGGTGACCAACAGGATATGTCTGCTCCTCCCTAAGCCTTGTCCCTTCACCAGCTTGAAGCAGGATCAAGAAGAAATTGTCCATGGCTTGCACCCTCACCCCCAGAGCTGCATAGTGACTCCTGATGTATTCCAGGTCTCTACTGGAAGTATCTGGATTAGGCACGTCTTATCTTTAGGCACTTAAATCCTCCTCTTAGTGATCCCATACAAAAAATGTTGAGTGACTTGCTCAGGATCATACAGGAACATTGTACCGGGGTACAGCCAACAGTCTTGGGCTAACATCATATTATATTAACATCCATGTGTGAAAGTCTGGTGTATTTATTACATGGGACCTACAACAGTGTAAAATATTCTTGGAAATAATACACTGCTTTGATTCAATCCCAGATAAAGACCATCCTCTCCACTGAATAATATAGATGAAGTGAGGAGGAAAAAGAGAGTAACGTAAATGCTATTAAAACTATTGTATATTACAATAATATGCTTTTAACGGCTTTTTTATGTTTAATTTCTTTAGTTTTTACAAAGCTGAATTTCCATTATATTCATTTCCATATGATTTATGAGCAACTTAGGGCCTCAATAACCTCTTCACAGAATTCTACTTCTTTTCTGATAGTAACAGCCAAAATACTAATTTCTGAGATTCATACTTTTTCTAGAATTATATAGAAAAAGAGCTGCTCAGTAATGAGAGTTAAAACACTTTAATGGCTAGGTGCCTACAATCTCTGTCCCTCTAAACGGGGATACCAGGACTAAAAATCTTTTTTGAGCTCCCAAAGCTGAGCTGGCTAGCACTGACATTAGAGAAAATCAGATTTGTTGGGAGCAGTAGCATCCTGTAATCACTTTAGGACACTGAAAAACCAGGACAACCATGAGGAAGGAAGTCTATTTTCCAAGGTGGACAGAGGCATTGCCCTAAACCCTAAGGGTAAGGGTGGCATTGTAATTTACATGTTTTATTTGGAAGCTCTACATTGGCCTACTTTTTAATTGAGCAGTAAATTCTTTTACCTGACAAGGATGAAATTGGTTCTGTACTGCAGCAACAGTGTCTGGCCAGTGAAGAGAAAAATGCATAAAAAGCAGATTTTTCTGGTGGGGGCAGACTCAGCATTACCCATGTATTATAATATCCTGTATGCAGGAGAGGAAAGGCAGAGGAGAATGCAGGAGGTTTGAAGGAGGTGGACTTTGCCTTGGGAATTTTCCCTGAAAAAGGGACAAAGGCAAGGTCACAGTATCAACTTGCAGAACTGACAGCTCCAAACTGGAAATATTAACTCCATTTCATATTACATCCCTCTAATTCACACTAAGTTGCTGTTACACTTCTGCATCAAAAGATTTGGTTTTAAGTCAGCTTGAGACTGTGTCCCGGATGTCTCAGGAATCTGGGCAACTTCCACACGCTTGCCTTGATGGGTAACTGGTCGGATGCATCCTTCACGACCTTGCTTACCTTTTTGGTATCATGTGCCGCATTGTCAGAGGAATATCCTTCCAGTACAAGACACTGAGACTTGTATTCTTTCGATACTTTCTAAAGAAAAGTAGAAAAATCTACTTTAGAAAGTATTCTTTAGATACTTTCTAAAGAAAAGAGGTCAGCAGAAGCAGAGAGACAATGGACATACCAGATTAATTTGAGCTGTTTTGCAGTAAAGTGCTCTGAGTTCAGGGCAGTGAAAAATGCTTTAATTAAATATATATGTAATTCTTTTGGTAGGATGAATTTAAAGAAATTCTATTTCTTGGGGGGGGGGGGGGGGGGGGGGGGAAGAATGCGCATTATTAACCTGATTGTAGTTATTGTGTATTAGTGTCAGTAAGCCTATACCAGCTTACTACTGTCATCATGCAAGAGGACTTGAAAAAAGAATATATAAAGTCACTTGCATATCTATTTTTAATCTTTCTGTCTACTTTTAACTCCTCTGCCATTCTACAGCTCAAAAAGGAATAAATACATTCACCAAAGGACAAGATACATTTTTGGGTTTTTAATTACCAATTCATTTTTCTTCCACTATGCATTGAAGCAATAAGCCTTCCATCACTAATTCCCACGTTCTCAAGTGATAGCTGCCCAGGCCCTGTAACACAGTGGCTTTTCTGACTGAGCTGTTCTGATCATCACCAGAGCATGCCCTTGATTTATGGCATGATATCATGGTGCTGACAGGATATATGAATGTGCGATAATATTGACAGCTAAAAATACCACATTGTGGAGACTCGTGCGGTTGAAAACATACCCATTTTCTGAAATGAACTTCAAAGAAACTTTCAAAATTCAGATATATCAGTTTCATTTATAGTATTTTTGGGGGGTTTGTGGAAACTAAACTGTTTGCCTAACTAGATTTGTATGAGCCTTTTCTATTCCATGTGTTCAAACATACCCCCAAGTCAAGAAATATCTGTATTCTTTGATTGCTTTTAATCTCAATTTTCAAAGAGCCGTTGAAAAGATGCTTTTCTTCAGCCTATAGCATTCACAAGAGTCAGTGGCTGAAGTAAGAGTGAATTTTTGTCACACTGATCAGTTAAACTGTCAGTGAATTAAAGAACTTGAAGAAAAATTAAAAAAGCAGTAACAGCATGAGAAAAAATCCATGCTGTTTTGATAGGGAGAGCAAAACGATCGCACGGTATCAACATCCCAGTAAGATAGCACGAAGAATTCCTTATCTACAGCAGTCCATCCAGTAATAGTCAAGCTTACAAAACAGTTTGAGATTGGTTAGTTCTTTGAACAGTAAGAAAGTTTAAACAGTAAGAAGTTTAGCAATAAAAGATGAAAAAATACAATGTCATGAAAGCTGCATATTCTCAATTAAAGTTTCTGGGTTTTAAACAGAATGGAAATAGGTAAAACACAGAAAATGGTGATCTTTACCCATAAAAAAAAATTGGTATTGCAGCAATATTGTGCACAGTGACACCTGTACAGTGATACCACGTGGATGACATCATAGAATCACAGAATGGTTTGGGTTGGAAGGCACCTCAAAGACCATCTAGTTCCAACCCCCTTGCCATGGGCAGGGACACCTTCCACTAAACCACATTGCCCAAAGCCCCATCCAACCTGGCCTTGAACACTTTCAGGGATGGGGCATCCACAACCTCTCTGGGCAACCTGTTCCAGTTCCTCACCACCCTCACAGTAAGGAATTTCTTTCTAACATCTAATCTAAATCGACCCTCCTTCAGCTTAAACCCATTACCCCTTGTCCTGTCACTACACTCCCTGATAAACAGTCCCTCACCATCTTTCCTGTAGGCCCCTTCAGATACTGGAAGGCCACAGTTAGATCTCCCCGGAGCCTTCTTTTCTCCAGGCTGAACAACCCCAACTCTCTCAGCCTGTCCTCACAGGAGAGATGCTCCATCCCTCTGATCAGCTTCATGGCCCTCCTCTGGACTCGCTCCAACAGCTCCATGTCTCTCCTGTACTGGGCCTTCAGAGCTGGACGCAGTACTCCAGGTGGGGTCTCACAAGAGCGGAGCAGAGGGGCAGGATCACCTCCCTTGACCTGCTGGTCACACCTCTTTTGATGCAGCCCAGGACATGGTTGGCTTTCTGGGCTGCAAGCCCACACTGCTGGCTCATGTTGAGCTTTCTCATGTTGAAAACAACCATCATGTTCTGTGAGCAGAAAGATCTACCCAAAGCTACTGAGGCATCCTGGTTTCTTGGTAGATATAGGAGGCCTGAGCCTACCCTCCATATGGAATTTTACAGGAAAACCAGGCTCCACGTCTATAAAGTAAAGGAAGGGGCAAATTAATCTGTAGAATCTCTGCAAGTTTCACTCAGAAGAGTTTCACTCAGTTTCTCTGCTCAGAAAATTTGGCTCACCAGTGCAGATGACTTTTACTTGTGCATTCTGTCTACAGAAAACACTTTTCTCACTCTCAGTCCCTGATCAAAATGCCTTGATCCTTTCTAAGATATTCCTTGAACCCGAAACTGTATATCAGTGCCACAATTTAAAACTTCCCAAATGCGTAGCCCTCCAAGTGTTTTCATATAAAATATAAACAATGTAATACTAATTCATATCAACATTCAAATCCCCTGAAGAAGCCACCATTCCCTCTACCTGCCGCCCCCCCCCCCCCCCCCCAAAAAATGTACTGAAGGTATCAGTCCTACAGTGCTAGGAAATGCAATGTTGACAGAGTAGTTCACTTAAATTGGCTTCTTCCATCTCAAAGATCTACTGTTTTACTTTTTCTTTCCTGAGTGGCTGAATAACTCTTCCAAAGACTTACTAAATACATCTTCACTAGAATTCATTGAGGAACACATTTGCCTTTTGAAGTGCTAATAAATCTAAACTCTTAGGAGATTTAATGGGGTTATCTTGCCGCACCATTCTACTATTTCACAAATATCCAATTACCTGCCTGTGGGACAGATGCACATGATTACAGCACTTCCATTTTTTCTTCTTTTTCTTGCATTTCTCATCAATAACTTCACCCAAACACCTCCTCCCAAGAGGTTAGTAAATGCTCCTTTACACATTGTCATATAGATGCTCTGCTGTAAAAAAAAAAAGTGCAGGAATCATGGAAGACACAAACCCTGAAAAACAGTTTGCAGGGTGATGTACAGGTTGAGAGAATTAACATGAACCTTGCATGGTTCAAGACAGAACGGCAAGCTGGAGAGGGCAGTTCTTTCACAACAGCACACAGCATTGGCAAGAATGATATTTGAACTTCCTTTTTAAATACATTTTCATTTTAAACATACTTTAGAAAGGCTATTAGAGAAGAAGTGTTGGGGGCCAAAAGGCTTCCGGGCTGAGGAAAGAGGCTGTGTAAAGAGGACCTTAATGTATTTAATTCTGTTTGGCTCAAAGGCAAATTGAGAGATAATAGGTCTTAGGCACACTGATCATCACCCTGAGACAGTCTGCCAATTACGAAAGAACCAACTTGAAATCTCAGTTAGACAATTTTGTAAGAGAAATTGTACACTCTGGCAATGAAGGTAGTTAACCACTGGAAGAAAATACTGAAGGAAAAGTGTATCCTCTACTTCTAAACTCTTCTAATAGGGACAAGATGTCTTGTCTGAAGCCTAGACACCACATAAACACAGGGATCGGTGTTCAATACAGGAATAACTGGACGAAAATCCATGCTATGCTACAAGAAGGAGACAAGACAGTCTGATTTCATAGATTATATGCTTAGTTCCCATTTCTCTTTGTTAAAGAAAATGGGGGTAATGTCACTGGCAAAAGCGACTGCTTACCTGACTCCTGCATTCAGCTAATGCAGAGTACTTTTAAGCTACAATTTTCTGGAACATTTTAGTCTGCTACCTGGAAGAAAAGCAAATGAGGAAAGGACTAGACTAACAAAGCAAGTGAAAAAGGCAGGATGGAGCCCAGTGGTTAGAGAAGACCTAAGAGGGACATTTTCATCACTTTCATTTTATTTATCAATGTATTCAGAGACCTCCAGTGAGACAGAAAATCCTTATCTAGTGAAGCAGAGTATTTTAAAGCTTATATTGCAATAGATCAATCCATTCTTTAAATGAGCTAACATCAAATAGTAAAGCAGCTACACAAACTGTAGAATTATCATGGCCTAAGGACACCAAACAAATGGACAAAATGGCCACATTTAATTGTATTAATCAATCAGTCTTCGTTATACCTGTTTCTCCTGATTTGTTTTTGGTAGATTTTATCCACTCCAACTAAATTACCTGCTCAGTTTTCAAAATGTCACTCTGAGCGGCTGCCCAGAGTGGAGGCTACCACCCAGGTTGGCAGGGTGCAGAACAACGGGGGAGGCCTTCTCAAAAGGTACCCAGTGCTAGGAGAGTTGAGGTGCTGCATGTTAGACCAAATAGTAATAGCAATACTACTTATAGAGGTTTATTCAGCATCTGCCACTGAGCACAGTGATGGTGCGCGCTAAACATTTTAAAGAGCCTGTTTTATGGTGTTTTATTCCTACTTAAAAATAAAGAGATAAACCTTTGCCAGTCCTCACACTATGTTTGTTTGAGTTGCTCCTAATTAACAAATACTGAAAAAATGCACAATTAAAACCCATGTCAGAGAGGAAACGGGAAGTGTTTTGACAACACTCACCTTTACATTGGCAGGCACAGCTTAGACCCACCACTCAGAGTCGAGGCTCAATCCTATTTTGAGTGTCTCATCATTTTTCTAGCATAGATTTATGACCAAGAGAGAAGATAACAGCCAAGGACAATGGAAACCCCTCTAGCATTTTCGATGTATCTGTGTTTTGGTAAAGCTGTATCACAGTACAGTCAGGACTCCGCAAAAATGAAAACACTGGTCACACTCCTCTCAGTGCTGTGAGCTGTTTGCAAGATCACTGCCACTGAACGTCATCTTGCTTGTGGCTAATACACATTTCCAAAATAAAAAGAAAGCTTAAAAAAATATAAAGTCTAGTTCAAATTAGGAAAGCTTTTTTACCTTGTTATTCTGGAATTCAGTTGTTCCATCTATGGCTTAGCTATGAGTTACTTCATCCGCCACATTGCTCCACTGATTGCAGCTGATAGGTATGGGAGTTTTAATGACATAAAGACTTAACAGAGAGAGGGATGGCAGATTTAGGACAAATGAAAATGATACTTGTGAGCTACATTCACAAGTCCTTATGAAGCAGTAAAATACTGCTGTCTCAGAGATTTCAATAGTGTCAGAAAACAGCTTATTTTTTAACTTAAATATTTTTAGTAAAGTCTACGAAAACTCCTCCAACAGTCGTACTCATACTGTGGTTCTGTATCCATCTTTCACAAAGGGCTATATTTTGGCCCTAACTCAATCATCTGTGATATTTAAAGAAAAGACTTTTGGGTAAAGCTGAGAGTTTTTTCACAATGCCTATTTGCTAAGCGAACAAAGAAAAGTCAAGTTAAAATCAATGATGCTTCCTACTCTCCTGAAAGATAACATGCAGGCAATAAACTACTGTGTAAAATGGTACTGTCAACTAAACGTGGGGCTCTAATGGCTTTCAGTCTTTGTCATATATATCACACATCTTTGGAGTTAGCAAAGCAGAACCAAGGCCCTGAAACACAGTGTTAAAAATCCCCCTGTTCTCTGCAGATACCATCTTTGAGATGAAGACAAGGATTAGTAAATTTGGAATTGACATTAAGCCCATTCTACTCTAGGCTGCATCTAATCCACAACACACTTTTCTATATTGAAGACTGCTGGTGGGGACTGGAAAATAAGAGGGTTTTTTTACTGGAAATCTTAAGATAAAGAGGTGGAGGCAGAAAGCAAGAAAAACTGTGTTATAAATGTATGACATGGGCACATACATATCAAATAACTATTCTACATCAGTCTTTTACCCCTAGGGACATGCTGGTGATAATCAGTACAGTGCTACAGAAGTCAGTGTAGCAATGACTATTTGCATAAATTCAAGATATATCATCTAGAAGATAAAAAGGCAGAGGTTGTGGCACGTACAGAGGTATGATCCTCTCCCATATATAAGAAAACAAGCCTATTTTGCTCTCTTTTTGTACTGGACAGAGTCAAAAAGTAAGTTTGATGGCAAGGTTTCTTGAAATATAAGACCATACCATTAGTATTTCCCATGGGCAAATGCATGTAAAGAGCCCTTCAACTGAGAACAAAAACACAGAGGCATTTTCTTAGACTACAAAGTTTTCAGTTAGTAGACGGCTTTTTTGTCCTTTTTCTATAGATTATAGATCTATCAGAGTTTACATTTCTGCTTCTACTTGCTACAGCAATACAATTAACACCTGACACCAAGATGCAATGTGCACAACCTGAAATACAGGAGAGTCTGTCTGATCATAAGGAAACATTTTTTTCACTGTCAAAGTGACTGAAGACTGGCACAGATTGCCCTGAGACGTTGTGCAGTCTCCCTCCTTGGAGATATTCAAAAGCCATCTGGACCTAGGACAGGGCAACCAACAACTGCCCAACCAACTGGGCAATGCTTGAGCAGGGGAGTTGGACAACATGACCTCCAGATGTCCTTTCCAACCTCAACCATTCTGTGTGATTCTGTGATTCTGTGTTATTATAACAAGAAAAGGAGAGCATGTATAGATAAAGAACTAACTGGTGGCTGGTATAGCTATCTGGTAAATTGAGCAGGAACAGAAGGCAGAGGAGACCCAACACTGAGGTGGTAGCCACTTTCAAGTCCTGTTTTGACTTAGCAAAGTCAGATTCCAACTGGCTGCTCAGCAGTACCTATCCTTGTTAGGTAAATTGTAACTCCTGTGACTCTGGCTAAATGCCATTGCTGCTTTCCTGCACAGAACAGTCCAGCAAGAGGCATCACCTTTTGCAGAAGGACTAATTTGCAGCACGAAAATGAATCTGTTCTATTCTGTGGTTCAAGAGTCTGGCTGATGCTTTCCTCAGTCAGCCCTGCACTCCCTCCTGTCTGCAACTAAATGTGGTGCATCAGGTGCACTTGGCATGCACAGTTGAATTCCTCATGCTTTTTGCATGCACTTGAAAAAGAAATAGCAGGGCTGGAGAACTAACGGGATGCATAAACCCCGAGCCATGTAATTCTCTTCACTTGCAGAGGTTAGTGATGCAGGAGAAAAAGAGCAAAATCCATCAGAAATGGACTGCAAAGTAACCATAACATTCCAAATAAAGCAGAGTTCTAAGTCTTCCATCCACCCATTTCCAGCCACAGAGTACATCTGGGTGCAGGATGTATTCTGGGTTTTTTTCTGATCTGCCAAGTCAGGGTTTCATTTGTGAATGAAATATTTTATGTGAAGTTGGTACTGGGCCATGAAGAGCCAGCACTTGTTCATATTTTAAGCTGAAAATGAGTAGTCTGCTGGAAATTTCACATAAAGAGGCACTCAGAGTATCTAAGATTTTATGGAATGAAAGAGACAAAACATACAAAATAAAGAAGTTTCATACAACCATAGTTATGCTGATGCAAAATCTTGAGATGTAACTGCCACTTAGTATGTCTTACAAAAACAAAAAGCCCTCAATAAAAAGCCTGATGGAACTGTTTAGCCAGTAGACTAGTGTGGCTACCTCTCTTTTTGCACAACCACATTTCAAATCATTTCGTAAATATCTAAAAATATCACAGTAAAGGCCACATCACTTATTGTCAAATGTATAGTGAACACTGAAAGAAAAATGTCTTCCTTTTCAAACTGAAATAATCTCTTAGCATGTGTCTCTCTTGCTGAGATTACTTACAGAAGTTTTTATAGACAGTAGGGTCAATTCCAGCATATTTCTCATATGTTATTATTGCTTGTCCCTGAAATTGTACCAAAGAAAATCTGATTATTATTTCAACATCAACCATTTGCTCCACGGGGGAAGTGGATGCATAATGTCATATTTCTACATAGCTTCATGCTATTGGAAATATAAGCTGTTAGCATTCTTTCTAGGTTTCTTGTTTACTCCTCCTGCATGAAAATTTTCCTAATTAAAAAAAAGAAGACTCCCAGATGAAATGCACATTCAAGACAAGTTAAGTCTGAGAATGTGGCTGCTGGTTTCTCAACTGTGAAACCACTGCAGTAATATTTCAATGACTTCAGTAAAAAATATGTTCTTGGAAAATTCAGAAATACTATAGTATCTGACTGCACTAAGGTATGGCAATGTAAAAATTAAGTCACTCAAAGAACCTTAGCTCTACCCAGGACAAGTAATACTAAAATATTCAAGTGAGAAGAAAGTGTCCTTACCATTATAATCTGAAATTGCAAACAAAATGTATATTGCACTAAAAAGTATATAAAAAAAGCATTCATATTACATAAGGTCAAAGGCAAGGATAAATCTAAGTGCTTCAAAAATGCATTCCATCAGGTTACAACAGTTTTTCCTAGCTTTTTGTAATGCTTAGTTTGAGAATAATGAAAGATTCCCATAATTTATTTACCTTATCATAATGGCACTGCACTAGAGACAAGTGTCAGTTGTATTTCATGTTTGCCTGTATTAAAATACTCACATAACCTGAGTTATCCTTTTAACCTAATCTGTGAAAACTTAATTTTCCAACTTCTGAAAGTTCTGATAGCTGAACTTTGGTTTGCCCAGCTCCACATTATTTATGAAGCAAAGTACAGCGTACAAACCTCTGTACGAATGTAAGATTAGATTGCCCTTCTCAGCCATGTTTCTCTTTAGCAACCCTACACACATAGCTTACCCAAATCTAGTGTAGAGTTGAATTTCAAGCATATTCCCTCTTTTGGAAGGTGAAAAAAGTAAAGCTTTTTAAAGTTTTTACTTTGCTGTAGCAGTTATGCACAGACTGTAACTCAAGCTCTTCTGCAACTAGTGCAGTCTGGTTTCTTACTGCAGCTCCCTCCTCATGGATCTCCTGGACTGGTATAGACAAACAAAACCAGGTCATTTGTAATTAATTCTGATCTTCCAGACTATTTGAATACTCTTTAGAACTGTGAAATACAGTGGATTACAGTTAGTTTTCCTATGGTAAAGCCAAGCCTGTGTTTGTCAATTGAGGGACTAAAAAAAAAGTTAATATGCTCCATCCAGCTAAAACCAAGTCATGTAATACAACATAACAATGTAACAATGTTTTTGATGTACCAAGAAAGTGAAAAGGAAATAACAGGGAATTTATGTATTTAACTGTGAATACTACACAGACTTATATTATTTCTAATAGATGCAATATTTTACTTCAAATGTAATATTGAATAGCTTCACATACTATGCAAAAAACAATATTCATGATAGAATTTCTTTTCCTTCAAAAGGTCCCTTTGAGGCAACTTTAACGAGACAGTGTTCTTGTTAATGCTATCATGTGGAAATATTCCCCAAATACACCAATGCACAACATCTAAAAATAAACAGGATATTTTAAATTCTATTCAGTAGTTAAATATTTTAAAACTTATAAAACATTTGTCTTGAACTCCTTGTCCAGCCCTCCTCCCTTTCCCTGCCTGTTTCATCACACCATTTGGTAGACAGAAACAAAGAGAACATCTGCCATCAGATGTGTGATATGAAGACATTTAGGCACATCAAGAGGGTTTTTTTCCCTTTTGAGAAACTCTCCTTATAGAAAGCTGATGATTTTCCTAAATCTCCAGGTATCTGAAATGATATTTCTAAAGTACAAGCCAGTCAAAAACAAATAAAAAAACAAAAAAAAAACCCCAAAAAACCCCACCTTGAGATAGTGTCAGGCATCTCCTATGATAATGCCATGGAATCATTTTTATACCACAGCATCAGTCACAGATGAATCATGTCACAGATGAATCATCAGTTTCAGTCTCCACACTAATGCACAGTAAGTCCTATATCTCCTTCTCCAATTTTTTTACCGCTTCTTTTATACTAGGGCTTCATCAGATCTGAGCTAGGGATGCGGGAATGTCAGCTGGATTTGTTTCACCTTACCCACACACATGCACAAGCACAGCCATCATCCACATGCATATTACTGCTGCATACGGTATAAAGTAAGCAGCTACACTTAATGCATATGTATCTAGCACTTTGCTATCTTTCAGATCAAGGGAAATGTCACAGACAAATCTAGTTAGGACTTGAACTTCGGAGTTTTCATGTCGCGCACAGGTAGAACAAAACTGGATGGATTCTGCATATTTTTATCAATTTTTTAATTTGTTTTTATTTCAAATTTTACTGAATTGGGGGTGTGTGTGTGAAAAAATATATTCAAATTATCCAGTTCAATTAATCAATAGAATACATGAATTCACGTGAAGCTACTCTTATCAGTTTTTGGAAGAAATCATTGGCCAAATACATCATCAAAAATCAACAGTCTTTTTATTATTTATTTTTTATTTATTACCTTCACAAACTTCTGGTAAATGAACCCAGAGGCAGAGTCCAATTAAATATCTCTTGCCATGGAACGTGACTTATGCCAAACAAATGGAAATCTATAATCAAGACAGAAGTAATTAGAGTATATCCACAGTGACATCCGATGTCTAAATTCTTGCCATCCAGTTGGCATCAACATTGACCTCTGCTGAAGTCCTTATGTTGTGCACTCAGCATTCAGGTATACTCCAGGCTCCTCCATACTGGCCTGGGGAAAAACTGACCTTCTTCTGTCTCTGCACTTGCTAAAATGGAGGTTACAGAAGTCAAGCAAAAAAAGGCAAGAAGCCAGGAAGTGTGGGGTTGCTGCTGTCAGACTGACTGGTTTAGAGGCTTCTGCCTTGTGTTTATTCAAAGACATCATAACAATGGGTGGTCAAGAGGGAAATGGTTTGGTTTGGTTGAGCTCAAGCTGAAACCCAGAAATTCAGCAGGGCTCTATCTGTGGATCAGAGTGGTATAAAAAATATATTGTCAATGGGAATAAAATATTTTGATGAGAAATTTAAAGTATGTCCAAACTGCTAGAAGAAGAACAACCTAAAAAAGATTTTAAGAATGGGAAAAAAACAGCAGAGCTAAGGAAAGGGAGTATGGGGAAAATAGGAGCAGTTCCAGGGACGCACAATGATCTGTTATTCTAATTGTTCTGCCTATTATTCTGTAAATACTCCATCAAATGTTCTCCATGGTTATCAAGCATATGTTTTGAATGCATTATGTGAAACAATTAGAAGCACATGCTTCCTTTTCTATTCATAGAAAAATGCCAATATTAATCTTATTCTCACAGTCTTGCCAGAGCTCTCCTTTGGCTAGACACTCCCCATGCAGCTGCATTAGACACCAGTCCATTTGACCTCTTCCTATTAAGTTCCCCTTTGCTTTTGCAGGTTATAAGACTGGTGCTTCTTTTAGCCTTCCTTACACATTTCCTCTGCACACATTCTTGCCCATTACCCTGTTATACAGAAACCCAGACCTTTGTTAACTCCAGTACACCATCTATTTCTTCTGCACCTCCAGCAGCGTGCATAGACTCGTCGTGTCTGTGGAAGGTTTGGGTTTACAGGTCCAGGGCAGCTCTAACACCAGGGACAGTGAGTTCCATCACCACCAAAACTTGATCGAGGATTACTTTGGTAAAATTTTGCCTGAGTTATTTCCCCCTTGTAGTATGCAGGGATGGCAGCAGTGCATATGCCAGCACCAACCCTGCCACAGCAGAATTTGAAGTGCATGTCAGAACCGAAAATACCTCCTGCCCGCACGGCACCACTCCGGGTGGGAAGAGCCCTGCCAGCTAAAAGGCATCAGGGCAGCCACTGCCACAGGTTAACGCTTGCACACCGTGTGGCATGTGGTTAATGAAGCAGGAGAGCAGGAAAAAACTTAGGGACAAAAAAGAGTTTACAGTTTATTGGGTATTCTATTTGCTTTTTCTGTGGACATACGCACAACCCGGTAGAAGAAGAAAAGGATATAGGGGAAAATCCTAAAGCCCACTTATATCATAATGATTATTAATGTGTCCCCAAGCTCAACGAGTACAGAAGGTCTTTATTCCCCAACGTTTGCTATTCCGAAGAACTCCTGGACAGAAAGGTAATCTGGAACAAATGTTCCTTTCATTACTAAGCAGAGGTGGAAATATAAAATGATCATATATATAGAAAACACACAGTCTTGAAAAGAATTTAAAATACCTTCTCCAGACCACAACAATCACATTCTAACTTGTCCAAAATTTAAATACATCAGTCACTTTTTATTCCAAGGTTTTGAAATTTGTTGTTGCTGATGACGAACATGGGAAAAAGAAGAGTTCATGATTTTCATAGGGAAGAAAAATTTCTGCTTCCCCCTTCCAGTACAGAAACTAATGATTTAGGGATGAAAACTTCAAAGCAGCTTTAAAACATTCTCCTTGCTTCTGTAATAACCCGTCTTTTGCCAGTCTACTGTGCAACTATAGGAATGTCTGTTTGACAGCCCAGCATGATCCATGGGCAGCTACACAAAAACGGTAGGCAGAAGAAGGCCATTTTGAAGAGAAGCTGCAAAGAGTGGGAAGAGGGAAAGGAGGTCCTGAGCAGAAAGGACACCCTGAGCAGGGTCATTCTTTTACAACACATTAGACCAAGCTTTTAAGAGAAATTGGTATAACTTGTATTTTTACCTTTGACTATTTTAATTTATGACCTAAACCACAGAAATTTAGAAAAGAATATAAAACAGCTATAGTATCTGTATAATTAATAAAACAGGTTTTGGAAATGTTATGGCTCGTTTGTGTAATATATGTCTCTCAAAACTAGAGTCAGTGACAGGAAATCAATGAGCTCTGGACTCACTTATTTCCTTAATGTCTTAATAGCTTTGAAATTCCTTTCTTAGAGCCACCTTTCCTTTTTTAGTGAAACTGATAGGCATTTCCATGCTAAAAAAAAGGAAAACAATCTCAAAGGACACTGGCTTGGGATCTTAGTATAAAATTTTAAATAAATAAAAGAATATAGTGCCCACAAGTCAGCAAGGAAAAAAAACTTTTTTTAAAAAATAAGAGTGGCAAAAACACAGTCAAAAGGCAAATCTGAATTAGCACTCTGAACTTTGAGGTCCTTGCCTTTGGCATGAATTATCTACAAACAAACAATGTATTTGCTCAAAAGAAAGAAATACTCTGCTAATAGGAATATTTAAAGTATAAAATCTTTGGTAATGTAATGTTAGAAAATATTTATGAATTATTTTTAAATTAGTTCCTCAAAATCAGATTTTTACTGAAGCGTATGATGTTTATGTTTATAAAATTGTTGGAGGGGTTAAATAATGTGGTCAATACTACTTTTATAATTATATCAAACAAGGATTGTTAATAAAACTCAAAGGTGAAGAATATTTTTGAAATATTGTTGATTTGTTTTTCCCTTTAAAACCTATATAATAAGTTGAACAATCATTTTTAGTATATTTTGGCAAACCCTTCAGCAAAATCTATTTGACTTAGACTAGGCCTTGAAAAAATCATCAATAATTATGGAAAAAGAAACTTCTTGAATGATGAAATAGGTTATTACATTGAAGTAGGACAACAGCATATGTCCCAGTTTTTGCGACAACAGGACGTGATTTAAAAATTCATCTCTTCCACACATGATACCATGACAGACCGAAAAAGGTTTGACACAAAGAGGACACACAGACTAATTCCTTCCACCACAGCATGAATATCCATATAATTCATTTATTGTATATTTATTTTTTCCTCCTTTCTCTGGATGGGGACATAAAACTCATCGCTACGACAACCACCACGCATCGTGGAAGCTAGGCAAGGCACACGCATGGGAGCCTGGCTGGCAGGTTTTTTGGAGGCTGTGGCATCCCGCCCCCTCTCCCAGCCACTTTTCCGCATCTCTCATTGGTTGGCTTTGCAACCCAGCCTGAAAACAGACACCATAATTTAAAATATTTTAAAACATAAAGTATTTGCAATATGCATTAGTAGGGAAAACAGTTACAGGGGAAGCAAGATACAGTTTCTGGGGTTTTGCTAACATTTCTCTATGTTAAATGCTCATTCCAGCACTGACATGAGAATCAGTTTTAGTGACATCTACACTGGACAATCCGCATAACTCACTAATAGCTCTTCTGTTTGCAAAATAAAAAAAAAAACAGTACTAAAAAATAGTCAAATAGACGTAATTTTTCCTAGAAGCATTTAAGACAATGTTACTATTAAATACAAGTTCATATCCCAGATGGAGACAATGGAAACGAAAGGCACTCAGTACCTTGCAGGACACCACTATATGATATTACAACAAAACATATGAATTTTTCCTTTAATTCATATTTTACTTTACTTCAAAGTCAACATCACAAAGTTGCCTGTGTTAAGATGAAAGGTTGGTTCCTTGGTATATCGACTGAATAAACCCTATCCATATTCTGTCACGTCACTATACTGAAATTCTTCTGTTTCTTTGGATCGGTCCAAACCCATATTAAAACAGAGCTGTTTCTGAAAAGGTCCAGAGTGAGTACTGCAATTGCAGGGCTCATCCTCCACTGGCAAGCACTTAACTACCTGTACTACTTCCTGATGGGCAAAACGCATCTCAAAGGAAGAAAGGTTTGCACACGCTGGTCTGAATATTTACATGGGTATTAATGTGGAGATTCTGATTCAAGAATTATCAGAAATTGTAATATTAATTATTTATTTCAATTTCGTTTGTCACACTGCAGTAATGACAAACAAGGACCAAGAGATCAGGTAATTAGAACATTATAGTGATAAAAGCCCAAAAACTAATTTACTATTTTCCAGTTCTGACCCCAAATCACCTGCTTACAAAAAAAAAAGGAAAAGGAACAAAAGAAACAAATGCCCCTGCAGCTGGTGGCAGTGAACTTAACACAAGCAGCTACATCAGCCTGTATGACCTACTCACAGAAAAGCAGTGAAAAGGGCATCCAAATGCAGTATAAATCACCTACTAACCCACCAGTTTACTGCAGTATTAACAGAAAAGCTTATCACAGATTTTCTGATTCTTTTTTGTTGCAGAGAGAATAAAGCCCATGACAGTGAATTGTGAATATCCCAGCCATGCAGCAGAATATTGTGAAAGGCAGGTTGTCCAATATGCAATATGCAAAACACTGCAAATACAGTTACCCCTGACCTTAAGCAGAAGAGCATTCAACATGTGCAACCCCTGATTTTGCAACTGTACAGCCCTCCAAGCATGACTCCACCTTTATCTTCACTATAACTACCAAATGCAGGCTGATCAGTGTCCATCTGCATACTGCAAACCTCTGCTGAAAAAAAATAAAGAGATGATTAAGCCAATATTTACACACATAACAGAAAGAGGACATTGTACATATTGCTCAGTTTATTCTGCAAGCAGATCTCTGAACTAAGATCAATGCACAGCCCAAAAAAATAGAGACTGCATGTCACGTGATCATGATTCAAGTTAATGCTGTAGTTACAATGGGGAGAAATATCCCATTAAGTTGGTTGGAAAGTTGTTTGGAATTCAGGAATTGGTATTTTGTAAAATAATCGGTGGATATGGGGTTAGCAGAGTCATTCTAGATTTGTGGCATGTAAATGAGAACAAAATGTACCAGCATTCATTTTCCTGTGGCAGGAGGAGGGGAAGAAGGTGACTTTAAAATACTTACTATAAATAATAAAATATTCGAAGTATGGTAAAGGCCAAAATGTGTCATTTACATAAACGGCTATGACAGGACTGACAGAGAGAACAGTTTGTCCCCTCACTCTGAACTCCAGCAGGAGCCCACCTGACTGGCCTGCGATGCGGGGAGGAAGCTGAAAGTCACAGGAGTTTATTGAAGACTCATGCCAGTAAGTGCAATGTTGATATCTAAAATGTTACACGTTTTCAGTGCAATCTTTATATGTAGACAATGTAATGTTTTAAGAGGCCATTATGATCATATTTAAATACTTGCAGAAGGACTTCACAGCATTTTGCAAAGCATGCCATGCTTCAACCCCACAAGTTCCTGTGGTTGAACCTGGAGCATTTTACCCCCTTTGAAACATCCTGCAAAAGTGAACATTTAGGTAAAAAAGGCAGGCAGCAGTTAGCAGCTCTCATCACATCTATGTTCACACTTGTCCCAGCAGTCAGAGTTATTCAGATCCACAGTCAATGGCAGGTAGCTGCAAAGCATCTTGGAAAATCTGAATCTTGGCCTATTCAACAAAATCTGGAGCAGTGCACTGCAGGGATCACTCCTGAAGTGCTGCAACTGCGTGCACTTCATTTCCACACCGCCTTATATCCCACCTTCATATCACAAAGCTAAGCTTAATGGGTGCATCTGCCAAACTCTACCTTGTGTCCATGAGGACTGTGTTACCACAGTGTGAACAGCATGTAGTAGCACTGTCTCATGGATGATACCTCAGATAAAAAGGAAAATGTGAGAAATATTCAAACGACAACTCTTGTGACTTCCAGTTAGGTCTTACGCTAAAACAGAGTTTGCAAAATGAATGCAGCTATATAGAGTCCCTAGAAAACATGTATCCGAAAACCACATCCTGTTTGCTGGTTCTCATGTTTTAAGAGCAGTTTACCACGCATTTTTATTCTAATAATTAGCAGCCAGCATTCTGCCATTTAAAGCTCTCATGCTGAAGGGGAACTCAGAGCTAATGTTTCCTCACAATTTTAAAACTGCTCCTGGAGCTTGCATATGGAAGGGAATACCCTGTGTTGTTTCATAGTTTGTAGGTTGTGATCTCAGCAAGCTCATAAACATGTCTAAGGCTGACTATAATTTATCTTGATTTAGCAAGTCAACTAGTATAAAGTGTTTAAAATAACTGCTAAGCTGTTTTCCAATTCCAAAGGGCATTTTTGGTGCCAAAAAGTAGTGGAAATTCTGAAGAAATATTACCAGGATAGGTTTTTCACTAGAAATGATGATTTTTAGTGGTAAAAGACATTAAAAAGGTTGTATTGCATATTGACTTAAATGCTGTATATGTATATTACATACAGATCATGGAAAAAACTATATTTCAAGCACCATTAACATTTATTTCTGTGTTACTATGTTTTGCTTATAGTAAAACTCGCTAACATAGCACTGTCTCAACAATTCTAAACAATAAAAAATCTAAAGTCAGACACTAAACCATCTTGAACTTTTCTTTCTCTAGACTTCTTAAATTTATATTTTTGTTCTTTTATATTTTCTTTTTGACTTCTGAAACATATGGCACATATTTTCCAAAGTTTCTGTTGCAGCCAAAAGGGAATATTTTTAGATGTTTTAAAATAAAAATCAAAAGGCTTTCTTATTCCCATGCCCCCAGGAACTAATGTTTTAACAAACACACCAAATATAGCCTGATACTCATTACGACAATGTAAGTTTGTTACACAGGTCATAAAGTACCTGCAAGAAGTGTCTACAAAATGCTAATGTCTTGCTTAAATTAATAAATACAAGTAGGTCTGGCAAAATTTTTCTTCTTTAGTGTACGTCCAGGTATTGTAAGTCATATAGTGCATGGAGATTAGCAATAGTTTGGCTCTGCAGGGTATCTTCTAGTGACTTCTCATGGCAAAATGCCTTTCGAGCTTAGTATCGCTGAGACAGTAATATCTAGCCTTGCAGGTATGTGAAAAAATATATATCTTATCACAAGATGCCATTAGCTTCCCTTGGTTTAATGTGAAAATTTTAAGAACATATTAAATTAATCTTTTTTCTTTCCTTAAAAAACAGCTAAAATAATAATATTAGTATAGGAAAACAAAGCATGGAACAGTGAAAATGGGTAAGCATTTCTATGTAAATTAAATGTATACAGAACATCCTAATTACATGGCCAAGGCTAGTCTAGTTACTTGCCTAATCCACTACATGGCAAAGCTGGCAATATGCAGGTTTTATCCATATTTATACAAAATTTTTATAGGTTTAAATGCATAAATTATATTGGAACTTCAACTGGACCAAGCAGCTCTAGGATAAAGCCTATATTAATTATCAGTATCAATCGTTTGGGAAATATGTGGGGGTGGTGTGTGTGCAAAAGTGCTCAATTTCCCCAGATTTCAGGGCAGTCTAGATTTTAAGAACTGCGTGAAAAGAACAAATTAAACACCCTTCGCCATAGTTTCAAGAAAAATCTTCATTCGAAGCTATGAAAATCTTCCAGTGATTTCCAAAAAGGGAACGAATTCAGCAAGTGCTTGTATTTTCAAGACAGGTCATGCTGCATCTCTCACCACAAAGAACAAAAAGGACCCAGAATTACAGCAGAAGCTTTACTGAACTATGGATTTCATTGCACCTTCCCGGGCTCATTAGTTCAGCTAACAGCTTCTGCTCGTTAAGAGGCTCTGTGGGTAGCAGCAGCAGCAGCAGCCAGTGATGCTAAAGCAGAGGTACCTGCAGGGACCATGGTTCAGGCTGTATCTTGGGCTGGAGATGACACTGTAAACCCTGGTTAGGGAACGTTCCCTTTATTTTCATATTATTCACATTTCATTAGGATTTTGTTTTCACGCTTTGGCCAACTTCACACCTCTCAGACTTGCCTTTTGTACCTCAAAGGAAACTGAAGAATTATCGGTCATATGCTGCTTTTACTTACATCCCTTTAACCCCCGTTCAGACAGGGTCATATAGCTGTGAGGGGAAAAAGATGCCCTTTGTGTTAGCATCCCTCTGTGGAAGATTTTTCATTTGCTTCTATATTTAGTCATTTTGAGCAATAATAGAAATTGAAATCTTGCCTGCTGGAATACAGTGGTTTAAACATTTGAAATGCTTTTGCTGGAGGGTGCTGTTAGTGCTTCTGTGTTTGTTTTTTTTTTTTCTCTCTCAATCCAGTATCCATTTCTTGCTGTACTGCATAATGAATATGAAATGTATTTTTGATGGATATACAGTCAACCGGCAAAATCTCCAGGTTCAATAATGAAAGCAACAATAGATCCGTAGCTGTATACACACATGCATTGCCTTTGCTCTTCTGCTGAACACAAAATCTGGTTGATTGGCGGCGGGGGGGCGGGGGGGGAGGTTAACAAAGACCCAGTGTGGCGTAAGATTAAGCTGAGTGGGGAAGATTTGAGGATGTAGCAGAGTCACCCAGACACTCTCTACCACAGAAGAAGCTGTCCTTAGAGAATTAGAGTCCCAGAAGAAAAACATTAGAGCAAGGGGACTGATCAGTTTTTCCAGAAGTGGATCAGTTAGCAACTTGAGCAAGCCTCTGCTTTGATGGTGTAAGGGGAGAAAAGTTTTACCATCTCCAGACAGTAAAAGTGCCAGTGCCTGGGGAATTTGTTTCTGTAGCAATAGTTCTTATCCTTCCTCGTGCATCAGTGTCAGACACAGCACAAACTTTCCGTCTTCCTTGAGCTCTTCACGGAAGCCCAGCTAGGAGTTGCAAAGCAAAACCAACATCAACCATTAAAAAAAAATTAATTCCACATACCTTCTCCATGTTCGTGGCACTAGCTGGCATGGAGAAATTTAGGCTGCTCCTCCTCGTGGAGAGGTCGTCGCAAATACCCTGTACTACAAGAACTCCAAGTTCTTCTCCCCAGGTAACAGCTTCCAGCTGACAGGATGTCACAGTTCGGAGGGTAGTGTCACAGTTTAATGTCAGTTTGTATCACGTAAAACAGCTATGCATGACACAGCAAGAACGGAGAACACAAGTGCACCACTTAGACAAAAAACTTTTAATGTGTAAACAACAACAGTGGACAAACCTCAGTTTCTTTTACAATACAGTATTTTCTTACCAACTTCCTCCCCAAAAACCAAAACCAGAACAAATGCTACAGGCTGCACTGCATGATCAGAACTTGTCAGTCTGCTGTCCTTTGCTGTCTGTGGCTATTGCCTTTTCTCATGCCTGAGAGAAAACGGATGATCCACCAGCCAGATTGCTAGGACAAGTCATTCAAGAAATTGGATCCGTTCCTTTCTCTTGCAATGGGATCTGGAGCAAATAATGTAGACCAAGCTTGGATGTAATGATAGAAGCTCAGACATTTCTAAACACCTCGTTAGCCATCACTGCATCACTAGAACCCTAACTGTAAACAAAAATACCTCTCTGTGCTAGTGTCCATTTCGTAACATGGCCATAAAGACATTTCCTACCTCATACATACATTTTGGAATTTAATACATTAAGGACACAAATTGTGATGTAAGCCCCTACACTAGCTTCATGGAGCAAGGCTGACGTAAAATCAACATTGTTTAATGTGAGATCTATGCACAAATCTCATAGCATGTGTAACAAGCAGTATAGCACTGATGACTTGCAAGCCTATACATCCTCTAGAAGTGGAAAGCAATCTTTATATTTTTTATGTGCTTATCTCTATAATATCTGAAAATATTGCACCTATCCAAACCCAGAAATAAGACTTATAATCTTCCTTTTTTCTCTCACTTTATAATTCCTTGATTGGCCACAGGAGATAGCTTGTTTGGTTCGGATACTTTGGTTTCTTTGTGTGAGTATTTGCTACTCACCTGCATGAGCTTTCCTCGTGGCTGACTGACTGTTTCAATTTTAAAGCTGAAAATTCCTCTCAGGAAAAATCTCCATGGAGATTTTAAATATCAGGATAAAGACCTTGAACCAGCCTGTATTTTTAATATTTGGAGGAGTGTACAGAGCAGAACAATGGGGTGGGTTTTTGGTTTGTTGGGGGTTTTTTGAGACTAAAGGGATTTCTGTCTTTGAAACTATTCAGACTATTTTCAGAGTGTGAGACTTCATTCCTAGGTGTAAAGAACTCATCTAATTAGTTCTGAAGGTCAAGAAAGTATGTATCAGTGTGTCCTACTCTGTGCTGGAAAGGATAACAGACAGACTTGGGTTTGGGATTGTTTTTTATTGCCTGTATTGTTGTTTGGGGGATGGATTCATAATTAATTGTTTCAGATCTGTTTTTCTATGATATCCAGGAAGGATCCAGCATTGGAGAGTAATGGTGGGAGACAGCATGGTGGAAAACAAGTTTTCCTTTTATGTTTTAATCAGGCGATCATGTGGGTTGACTTAATGTGCAAAATACATACACACAGCTTGTATGGACAGATACAAACTCATGAATTTTATGCCTTCAAATGCTGGCATGTGCACCACTTTCTTCCCAAAATCTGATCACAAAATCTCGTTGCTGGGCTTAGCCTAAAAACCAAAATCCTTTGTTACTTTAGCATCAGTGTTCACGTACTCACATGAACAACCACATACATAAGGCAAATGTTCCTGCAACTGTTTTGTTAAACTATAGATAATAAATCCTTATGAGAAAAAAGGATAACTTAGAAAGGGCTGTCATATTACACAGATCAAAGCTGGATCCCATCTTCTAATCCCAAAGTGAAGGCAGAGAAAGCTTGTTTCTTTGTCCAGTATACTATGTACGTACAGACTTAACTGCTTCGTGGACATAATGAATACTATCTGAGGACAAGACTAAACCTTTTGGTGATTCCAAATGATCATGTTTCATTTGAATACAAAGAAAAAAAGGTTAATATTTTGCTGTAACCAATTTTCTACCAATCGGAGTTCTCATTTCCCAAATAAAAAGTTATCCTCAATAAACAAACTGTTATTAGTCAAACTAATAAAAAATGCCTAGAAACTAGGAACTTTATTTTCTGGGAATTTTTGGTACTATAGCCACTTGTTCTTTAGGGAAAAAAAAAAAAGTTTCTAAGCTGGCTATGTCTGTGAAAGGTAGTTATCATGCATTCACTTTATCAACTTGTACTTTCACTCTGACAGGCAGATGGTCAATAGTTTGACATTGACCACTGCTACTTACACTGCACTTCTCTTAAGCTTCACATCTGCATGGTATCATTTTCAAGATGAAACAATAAAGTAGTAGGCTTAATTAGCTTCAAAGTATAGAGTGTAAAACTGCCAATTTTTACTTCATAAAACTACCACCTATCTCAGGAAATGGAACAGACTGAATTCACTCTATAAATCAAAATGGTTCTAATTATTATCTTGAACTCATGCAGTCATAGCAAGTTATTTACAGTGGGATACAGTTCTTAAAATTTCCCTTTGGGTGGCTGAAGTTTGCAAGTAAACAAATAATTGTCACAATCTCACCTCTGCTTTGATAGAATTCTAAGAGCAAATGGGGTCAAACTCTGCCTTAGCCAAAATGTCCCTACCATTCTGTAGATGTTTTGCCTCTAATCATGTGGTTGGTGGACAGTGATCCTGGCTTTCAGGAAGGAACACTACTTGTATTTATAACCTTGATATTTCTTGAAGATCACAGGTGTTCTTAATGAATAAACTAAAAAAAAAATAAAATTATAGAATCAAAGTAATTCAAACTTTATCTTAGAGAAAAAGTAAGCCAAAAGAAAACACCTATCAAATTACCACATTTAGAATCATAGAATCACAGAATGGTTTGGGTGGGAAGGGACTTTAAAGATCATGTAGATCCAACACCCCTGCCAGGGGCAGGGACACCCTCCACTAGACCACGTTGCCCAAAGCCCCATCCAACCTGGCCTTGAACACTTCCAGGGAAGGGGCATCCACAACCTCTCTGGGCAACCTGTTCCAGTGTCTCACCACCCTCACAGTCAAGAATTTCTTCCTAATATCTAATCTAAATCTACCCTCCTTCAGTTTAAAGCCATTACCCCTTTTCCTATCACTACATGCCATTGTAAAAAGTCCCTCTCCAGATTTCTTGTAGGCCCCTTTCAGGTACTGGAATGTAAATGTAAAATGTAAATGTTAAAAAAAAAAAAAAAAAAAAAAAAAAGTCTTACTAAGGGAACATCTTCCTACACTGAATTAGGAATCACCCATGTTTTAATTACAGAGGTCATCTGCTCTATGACACTAAAGGGATAAGGAAATATTAGTGCAGTTGGGCAGAACAGGACGTGCCCTTCTAGACTTACAACAAAAGGGTCACAAATGTCACAAGGAGCCTCCTATACTAACGCAGTGTGACCTGTCTGGTGTTTAGTAAGCTGGAACTGTCATTCTCTGAGGATTTTCCTGTGGGCTTTGTTCAGGCAGAAAAATTTGTCCACCCGATTGTAAAGGAAATCCCAACCTGCAGAGATCCTCTGAAAGCTCAATGAAAATACAAACAGTTCTGATTTTTCAGAACTTTCAAGAATGAATACAATGAACTACTGGAACAAGATTTGAAGGGAAGCTTGATTTTTATCTGTTGATTTCTCCAGACCAAAAGTAGATATTTTTCCTCAGAATGGCTTTCAGCCTGACGCAACTTAGTGGATTAAATAAACAAAATATTCTCTTTTATTCCAGATGTTAGACTGGGTGGGTATTGCATCCAGTTTTCACTTGCCATAATCTAAGGATTTCTGTCGGCAGAAACCCATGACACCTTCTGAAATGCTTCAGCTCTCATCACTCAGCGCTTAAGTGCAACTGTCAGCATTAGCACCGATGCACAGCCACACAATAACAATTCTTAGATCCTTACCCAGAAAAATTGAACTATCATTAAAACTATTCACATCTGTAGACAAATGACTGAAAACCAGGTTTCCCCAACTGAAGCACCTGGCTGATGCTGGTATGCGGAGATCAAGTAAGACGTTTCTGAAATCCAGGTTAAGAATAGGAAGATGACTTTTGGAAGGTGCTGACTAAGAGTGAACAGCAGCATCCGGTTCTAAAGCGCTGAGTCTTTACTCTTTCTGGTAAACAGATGACACTCCATTTAAAGCAAGAGAATCAGACTTTCTTTTTTTCTCTTAACAGTCATAAAATTGTTGAAATGATCATTTTCATCTTACTGTGCTATATTTTTATCTGACAGTGTAGCAGCAGGAACTGAGGGAATCAGCATATTACTTTTTTTTTTTTTTTACATAGTACTTTTTAAATTGCAAGTTCCTCGGGATCTGATGGTATTAAAAAATCAGAGAGGGAAGAGAGTCAATGGGACAAGTGACAGAGATCTTTACTGGTGGTCACAAGTTGATCTTGTACATAAAAGTGGTTCAAAAGTTCTCGGTTACCTGAAAGAGCTCAAATCCGCATTTGGTGGCTGTAATCCCAACAGACACACACTATTAGATTCTGGTAGTAGGGAGAACAATATTAGTCTCCAACACTGAATATACCAAATTCATGGGCTGTTTTTAGGATGGCACTGAATTTAGTTGAAAGCCAAGGCTTGATCCACCAGTCCATGCTCTAACATATGATGAATAATAACATTTCTCAATGTATTACTTTACAATACAACACTTTACTGTGCATTACTGTCACCAACATCCCCTCTTTCATCCCCAGCCCCAGCAGACTCTTTCGCCATAGAGCTTGGTTTACAGACAAACACTTATGAAAATATGTCAGAAACAAGATGCTTGACTAATGATGGTTCAGTGTAAAACCAGTTCACTAGGTACAGAAACATTTTCAAAACTGATGAGTTTGTTAACTTCTAATATAGTAGGCAAATATATTTTCACTACAACACCCCTAAGAAAAATCTTTGTGAACAGACTTGTATTATTGCATTGATAGGTCTCAGCTATCCTCCCTTATAGTGCTAAATTTCATTCTTTTTATCCTAGGTAATATGTGAGAAAAAAATTCACATTTCAGTAAAGTATAAATGTTGTGTAGAGAGTTCTGAGTGGGCTGAAACTGAAGCCTTCTTTAGTTAAGCCACCACCAGTCACTCAAGCTCTAGGAACTCCTGCCCTTCCCTGCCTGTGCTAATGGATATGGATGCACTGGGTTTACAATGGATTTGTTACAGGCAAGCATTAAGTCTTTGCTCCATAGGGTATATATTGGCCATATGGCCAATTCTTGATTTGGAGGCAAGTCCAACTTTCTTTTTTATGGGGTAAGATTAACATGTTTTTGGTTAAGTTGCTATTTCAAAATCAAGCTTCCTGAAAGACCCTTGTTTATTTCAGTGCACATGGATCTTGCACATGTATAGTGACTTTCTTCTAGCACTTAAATTTATCCATGCTGGTATTATTAAATCCACCTTCTGCTTTCAATGTTGTTGATCTTAAAAGACATTGACTATCACTGATGCTATACACCAGTGAGAGAGTTCCTTAAGCAGACCTGCAGAGAATCCACCTAGAGAACCGGATGAGAAATTTGGGTTTTGTGCTTGGTGAATCCTATTTAGCTCCACACATGATTCACCAAGCAGATTGTTCTGTTGGAGGGAATTTCTGTTTCTTTGTGCTACCATCTTAGCTGATCTAGCAGAGACTGTGGAGTGCCTCTCCTAGCTCGGTTTGAATACTGGGGCATAGATGTGAATGCGTGAAACAAAGATATAGGGGAGAAGGATGTTTGCCAGTCCTTTCCAATGAAAGTGTTCAGGTCTCCTCAGGTTTGATCACATGGTTTCAGTCAGATGAGGGGCTGTGTATAAACAATCAAGCTGTAGCTGTGTTTTTATCTTTTAGAGTTGAATATGAATATCCAAAAACTAGAATACGTGTCTTTCACTTCATATGCAATATTACTTATTTTTTTAATCCTGAGTGCTTTGTGGCCAGGCATGTATTCCTGATTTTCCAGGGAAATCCCAAAGGTATTATTTTATGGACAGGATTTGCAATACCAGATTCAACAAAGGTAACAGTCTTATCTAGAAGACAAGAGAGACAAAGATGGAGCTAAATGTTAAAAGACATTACTCTAACTTTTAATGGCATGGAGGACATGGACAGAGTTATGAAGCTGATGATACTTATATATGAATTCAAGGAATGTCTTTTTTATCTGTGTGTAGATGAGAAATTTGAAGTGATTCCTACTGACAGTAATTGCATACAAATCTAAATTCATTAGAGATGAAAAATAAACAGCACCCAAAACATTTCAGAAAAGTTATCCTCAAAAGTATGTGTGCACTGGCGAGGCTTTATAACAAGAAGCTTAAGAGGGAAGTCTTTTGTACGAACATCAATAGGTGTTGCTCCAGTACTAATAAATAAGTCAACACACATTTATAACAATGCAATAAGATACAATTCATGGTTCGGAGGCAGTGGCAGCCTAAAGTTTGTGGCCAATTTCATATTAATGAAAGATCGCCTGTCCTTTACAACTTAGGTACTTAAGTGAAACGCTATATCTCCATCTTTTTGAATATATTTTCATTTAAGGAAACATTGTGTGTTACATATACATGCATAGATAGGTGTCTTTAAAAGGCTAATTATGACAAAGTCATGTAGAAAGAACAGAAAGTTGTTATGTCAGCAAATAAATATATAAGCAATTAAAAATAATACAGTAAATTGTGGGGCTAGGTAAAGAACAATATAATGGACTTTAAAAAGCAAATCTGGAAGTACAAAATATAAAGGCTAGTACCTATAAAGAGAACCTGAAGGAGAACACTGGCCTTTTCAAAGTGTTTATTTGTTTAAAACAATTGTGAGCAATTCTAACAGCTTACAGGAAAGCAAGACCGTCAAGTACACTGAAAAGTGACTTATTTGATCTATTCAAATGATTCAGTGTGTGAAACATCTGAGGTCTGGAAGGAGTAAAATGGGTCTTAATTAATTTATATTCTAATATTTTAGATATCTTGCTGTGTATACTGCTGATTGGAAATCTAGATTATAATTTTTGCCATGTAATACAGATGCTTAATCTTGGTGGTATTAAAAAAAATATCACCATGTATGTTTTACTTAGATTATCCATTTAAATGATTTATCATTTCTGTGGATGTTTTCAATTTCTGAAAGACCAAAAGACTTACACTGAGCTTTAGGAAATCTAAGGTCCCGAGCATATTTTTCTACTTGGAGTTTCCATTTTTTCTTCTATAACCTTGTAGTTCATTGGGAAATGTGTGGCATGGCAAGTTGTTCAAATGTCCCAGCATTTGAAGTAAGCAGATTAATGAATGTTTAAACTGTCAAGCATGACTACTATTCTTCATAAATAAAATATCTCAGAGTGTTTAAAAGGACTGTTGTTCAGGACTCCCAAGTTGTTCCCTCCTCTTGCCTTGTGAGCACTTATGTCCTGAAGGATCAGTCCCTCGCCACTCCATTGTCTTCAGCACCTTTGCTGAAAATCATATGCGCAGGCTTGCCTAAGCAGGGAACAGACTGCATGGTAGTCCACCATGTGAATGAGACTGCTTCTGTGGAAGGGAACACTGACTGAAAACAGGACGAGCTATCTTGCTTTGAGTAGGATGAATAGCCATCCCAGGGGTTACTTTGGAGGAGCTTCTGTGCTGTAAACTCAAGCTCCACCATTCCGCACCCTAAGTGCCTCAGGTACACAAGACCTCTGTAGCACACTGACAGTGAGAAGTGTAATATACAGTTTTCAGCCATGGGTATATTGGATTGTAGATGGGTATGTTTGTCTTACAAACACAACCCCTTTAACTGAAGGGATGCCTCATAAAGGGTTGCAACCACAGCCTGGGGGTAGCCAAAGGAACTCAGAAGAAAGAGTCTGTGGTGATGAGCACAGTGTGAAAACCTAAATGAAGGAGAAAAATGAAATCAAAGAGTATAAGGGATGAAAGAAGTCCCAGCTAAGATGTGTATAGAACAGTAATTGCTTAAATGTCTGCTTGAATAAAACACTCCTCACATGGAAGATATCTAACAGTACAGGCTAACATAGCACTTTGCAACCTTATCCCAAAGCACACAGAAGGAATTACTATTTGTCTTTGTCTTGCAGTGTTCACAGATTTTTATGTAGCAAGAACTACTATCATCACCAAAAAATGCCTCCTAGATGGCATAATACATAGACTCTTTTGAAGACTATTGATGGTAGGAGTCTGTCATTCATGCCTACATATCTGTGTGTAGTGAAAGAACACACATTATCATCTCTGAAGAGCTGAAATGTTCAGTTGTTTACCATATGCAATGTAATTCCTGACTAAATATAAGGAATTCAACATTTGCAATGTACTCCATCATTAAGATAATTATATGCAATCTTACTATAGTTGGGATATCTAAATAAAGTATGTCACAGATTTAACTTCAGTCTGGGAACATGGATCATATATAGAATAATTAAGCCCCAAATTTCAAGAGGTTTAAACATTATTTAAGTCTAAGACTCTGTAGCTAAAATTTAGTAAAAATAACAAGTTCTAACATCTACTATAAATTTGGAAACAATATTTTTAACTTTGGTTAAATAACTACCTTCCATTTTTTATTAGATTCTGTGTTATCTTAAAGATATTTGTTATCTATAAGTTGCATTTCTGCAAATCTCATGTAAATATTACTGTACCTATAGTAAAGTAAAAATTTGTATCTTTGCTTAAATTAAATGTATATACTTTTCTGATTTCTAAGCAGTGCACTTACATACCAAATAAATCGTGAAATCCAAGAAGAGTCTTATAATCCCATGTTAGAGGACTGTATGGTACTTTGTTCTCAGCAAAGAGGTAAACATATGCCCTTTCTTCAGAGGATCTCTAGCTGACTGCCAGGGTCACACAAAAACATGGACAACATTGAGGAACCAAAGTAAACTCTAAATAAGTCCTATGTGTACTGGTTTTGGCTGGGATGGAGTTAATTTTCTTCACAGTAGCTGGCACAGGGCTGTGTTTTGCATTTGTGCGGAAAACAGTGCTGATAATACAGAGATGTTGTTATTGCTGAGCAGTGCTTACACAGAGCCAAGGCTTTTCTGCCCCTCACACCACCCCAACAGTGAGTAGCTGGGGGTGCACAGGGAGTTGGGAGGGGACACAGCCGGGACAGCTGACCCCAACTGACCATGGGATATTCCATACCATATGACATCATGCTCAGCATATAACGGGGGCTGTCCAGAAGGCAGGATCACAACTCAGGAACTAGCTGAGCATCAGCTTTGGGTGGTGAGCAGTTGTACTGTGCATCACTTGTTGTGTATATTCTATTATTATTATTATCATCATCATCATCATCACTACCACCATCATCATCTTCCTTTTCTGTCCTATAAACTATCTTTATGTCAGCCTGTGAGTTTTACTTTTCTCTTTTTTTCCCCTTTCAATTCTCAGTTGCTCACTGGGGGGTGGGGTGGGGTGAGAGAACAGCTCTGTGGTAGTTTTAGCCGATGGCTGGGTTAAACCACGACAGCCTAACAACCTCTATTTTCCAGTTCACTCATTTCTTACATCTCAGATGATCAAGGACATTGATTTCAGGACTCTCTTCCCACTCACAATTATTTAAAAAAATGCCTAACTAGATGAAAATATACTTCATAGTGTTAATTGCAGTTTAGCTTTATTAATGTACCCATTCCCTGAGTCATATAATAAACTGAAGAGAGAGAGAGAGAGACAGCTTTTCTTACATGCCATCTGCAAACATCATATTGTTGCTGTTAGGTAACGGGATAATAATTCTATAGTATGAATTCTAGATACTGGCAATACCAAGCCTTAGCCTACATCTTCGTAAAACTCTAATCCCTTTTAAAACCAGTATTTTTTTCCACGTATAAAGATTGCATAACCACACACTCTGCCTTTACTTACTCCTTTTTTGAGCGTTCAGCATCTGTGACCAGAATTTTGTCTCGAATTTAATCTCTGTTGTAGGAGGAGCAGCTTCAAGCAACCCTAAGGACACTTGAGCTGGCACCCCGCAGCACTCTCCATCGCAGCAAGGCTCTCCCCTGCACAAAGGCAGCACAGGGCAGCTCCCTCGCCACCACCCACCCAAGCTCTTGGGGTGTCTGTAGAGGAGGAACAGTGTCATGACTGGCTACAAATTAGTAGGACTTTAAATAACCCACATGATACAGAACTGCCTTCAGGCTCTTTCTACTTATTTTGGGGATCAAAGGACCACAGTGTTCTTCAGGTCTGTGTTTTAAATGGTGTTTAGATGCTATAAGATTCAAGCGGCTGCTTAGTGAGGCTGACAAACGTGCCTAAGCATCAGAAGTCCATTTCCCTCCTGTTTTTCATCTGTAAACCTATGCACTTTCATAAATTTACCCTACAAATCCATTTGCGTGTGAGCGTGTAAGTGGGTGTATGTATATATTATCACTCATGTACCTATTCCTCTGAAGCTATGCTGTTCACTGCTCAGCTGCTGCTGAAAACCCAAGCCATTTCTTGTCTTTCAAACAAGTAAAATGGTGAGCAACTATGAAAACTAAGCGATGCCCATTATGTTCAGCTGAACAGTCGAAAAGTTAACAAGCTAAGAAACACTTGTCAATAAAAAACTGTGAAATTTGTTTGTTTAAGCTGGCAGTTATAATGGACATTTCTGAATCTAATGCTGAAGGCAACCATCTCACTGAAAAGTGATGTCATATATGACAGGAACAGTGTGACAGGCTTGCAGAGGCAAATATTAACCTGCCAGTTTACCACTGGTGGCAAATTTAAGAGAGAGCAGGAAAACATTAGTATTGAATATTTATAAAGCATTTGCTTGCTTAACTGTTTCTTCTTTTGAGTGTCATTCCAGTACTAAAGCACAGTTTAAGAACGCTTTCTATGTGTCACTGTGGTGGGCTGACCCTGGCTGGACACCAGGTGCCCACCAGAGCTGCTCCATCACTCCTCTCCTCAGCAGGACAGGGGAGAGAAAATATAATGAAAGACTCACGGGTTGAGATAAGGACAAGGAGAGATCACTCACCAATTACCATCACAGGCAAAACAAATCCAACTTGGGGAAATTAGCTGAATTTATTACCAGTAAAATCAGAGTAGGATAATGAGAAAATAAAACCAAATCTTAAAACACCTTCCCCGCACCGCTCCCTTCTTCCCGGGCTCAACTTCACTCCCAACTTCTCTACCTCCTCCCCACCCCAAGCAGCACAGGGGGACGGGGAATGGGGATTGTGGTCAGTTCATCACACGTTGTCTCTGCTGCTCCTTCCTCCTCAGGGGAGGACTCCTCGCACTCTTCCCCTGCTCCAGAGCAGGGTCCCTCCCACAGGAGACGGTCCTCCATGAACTTCTCCAATGTGAGTCCTTCCCACGGGCTGCAGTTCTTCATGAACTGCTCCAGCATGGGTCTCTTCTATAGGGTGCAGACCTTCAGGAGCAAACTGCTCCAGCGTGGGGTCCCCCACGGGGTCACAAGTCCTGCCAGCAAACCTGCTCTGGCGTGGGCTCCTCTCTCCATGGGGCCACAGGTCCTGCCAGGAGCTTGCTCCAGCGTGGGCTTCCCACAGGTTCACAGCCTCCTTCAGGTGCCTCCACCTGCTCCAGTATGGAGTCCTCCACGGGCTGCAGGTGGATATCTGCTCCACCATCATCCTCCATGGGCTGCAGGGGGACAGTCTGCCTCACCATGGTCTTTACCATGGGCTGCAGGGGAATCTCTGCTCCAGCGCCTGGAGCACCTCCTCCCCCTCCTTCTGCACTGACCTTGGTGTCTGCAGAGTCATTCATCTCACATATTCTCACTCCTCTTTGGCTGCAGGTGTTCAGGGTTTTTTTCTTCCCCTTCTTAACTCTGTTATCCCAGAGGCACTACCACTGTTGCTGATGGGCTCGGCCTTGGCCAGCGGTGGGTCCATCTTGGAGCCGGCTGGCATTGGCTCTATCAGACAAGGGAAAAGCTTCTAGCATCTTCTCACAGAAGCCTCCCCTGTAGTACCCCCACCCTCGCTACCAAAACCTTGCCACGCAAAGTAAATACAGTGACCAAATAAAAGTGCCAGATCTCATTGCTAAGTCCCTGAGCCACCCAGTCCCTTGTGAAAAAAGATTAAATGAAAGGAGTAGGAGACAAAAAATACTATATGATTTCATCTGAACTTCAGATCCCGGCAGCTCTATTTTGCAATTTCAGATAAGTACACCCAGCACTTTATTGAGTTATAAATTGCTTTTCCACATTGTTTAAACAACACGGGGAGCAGATCTACACTATTCCCCTACGTTCCAATCAAAGTCAACTTCAGTTCTTTCTTGCTCATTTTGTATTTATGTGCTGCATTTCTGCAAGCAATGCACACTGTATTCCCATATTCCTGCGTATTTGATTGTATTACATTTCATTTGTCATATACATTGCTAGGCCAGTCAGGAACAATTACATAAAATGGTGCTGTAACACTTGGTGGAAACAATACGTCTTTGAATGTAACGGTTACATTGCTGATAACATAAATTATATGCCACATACACCACACTTGGTATTTGTCAAGGCTTTGGTACTTAGGTGCCTCTATTAGGATTAATATGTTTCAAGAAAGCCAGAGCACTGCAGCAATTAATCAAGTTTCCATAATTAAGGTAACCTTGATTTAAGCAAATTATCCTTAAAGCTCTCAAGAATCAATGGTTTAGATAAAACTGCTAAGTCAGTAACTCTGTGGTCTGTAACTGGATTCTTAGAGTTGATTTATGGAAAAATTTCCATATGTAAGTCCTCCCCTCAACACCTTTAAAATTCAAATCTACTTACCAGTCCATACAACTGTTCTGCAGAGGACAGCCCCTGGGAGCCACTTTCCAGCCTGTAGAGACTCCTCAGGACCTAAGCAGCCATCACTGTAACCTATGGCCACAACACCATTGGCTATATAATGCACTTCAGTGTAGGACTGCTTCCTCCTCCTTAAGTGTTGATTGACAAAACACCTGTCCATATGACTGATCTTAAAGTCAGGAAAGTCAACAGCAAACTTCTAATGGATTTCAATGGGAATAAAATTGGGTCATTCACAACCATCCTATGGCCTGAATTAGTGAAAGTGTTGTCCATCTCTGGAACCTATTATACATGCAGAAGAGCGAGAAGTGTTTAAACTTGCCAACCTTTCATTTGAAAAATTAGGGAAATATTTTAGTTTATTTAATTAATGATATGAAATGACGTGACTGAGAGAACCTACCATCATCATCTTCCAATGGAAAAAATAACTGTAAAAAGGAGAACTAGAGAACTGTTTTCATCAGATTGTATTGCAATCACTTGGTTAATCTCCAAAAATAAATAAAAAACAGGAACAGGAGAAACAAACACTAACTGCCTTGAAGAGATGTGGTAGAACAAGGGTCTAGGGAAGCAACAGTTCAAATGCTTTTACAGAGAGCAGTTAAATAAATTTGCACAAAAATTGAGTCACTCAGTCCTGCATGGAAGACAAAGTGAAAACTTGTTAGCTGTGAAGAACCTGGAAGGTGTTTTAGAACCTTTTTCAAATCTGTTCTTAAAACTTTTGTCTCAGTGGTGAAACACAGAACAACACACAAAAAAAGAATAAAAGGTAAGCACTCTTCCCTTACAGGAAAAATAGAGTGTCAGTATGATCTGTGGAATAATTTCATTCAGGAATTTCCCTCTTCATGCTTATAAACATGTGTTTACTTTCAAAGATAGACATTGCTGGCCAAATGGTCAGGTAACAGAGGCTGATCTGTTCTGTTACAATGGCTGTTACCACTGCTCCACTTCACCTAAAAGGATTCACAGTTATTATCAAGCAAGTCATGAGTCCCACATTCCTTACTATTCACACCCACTGAACTCCAAAGAGTAAGAAGAAAACAAAGTAGAATTTAAGAGCAGAACTTGTGGAAAGCAGGATGAAGTGTGAAGCACTTCTTTTAACAAGAACAGTAGTATTGCAAAATTTCTCTTTCTTTCATAGAGATGTTTATCAAATGAAACTGGAAAGAATACTGTCTTAGGGAAATCCAGACCTAATCCAAAGTCCATTGAAATAAACACAACGTCTCTTATTGATGTCCATGAGCATTGTTTTGGGTCCCGTGTATGAAAAGTGACATTTCCTGCAAGGGAAATCAGCAGGCCATGCACATGAGCAGTATAGCTAATAATGCTCTCCCAAGGGGGGGAAAATAATAAAGAAGCTTGCACAAACAGGTTCTGATTCAACAATGCTCCTGCCAGTGCATGACAATCAAAGATAATTGCAAAGATAGGTGACCTTCCATCAAGCCACACTGGGATTCATTGTTAAGCTCATGGTGAGATGAAGACTGACACAGCTGGATGTAAAAATTCTGAGATAGATGCCATCTATCCATATATAGATGCTGAGATTGAAATATGTTTGAGAAACATTTAGAAGCTTAAGTAAAAAAAAAGATATTTTAAGTTTTCCAGAAGATCAGCTGCAACATGTTCAATTTCTTCTCCTGGTATCCTAGATGTCTGCTGCATTTCAGTGCCAAAGCATGTTTCTGTTCAAATCAAACTCAGTATTTGTCTGTCTAGACGCATCTGTGCAGGTTGTTCTGTCTGTTTGAACTGTTTGCCAGGCAACACAGCACATTTAAATGACCACAGTACCTCCCTCGCGTATGTGAGGCTGGAAAGTAAAACAGATCAGGATCTCATAAAGACACAACATAGCCTGGGGTGAGTCAAAGTAGATCTCCCACCAGGTAATCTGATGGGGCTGTGAGTTGAGGGCCACTCTTTCCACAGAAGTTGTGGATGATGTGCATGCTCCTTAATACCTCCAAATGTGAGTTTGAAATTGTCAGAATCATACTCAAAAAACATGTAGATGATTGCAAGGAATTTGAAGATTCATATTTTGGAATCTCAGGCCTTTCTCAATCTTGAGTAGAAGGCAACTGGTCCCTTTCTACCTGAATCCCTTTCTCCTCAGCAGATTATACAACATACCAAGAAGCCATTTTATGTCTCATCTCAAGACTGAGACACTGAAGCCTGAGAACAGTTAATGAGATTTTGGTGATATCAAATATAAATGTGAAGCAAAACTCGCAAGGTTTAATCAGAACTCATTACTTAAACTTTATTTGGAATCTAACACCAGATCCTTATTATATCTTTTGGTTTCTATCTTCTCTCTGTCTTCTTACTTTATTTGGAATCTAACACCAGATCCTTATTATATCTTTTGGTTTCTATCTTCTCTCTGTCTTCTTACTGTATTTGGAATCTAACACCAGATCCTTATTATATCTTTTGGTTTCTATCTTCTCTCTGTCTTCTTACTTTATTTGGAATCTGTGGTGGGTTGACCCTGGCTGAGGGCCAGCTGCCCACCAGAGCCGCTCTATCACTCCCCTCTTTCATTAGACAGGGGAGAAAAGGTACAATGGAAAAAAAACTTACGGGTCGAGATAAGGACAGGGAGAGATCACTCACCAATTACCATCACAGGCAAAACAGACCGAACTTAGGGAATTCATCTTATTTATTACTAAGCAAAACAGAGTAGAGGAATGAGAAATAAAACCAAATCTTAAAAACACCTCCCCCCACCCCTCCCATCTTCCCGGGCCCAACTTCACTCCCGGCTTCAACCTCCGTCCCCCCTCAGCGGCACAGGGGGACGGGGAGTGGTGGTTACGGTCAGTTCATCACGCGGTGTTTCTGCCGCTTCTTCATCCTCAGGGGGAGGACTCATTGTTCCCCCGCTCCAGCGTGGGGTCCCTCTCACGGGAGACAGTCCTTCACGGCCTTCTCCAACGTGAGTCTCCTCCACGGGGTGCAGACCTTCAGGAGCAGACTGCTCCAGCGTGGGTCCCCCACAGGGTCACAAGTCCTGTCAGCAAACCTGCTCTGGCCTGGGCTCCTCTCTCCACGGATCCACAGGTCCTGCCAGGAGCTTGCTCCAGCGCGGGCTTCCCACGGGGTCACAGCCTCCTTCAGGTGTCTCCACCTGCTCCGGCGTGGGGTCCTCCACGGGCTGCAGGTGGAATCGCTACACCCCCTCATCCTCCCTCCATGGGCTGCAGGGGGACAGCCTGCTTCACCATGGTCTTCACCACGGGCTGCAGGGGAATCTTGCTCCGGCGCCTGGAGCACCTCCTCCCCCTCCTTCTGCACTGACCTTGGTGTCTGCAGATGTTCTTACATCTTCTCACTCCTCTCTCTGGCTGCAAAAGCTCTCTCTAACTGTTTTTCTCTTTCTTAAATATGTTATCACAGAGGCGCTGATTGGCTTGGCCTTGGCCAGCGGCGGGTCCATCTTGGAGCCGGCTGGCATTGGCTCTGTCAGACACAGGGGAAGCTTCTAGCAGCTTCTCACAGAAGCCACCCCTGTAGCCCCCCCCACTACCAAAACCTTGCCACGCAAAACCAACACAGAATCTAACACCAGATCCTTATTATATCTTTTGGTTTCTATCTTCTTTCTATCTTCTTCTATCTGTAATGTTCATGCCAAAAGAGCAAAAAGCAGATACCTGTTGAATTCAGGTCTGTTCAAAATGTCTCTGCCACATTTGGTATCTAATGCTGCATAATGTGTAAAAATAATATATATATATTTTGTCAGTTGACTCTAAAATATATCTCAAAGTACTTTCCAGGAACATCCAAATACAGCAGAACAAACTTAATCCTGGAATTGGATTCACAAGGACAGATCTCAAAAAGAAGCCTTGGTTTGTCAGAGAATATGAAAAAAACCACCAAGCAGTATCAAGCTTAGCTTCATGATGATAAATTGTCCCCACTCTTCCAACTGGAGTTTATCAATGATTTACAAGAGGCATAGTAAGCCACTGGCACATATCACTTTATGCATAACAAAAGTCAGAGTAAGAAAATAAGAAAATGACTGAGCATTGGTAAAGAAGAAAATACTGAGGTTTTGCTGAACTTTGCTGTAAATGGCATATTAATAAAGCAAAAGGATGTGCAATAATAATCTCAGGTAAGAAGAAAGGCTCATTAGCAGAATAGTGAAATGGCAAAGTGAAAAAGAGATTGTCAGTTAAAGGTGAGAGTCTGAAGCAGAATGGAAGCAGTCAGGAACATACTCCACAAGGTAAAGCTCAGCTACAGCCCTGAGACTTTACCTTATGACTGATTTTATAACTGAATTGAAAAGTCTGCTGAAGGCAAGCTGAAATAGTAATGCTAAAATGAATGACTGCATTGTACATAGAGAGAATCCTCTTCAGCATTCACAAACACACAAGACCACACATACCAGTTTAAACACAAGTACCATTTTCCCATGTGACAAAAGTAGTTTTTGCATTTTTAATTTTGCTGCTTCTAAGAAGACATTATCCCATACTGGGATTTGACAAACAATTTAGCACAATTCTGTTTAGAATTAGATATATTATTTTTAAAAGCAGAAGAAATGCATATATGAGTAGTAACATGCTATTGCTCTTCATGAGTGGTTCACAATCTGACTTGATGGGAAGAAGATCATTTTTATATATTAATAATAAACCAATGATTTTCACATGCACGAAGACACAAAAAATTCAAGGATTTCAATCAAACATGGACCTCACTAGAAGTAATTGATAATCTATCACATGACTAGACAAGCCATTCCACAAGCTTTTAACTCATTGAAAAACATGTGCATTTTATTTCTAATCTGAATTTGTAATGTTTGGGTCTTTTCCTGTTCTTTTCTGTTACCTTTAAATGGTCATCTCCTATGAGGCACATTTCAACACTTCTTAAGCTTTATTTGGAAAAATACTATAGATTACAGTGCTTGGGTCTCTAATGAAAAGAACTTGGTCTTTGGAACTTAGATCAAGTAGGTCTTAACTATTTTCTGCATACTTCCCAGGCTTTTTAACATCAATTAAAGGCAAACTTTAACACATTTGTCTTACTTATTTCACGTGTAGAAATAATATCAGGATCATACTGACTGCTCTATTCTTGCTTACATACATAAGAATTTGATTCACGATCTCAGTTATAGCACTGAAATAAGTGCACATGTTCAAGGGCTATTGCCACTATTTTGCAAAACTTCAGAGCACCAAACTCTTCCAATAGTTTGTGTAAAGTTTATCTAAATTTCAGGTCACAGGAAATGAAGACCTCCAACACCACAGAGACCACAATTCCTCAATGCCCAGAGAAGTATGGGGCTACTTTGGAGCAGCTTATAGACGCTATTCGCTTGAGCAAGCAGTGAACGTGGGAGTCAGGATATCAGTTTCTTCCTGGAGAGAGAGCAAGAATGCCATTTTGACTTAATTACGACCTACTCTAGTAATTGAGAATTTTCCAGTGGGAAGGAAATCTTAATCCCCTGTCTGTCACTTCTCCAGCGTTAGAAAAAGCAGTTTGATACAGCCCAGGTGTCCTGTAAAAATTTGCTGATAGGCATGCTGCAGAAAAGCCAAACTGCTGAGATTTTAAGCCAGTCCATCTAGCCTTTTGTCATTCTGCAACCTTGATATCAACAACCCTTCAGTCCTCCCATACCTACATGACTCAATATGAATCTGAATTTTTTCATTCATATCAATGGAGTGATAACCTCAGTAACGTTAATCTAAAGATAATACTGTCACCCCCACTAATGCTAAACAGAAGAATAAAAAAATGGACAGTCTTATACAGGAAGCTTCAGCATCCTCTTAAGAAATGACCTTGTTTTTCAAATGATGTGTTATTTTAAGATACAGTGTAACTTTAACACCTACTACTACAGTGTAGAGTTCACACCTACTACTTTAATTTTTATGCTAAAATGATCCCTGTCTTCTGGTTTGCATGATGTGTCTGATAGCTGTCCTTTTACTAAAGATAAAAACTTCAGGTTTCAGATGCTCTTTGACTTGTAAAAGGAAAAATTAAAAAAAGCTATTTTGGAAGTTAGCTATTTCATTTTCACACATTTAATTAAAAAAAAGAGAAAAAGAAATAAAAGACATCCTACCAAAACTTTCAGCATTTTCTGTCTGCATTCTGTCTAGAAATAAAGCAAGAACACCTTTCTGCATGAGATTTTGGCATTTCTTTCTTCAGGTTCAGTGACTGCTAAGGAAAACTGAAGTGAGTAAAAATGAATAAAACATGGAAAATTATACTTGGAATTTTCCTGATTTCAGAATAAGTTGTGTGTAACTTCTGGCCAAGCATTTCCCCTTCCCCGAGTCAAACTCATTCTAGTTTTTATTCCTATTTCTGGATAATGTCCTAAAACTGACCTTTAAGTTTTTTTATTAACAAACAAATAACTGTGAAAAAAATCCTGGAAAATAATTTTGCAAAAAGAGGTTATATATTTAAACCTAAGAGGAGTAACAGTTTAACATCTCTCAGTTCTTACCCCGATTAAGAAGTGGTCAGCACGTAAGTTCCCATTTAATTTATCACTTGTAAAAATATACTCCTACAAATAACTTCAAAAAATTCTCATCAGTTAACATTTCCCACATGCACTGAAATTAGATCTGGTAAAAGGTAAAAGGAAAGATTAAAACTCTCAGGTTTCTGTGTGAAAGCTTTGATAAAAAGCTATGAACTGTATTAATGTGAAAATCTATATTAATTAAAGGGAAATACAAGACACAGGGCAAAGTTCCAGCACACAAACATAAGTAACAAATTATAACAGAATTTGTGTCACCACGTAAGTGTCTGATTATGTGTATATAGGTTAATGACTAAGTACAAAAAGGATTTGTACTTTGAATAATAAAGTATCAGAGCAGAGATTTGAATCTCTTAGGTAACTTTCTTCCCTTCAGAAAAGGCAACTATAATGACACCTTGTGCCAACTCAGAAATCACGCAGTTCCATGAAAAGCCTCTACAGTAGCTACACAATGTAAACCAAAAGTATTGGATGTACTACTTGATTTTCTTCACAGGCTATAACATTGAACAGATGGTGGTCCATCACTAGTCTGAGCCTGATAGTTTCGTTGGCTTGAAGTAATTTACTGTGATGTACAGCCCAGTGAAGGTCAGCTGGAATGAACACAATAATTCTTACAATAAGTTAAGACAGCCAAAATATAAGCTCCATAAGAGTTCTTGTTTCACAAGACAACCATGAGAACGAATGGTTGGAGCAAGGCAAGTCAAACATTCCTCACACAGCTCTTTTGTTGCTAGAAAAATTTAAACACTAACACAAGGTGTTTGAGCACTCTCCCCTTAGATCACTTTCCTCAGAGTCATGTCTGAGGGGCTCGGGCTGTGACAAAGAGCGAAAAAGCCTAGAGCTTCAGCTGGAGTGTGGCTGCAAAGGGACTCCTAAAGAAGAGGGACAAGTTCTCACAGGAGAAATCTGTCTGCAGCCTCTCTCTTCCAGCTCCACTCCCAATTGAAGCTCTAGAATGTCTAGAACTAATCATAAATCTAACCCTAACAACAGGCAAGGGCTTGAGCCTAAAATGAAAGACCTGTCCTACATTAAGACATCTTCAGGGGACACCTCTTTCTCCAGCCTACGTCTCCCCTTGGCAGCCCCTTTGTAACCCAATCCAGGTGGACCTCTAAGCTTTTTCTTTCTCTCAAGCCCAGCCCTAATATTAACTGGGTTTAGCTTGACTGAGAGGCATTTTCTAAAGCTCCAGATGGAGTGGGGCTGAAAAGGGGTTGCCAAAGCAAGGGGTAAGCTGCAATCACATCTCTTCTCTGAGAACTTCTTCATTTGGCTTGAGTACAGAGGCTTTTGCTAAGGCTGCCAATGGAAGGCACAGGCTGCCAAGAGGAGTTGTCCATTGAGAAATTCCTCATTAAGGACAGGGATAAGGGCTTGTGCTAAGGCTTAGCCTGGGCCTAGAGATACTATTTGTCTCTACAATCATAGAATCATAGAATCATAGAATCATAGAATGGTTTCGGTTGGAAGGGACCTCAAAGACCATCTAGTTCCAACCCCCCTGCCATGGGTGGGGACACCCTCCACTTGACCAGGTTGCCCAAAGCCCCATCCAACCTGGCCTTGAACACTTCCAGGGATGGGGCATCCACAACCTCTCTGGGCAACCTGTTCCAGTGCCTCACCACTCTAACAGTAAAGAATTTCTTTCTAACATCTAATCTAAACCTACCCTCTTTTAGTTTAAACCCATTACCCCTTCTCCTGTCACTCAGGAGTTTGGCTTTACTCAGGATTTGGTTTGAGAGAGAGACATCCTAGAGCTCTATTGGGAGTGGAGCTATACAGGGGCTTCCTAGTGAGGGGGTAGGTTGCAAAACCATTTGTCCCCTGAGAACTGGTTCATCTTGCAAAGACTGGCAACTAATTGCTATGATCCTTCTTTACCTTCTAATTCTTCCTGCAGCACATCTTAAAGTTATTTGCAAGAGTTTATATTGAAGACAACGTTTGTTACAGGCTACACAATTAGCTTACCTTGTGGTACTTCATCATCTTCTCATACTGTCAAATATTGGGATCACTTCTTCCATGTTTTCCTGCAAGCTTTCATTTCCATACACAGTTATAGTATCAAGGGTTGTTTGGATTTCCTTTCTGGAAAAGGAAAACATTTCCTGATAAGAATTTTTGAAAGCAATTACTTTTTTTTTTTTAGCCTAGATCTAGACCTCAGCGTTGTGCATTGTTTATCTTGTCAGTGCTTAATAACCTAGGAGGACATACTTAATACACACAGCAAGACTGTGTGGAAACTTACAAAGATGTATGAAGAGGAAAGCTGCAGCAAGGAAGTGCACCAATGAGACAAAGTTGCTGAGGAGGGAACTTCAGTGTGCCAGTAGTTTGTGCTCAGCAAACTTTTCCTAGCTTTTTCTTACTAGTAAAAACATAGAGAAAGTTCTTCCCGGCCCTGATGTAGTTGTAATTTACACCTTTCTGCTGCTATCTGCAGTGAAGCAGGTGCCCTAACAGGTAAAGGCTACCAAACCATGGGAAACTAACTAAATGTCCTTAAGCCAAAACAGCAGGTTTTCACACAACTGTAGATAGCCCCAAAACAACTGCAAAATTGGTACCTGACTTATCTTTCCTGACATGAAAAACTAATGCCAAAAAAGCACAGTTGTCAGTCTGTTTTCTGGAGAGGAAAGGCACATAAGCCACATTGGGCAACAAGAGAAGTGCAGCCTACAAGCCTACAGCCGTGTGCACCACAAGGAAACGAGACTGGTCCAGGAACAACGTGGATAGTTCTAATTCTATTGGGATATCCTGCAAAACTGAATTCAATGCCGGGAGCTGTGCCAGAAAGTCTTCACAGATGATCCAGTGTGTAATATATTGTTTGACTGGCTTATGAATCAGCAGATGATTGACAAGAACTGCCAAATGGATAATTATGTCGGGCCTTGTAATATTAACTAAAAAGCAGGAAAAAATGAAGCCTGATAGAAGTCATTCATAACTTTTATCACTTGTCATGCAGCATCCACTAAGTACAATGCCAGAATGTATATTATTTTGCTATAAAGATGCTATAAAGATCAGCATTAACTGCTGCTGTAGAACAACAATGGTAATTTGTCCTCCACTTAACCTTCTCCTAAGACCCCATCAAATTGATTCCAGCCTGATACAAAACATTACCTATACAATGGCTCCCAGAGCATCAGTATGGGAACTGCAGTCCTCTTTCGCCACATGGCTGGATGGGATTTACAGACACCAGAGCGTGGCTACAAGAGAATCTGAATATCAGAAAAACATGAGCTGTAGGTGGCAACTTCCAACTGATTCCTTACAAAAATTGTATGGTACTAAAAGCCTAGATTTGTTCAAGATTGTCCTACCTGCAACAGTATTAACTTAGGAACTGAAGATTTAACAGAGCTTTGGACTAGCAGACAAGGTGTCCACTTGAAAAATAATCACGGATGCATTAGTACAACAAAAACTTTGTTCTCAGACCCAGGGGCTATTCAAGGACCACAGTCCCTATTGTTGAACTGAAATGGATTTTTTTTTTTTTTTTTTTTAACTAGGCTATGCATAAAACCTTCTAACAACTCTCAAGTGGCAAAGTCTAGTTACAAAAAAATCTCCAGTATGTGTTAGTAAATCAAATCAAATTGTTCTGCTTTTTCCTATCATTCTTGTCAACATTATAATATCCCCATCTGACCCTAGCATTTGCTTTAGAATTATAGGAAACACTTTAATTCAGCTCAAGTCCATGGTAAAGGCATGAATGTCACATTCTAGAAGAGGACTTTAGATCAGTTTACCTTTCTGTTATAGATAGAAATTTTTGAGCAGACACATCACTTTTGAAGACTGCTTTTCATTAGATTTTAGTGGTTAGAAATAAGTTTTTTACAGGGGAAATAAAAGTAGAATAAAACCAGAACTATGACATGTAGAAATGGTAGTGTGAATGCAAGAAAAGAAAACAAATGCTTAGTGATGCTTACAAGAAAATAAATGTTTCTGCTTATAGAGGAACAAAAAGGTGTACCACTAACTGCCTGAATTATACTAGTTAATATATTTCCATGTCTGTGTGCATTTGTATTTCATGGCCTGCTAAAAATAATCTAATTAAAGCTGTTGACCTAGAATGAAGTAAACTGAGCAATAAATAGACCATATCTAAATCAGAAATTAAAATTCAGACTTGCTACACAGCGTTTTTCAATTCAGTGAGCATGGAAAAAATGATAACATGACAAAAAATACTTTGGAAATTATCAATATGTGGTCAGATTCTCACATGTGAACTGTCTCCAGAAGAAAAAAAGAACAGCAAAAAAACTAGATCTGACCCTCCAGACATTTTCTCCCAAGCTATTATACTGAAATCAGCAAAATCATTCATGAAAATAAATATTTTGTTTCAATTCTTGATCCTCTGGAAGAAAGTCATCTACCTTGTACCAAGCTTACAGGGAAGCAAACGATGATCCTATGACTATGTTAAAAAATGACCAACTGAATGAAGTAAAAAATTACTTTACTGCTGAATGCATGTACAGGAAAAACAAGGTAGGTGAAGCACGGTCAGTGGTTCAGTCAGTGGTTCACTCAGTGGAGCACTGCACAGCCTAGTTTAGATAACTAGGATTAAAATAAGCAGTGTTTTATAGGAAAGAATGAAATCTAATTTGTAGCCAGGACAGAAGAAATTGAGTTATGAGAACGTACTACTGGGGAGGCTGATCATTTGAAGGAAGACATGATCGATCAGTAGGATTTGGGCAAACATTCAGAGAGTTGTAGTCCTCAAAGAGAAGATGTCAATAGTAAGACTGATACTTTCTTGTTAGGTCCTCATATCTCAGATGAGGGACAGAATGGAATGAACATCAAGAGCTTAAAAGAAAACAGTATCTCACTAAGGTGAATTATTGGAAAATTTCAACGATCTCCAGTCAAAAGAGTGAAAAGAAGAGTTTGGCAGTGAAGGGGAGAAGGCAGCACTGACTCTTCTAAGAGAGAAGGTTGAGTATGCACAAAGTGAGGCCATAAGTCCATGACCTTTTGTATGGGAGGGAATCTTTGTTTATCTGACCAAAGGTGAAAAATAAAATAAAATACACAGCCCAGAAAGTAGTCTTGGGATAGAAGCTATGGTAGCAGCAGCAACTGTAGAAAGTAACCATGTCACACCATACAGCCAAAATTAATACAAATACTAAGGAACTGCCTCCTGCGAAATTTTGCTGGTTACAAAGAAAGGAAGGAAGGAGGGAAGGAAGGAAGGAAGGAAGGAAGGAAGGAAGGAAGGAAGGAAGGAAGGAAGGAAGGAAGGAAGGAAGGAAGAAAAAGAAAAGATGTTGTGTACTGCGTCTTTGCCAGCTTTCTTGTATGCATTTCTCCCCTTTGCACCAAGATTGTTTTCTGCCTTGGGCAAAACTGTGAATGCATAATCCAATTGATCTGCTTGTCCTCACAAGAGTCTGAAGTGTTGGTAAAATTCTCTGAAATGCAAGCTCAGTGCACTGCATGTTGTGGAGAAGGTATCTGAGCTTATAGCATTTGAATAGCTAAGAAAGCCCTCAAGAACTTCAAAGACACTATGCTGTGTGACTCGAAAGTCACAAGGAAGGGTTTATTATTCTCTTTGATAATTGAAGACAAAATATTCTTGTAAGGAAAGAAGAAGACATTTACTTCTTTATATATATATAAAATTACTTCTTATATATAAGGTTTACTTTTATATATATATATATAAACACACACCAGTCCTTGTGCATAAAAGTATGAACAACATAATTTTCTTCTTAATACACTAGAAGGGGAGTTTTGTGAAATTTAGATGGCTTGAGAAAAACTAGTGCATTTTCAACAGCCTCAGTGTTTGTAAGATAAGCCTTGACCTTCTTCAGAAAGGTATTGTAGTGATTTCTTTTTCTTTGTTTTAATGTCTACAACGTTACCTTTGAAAAGGTAATACTGGAGCAAGACCAGAGGATTCACTGTTCTGATCCTTTTCATAAAACAGGGAAGGTTTGTCATTAACAGTCTGCAGTTGTACAAAGCTGTAGTCAACAAAGAAATAGTTACAGTCTTTCAGGAAATTGTCTTCCTTTATTTTATACTACTAAATTTAAAAAAAAAAAAAAAAAAAAGAGTAAGTCAGATTCCATGAAATAGCAAAACCAGATATTTCCTACTCTGACCAATCTCTAAAGATCTGGCAACTGGTTTCAGTATCAGTTCTCTCTTTGACCTATATGGGAGCCCTGTGTTTTGAAATGGTTTACCTTTTCTTGAACCACAGCAGTCTATTGAAAAAGAAATAGCATTAGTGGGATTAATAGGCTTAAATACTCAGAGCATGTGATCTGTTTCTGAGTACACTTGAATTACTTTGGTGATTATACACTTAACTGTCGAGTTCTGAGAGTAAGTGGAATGGTGTTTGCCCACCTTCATAGTATTTTTTTTCCTTTTGTTTAAATGAAATTTTCTGTATTTCAGTTTGTGCCCATTGAGTCTTGTACTTAAGAACTGGAGGACCTCATGTTCTAAAAGCATTTTGTAATTTCAATCCTAAATATATTTTATACAAATTTTCTGTGTGCAAACACAGTCTAAGATTAATTAGCTCTTCTCCCACCCTGGTATTTCCCTTGACATATTTCTAAAGTAGAATCATATCCCTCCCTCCATCAATATTTTGCTAAATCAAACAAGCCAAGTTTGTTTACTCTCTTGCATGATATTCTTTCCTTTCTCTGATCATTCTGCTATTGTGCCCGGTCCAGTGTGTATTAATTGTTCTTTTACATGGACAACCAAAATTACATGTAATTCCAAATCAATTTGCAGTGCAGGATAGTACTAACATTTCACCTGCTCTAAAAGGTTCTTGACTTGTGTATCTACAACTGCAAAATATTAGTAATATCCATATTCTCCATCCCAAATGCTATACTGGCTTTCAACCAGATTAGATGGTCAGCAAGTTCTCCTGTGCAAAAGAAAATATAAAGAGGAGGTTCATTAATCTTGCTTTTATAGGAATGTGAAATTGTATCCCATTCTACATTTATCTTTGCATCCTGTTTTCTTTTACCAATTGTTCCATAATCAAACAAAATACTGGGATGAGGTTAACAGATCTACCGTTTGTCTAGATTATCCTTTTCCCCCCCTTATTTTCTTAATCACACCTCGCCTGTTGCAGATTCCAAAATGGAAGAATTTCAAGAGGACTTGGACTTGTACTTCTGTCCAGCATGCTGTCGCGTGAAAGGGTACAAGTCTGATATGTGGCTGAGGGAGGCCCTCCCGTTGAGTCACGAGGTTCAGAAAGGACCCCCTTGCTTTCTAAACTCCTTCTCAGAGAGGAGCCTAGGTGCGGCTAGGTCCAGTCTTAGTCCCAGACTTGGTCAACGGTTTATGTCTAAAGGGTTATGTGTGTAGCCACTTATCAGAGTCAACGTTTGCCTGTCAGAGCCCCACCAAGGACTTTCACTGAAACAGTTTCGCAAAGTTGAAAAGAAAAAATAGGTAATTTATTGAAGCGACAGATATAAAAGTTCGGAATTGCCGTTGATAAATGCACTAACTGCAACGATTTTGAGCTCAAGTTAATAGTTCAGCGCTTTTGTTAATGATAGTTTTCCCGGGGTAACATCCGACATAATCGGAGGCGCAAGTCTTACCAAAGAGGCGTCCCTGCTTGGGGAGGAGAGAGGTCCAGGCCCGTCGACCCGTCCGGATAGTTGGAGTTCTCGTCCTCAGAAAAGAGGATTCTAAATGCCAGATTTATACTTTTGGCGAGGTGGGACTAAGTCAGGTATTGTGTGTCGATTGGCCCTTAACAAGGCTTGTTGTGCAGTTGATTGGGGCTGGGGGGGGGAAGTGGCAGAGAACAAAGGCATTCAGTACAGAGGAGCGGTGGTCTGTTTAGTTTTACCAAAGTAACGTCAAGCTGTGAAGGCTCCCCCTCACCCCAGGCGTCACTTAGTTGATTAAGGAGCAGACCCGTCAGGCGCTGCATCTTGTTAAGATGAACAAATTGCTCATCTCCTGCCCCTGTTCAGGTCCAGTGCTTATCAGCGCAAGATAAGCAAGTTGCTCAATCCCTGTTCTCGCCCAAGCTGGACTCCCCCAGGGCCCCTTCTGCTGGGTCACAACGGCCCTGTATTCGGCACCAACAAGCCTGGATAAGTCTGGCACCCCACACATGCCTGTTTCTTTTCAGTGATTTTCACACTGAAGAATGAAGGACTTCCTTTATAATTTTGTTTAATAGTATATTCTAGTTCTAGAGTTCTAGAACCTATGTAAATCCAATGAAATGTAAACATAAGGCAGCTTGTCCTTATTCCTACAATTCTTTGGACAACCATACAAAACCATTAGATGGTTGAACAACAGTGAATTTCCAAAGGAGAAGAACCTCCTACGTGCTCCCTCCTGCCCACAGCACTTGCGTGTCCCCTCACTCTCCCCAGCATGTGGATTCCAGCAGAATATTGCTGAATGCCGTGATTCATTCCCTGCTGTGGATGGCTGCTGTGAAACATCATTTTTGAATCATGGTTAATCACCACCTGCTTAACCATCACAAGTGTGTTATATAGGTACCAGATGGCAGCTGCCAAAAGGACACCCAAGTCTTTTTTCGCTACCTACTTATTAATGCCATATACTCCAGAAAAACAAAATGCATTTGAATCCTGTCATTTGTTTGCATTTTACTTTTACTTCTAACATGAGGTTAACATGCAACAGACAGACTTAGAACTATGCACTTTATTTTCTTATTATGATATTAATTATTTACTTGAGTTTCAGTAGTTGTACACTTCTTTGCGGAGAATATAGTACATTACAAAAATACGTAAGGAGGAAACCACTATTAGTCGAATGCAACATATTTTTAATTGAAATATGGCTTTTTACACATGATGGCTGAGAATTTCTGTTATCTGTAGATCACTTAAGGTGCTAAATGATACTCAAATATATAAATTCTGATCCTTTTCAATGTCTGATAGAAATCTTGAAAATAAGACACTAAATTTTTTTTCCAGAAAAGAAGGCAGTGATGCTCTCAGAAAACTACAATACTGGAATTATTACTGAATATGCAACTAACATCAAAGATTCATCCCTTCTCAAATTGCCTTCAGAAGAGACTACTTAGCATCCAGAAGAGCTTTTGAAAATTATGGAGCTGTGATGTTTAATTAGGTGTTTTCTCATCCATGGTCAGGAGGGATGCTGTGGCCTTCTCACAGCAAAACAAAATACACCAGAATGATGTCGTCTTACTTACAGGCCACTACAGTTTTCTACTTGAGGAAATACTTTAAAACAATTGAAATCTAAGATAAGTAGAATTTTGGGTGACCTTATTTGAAGCAATATTACAGGGCACCTTTGACTTCCTGTGAAAAAATGTAATGAGTATTTACCTGCTTCTGGAGAAAGTCAAGATATTTGCCAGAGTCTTCAAAATCATCCTAATGGCAACAAAGTACTTCGAAGAGTTTTTCTGAATAATGTATATATACCCAGGTATGCTTAGGAAGTTGGATTGATGAAATGTAGAACTAGATGATTATTAATCCTGCATTTTTTATTATCTGCCTTGCTTATTGACCACTGATGGTCCTTAGATCAGGCTACTTATTTTATAAGTTTCTGAGACCTTTCAAACAGCCATGACATAAGTTTTCATTTTTAATTCTATCGCCATCAGACAGAGAACTTTCAGGAATAAAGTTAGCTTTGTTAAGCCATACAAATGATATCAAAGGGGCTGTAAAGAAATATTCATTTAATACAATCAGTACTTAAAAGCAGAACAAGGAGTTAACCATGCTAATGACAAAGATGACTGTTCTGGGTTTCCTTTGGTACAATACTGAAAACAAGGACATAATGAATGGTATAAGCAATAATGAATCCATGAAAGATTCTTTTTTTATTTATTTATTCAAGGTGTACATGACCTGTGTAAGTAACTAGCATGAAATCATGGCTCTTGCAAGTACTTAATTCATGGGAATATCTGATGGATAAACATTCTGAAAATGAACTGAATTGAACATAGATAGAAGAGCCAGAGATTAAAAGCTTGATGGATTTGTTTTTGGTTTGTCAGTACCAGGACTATCTTACAATGGTTTAATAATTATTTAACAGTAATAGTAATAATAATTTTAATTAAAGAGAATAGCTAAAATGTAATTGGATTGTATATAATATGTATACATATGCATGTATACACATATATATGAAAATAGATTTCAAGACATGAAATAAACTTCCACCTAGTATAAGAATGATTTCTTGCGCATAAATACTTCGGTGCAAAAAAAGTCTATTATTTCACATTATCACTCAAAATCTGTATCAGTGACCCCGGCACAAGAAGTGTACTAATGGAATGTATTGATTCCACAGCTATTGGGAGGCATCATCAGTACAGAAAAGGGGCAATGTTGGCAACAGGAATAGCAGAAGTGGGATGAAATTTCACTGTACAAAAAATTCACGTTGGTTAAACACTGGTAACAAATTTCTTCTAAAAATTTGTATTAATAACTTTGAAATAACAGGCAAATGTAGCGACCTTTTCTGGACAAATACTGATCTAATCTAATACCTAAAATTTTTATATTAGTCAATCTTAAGTTGTCAGTTTATGTCTTATATTTCTTAAACCAAACATGATGAGAAATAGGAACACTGACCCATTAAAAAAAAGAATCATTACTATTTATTTTGATTTTTCACATCTTTTACTTTCAATCAGTGAATACAGTAGTAATAAAACATTTACATCCCAACATAGTCAGCCTTCTTTTGTATCACAGTATCAGCTGCATATTTCAGAATGGGATAGAAATATAACAGGATCCTTCAGCCTTCAAAAAATTATGTATGCATTTTATCTCAAGATATTGTGAATAGAATTGGTAAGGAATTTTTCTTATTGATTTTTTTAAAGAATCCTCTGAACCTCTTTCAAATTGCACTTCATTAAAACATTTGATTACACATTTACCCTGTTTTCTGATTTGAAGGTGTGGGGAGTTATCTTAGCTCACTTCAGTTTCTAACTTGAAAATTTTGGGCACTTGGTAAAACAAAATTCCTTCACAATTTAAATTTAACAGATGTGGACCAGAGTTCAGATCTAAACAAAATATTTCACCATTTTGTGTTTCTATCCATCCTCAGGAGGAGCTCTTCATTACATGCTGACATGAAAGGCAAAACTCTTATCTGAGTTCCATGCTGCCCAGACAAGCCCCATTGAAAACTCCTGGAAAAGACAGAATAAAATAGTCACACCCATTTATCACAGATTGAACAAAAGACCTTTGAAACAGCATTCTCTGGTTTGCCCCTTCTGCAGACTTGGGGAATGCTGCTTATTTTGACATTGTGAAAAACAGTGATTATACTGGAACTCTGCATAGTTCATTTAGAGCTTTGTAGTAACAGAAATAGTACCCATCTTTCCAGCAAGTTTTCTGAATTTCAGTTACTCATAAGTGGAAACACCTAGCACAGTTAAAATCTGCTATTCCTTGACTACAATGGTTCTACAACACCCTTCCATATAGTAAATGTTAATTGGCTCATCATGTGAAAAACAATCTCCTCAAATTAGGAACAGTTTAAGAGTTAACTATTACACCTTTGTGAATTCCCATGCAATTAGAAGGGCTGTGTAATTTTTTTTTTTTTTAAATTGCAAGTTCCATCATTTCAAACAAAAATACCTTTCCTCAAAACTCTTTTTAGAGCTGCAGTGAGGGATAAGCTATATCGATTTGATTAGAGGAATATTTTCTCTCCCTTGAGACTGCCTTCCTACACATCTCTTGCAGAATGATTCATAGGGCTCAGTCATTTAGAATTGCAAATGTGGTATGGGACCTCTTGTCAGTTGACAAATGGTTGTAGTCACATTTAAACAAAGAAAGAAAAGACAGAAATTATACCATGGAAGAGATTAAACTTCACTTATTCTAACCATCACAACTCCAGTGCTACACACTCATCCATTGTTGTGATTACTCTAATTAAGGAACTTCACCAGCTTACTGGGTCTCTTAGTTCATACACGTCGTCAGAAGTGCATCTTGCCTACCCATGGTAGCAGAAACTGAAACGGAAGCCATTTTGGCTCACGAAATGCACTAAAGTATCTGTCTGCATTGCTTATGCTTGAAATTTTGTTGTACAATATATTTAGTCTGCTTGAGTAGTCAACTTGGAACAGCAATGTGGAAATGTCATTCACCTGTCATGTAAGCTGAACTTAATTATACAATAATTGCACATCCGATACACTGAAAATGAAAGGAAGCAGCATTTCCTTGTACTTACCATGAAACGAACATGTATTATTCATTTAGTTACTATACTGAAGTACTATTACAGGCATTACCATTTTGCTTTAAGGTACAATGAGTAATTTATTAAGTAGTGATACAGATGTTTATAAAAATGCTAAACTGAGGTTCTGAAACGAACTATTGCAAAGAGTACATGAGACTGACAGTCTAATTCATGGTCAGATAAAATAGGCAGTTATTAAGGTTGAGTAGGACTGCTCAAAGGAAATTTTTGCACTTTTCCACAACTCAAGGTAGAGAAACTCATGAGGTGTCTGTCTTTAAAAAATAAACAGAAAGTCTCCTAAAAGTGTCAAGAAAGAAATGGTCAAGGTTTCATAATACTTTGGTTCTGTACATCAGCAGTTGCTGATTTGCTGAGGGTGAGCATTATTTCATGTCTCCTCTTGCCATTTCCCCATCATGGTTTACTCCAGAGCATTCAGAGTGGTTGGTACTGATACACTTCTGTAGCGCTTAACAGTGATGCTACTGCCTCTGTATAGTTGCTTCATCTATATCCTCCCAGCAGTTCCCGTGTAGCATACGGTACTGTGATGACTACCTCTCCATAGCTGAATCTTATCCTTAAGGCATTGAATAGACTGTTCTGCAATAGGAGGGACTTCATGGAAATCACAACAGAGGTGACAGCTAACAGAAACAGGAAGGGAAAATATGCCATTGAAAAGCAAAGATACACACAACTGCTTAGAAATTTAAGGGATGTGAAATACTGTTCCATACTTGTGCCATAAAAATCCACAGCTAGTACAGCATGCACCTACCTATCTCAAAAATAGGGCTTACATCATTCAGTTGCCTCAGTTTAATCTAGTCCATCCTGAAAAAATCACTGCAGAACGGGAAAGAAATGTTTAAGACAGACGTATTAGTGAAAATCAAAATCATGAATAGTATTAAACAACTCCCAAAACATTTGCTAATGCACCTACTTTCAGCTTACAAGATTTTATTCTGCCTGGTTGACTGAAACGGAAATGAACAGCTGTACTCTGTCTAAGCGACATAAGATATTCAGTTGTTGAAATTAGAGACAACAGGGCCTGCATAAATACATATATATCCTTTTTTTTTAAAGAATCCCACAGCCCTTGAAAGGGCCATAGGATGAAGGTTGAGCCAGTGTGGAAACTGCTCTTTACAGAAAACTGTTCAGAGAGTAAAATGAGAAAATAAGAGCTTTGACTAAACATGAACCATAGATCTGCTGCCAAAGGATGAGTTAAATCCAACCGTTGTAAAACCTGAAACCTGTGTGCGATGTGCAGGGCATTACAGACGGTGGATACTCGCCACCATGACGTTAGCACTGGCAGTATACCGGGAAATACAAGTGGCCCCCAAAGATGAAATATTCCCTTTTCTGCTGTATAGTTCCCAATGGGGAATTTTTCTCTTCCTTCTTATTCAAGAAACTACCTACCCATATAAAGGGCCTTGCCTGGTGGATGGTTCCTCTACTCTAAATCTTACCTGTATTATTGATGTTAAAAAATCTCTTTTTGTCCAGTTTGAGAGAAAATTCCTGTCAAACCGTAATAAGATTGTCAGATTAAAGTAATGGTAAACAGAAGATCACAGATTTGGCATGCAGAAGAAAAAACAAATAGGCAAGCCTCTTAATTCTTCATCAGCTCACTGGAAAATAATTTCCTTTTAAATTGAGGGGGAAACATGAGCAGCTTTATTAGTTTGCACGTCAGAGCAAAATGCCTGAGCGAACTGTGACAATGGACATTGCTATACAATTCAAACACGTACTATTGCAATTAATTAAAGACTTTCTTTGCTTCTCTTTTCAGACACATGTATAGCAATACACTTCACCATATAAAACAGATTTTTCTACTTAAAAGAGAACATGAGTAAATATAAATTGTGTCCAACTTCAAATGGATGAACAGGATATTCACACAGTCAACTTTATTCAGTTAATACACATCCATGAAACAGAGCTTTGCTTTCTGTGTAGTCAGTGACACCTATACGGCACTTGAGTGCTTTGACTCATCCTCTGGAAACTCCACTGACTGATAACTCCATAGTTCACTAACTCAAGCACCCACTTTTATTGACATGTACTGAAAAAGTAAGGTTCTTTTCCATGATACTCATCAAAGAACACTGGAGGTTTGTGTATTGCTAGTTTTACACCCTAAACCCTGCAGGCTTTAACAGACACAGAGAATTTTGCAAAACTTCTAACCAAACTTCAGGATGTAGTATCCCTTTAGAAAGATAATAAAGTTTTGGGCTCAGAAAACCAACTGCACCATAAAGCCTATAATTATGGAGCTGAGTCGTAGTAATTGGAAGATTCACCCAACTATTCACATTCACCAGAATGATCTGTAAGTAGCAATATCCTCTTTTAGTTAGATATGGCTTGATTAGCCAATAGTCTTCAATAAAAATGTCTGAATATATTACAGGTGGGTAGACTTTGGGAGTTCACTGGACTAGGCCTGGGCTAGAAGTAATGCACAGGAAACTTTCAGAATTCACACGGTATTTCTAAGACCATGACAATTATTTTCCAGAGTCCTGTTTATGAGAGGTGAATTTTTTATAAGTCACGCTATTTGGATCATCCAGATTTATTTTAATATCTAAAGGAAATAACTCATTCAGCACAATAACCAGGATTAATTACAACCTTTGTGGGACCAAACTAAGTGGAGCAAGCAATTGAATGTGGTCTTTTTTGCTAATGGCATGATACATATGCAATGTTTCCCAGTGCTGTGCATCAACTAATGAGTGAAGCATCAATTCAGGCATACAGAACAGCTTCATGCATTCAACAGCAGCTCACTCTGGGGCATTAATTTTAGAATTTCTTCTATTCAGAAGGACTAAATACAATATACTTGTATATATAACTAGATAAGTATATAGCCAAATATAGTTTCAGATGAAAGCAAGTACTGGAATGCTGGGCAAGAGAAATGCCTTTAGATTTTTTTCAAAACCAATGAAGAATATTTAATAACAACTTCTACAAGCATTAAAAGTTAAGAAAATGCAATGCCAGTTTAGCATTTTATTATTAATTCAGCACAATGTTCATGCCTCTGTGTCCAGTCCCTTTGTATCAGCAAGGGTATAGTACAGAGGACAGAAATTCACTTACCATGTTTCTTTAAAACTGCAGGAATTCCAGAAATGCAAATGTGATCATGTTTTCTTACAGCTGCTAAATTGTCACAGCTGATGTATTCTTTAATGATATGAGTACAGTGAACTAGTTACTGCCACTCCCTAGTGCTCACTGCTTTCTCATTTTTCAAAGACAGACTTACAACCAAGGAAAGCATCAGACAGTGTCGGGGGGGGGGGGGTGGGGGGGTGGGGGGGCGGCAGGTGGTGAGCTGGGAATAGTGCTATATTCAGAATGTTGCCCCCTCTTGCAATTTTATCAAATACTGTTTAATAATCTGTATTTTCCCAGTGGTCCAAATTCTTGTAGTATCATATACGGATACATTCATGCAACTACTTGAGATTTGCAGTTTTCATTAAAAAAATAAGCCTTGTTGCAAACTCAGATCAGCATGACTAGCAAGAGAGAAGGGCTAATGAGAGAAACTGAGAAGCGTTTAAAATTATTGCTGCATTTGGCCTGTCTCACAGTTCCACGGAGGGGTGCTAACCCATGGATTATTAATTTTTGTGAACAGCACACTCCAGCACTACAAACCCCACCTTGGACAGAGAAACACTGAGAAAAGGTATGACAGATATGAGACAAGAAAAAATACCATAGACATGAAACCATCTTATAGACGTTACTACTGTCACTCTAGGCCAGGGGACTGCAGTTGTTAATATTCTGCAGCAAGTAATAAGGTTTTTTTAAGATATCACTTTAACTCAAATTTTGGAAAGTGGAGTAGGAATGACTTAGCAATGTGATTCAGATATCAGTAGCTCATATCTAGCAAAACTCAGTTTATTTCTGATGCTACTTTAGTAGCGGGTAAGTACTGCCAGAGTGTTGAAGAAATGGAGCATAAGGTTTCTCTCACATGATCATGCAATGTATAGAACACTTACCCAAGACACTGATTTTACCTGTTCCTAGAGATATAGGTCATATCATACTATGTAAAAATGTATAGTTAATTAGTATTGATATTTTCCTAATGACACTTAGTTCCTTTCACTTGCAGGTCTCACGTACAGTGTATGCATGCACAGCTGGCTTGTGGACCTGCTTATGATGTCACTGGTAGCTCTGTAGCTCTTAGGGCAGAAGAATGCAGCTGTCTTGTACAGGTGCTTATGATGTCATATGCACCTATATACTTGTTTTATATGTACAGTATTTCCACTTAACCATAAGCAAAGACTGAGACAGATAGAGGAGTGACATACCAAGACAGCTCAATATGCCGGTGGGATACTGAACTTGGATCTCAGGTCCTAGTGTACTGCTGAAGCCCTTACACAACTGCTCTTTCTCAGGCTGCTAGCTAATTGCCTTCCCATGAATGGTGTAAATGCCTCTTCAATCAAATCCCATTAGCATTTTCTTAGAACAATGCCCTATCATCAGGAAAATTACTCATTCGACTACAGTGATGTAAAAATCCAGGGCATTTATTACCTTGATGTGGTTTAGCCCCAGCCGGCAGCTGAGCGCCACATGCCGCTCGCTCCCCCCTCCCCGGCGGGCTGGGGAGGAGAACGGAAAAACACAACGGCAAAGCCTCGAGGGTTGGGATAAGGGCAGGTTACTGGGACAGCAAGGGAGAGGGAAACAATCAACAACAGTGCTGATAACAGATAGTAACAATGGGTGATAACAGAGAAGGATTTACCGATCCCACGACCGCTTAGCCCGTCCTGCCGGGAACCCGCCCCTGCCCCACTAGCCCCCTTTTATGGGGAGCATCACAGGGTACGGAATAGCCCCTGGCCAGCTTGGCTCACCTGTGCTGGCTCCTGGTGAAATTAACTCTATCCTCGCCAGAACCAGGACATACCTGTGTTAGCAAAACTTGCTATGATGTTATCTTACCATTCTAAGTATTAGACTACAGAAAACACTGCAGGCTGGCAGATGCCCTGTTCCTTAAAGGGACGTATTCAAAACACAATGAAAATGACTGAGTTATTTACTGCATTATTTTTACGATGATGGAAAATTCAAGAAAGCCACATAAAAACAAGACCTATTTTAAAACCTCATTATAATTCTTTTATTCACCTTTAAAATTCAATACTTTGCTCTCTTCAGAGGAGGCTGCATATATACTAGCTATGGTGCTTTCTTTAAATTTGGCTTATAGTTTAGAACATAAACTGAGACTACACGCAAACTGCTAAAAAACTTTCCCTCCCAGGGTATTTAGAAGACCAGTATACTTCTATGCCAAAGACAAACTTTCAAGACACTAGTTTTACTCAATATTTGCTGGCTGAGTTGCAAAAGACTCTTGTTTCTCAAACCTTCACCTTCAGCTGAGCCAGTTAAAACATTTTGACCTTGATCCTCCTTACTCAATTAATAACCCTGCCTCACAGATGTAGCTCCTCACTGTTGATTCTTCACATGTGAAAGACCACATAGAAAACAGTCTCTCAACAAACTTCTTGTTTTCTCTTGTGGTATCTTAAGCATGTCTTTGTTTCTTTAGTTTACAATATTTTATCATCACTGCAGCAAAAATCCCACAGAAGGCCATAGCAACAGGTTGATTTTATGTGAAGAGCGATCAGTCATCCACAGCTGGAAGGAACAGTGAATCCCCATTTCATTTCAAAATCTAATGAAGTTGGCCTCTCAAATCCACTTGATGTATCTACTAATATTAGGCTTAGATTGAAATATAAGATTTTTTCCTCAATACCTGTCATGATCATTTGAATCAGGGTTGTTTAGAATAGAGGAAAGGAGGCCAAAAAAGGGGAACATTTTCAATGACACTAAAATTGATTAGAAAAAAGCACAGGATACAGGAAGGGGTTTTTGATTAAAAAATAAATCAGTTTTCAATGATAGTGATAATGAACTACTGCCACAGATTCCTGGGGAAGTCGAAGAGTCACTGTCTTTGGCAGCTTCTAAGAAAAGGATAACCATTCATATCATTAAGCATGGAAAATTCGTCAGGAATGACAAAGGGAAAATATTCCCCTACTGGACTAGGTGAGCCCATGAAGTTCCTTGCCAGCCTATGCCTCTATGATTCTGGCAACTTATATAGCACATATTACACTATCAATCTAGTCACATTTCTCACAAAATACTTATGGAAAGACATATCCATAGACAGCTACAGATTTGAAATAAAGAAAAAAGATTGACTTAGCCTTATACTGATATTTGAAAGAAAAACTCTATTTAAAGTTTAATCCGCTTCCCAAAAAGTATTTGAGCATTTAGGGTGCTGCTCTTTAAAAAATTAAAGTCAGCTGTGGGGATTGAACAGCTGTGGTAGGAGGACACATTTATTTTCCTTTGCAGCATTCATTATTTATTTCCATTAAGTTTCCTCTACTTTCACAGCACTAAGGCACTTCTGCTTTCTGTGTTGTATTGTCTTGTTATTATTGGGACATCTTACCCACTAACTTCATTGACTATTTTATCAAGCATCAGATAGAGTCACTGTATATTTTCCACTCAGTTTTACAGTCAGGTATCCCAGGACCTTCATCAAGTCCAATGTCATTACAGCTGCTGAAGACCTACTTCAGCTTCCACACTGCACGAAATAGAAGTTGGAATAAGAGTGGGTATTAGTCACAAAGCTTTGCTGATGTCTTTTTCCATTCTCTCTTTTGACTTGTTTCTGATGTCAGAACTGAGTAAGGAGATAATACAGCACTACTCTGACAGCCCTGTGCTAGCTGGAAACGCAAGCATGCTCCCGTTCTCTGGAGGTCATTTCTATCCCTTATTGTAGGCATAGCTACAGCTCTATGTCCAAGGTGATTTAAAGAGAATTATTTTAATGAAATGGTTATTGCTGGTGCCTTTGCTAGCTGTTTAGATTTTATGGGTTGAGAAAGTATTGCATCATTTAGCAAATATAGCAACCAGCAGTTGGTTATGGTAAGGAAACAAATGAACACAAAAAGCAATAATAATTTAGCTTGGAAAAAAATAAGTAATTGAAGACAATGATTGTGAATAAGCCTGTCATTTCAAGCAGAATATTCAATTGTTTGTTAAAACTAATTATTAGCGCATTTCAGCAGATACCTTTCCCACTTTTATGGCCATATGGCGCCCTTACATGGACTCTGAGCACATATGAGAGGTCTAATTTGAATTACCTCAAGCACTTACATAATGCTTTGTATATTCAAAAATCTGTAAGATTCTTGGCTGGATATACTCCGTTCTTTTCAACACTATCACTAGAGAGAGCATCGGGAGCCAGCCAGAACCTCTCTCATAGCAAATCATAGTTGGTCCTTGCACTGACAGAAGGTGCAGGTGCAGAAGCTCCTTTCCCCGATTCTGCTGCTGTGAGCCAGACTCTAGCAGTAGCTTAACATCACGTATTTCTTCTTACCAGGAGTCTGAGTTTTGATTCTGAATGCTCTATTCATGAGTCCATCTAGTGGATAGTATGAGACAGTATATTTCTACATACACATATAGTACACATATGTGTATCTCAAAACTCTTTTTTTCCCCTATTCTAATCATAACAGTTTTTTCAAAGATTAAAAATATGTCAGTTTGGCATTGATTTGAATAATAGCCTAAAGATTAAAACCCACCAAAACCACTAAAATACTTGTATACCTATCTTGCTTAGAACTTGGCTGCAGAAGCTAAATAAAAACTCCTTCCTTCCAAAGGGCGGGGAAGTTTTGCAGATGATATGAACTTCAGGAAACAACTGCTTCCCTTTGTGTATGACACTGAATTCCCCCAAAGGATTTTAGGGAGGCTGAGATTCTCCAGAGCCTTGTACAATCTTCCACACGCTACCCTTGAAGCCTCCCTTGGTGCTCAGCACGTGCTGTATTCAGGGCTACGGCTGGTCACTGGAATCCAGGGGCAAACATAAGCATTTAGCGGAGAGTGCAAATCCACTGGATGCTCCCTCTGACTTCGCCTTCAAACAAGCCTGTGTTTCCCTCCTCAGGCTTAGTCCGTTCAGACTTAGGCCCATGAGAGCTTTTTTTTCTTTGCTTTTACATTTACAAAGTGTTGGGCAGTGAGCGTGTCAGAGAATAGCTGCAGGGGGGAAAGGAGTCCAGTGCCACGCAGGATCCACGGGCTGCAGGGAGCTCACCAGTGCGCCTCCCACAAATCTGCAGATGCACAAGTAGAGGGTGCCTTTTTGAATATTCTGTCTTTCAAAATCTGAGATCAACTGGGGCCTACAAAACATTCCATGTAAGTTAGGAAAGGGTACACTAGCCCTTAATACTTTGGTTTTTTTGTTTTTCAGATTAGTATAGCAAGCAACTAATCTTGCGTAAAATTGAAGTTTCCGGCAAATACCTCTGACCACTCTAGTTTATGAACTACGCCACAATTTTGCTGCTAATATAACATGATGGCCATCAAAATTAGCAAAGCAGCTGCCAGTTAAGAAAAAGCACAGTGCTGAAACATTGGCACCATATATCTATTTGATGCAAACAGCTATAAACTTCCAAAAAAGTAAAAAAAACCAAAACAAACCAACCAAGCAACACCCCACCCCAAAACCAGTTCATGTATTACCTGACATTTGCAGAAAACTGCCATTTTTCTTCCTCTGAGTAGCAAAATTCTATTGCTGACATCCAGTAATTTCTCTGTGAATACATTTTTATTATCTTTTTTTTTTTCTTTTTTTCAGGCTATTCTTTTTCTTTTCCGCTGCTATTCTTGTCTCATGTGTTCTTATTACTGGAAACAAAAGTCTAGTTACACTGGGTGTAAAGTAAGTATTAGTCATTTGCAGTATGGGAAAGTTGGTTAAAAGCACCACCAGATGAATAAAGTACCTTGCATCTATTATATACTTTGTTGATCCTTGAGTGAGTGCTCCAAGGAGATGAGTGTCATGTATTCAGGAGAGTTTCCGTCTCAAAAGTGACAACACTCATACTACCAAAAATTTTTGAAAGAATGGCCTTAATATTTCTGTTCTGGGAACAGCTGAAGAGGAATGAACCTGTTCCTTCTCCACCCCGATTCCAGCCGTCTCGAAACTGCAAACATTTCCCACAGCACCACCTGCAGAACTATCTAGCTGAGGGCTAGAATTATATCGGGGGAAAGATTAAGCATTAAGTCTAGTGTGTTACTGAAGGACAACAGTAATGTTATCTCTGCAGATGGATTAACAGCTGCACTTAATGAATGCAGTAGTTCAGTTATCAGTTTGTGTCCAGACATATAGACATTTTGTGTACCATAAGGTGGAAGTTAAGACTTAATGCTCTTACAGATGTTTGGCTAGAGGTACGTATGGGTAAAACTGAAAGCCCTTTATGATATAACAGTATCCGCAGACACTGATTTTTGAAGAAAAATCTCAACTTGGACTTTAGTCTTGCTTCTGTTCAAAAAAATATGAATGAAATATAACTGTATTTCAAGTATTTCAATGAGGGAGAGGCATCAGATGCCTCTAGTAGGGGGAACACAAGTCTTTGCTACTTTATATGCCATTTTATATGTGATGGATCTCCCACCTGGCTTCCAGCAGCTCCTACAGTAATACATCCTACAAGACATCCACTCCTTTACCTGCCAGCCAAGTTCCTCAGATACTCAAGGACAGGTAAGGTGGCTCTAGATAGCTATGTTTAAGAATCTGGATCAGTTCCCAGATTACCTGCTGGGCTTGCTGAAGATAAAAGTACGAGTGTTAGTATCTGAGATCATCATTACTCTTTACTGCTGATGGAAGCCATTTTAAAATACATTCTCTGGCTAAAAGACAGTCTCGACTTTGTAGCTTCACATCAACAAGAGCAGATCACACCAGCTGGTCCCACATTACTGTAAAAAATACATTTCCAGTTCTACTTTCTCATGCCCTCCATTCTCACTTTGGTGCTGAGTTCACTTCATTTCAAATCTTACTAAGATTTTTTCATTTTAAGTAAATAAATTAGATTCCTACCAAAGTATTTCATTGACCCAGTTAATCATACTTAATATTACCCTTACCGTACCTCCTTGCTGGTCTTAAACATAAGCCCACTGCTAATTTGTTTACATACAATATTGTAAATTAGCATAGATAACAGTTGCATGACAATTTTCAGTAGCTGGTGAAAGAATCTTGTTTCTAATGTGCTATTTTTTTTGATAGTTTTTGTCTTGTAAGAAAGCAAGCAAACTAATACTGCCTGTCAGAGAATAATCAGACAAAACCACTGTTTATTATTCTTTAACTTGGATTTTTGAAATCGTGATTAATTGTTGCTGAAATTTTTACTCCATATTGCCTTTTGGTGTGTGATTTCTACTTCCATTTCTAATTAGAAAATCTGAATTAAAAAATTGTCACCTTTCTTTCATTTTCCTTCCCCACACACTTAGTTTTCACTGAGGTTTGAAAACATTGTGTGAAGAAGTGTTTCAGGCTTCTTTCATTCACTTCCTCAATGCTATGACTATGAATTCCAGAGCAAAGCTAAACAAAGTCAGAAGCATTGAATGGAAAAGGGAACAAAGACTGATGAGGAAAAGTGGCCATATTTCTGATCCTTGAAATGGTTCCTTCATGCCTTTGTCCCTCTCATCTCTGGAGCACCTTCTAGACAATGCTTGCTGTGAGCTACTGTCAAGTGGTTGACTTCAGTTCTTCTAATATATATGCTTCTCTCAGCAATAATGTCCAGGAGCTATAAATCACTGAAAAACCCTGCAATGTCAGGCTTGAATACTCCTTTGTGTATGGAAAAAGGTGTTACTACAAATAGTATCAATCTTCTGCTCTTGCGGGTCTGATCTTACTGTAAAAAAGTTTTGCAATGTCACAGCTACAAACTATACTCTTTCATAGCAATAAAATGATGGAATCCCTTGGGAAAAGAATATGGACATATAGATGAAAAAAAGGACTAAGAATAATACAAGCTAACAAGGGGTAGGAATATACTATGAAATCATTAAACAGTCCCTGCTTATAGAAATGTTCAGTTATTTTCACATTCAAAATATCACGCACAATGAGTGAAGGATGAGAATTTAGGTCATCCAAGGTTCACATTGCAACTGTACAGATTTGTAAAATTTTAGTCTTTATCAAACCATGGAAAAACCTTAGTCTAAACTCACTAACTCTAGAAAATTTTCACTGCTGAATTTGATGAAAGGTTTAGGTGAAAAATCAAGTATCCATTTTTTCCCCACACATAAGGCAACCATGAATATTTCATGGTTACTTGTGAATAGAAATATTTATATTTATTCAAGAATGATGTTTACAACAACAAAAAAAGACAAAGAATAGCATGTGATAGGTAGCATTATCATGCCTACTTCACAAGAGGGCTACTAGTGCTACAGAGGCTTAGGAACTAGAAATTAACTACACAGAACAAGAACAGAGTTAAAGTATGGCCATACCCAGTAAAATAATTGTATTGATTTTTAATAAATATGCTTGTCATCTGATATCATAGATAAACATTGTTTTTCTGAAGACCTTTCATTACAATTTTCTTGTGGTCTCTAATGACTGGAGCTCACAATTGCTTTTATCACTTTCCATTGCAGGTAATACATACTAAAATATACAAGAATGAAGGTGTACTCTTTATTTACATGTACTACCTTCCAATTACTCCAGAATAGGTTCTCTTATGCATGTCACTATTTCTATTTTGTGCTTTATATACAACAAAGTAATCATAACAACCAATCTACATTGGACATATGTACTACATTTTTAAAAGCTATAAGCTTTCCTCAGAAAGATGTGAATTTTTATAGAAGACAAAAATGAATTGTCATATATTTTATACAGGATAGTTCAAACAGGCTGACATTTTCTTTCATATTCAAGAAAATTTACCAAATTTAGATTATTGGACTTCTAAAGCTAAACTCTGTGTATTTGTGGTTGACTAAAACAATGGTTAGAAACCAGCACTCGCATGGCTGGGTGGATGATTTATCAGCCAACCAGTAGAGTTCTTCTGAATATTTGCCACAGGCAATTTAGCTGCAAATGACTATTTCATTTAGCCTGAATGTGCATGCTTTTCTCTGAAACAGGAGATGAGCGTTGACTTGGTCCTCTGTACGGGTACAGACATGGGAGCAGAGGGGGCCCTGACAGTTTTGCTACATACACTAAAATAAAGAGGGGGGGGGAAAGGGACTTGCTACCTTTTGTCTATATTTCACACGATTATAAAAAGCATGTTGCTGACATCCATAAATGTATAGTTTAAACAGACTATGCAATTTTGTTCTCATTTGTTTACATGGTTTTGCATGCACAGAAGTAACTTCATGTAGAAGCGACTTGTCTCAAAATTATTTCCATTTGAGGTCCAAGGGCTACTTCTGAAAAATCTCATCCTAGTTGGTTCAAAGGTAATTGTATTAGAAAGGAACAGAAAGGGGACAATGATGTTGGGCCAACAGTATTTTCTTAATTACCTATCTTCAAAGAGTTTATTAAGAAACCTCACATATGGGTCAAGCCAAGCAGTGCTAATTTCCAATAAAGGGAAAAAAATTGCCTAGAACTATAGTACTTTGAGTAAATGGAATGAGGAAAACGGAAATAAAAATTAGGCCTATAATTTCAATAAAGTGTTTCTACCCATTTAAAATTTTAAGACAAATGACAAAACATCATATGATTAATGACTGTTCTGACACATTCTCAGGTACAGACACCCTTCTACTCCTTTATCTTTATAAATTATACTTCATTGGAAATATGCTTAGTTCATATCTTGCTTCAAAGAGGAAAGCAGGTATTACATACAGATACATATGGATGAGATCAGCACAATCAACTTGTGTTGGGCACTGAAAGCCTTTTAAAATACTTTAACAATCAATACACAACTCATCACCACTTCACAGATTGCACAATGCACATTGAGATTATTATTATCCCTATTTTCTCTTAGCCAGATGCATTGTACTTCTCATCCTTGATCCTAAATATCAAACTTTCCTGTTCTCTCCATTAGCCCTCATCTAAGACTGTATTAAACCAGAAGATACATGATTCATGAGATTTTCAATTTTTCACAAATGACCAGTAAAGCATATACATGTGAATAGTGCTAGGGGAAAACAGAGAATAAATTAAATCACATATATGCATTCATATACATACTGTAACTTCAGCCCACATATCTCAGTTGTACTTACTGTGGAGAACTCTGCAAATAATTGCCACAGCTACCAACACTACTACAGCTTTATCAGTGCTGGCAGCCCTAGTGTAGATGGCACCCCAGCAGCTGTCAGCAGCATCATGTCTATTAAACCAGCTCCGTGCCAATCTAATTAGCACAGTGCTGAAACAGCTGCTAGTGCTGGAGAGCTGTGAATATTGCAGCTCCTCATATCACTAATGTCAGTGGAGCTGCAATACTGGGAATGTTCTGTAAATGTTCCCCAGTGCAGAACAAGCCTATGTTGGCAGTGACCTGGATTTCTGTCCTTGTTGGACATAATACTTAAAGGAAGGTGTCAAACTCAACTCCATACTTAAAATCTAATTAAAGACTCCCCATCCTACATGTTTCCTTACAAATTTTGAAGCCCTGGGTTTCTGATGACAAACTCCTTCATGTATCTGACTTTATATGATGCCCCTGCTATAATACCACTCATGCAATTGTTGCTCAGCGCTGAAGAAAACCTTGTGAAAAAGCCAAAACTATTCTGGTATCAGGTCCCAAAAGGGCACTATCTGGTTTTATCATTTCTTAATGAAAGAAGAAGGACAATTCACTATTTTTAGACTATTACAATGAAGTACAACTGTATATACCTCAATAGAGGACACAGACAATCTTCAATGTTTGATGCCTCCCCTCTCTAGTAATTTGGATTAATAAATGTGCTACCACATCTTCAGAGAGGCTTTCATGACTTGTCTGAGGAAATCACTACAATCACTTTTGTCTTTTAAAAATGGCACTTATGGGACAATACTTCAGGATGAGAAAAACAGACGAAATACCAAGTAAGTATAATGAACCAGACAAGAGTGTCAAAAACCCAAATAGTTGTAAATGTGCTTCCTCCCTCCACCAATCTGCAACTCACCTGTTACACAGTGGGCAGGAGGAAAAGACAGGTCAATGAGCTCACTGGAAGAGGCAAGAGGACCTTTTAACTGATGTAAAATCATTTTCTCCCTGAACGGAAGGGATTTGGGAAGAAGATCTCCTCTCTGTTTCTGGTGTAATACCCTAACAGTCTTCCCAAAGACAGGGCTCATAATAAAGACACAACTGAACTTTTAGGAGGGAAACAGGAAGACATGAAAGATGAGAGTCCAGAAAGCACTTAGGAGAGTTCACATTTTGCAGGACTGAATTAAAGAGAAGAAAGCTCTGCCTGATGTCTCTAAATTAATCAAAATAACCTTTTCTCTTGGCATACTGCAGAGATATAGCTCAGGTTTAAGTATGATTTATTGCAGTGAAAACACATTCAAGACAAGCATTGTCTCTTTTCCATACTTACATAGTATAACAGGACCCTCTTGAGTACTGCCACTATATAAACATCTGATGACCCTTTACTGTGGCTGAAAGCTTCACATTTTCTCCAGTGAACTGCATAACTTAAGTGACCCACTTAAAACATTAATATGAGAATCTTCGTCAAGGTCACTCATTTATTTGGCAGTACTTATATGGAATGATAGTAGAACTTTCATGTACTTTTTAAGGGTAGACTCAATATGTGCTGCATCCACCTCCTCAATATGGGAGTAAATGGCCTTTTCTCACTCAGCAGCAGAACAAGGCTCTGTGAGATCTATACCCCTGTCCCATCCCCAAAACATGATGGCTGGGATTTCTGGATACAGAGTGAAATTTCCACTCCAGTATATTAGGAATTAAGAGAGTCTGTCCCCAAATATAGTAGCCGGTGCAGATGGTCTTCTTCTAAAGCTCCTGCTGGCACAGAATAGTGGCAGATTGTTCAAAGAGGATAGATTTGGGGAGCAACAAAGAAGCCAAGAATAAAAGTTACGTCTTTGTTCCATATGCAAAAGGAAGTCCATTATGATCCCCTTTTGTTTCTGCTGTTGCAGGAAGCAAGAGATTTTAAAGGACTGAAGTTTAAAGATAGATGTTATAAAAAAGTAAACATTATCTTTCCTCTCTTGGCTCCACAGAAATCAGGAGCTGTCATTCCACTGAGATTCCTGGAAGAGAATTGTTCATTTGGGGCTCTGACGGTTATGCTACTTCACAGATATGAATGCCTGTAAAGTCTGAACTCTCATTTCAATTTTAATCCCTTAGCAGACCCATTGTTTCTGAGCAAACAACAGGTTCTTTAAACTCTCCTCTATGGGAATATTTGTCTGAGTTCTTGTCTTTATATACCAAGAAATTATATGTCTTTCTTTTTCTGCTAGCTGTGTATTTTAATCACAGTTATGTCTGTGTATGAAAGTATGGATCTATACACACAAATACATTCTGCCTGTTTATGTCCACACTCACTGAACCTCTTGCTATGATACTGATAGAAACAACAGTTTATGGTCCTTTTTGCTTGTGTGACCTGCAACACTCCCACCAAACTACACAGCAGACACTGTCTTTCCATTCTGTACATACAATGACCAGGGGCCTGAACATAGGGGGAATCTAGGTACCACAACAACAGAAATACATATTCCTACAGCACGGGTTTTTATTCTGATGCCTAAATCAGAATCAATGACAAAGAACCCTATTCCCTAGGACTTGCACACCATTCCTCTCAGCCTGATCTTCTGCTATGCCAAGATGCTTTGAAAGGCAAAGGAAATGATAACTTCACAAAAATGTATCTTTCTATCCCCCCTCCAATAACACTCACCTGCTTTTAAATAAAAGCTAATTGGTTTTGTTTTGTTACATTGACATATTTAAAAAGCAGTAATAGTAATTAATTAAAAATTATTCTAAGTTGTATCATTTGTTGCTGAAGATAAATATTGCCTTAGAGTAGAACCCAGTAGTTATTTAACAGCCTACCACAATAAAAATAAGACAGGAAGTGAAGCAGATTACATATGAAGTTGCATCTTCATCCAACACACTGTACCATGGCTAAGCAAAGGGACAGCATTGCATCTATAATTCAGTTTGCATAAATAAAGTATATCCACATGGTTACTCTGACCAAAGAAAACTACCTTTTATTAAGACAAAAAGTATAGAAAATTTATAAGCAAAATCAGCATTAAATTGAGAAATCTTACACGTCAGGAAAATAGCCATGAAAATTCCTTATTTCTGCATCAGTCTCATGACTTATCCAACCCTTTAAGTTTCACACTGATGTCACTTAACCAGTTAATAATCCAGTTTTATTTTTAAATACCCTTAAAATGCATGTTATATAACTTTTATTAATTTGATGTGTTAGAAAATGTAACTGCATTTGTTGCTTGTGTGATATTAAGTTAATTGCATGTCAAGTAGATTTACCTATGATATAATTAATAAAACTTAATGAGTATTCTTATTATATTTGCATTACAGTTAGCTTTTAGACAGCACAGAAATGTCAAAGCAATGAACAGCCTAAAGCTAGGTTTTGGCTTTTTTATTGGCAGACCTAAATAGAAATATCCTCCAGTAATGCCCAGATTTGATTAAATACTCTAATCTTTACGATAAGGAAGTCAAAACGTGGTAAAAGAAACTTATCTTCAAAAAACTTTTTCTTGCCATCAGCTTGTATTTTAAATTAATATCCTGAATATAAATGTCATGATTTGCCAATAAATTACAAATGGAGGAAGACACAATGAAAACTTTTTACTTCTTTTGGCAGAGGAAGCCAACTGCATTCTAGTAATTTGGTCACCTGTGCTGTTACCATGGTTGAAGGTAACACAGAATTTTATTTACATATCTCACATGCAGTAACAAAAGGAAAATCAAGTACCTCTTGACTGTGCTTGCTACAGGCATTGAATGCAACATTCAAAGCTGCTCTTACTAAAGCAACCAGCAGGTAATCTTGCTGTAGTTGGAGCAATGGAGCAGAAGTGCAGATGATGGGAACTGCGAGTCAGTGACAATGGATACACACTCTGATATACAATAAACACAATCTTCAGAGTTTATACATGGGATTATACACCATCATCTTACCATACTTCACCTTTTCACTTGTTCATGTAGTCTGGAGGCCAAGTCAAGCTCCTAGTAAAACATCAAACCAGTTCACAGCGCCTGTAACTTAAGCCCAGGGGAAACAACTGTGAAAGATGGGAATCACCGATACAGGAGCCATACATAGACCACATCTGCACGTGGACAGACAAAACATGGTTCTGTGAGGTGCCACCTGGGCTCACCCAGGTTCAGCAAGGGAGCATTTGGCTATGCAAACTATTGCCTAATATGTTGCCATGAATGCAATCATTTTTAACAGGCTATATCAGCTCCAGTGCAGCATCGAAGCAAGAGAACACATGAAGTAAGTGGACAGGAAGAAATCTGAGCCTGCATAAGAAGCTGACATACAGAGGGCAGCAGCAACTGAACCACTTACCAATTTGATTTCAGCAGGCCTAGCTGATACTGTCTGCAATCTTACTCATTGCTTAATAGTGGGACTTTTGTTTATGTACTTAGATTTACTACTCACTGTGCAGCTTTTTGCTCACAAAAGCTCGTTCCTACACTTTTCACTCAGGCTGCAAAAATGCGTTACTTTAGTATAATTTTCTTCCTTTTCTTTTTTAAATGTATTATGAAAGTTATTCTATAAATAAGAACAATGTATTCCACTGAGTCATTTTCTGAATGGAAAAATCACTTAAAGGGTATTTTTTTGTGCCCACTCAGAGAAGGGTAATGGAGGTTCCCTTTAAGAGACTTCTAGAAAATAGACTTATCTTGCTCTAAATTACCTGGTATCTTTTTAATTTCCCATTTAAAAAGACAAATAACTTCTTGTTTAAATCCTTCCGTCGTGCTTCAAAAATGTGACAGAATGAAAAGAATGCTTTTTGTCTAAATTAGCCAAATGCTGATCAAGAGAACTGATCTAATTTTGGGCACTTATTATGCACCTGGCACTAATAAAACATGTACAAAATGATTTTGTACCTGTTAATCCATATTTTATAGTATATAAACATACTGTTCCTACAAAATAGTAAAGGAACACTCAGAGAAAGGTTTTTAGTTCTGAAGCAGTCCTCTTCAGACTCACCCAAGCTAGGTCCGCCTTTGCTAACCCAAGAAAAATACAGGAACTTGGTGGGGTGGCTGAGGGCCGAGGTGCCTGGACATGAATTGCTTAAGATTTGAAAGTTGTTCATGTTCTTGCCGAGGCTTAGTGCATTTCAAGAAGCCATTTCACATGTTCCCTAGGGACCCAAACTGGTATATATTCACAGCGTGGACACTTTGTGCTAGGCATTTCAGCAAAGAAATTCTTTTCCATGCTGTAAATATAATCCAAGAAGCAGTAGCAGAGAAAGGTAAATCAGATGGCTGGGGTCGACCACACAGAGCTGAGACCAATGGGCATGCACAGGAACATTAAAACAACTTGAATTTCGCCTCTTAAGCACAAGAGACATTAAATTGCCTTTTGAATCATTAAAATCTGAACTAAACCAGGAAAAATTGAATGGAGTCTTTTGCAAATATCCAATCTTGGGAAAGGAGCAATGGTGTAACTAACTAACTGTTAAACAGAAATGTGTTGATTATGAAGAACACATTAGTTACCTACAGAGGACACACCTGAATTAAAATTCAGTCTGCGGCTATAACCTGAACCCATTTCACCCAGGCATAACGAACACTAAAGGTGAAATGAAATTAATCACTGAGAAAAAGGTGGCCCTGGGCATAGGTAGATTGTTGCATAACTTTGAAATTGAGAGGCCTGGAGAAAAGAAGATAAACTACTAATAAACTGGTTTTAAGCAAAGTGTGGACAGATAGGCCACTCATCAGAGAAAGAACAAATAAAGGGATATATTTGTCACATTCTAGCCTATGTCAGAGGGACCCTATGTAAATTACAGTTTTTTCAGTGTTGCACTCCAAATATGGCAATATTTAGAATCTTGAATTTTATACTTTTCTGTTGTCTTGAATTGGAGCGAGATTGTCAATTTTTGTTGGCGTCACTGAAATCTGGGCAGTCAGATGTAAATGAGTCGAAGAACTGGGTCCTTGCTTTTACCAAAACTTCTGTAGCTTTAAGACCACCCAAAGAAGAAGTGACAGAGACACCATAAACCCTCATCTCAACCTAAGTCAAAAGTCAAATCAGTATGGGCCAGATCACTCCCCTCTTAGAAAGTGTTGTAATCAAAGCTACAAGGCTACAACAGTGCATGTCAGGACTTAGGGGAAACCTACTTAATGGACTATAGATAAAGTACTGAGTTTTAGAAGTGCTAGGTTTGAACTTGTAAATGATTTCATTTCAAACTATGTTTGTAAATGATATGTAAATTTGAAACTTGTGCCATTGGTCTAAACTCATTTGGCGTGATTACCACCTAACTTTTATTCATAGTGTAAAAGATATGTATAAAAACTTTGAAAAAATCAGAAGATATGAAACAGCTGCAATAGATGAAGAAAGATTATTGTTTTAATGGAAAAAATATCTAGAAATGCATTCTTTAATTACAGTGTTTGGAATCTGACCAAGTATTTTACCACAGTAGCAGAATAAAATATAAATATCCCTTTAGATTTAGATTAGATAGTAGGAAGAAATTCTTTACTGTGAGGGTGGTGAGGCACTGGAACAGGTTGCCCACAGGAGTTGCGGATGCCCCATCCCTGGAAGCGTTCAAGGCCACGTTGGATGGGGCTTTGGGCAACATGGTCTAGTGGAGGGTGTCCCTGCCCATGGCAGGGGGCTTGGAACTAGATGGTCTTTGAGGTCCCTTCCAAGCCAAACCATTCTATAATTCTGTGATTATTATTGCAGGATTCCCAAAGAGATAATGAGTGATAAGATCTTGGGGTTTGTTTGGCTGTACATACACATGCACACACATTCTCATGAACAAGTGAGTAGAGGAACCAAGGAAGAGGTGGAAAAGACTTCCTTATCCTAACAGAGGAGAAAGTATGCTACACCTGGTAAAAAGATCAAGCAAATTACTTCCCCTTGGGGAAATGGGGTAACAGGCATTGACTTACAACTCCTGCAGCATAGCTGCACATTGCTTACTCTGGAGAGATGAAGAGACAGGTACAACCTAGCACTAGCTTAGAAAACTGAAGAGGAAGAAGAAACAAAGAACACCAGTCTCTTTCAATATCAGCCTTCATCTTAAATGCCTGCTATCTTGCAGCTCATTAGGTGGTATCATTTTGTCATAAAGTTCCTTAATGTCACTGAACATTGCTCTCAAAGGTGAAGGTTGCAGTAACAAGCAGAGGCTTCTATGCTTTGGTTGATGATTAAAATAACCTGTCAGTCTGTAAGAACAAAGCTATGGCCATAAACTTTCTCTTCTGTGATTTCATCTTTTCATTAGGATCAAGAGCTTTGTTCCAGACCTGTGGCAGTGAGCCAGGAAAACAGGACTTCAGCAAAATACTGAACATTCAAAAACACATAACAGAAATTGCAGTGGAATACTTCTCTGATGCTTTGTGGAAGTACGATGATGTGAAATACCTTCTACAAGACTGCGAAGATGGTTGTCTATTATGTCCTCACACCCAACATTATACTCAGAGAGGAAGTCAGAAGAACAAACTATGCTTAAACACCAATCAACAATAAAACTTGGGGAAAAAATCCAAACAATTGGTTTTTCACCTGTTTTACTGATGACTTCTTTACAATTTTAACTCTCTTTACAGAAAATTAGAATTCATAAGAGGTAATTTCTTTTGCCTTACTTTGTTTCAAATTGCTGACGCATCCAGGCAGATTGGTTTGGCTTTTTTTTTTTTTTTAATGTAGAATCAGGGGAAACAATTTGTCTTTAAACACTCCTAAGTTGAGTGATGTGGCATGGAAAACTCATGATGGCTGACAGCTACAAGCTATCACCCAATAACAAACCTCCTGCATTGCTGATACAACCACTCTGTGAAGGTAAAGCATTCATCACTACACCCACATTAAAACAGGCAAGTATAGGTAATTCAACCAACTCCCCAGTAACAATAGGAATCTGATATATTGCATCAGTTAGACAAGTAAAATTCCCAAAGAATTTTTCAACCTGATGATTATTTATCAGGATGTAAGTTGACCTTGCAATGACATAAGCACATACAAGCGTTGAAAAAGCTACAAAGGCTTCCAGGTTCAGCTAAAAGGGGTCATTTTACTTACGCCCACATTCCAAGCTAAAAAATATATTGAAATAAAAAATAGAATATCACTGATCACTGAAAATAAGTGCCCCACATATAATTTGGCAAGAGTATAGAATGTCAAAACATCAAAAAATAGAATATCAGAAAAAGCTGGTTTGATTTTAATGGGTTTTGTCTGCTTTAATCTGCATTTCTTTGGTCATAAATTAGTTTAGTATGTTTTATTTTAGTACCATTACTGTTTTCTTCCTTTGAAAAAGGAAAACTCTGTGTTCCCTCTGTTTATTATTGTAGTCAGATCTGCTACATCTTCAAAATTTCTTCTAAACCCTTGCATACTATTAAGACCAGACTAACAGGGCTACAGCTGCTTGCAACCTCTATCCCTCTCCACCCTTTTTTTACTACATTTGCCATCCTTCAGTCATATGGAAACTCTGGTACTAAAGAACTATTCAAATTATGTTTAAATATTACTATTAAAATAAAAATTACTATTATAAACTGTATAGCTATTCATGTGTTTCTAATTTGGACAAAGAATATTTTTAGTGTTTTGCCTTAACTCCAGATGCAACAATACACTGATCCGTACTCTCTACCTCTATGTCATCATCTTTACTAAAAACTAAGGCAAAATTGGACTTTAGAAGGGTTAGTTACATGCAAAAAGTTTAGTATGTAGGTCACCTTTTAAAAGGCTATGGCTGCAATTTGTACTATTTTGCCTGTACTTAAATAGTATACTCGGATAAGTTGTATTGACGAGGAAATATCTGATGGTAGGAATATAGAAATGGATTCTGTATAACCTGTTCTATTTAAATCACAAATTATCATCCTCTTTTTTTTTTTTTCCTTAAATGAACTGGCATAAGGTATTAGCTCCATGTTTGTGACTATTCATAATTCAATGGAGACAGAATAGCACATATCAAAATCTTAAACACTCATATAATACTGATGTTTGCACAAGTATAAAAAAAAATGGACCTGTACAGCCAGTTAAGCTCAAGCCAAGACAGCATCAAAATACAATGGTATTTCTTCTATTCTCTCAGATGTATAGCTCCCACATAGCCATAATGCTATACAATATACATTTCTACTGATTGTTCTATTGAAGTGTTATGCCAAACTTGATCAAAACACTTGAGGTTAATAATTGCAATTTTATTTAATATAACCCTTTCTCACTTGCTGTATGTCGTGGTTTAGGCCCAGCCGGCAGCAAGGTACCATGCGGCTGCTCGCTCACCCCTCCCCCAGCATGATGGGGAGACGAAGTATAACAAAAGGCTTGGGTTGAGATAAGGACAGGGAGAGATCACTCATTACCTTCACCAGCAAAACAGACTGAACTTAGAGAGGGAATTCATCTAATTTATTACTAAGCAAAACAGAGTAGAGAAATGAGAAAGAAAATCAAATCTTAAAACACCTCCCCCCACCCCTCCCATCTTCCTGGGCTCAACTTCACTCCCGACTTCAACCTCCTTCCCCCCCAGCGGCACAGGGCGACGGGGAATGCGGGTTGTGGTCAGTTCATCACACAGTGTTTCTGCCACTTCTTTGTCCTCAGGGGAAGGACTCCTCTCATCGTTCCCCTGCTCCAGCATGGAGTCCCTCTCATGGGAGACAGTCCTTCACCAACTTCTCCAATGTCTCTCCCACAGGCTACAGTCCTTCACGAACTGCTCCAGCGTGGGTCTCTCCCACAGGGTGCAGACCTTCAGGAGCAAACTGCTCCAGCGTGGGGTCCCCCACGGGGTCACAAGTCCTGTGAGCAAACCTGCTCTGGTGTGGGCTCCTCTCTCCATGCGTCCACAGGTCCTGCCAGGAGCTTGCTCCAGCGTGGGCTTCCCACAGGGCCACAGCCTCCTTCAGGTGCCTCCACCTGCTCTGGCTTGGGGTCCTCCATGGGCTGCAGGTGGAATCTCTACACCGCCTCATCCTCCCTCCATGGGCTGCAGGGGGACAGCCTGCTTCACCATGGTCTTCACCACGGGCTGCAGGGGGATCTCTGCTCCGGCGCCTGGAGCACCTCCTCCCCCTCCTTCTTCACTGCTCTTGCTGTCTGCAGAGTTTCTTACACCTTCTCACTCCCCTCTCCGGCTGCAAAGCTTCCCTCAACTGGTTTTTTTTTTTTTTCCTTCTTAAATATGTTATCACAGAGGCGCTGATTGGCTTGGCCTTGGCCAGGGGTGGGTCCGTCTTGGAGCTGGCTGGCATTGGCTCTGTCAGACACAGGGGAAGCTTCTAGCAGCTTCTCACAGAAGCCACCCCTGTAGCCCCCCCGCTGCCAAAACCTTGCCACCCAAACCCAACACACTGTACTACAAATGTTCTGTGTATTGCGTTTAACTCTGCCTTCTAGTGATGCATGAACTCATCCAACTAGTAAGCAGTAACATTTACTATGCTGCAAACTGAACCTATTTTGAAACACATAAACCAGGTTTATGTCCCTTATTTTAACTGAAATATAAATATGCTACAGTAATAAAACATCTCTTTATAATGCCTTGAGTACTTTTTTAATGCAGCACTTACTGTGTAACAGACATTAAATCTTTGGAGAGCTCGTGGATATTGCCATTGTGCTCTTTTAGCCTCTCTAGAAATATTCAAAACTCAGACTTGAGTTCTTCTTTCTTTTGTTTCTAAATGACCCTTACTTGAAAATACACTGCTTGATCACTAGCTGTGATCTACTGTGCATTCCTGGATGAACTGTGCAGGACCTAGTGCACCCAGAATGAATATTGATTTTTTGGTTACAGCATTGGCCTGGAACATAAGGGTTCTCTGTCTGCACTGATGTCCTTGCTTTAATCACTTCATGAGTCTTACTATGACACAGAGCTGAGATGAATTTTCCTAAGGCATTTTTTATTCCGAGATGAAAAATAGCATGTAAGAACTTAACATTATTATTAATAGTACTAAAACTGAACATACTGACAGAACATCATTATTTTCTGGATAGACAGTTACAAGTATTTCTCAGTTATTCTTCCTTCCTAAAAAAAAAAAAATACATTGTGAAGTTTTTAATTGTGGTGGGTTGATCCAGGCTGGAGGCCAGGTGCCCACCAAAGCTGCTCTATCACTGCCCTGCTCAGCTGGACAGGGGAGAGAAAATACAACAGAAGGCTTGTGGTTCGACATAAGGACAGGGAGATCACTCAGCATTTGCCATCACAGGTAAAACAGACTTGACTTGGGGAAAAATTAGTTTAATTTATTACATTAATGAATCAGAGTAGGGTAATGAGAAAATAAAAACAAATCTTAAAACACCTTCCACACCACTGTTCCCTTCGCTTGCTCCTCTCACATATTCTCCGGCTGCAGGTGTTCAGGTTTTTTTTCCCCCCCTTCTTAACTCTGTTATCCCAGAGGTGCTACCACCGTCGCTGATGGGCTCAGCCTTGGCCAGCGGCGGGTCCATCTTAGAGCCAGCTGGCATTGGCTCCGTCGGACATGGCAGAAGCTTCTAGCAGCTTCTCACAGAAGCCACCTCCGTAGTCCCCCCACTACCAAAACCTTGCCATGCAAACCCAATACAAATATATTTTTAAAAACATTTAATTAGGTTACCAAAACCAGGTATATGTCTGCAAACCTAACTTAAAGCTGGGTTAGTTTTGGCAGTATAGAGAAAGAACAGATTAGATTCTTTCATCTCTCTCAAGACATTCTTCTCAAATGGAACAAGACTCCAGCATTTGTGTTGGAAGTAGATCTTGTCAATACTATTCTGTGAATACATTATTCCATAAATGTTGCAATTTTTCACTTATACTTAAATTAATACTTATACTTAATACTTAAATTAATATCTTTGCAGTATTCGTACTCATATAAATTATTCAGACAACAACAATAATATTTCTCAAATAATTATTCCTTTCTTGTGTTTAACCAGTCTTAGCTGGTAAAGTACACAGAATGTTTTGGTCTATATAGAATAAGCACAAGTTATGATTACAATTAATCAAATGTGTGCATTTCTATTTCTCTTATTTCTTATGAGCCTATGACCCTGCTCTTACTATAATGAAGCCTCCTCCAAAGCTCCTTGCAGTTAGTGGGAATATTTCCATTGATTTTCATGGTCTTTTGATCAGATCCTGGTAATGCTGATGGTACAAGCATAGCCCTATTTTTCTGACAAAAATGAAAATAAACAAAGGAATTCATGTTCAGGTTCAGAAAAGCATCCCTACTCATGAAAAATACTAAACATGGACTTAGTTTTAAACAGGCATTTAAGGCATTTCCTAGGAAGAAAAGAAATGGGATTTAAGCTTATTCTAACCTGATGAATATGTACTGTATTACAGGTACCACTGTCAAAAATAATCTTCACAATTAAATGCAAATTGCTGCTTGACCAGTCAGAACACCAATAATTACGAAGACTAACTACACTTGTGTTATAGAACAAAATTGACTAACCTGGGTCACTTAATAACAATGATCTGCGTTGTGTCGTTCTTTTTTCTGAATTAGGCTTGACAAAACAAGTCACTTCTTCAGGCTTCTGTTCTCTAACTAATTCAACATCAATACAGAAGAATAGCACACTTGAAAATAAGTTTTAATACCATATTTTTCAAATCACATCTAAAAATGCAGGTATTTGATGAGAAGTAAACTTCCAGGCTCAGATACCTATTACACTGTGGAAAACATCTAATGACTCTCTTCCCCCATGCCAACTCAGAATCAAATTCAACTCTTCCAACTTCAGTCTGCATCAGCATCCAAATCTCACACAAATTCACTTAAAACAGTGAAGTTGTGCAGAGATTCCTGCCTAGGATTTCCTCACACAAACACATTTCAGCCTTCATATTTTGGTAACTGTTCTTAGCTTCTCACAGAATTGAAAGAATTTGTTATCTGCTGTGGGGTGCCAGACTTATCCAGGCTTGTTGGTGCCGAATACAGGGCCGTTATGACCCAGCAGAAGGGGCCCTGGGGGAGTCCAGCTTGGGCGAGAACAGGGATTGAGCAACTTGCTTATCTTGCGCTGATAAGCACTGGACCTGAACAGGGGCAGGAGATGAGCAATTTGTTCATCTTAACAAGATGCAGCGCCTGACGGGTCTGCTCCTTAATCAACTAAGTGACGCCTGGGGTGAGGGGGAGCCTTCACAGCTTGACGTTACTTTGGTAAAACTAAACAGACCACCGCTCCTCTGTACTGAATGCCTTTGTTCTCTGCCACTTCCCCCCCCCCAGCCCCGATCAACTGCACAACAAGCCCTGTTAAGGGCCAATCGACACACAATACCTGACTTAGTCCCACCTCGCCAAAAGTATAAATCTGGCATTTAGAATCCTCTTTTCTGAGGACGAGAACTCCAACTATCCGGACGGGTCGACGGGCCTGGACCTCTCTCCTCCCCAAGCAGGGACGCCTCTTTGGTAAGACTTGCGCCTCCGATTATGTCGGATGTTACCCCGGGAAAACTATCATTAACAAAAGCGCTGAACTATTAACTTGAGCTCAAAATCGTTGCAGTTAGTGCATTTATCAACGGCAATTCCGAACTTTTATATCTGTCGCTTCAATAAATTACCTATTTTTCTTTTCAACTTTGCGAAACTGTTTCAGTGAAAGTCCTTAGTGGGGCTCTGACAGGCAAACGTTGACTCTGATAAGTGGCTACACACATAACCCTTTAGACATAAACCGTTGACCAAGTCTGGGACTAAGACTGGACCTAGCCGCACCTAGGCTCCTCTCTGAGAAGGAGTTTAGAAAGCAAGGGGGTCCTTTCTGAACCTCGTGACTCAACGGGAGGGCCTCCCTCAGCCACACATCAGACTTGTACCCTTTCACGCGACAGTAAAATTGGCGTCACGGACAGGATTGCCATGGATAAACTGCTGCAAAAATATAAGTGTGCACCATCCCAAGCGGGAATAGAATGGGCCCAAAAATTTTGGAAAGATGAGTATAAAGTGATAGAGAGGATAGAACAGTGTAGAAGTGAGCAAAAGATTAAAAAAGGTAAAGGCAAAGGAATTGTTTGTGCAGTGTTGGGGGCTTGTTTATCCTGTGCACAAAGGGAAATTAAAGAGTCCCCTCCCCCCGAACGAATTGCAGATGTAGAATACGCCTCTCTGAAATCAGAAAATGAAGTATTGAAAACTTCATTAACCTTTGAAAAGGAAAAAGGTGAGAAATTTGGAACACGAGTAGATGCCCTCGTGATTGAAAACCAAAGTTTAGAAACAGAAAATAGGGAACTTAAAATGCTATTAGCCTCGGCGGAAAGGCGAGAAAAACAACTGCAGGAAAAGTTAAATCTTTTACTGAATCAAATGCCATCCTCGGTCTCGGCTAAACAGATCCGCAAATTAATACACTGTGCAGATCCCGAGACATGGGATGGAGACATCTGGTATGATAACGATAATGATGAACTGGTGGAAGATTTTGATCTTACCCCAGAACCTGTGCCTATACGACCACTGATTAAAACTGAAACTACAAATGAGGGGGATGATGATGTTCGTACTACTGTACGCACTATTCCCTGGTCTCCTGCTGAATTAGCAAAGTTGCAGGAAAAGTATTCCAGGAACCCGGAGGAGTCTGAGACGGAATACGTGTGGCGAGTCTCCCTTACGGGGGGGGGACCGAATTTTACTAAGCGAGGAAGAAGCAGGAGGCTATTGGGGCCCTGGAGTGTTTTTAACCACTACACCAGGCAATCATAATTATTCATTAACGACACGGGCTGCCTATTGGGCTGGCGGCATAGACCCGCAAGAAAGAGGAGATCCCCTTGTTATCAAAACATCAGGATTCTCTGACTTGGCTGTGTCTGTACAAAAGGCAGCCTGCATACAAGCAATGTATGAGAGGGATGTGTTAAGGAAATCCCCAATGCTAGCCCCTATTGACCCAGCAAGGTTAACTCCCCTCATCCGTGGCCTCCCGGACAGCCTAAAGACATATGTAGCTAATGTCCAGGATAGGATCAGAGCCACCGGGGAGGCTAATGCTGTACCTTACCGTGCACCCCGAGTTGGGAGACACAGAGATCAGTCAATTCCCACCTGGAGCGAGTTTGTACAAGAGGTAGTGAATTATGGGCGCCGCATGGGTTGGATTGGACCGACCACTGGGAAACCACCAGAACCACCCCCTCGACGAGTTCGTCAGGTCCACACCACTAAGCCTAAATCAGAGTTCAAACTAAAGTTTGATAAGGAACGTAATGATCTGTGGCGCAGAGCCTTGGCGATGGGAGTGCCACGACAATTACTATACGGCACATCCACTGCTGATCTCCGAGCTCTGGTACAATCACTAAGCCAAAGAATTGATTCAGTGGGGGGAAGTCAGACGGCTGGAAATAAATCAATTCCTGTTAGATCCTTGCCCTCAGCCCCACAGCAGGAGCTGATTGATTTAGTAGATACTCAAACAAAAAACTTGCATCCCCGGGGAGGACAGTGAGCCACCCTGCCCGGCAAGTGCTAACTATACAATGGCTCTTTGATAAACACCATGAACCTGTCATTGCTATTCCAGTAGGATCAAGGAGAATTTTTACATATTTCCTCATTGATACGGGTGCTCAAATGTCAGTAATCACCAAGGAGACCGCGGAATGCCTAAATGTGAAACCCGGTCGCCGTAAGGTAAAATTTACAGGGATTGATGGAATCGTAAAGGAATGCCCCACAGCAAAAATTGCCTTGTGGCTCCCAGGTGAGAGCAAATTGACCCGCACTGAAGTACTGGTCGGTGCTGCAGACACCAACATATTGGGATTTGATGTGTTGTATGGCAGAGTGTGGAAACTCCCCGATGGGTCAGTCTGGAGTTTCGCCGGACGAGGTGATGGAGAAATAGCATGGCTTGAAGAGGATGAAACTAAAGCTATAAACTTATTAGAGATGTCTATACCTCTACCCCCATCAAGAATTACTAATGTAAAGCAGTACCCCCTGCCAGCAGCCGCACATTCGGGCATTGACGGGGTGGTAACAGATTTAGAAAAAAGAGGTATTATCACTCGCACACACTCCCCCTATAATTCTCCTGTCTGGCCAGTAAAAAAGCCAAATGGACAGTGGAGGCTTACAATTGATTATAGGCGATTGAATGCCAATACTGCACCTTTAACAGCAGCCGTACCAAACATTGCAGAATTAGTAACCCAAATTCAGGGAGCATCGCACCCCTGGATGGCAACTTTAGATGTCAAAGATATGTTCTTTATGATCCCACTCCAGGAACACGATAAAACCCAATTCGCTTTTACCTGGAAAGGGGTACAGTACACCTTTAATAGGCTGCCTCAGGGATATAAACACTCCCCCACCATTGCTCACAATGCTTTGGCGAAGGTTTTATCAGAAATTCCCAGCCCACAGGGTGTCACGATCTATCAATATATTGATGACATACTGATAGGAGGAGAAAACTCAGAGGAAGTCGGGCATACCATGGAAGGTATACAAGAAAAATTGATGACTTTGGGACTAGACATTCCCCCATCCAAGTGTCAGGGACCTGCCCAGGAGGTTAAGTTCCTGGGAGTTTGGTGGATTAAAGGAGCCGCCTCTGTTCCCCCCGACACCCTGGAAAAAATAGAGCATGGGCAGAATCCATCTAGCATAAAGGAGTTACAGCAAGTTCTGGGAACCTTAGGCTATTGGCGCAAACATATCCCTGGTTTTTCTATTATTGCCCGTCCCTTATACAATCTGCTCAGGAAAGGTAAATCATGGGAATGGACTAAACAGCACGAGACTGCGTTAGAATTGTTAATAAGAGAACTGAGGCTATTTCAACAGCTAGGCCCCTTACACCCGACTGACCCTATCCACGTAGAGTGGGGATTCAGTGAACATGGTTCCCATTGTAACCTATGGCAAAAGGGACCAGAAGGGCCAGAGAGACCGCTAGAGTTTAGCTCCCATTCTTTCAATGACACCGAAATGAGATATTCAGACCTTGAAAAAGGCTTGCTATCCTTAGTGCGAGCAGTGAAAAAAGTGGAACAGATAAGAAAAGAACAGAGTGTGATCATTCGGGGACCTTTCCGTCTTCTGGATATAGTTCGGAAGGGTACGGCACCACCTGCAGGCATTGCCCAGAAGCCTACAGTCCGTAAATGGTACGCCTACCTGGAAAGTATCAATGACATCATGCCTATTACGGAAGGCAGCATTAAAGTATCTAAATTGCAGAAAGATATAGACAGCACATTGTTATTCCAAACTCCATCAAGCAAACCATCTCCAATTCAGGAGGCACCTCCTCTGAAGGAAGGCAGTGACCTTAAAGGGGTATGGTTCACTGATGTGTCATCTTACAGGCAAAACAATGAGTGGAATTATAAGGCTGTGGCGCTGGAAGTGGCCACAGGGGAAAAGTTAAGCGAAACAGGTAAAGGAAGTGCACAAGTAGGGGAGCTTAGGGCAGTCCTACTAGCCGCCCGACATGGTGCCAGCCATATCTACACTGACTCATATGCTGTTTTTAAAGGAGCCACAGAGTGGGTAGGCCACTGGGCAGTCAATGACTGGCAGGTAAACAGAGTCCCAGTCTGGCAGACTGACAGCTGGAAACAATTGCTAGAAATAGGAGAACAAAGGCTGCTGCATATCGGATGGGTGAAAGGACATGATCGATCAGCTTCTATTGCTGCCCAGTTCAATCAACAAGTCGATAGCCTCACACGACTACAGAAAATTGATGTCGTGAGTAATGAGCATGAATGGGAACGCTTGCTTGAATGGTTGCACATAAAACGAGGCCACACTGGGCGAGCCGATTTGTATCGAGAAGGTATAGCCCGAGGATGGCCCATATCAGTAAAGCTGTGTGAGCAAGTAGTAACTGCCTGTTCACAATGTCGTCTGCAACTTAACAAAGATCATCCAAGTAAAGCACCTCCCCTGCATATCCGGGACAAGAAAACACTGTGGCACACCTGGCAGATTGACTACATTGGCCCACTACGACCCTCAGGAGGTAAAAAATACATACTGGTGGGAGTGGAAGTCATTTCAGGAGTTACCATGGCTACAGCTGTCGCAGCTGCCACTGGTGAAAACACAGTCCATAGTCTGAAGGAATGGTTTAGTACACTTCCCCTTCCTGAAGAGATTCAAAGTGATAACGGGTCACATTTTTCAGCTACAGTAGTACAAGACTGGGCAAAGGAAGAAGGCATCCGGTGGGTATTCCATACTCCTTACTACCCCCAAGCCAATGGTATTGTGGAGCGAACAAATGGCTTGGTCAAGCGATTTGCTAAAACTCGTGAATCTGGATGGCATCTACGACTGTCCAGTGCCATCTATCAATTAAACAATAGATGGAGCGGAGACGGTTGCCCAAAGATGAAAGCTTTTTGTGCTTCTGCCACAACTTTAGTGCCAAAGGCAGATGTAAAACCTGGGGAATACCCTACTGGCTTTTATGCAGGCCAGCCTGTGCTGGTTAAAATGCCTCACATTGGGCCAGTGGCAATGGTACTAACAACTCCAAAGAATCTTTATGCTTGGGAAGCGAAAGACAGTTCTGGAAAACTCCATCGAATCAGCACTAGGTGGATAGTACCCAGCTTCTAACCTAATATCTGCCGGTCAAATCAAGACCGAGCACTTCTTTTGTGTTCACAGGTACTCCGAATGACAGGAAATTGCACCTGGGATCACGGACTCCCCTACACCAATCTAGAGTGCCCCCAAGGGCTACTGATTTTTATTTGTTGCATATTTCTATTTCTAATTCTTATACTTATCTGGAAACCAAAGTTTTAATATGGCCATGGTTAACAAAACTGTGATATTGTTTGAGGCCACAGTTGAAATAATTTGTGTGTTTAGTAAAATGTTGGTTTGGAATATATTCCAGGCTTAACTGTGTTTATCATTACTGCTGTTCTGTTTGTACTATTTACTGTTAAGTAGTAACCAAAGTTTTGATTATGAGCCTATTATGTGTAAGTAGTTTTAGGATAAGTTTAATATATATATATGTGTTAGGTATAGTAATTGTGTGTGTGATCCATAGAGACTATGATCGAAGAAGCAAAAGAACCTTAGAGATGTTACAGGACAACACTGCTTTTAAGCTAATGCAAGGATTTTTTAGGATGATGGCGTGGACTCAGGGTACTACTTGCTTAATGATGCCAACAACCCCTGCGGAGGGACTCCCTTTTATGGTGATTCCTCTTGACCTAAGTGGAGCACTGTCTGATCTGTGGAAAAGAAATGACACTCTAATACAAGACTTAACATGGATGAATGTAGAAAATACTACTTCTTTAAACTATACATATCCCTTGGGCCTTAACCTTAGCAATATATGGGATACCAATTGCACTATGCAATATTGGCCACAGAATCCTTGGATAAACCCACACAGAGCAGCTGATAACAACAATGTACCTGCAAATGTCAGTTGCACTGAGGTACCTTGGCTTAATCAGCCTCCTCGGCCGTTCTGGGGTTTGCCTATTACATTCCAATATAATGTCCCAGTAGAAGCTGAATGGTGTATTGAGTTTCCTTCTAAGTATGGATCTGACTGTGGCCCACAATCTAATAATTTATCTTGCATATGGACCACCACTGATCACAAAAAACGTTTTGAACAATGGGTGAGGAGACCCCAATATACCACGCCATTGGGACCAGACAGGTTATGGAATTGTACTAACAAAATAAATTGCTCCAATATTGATGATTATCTATGGGTATGGTTTGCCTCAGACCTCTATCATGCCTTACGAAGTATATGTCTGTGTCATAATTATAGTGCTCCAATCCCTGGGCCGGCACCAGACTGTAAAAAGGAGGTGACGCCTGGAAACATCACTGTCTGGTCAGTGTACAATTCTGGTAAATGTAGAATCCCTACAAGACATTATAGGAATGGACACTCCACGCGTGGCATAGTAGAAAACAGTACGTGTACCACTCTAATGTTACCTGCACCACCTGATACCATATGGGTATGTTCTGATGGACTGATATCGGATTACATTCAACCCTATTGGGATGGGTTGGAATGCACTTTAGGACTTCCAAGTTTATGTCCTACAATAGCTTTTAATTACACTCAATCATTGACGAAAGTAAGAGGGTACAGAACAAAGAGAAACGTATTACCCCCCACGTCATGGCCAAGTTATTATACACCGGGAATGAGGATAAATTTAGCCATGAAAGCATTCTGGGGTCACTGGACAGTAATAGTTAACAATCGACTTTATATAGAAAATCTAACGTGGCAAGTAGAGACTCTTGCTAATTGGACACGAACTGCCATCGAGGCTAGCAACACCCAGCTACAAGCAACCTCACAGATGACCTTACAAAATCGATTGGCCTTGGATATACTACTACTGAAGGAGAACGGCGTTTGTGGGTGGCTAAATAACACCTATCCCGATGAAACTTGTTGTGTTTCAATCCCAAATGTGTCTGTTACCTTGCACGAAGCGATGGATGAGATGAGAAAAATTGCAGACCAGACCCGCGAACTCCGTGAGAAAATGAAACCAGGAGACTGGCAGTGGACTGGGTGGATTTCAAAAGTTTTCAGTTGGTTTGGATTAAAAGTGAGTGGATGGATTCAGAATCTAATCCAGTATGCATTAATGTTTATCATAATGATTGTTATTGTTGGAATTGGATTGTCATGTGTGAAAACTATGATAACTAGAGCTGTAACTACACAAGTCAGGATGCTTCAAGTCTGTGATACTGAATATGTCCCTTTAATACCATCCCCTATTGAAAATTATGAGAATGAAAACACGGGAGAGAGAGATGGATCCCTCAACCTGCCTAAATCCAAATTATATGATGTTCCTCTTGGCGAGTTGTGACTAAAGTCACGGGGTGGATAATGTGGGGTGCCAGACTTATCCAGGCTTGTTGGTGCCGAATACAGGGCCGTTATGACCCAGCAGAAGGGGCCCTGGGGGAGTCCAGCTTGGGCGAGAACAGGGATTGAGCAACTTGCTTATCTTGCGCTGATAAGCACTGGACCTGAACAGGGGCAGGAGATGAGCAATTTGTTCATCTTAACAAGATGCAGCGCCTGACGGGTCTGCTCCTTAATCAACTAAGTGACGCCTGGGGTGAGGGGGAGCCTTCACAGCTTGACGTTACTTTGGTAAAACTAAACAGACCACCGCTCCTCTGTACTGAATGCCTTTGTTCTCTGCCACTTCCCCCCCCCCAGCCCCGATCAACTGCACAACAAGCCTTGTTAAGGGCCAATCGACACACAATACCTGACTTAGTCCCACCTCGCCAAAAGTATAAATCTGGCATTTAGAATCCTCTTTTCTGAGGACGAGAACTCCAACTATCCGGACGGGTCGACGGGCCTGGACCTCTCTCCTCCCCAAGCAGGGACGCCTCTTTGGTAAGACTTGCGCCTCCGATTATGTCGGATGTTACCCCGGGAAAACTATCATTAACAAAAGCGCTGAACTATTAACTTGAGCTCAAAATCGTTGCAGTTAGTGCATTTATCAACGGCAATTCCGAACTTTTATATCTGTCGCTTCAATAAATTACCTATTTTTCTTTTCAACTTTGCGAAACTGTTTCAGTGAAAGTCCTTAGTGGGGCTCTGACAGGCAAACGTTGACTCTGATAAGTGGCTACACACATAACCCTTTAGACATAAACCGTTGACCAAGTCTGGGACTAAGACTGGACCTAGCCGCACCTAGGCTCCTCTCTGAGAAGGAGTTTAGAAAGCAAGGGGGTCCTTTCTGAACCTCGTGACTCAACGGGAGGGCCTCCCTCAGCCACATATCAGACTTGTACCCTTTCACGCGACATCTGCATACAATGCATGATCCCTTGAACATGAAACCAGCTGATTTAGCCTTTAACTGGAGTGCGGGCAGCTTCCCTTCTACACTCAGCCTGAAAGACCTTGTGAGATATTTTCCTGTCCCTAAGAATCCCAAACATTCATGAAATGCAAATCAAACCCATACCCCCAATCCCACATATAATGAGGTAAGAGACACTTTACAATAGCTGATATATTTTCAGCCTGTATCTCAAGATAAGATGATAGCTTCTTCACAGACTTGGAGCAATACAAAAACCAGGACTAAAACACCCTACCAAGCACCACAAGATCCAAGATAAAAATCACAATTTTTGCTGGGGATCATCTACACCCTCTTTTTTCTTTTTTTCTTGAAAGACTTCAATACTTCTACCAATTTTATTATTTTCCCATTGAATAAAACTGTTCTAGATGCTTGTCTTATAAAAAGGCTTTAGTGAATAACTCTAGTTTTAAACATTACAACCAAATGTTCTTTTTCTTCTTTCCTACTGAGATTCCTGACTTTTGTAAGCCTCTGGATTTCATCTCTACTGCAGGAGAATAATAAAAAACTTCTTGCTTATGAATTTTTAAAATGTGAAATGCAAGTGCAAGATGAATAGGATTTTGAACACACACTATTACACTATGAGCGATTACCCAGAAAATGTAGGGAACACACACAAATACTTATGCATTTAAGATGATTGCTAACCTTGTCTCACAAAGTTGTTTTTCCCTGCTGCTTTATTTCTCATTCCCTTGGTCATAAGTTAGTTCGATGCATCCTACTTTTCACTGTAGTTGTTTTCTTCCTTTAGAAAGGAGGGGAAAACCCCTATGTATGTTCTTTCTGTTTATCCACTGGTAACAAAGCTATAGCTCCTCTGCTAATTTTTATAATTTTTTTGCCTTGAATTCACTTAAAGCGCATATTCTATGTAAACTCCATTTTCCCTTTATAAGCTATAAATAACTATTATATCAAATACTGTTAATTGGATATATGGATTTCTGATATTATGACTTATGAAGCAAAAGCAGCCACCTGAAAACTTCACAATGTATGTTTCATGTCTAATTGTCTGAGTTATTTAACTATTACCTCACTTCACTTGCTTCAGGACTGATATGTAAGGATCTACATATTAATTAAAATTATGATTAAGGCAGAGTACCATCATACCTCTGTATGAAACTTTAAGCATTCCGTGTTTCTCAGCTTTTACAAATAATGCTTTATTTACATGTAACATATCTGAAATTTATTTTGAACATGAAAAATACATCCATCACACAGTCAGACAATTGAGTCAGACACACTAAAACAAAGATATGTTCTCCTAATTCTAAAGTCTTTACAGTTTAAAAATCACCTACTAAAAAAACTATGCATATTCTTGCCTGTAAATACAAGAATTAGCTGCATTTTTTTCCTCAAAAGAAAGCAACAGGCCTGCCTGCCAGTTTCTTGGCAATTGCAGTTGGTATTTGAAGAAGCTTTCTCTTTCTTAATAGAAAGCAACAACTACTTCCAAATCTACAAATGAGACTACTGTAAGGGGGTACATACAATCGATGGCTGCAAGTTTTCACATAAGATTGTTTTGTACAGCACTAAAAATAAATAATCAAAAAAGCACACACGACATCCACTTCACCTCTAGACTCTTAACTGAGAAGATGTATGTAACCTGGGATGCAGTGAACTATATACTCGAAATCAGGGCTGACAATCAAGCTCTTTCATGTTTGTCTTACAAAAGCAAGGCTTACATTTCCTTTTGTTTGACAGACACCAACTGGAATGAGCCCTGATTTTAACAGTAGTTCTGGAGAAGAAAACTCCAGGTAGTTGGGTGTTAGTATAGTTGGGTGTTAGTATAGCAATCCTCACTCCAGATCAGCTTTTTTCTATTTATTGAGGAGCAGGTGCTGAGAGAGAAAGAAAAATGTACTGCCTTGTTTGGAACAACAATATAATCTTCAGCAATGCTAGAACTTATGTACCTTCATGAGTAAATTGACTCATGTGGGTAACTTCTAACCTGGCTCCATAATGATTATGCAAGCTTCAAAAACTTCATGGGATTCGTCACATAAATAAGCACTCACTAGAGTAACAAGGGGCTTCATGCTTTGTTTTCTTTCCCTTTAATGTAAGGCTCCTGTAACTTGTAATGCAACAAAATTGCAAAGAGATATCAAGAGGGGAAAAAAAATTAAAATAAGCTAACTTAACAGATCATGCAGGGAGTAAAATTTCTTGTTCAGCATCATCTTGGCAAGACAGCCATTCTGTAGGTTGAGCTAGCGTGAACTGACCAAGGAGTAACTGTAGTGTGCACTATTGTTATACTAGCAGGAAGTATGCTGCACACAATTTTTCCTGCTGGCAAATGTCAATCCTATGCAAAAACATAGTGTTTTCATTTTGGATTTCTTTTTCATGGATGTGTAAGTACTTTGCCAAAAAGTTTGTACTCAGTAGTTTATCGTATTTAACTCACATCCCACATTTCTCATGCAGTTGTTGGAACTTACAGGACTGATATTTACTCACAAAACACTACTGAAAAACAGCAAGTTACTCTGTACACTATATTACATCACTTCTACTTCTGAAGACAAGGTCCAAATAAAAGGGAGGAATGCCCTTGACTGCAGAGAAAAAAATACAGCTGTAGTGACTCTTTCTGTTGCTCGTGATGCTGTATATATTAACGGTAACATCTGTTGACTTTAGCAAAGAGGAATGTGGAACTAAACTTACCATCAAGAATTCATGTTTTTGTCTGATAAATAGGCAGTAACAGCTGTTTTTACAGCTGGGAGATTTCCTCTAACCATGGGACCAGACACAGTCACTTCTTATCTTGGACACTCCAGATTGTCTTGAACAATGCTAGAATGAATGAAGAACAGAATGAAATGTTGAAAATGCACCTTTTCTTATGGTAAATGACAGTATTATTTGCATTCTTCTGAGTCTTCTTCCATGTGCTGCCCAATGTTGTTTGGGGGTTTTTTTTGTTTGTTTGCTTTCAGTTTTTTGTGTGTGCGCTATCATCTGAGAATGTCTTCAAAGCACCTCAATACAGGACATGCTCAGACTGTGCTTAACTGCTTCCTCTGTGTACCTTACCAGGTAAGTTCTCAAGGTTATACCCAAACTTCATCCCACCAGCCCAGAATAGTAGAACCACAAATTACGGTAACTTCTCAGGGCATGATGGGAACAGGCAGTCCCGTGCTCACCCTGCAGCCGGTCTCCACACATTTTCTTGACACATTTCTAAATGCAGCACCATGAACACTTGGAAAGTCTCCTGTTTGCTTTGCCTGCTCCTAACAAGTCACTTCAAAGACTTCAGGCCTCTCTTGTCTGCTCACATACTGACTCATTGAATAGCCACATGCTTGTACCTGTAATGCATTCACGCAGAAGAGGATCAAGAGGGCTCTTAAAGTGTTGCCAACTACAGGGCAAAATTACTTATGTAAGGGATTTTTCTATTTGGAGGAGATAATAAAACAATAATATTTTGGGCTATCAATAAAAATACATTTGTGTGATAAAATAGGAGATTTCAGGCTCCCTTCTTCCCTCCAAACAGTGAGCAGCAACCTCTAGAAAGGACATGGAAGGGTCTTGACCTGAGTCAGTATTGCATCTCATGGACATGATCTAAAATAGCTCTAAAAAAAACCCAGCCTCAGAAAAGAAAGCAGAAGATAAATCCTGTGACTGTAACCAGACTGAGCTTTTATAAACTCAGTATCTCTCTTGAGTGAAGTGACCATTAAGACTATAGCTTTGATTTCTGTCCTGGGGCTTTTTCAGACTGGTTAAGACATTGTTTTAGAAGTCTGAGGTTTATTCATGATGAGATTGATTCAAGAATGGAGTGTATATTTTAACCGGTCAAAAGAATACATGGCAAAAGGTTATATCTGTCAGTATGTGAGCCAATGTCCAGTGACACTCATGGACAGCTTCACCAAGATCGCCTTCCTCATGAGGCCATTCTTCAACAGCCATCAGCCTGTTAAAAATACACAGTCTATCCACTTAATGACACTGTCCAGGAAAGGATGTTTGGCCCTTGTAATATTTCATGCTCTGATAGCTGTCTATTTGAGGGAGGCAGTGTCCATGATGAAAGTGTTTTTCACCCTCATCAGGGAAGAGCAAAGGTGTGATGCTGCACAGTCCCTCCCTTTCACTGGGAGGGAGGTCCACATTTCCCTCTGGGTCCAGTCCATGATGTTGCCTTTCTCTTGCAGCATGAAGTATTGAGGCACATTTAGAAATGCAGAAAGCGCAAAACACTAATTCACCATTAAAAGCTGGAAACTCTGTATCTGCACGTTCATACTTTCTCCCTCATCCATTTCTATTTTCACCACTCCTTTAGCTACAGAAAAACACGTGCTTCTACTACTCATCAAGGCACAGCCAGATACGAAGAAAGAGCGGGACTGACTGTGGAAGCCACATAGACAGGCACGGTGAATCAAGGGAAAGGCACACACACACTTGTGACCAACACAAAGTAGCATAGGGACACGGACATTCCTACCGGGGCAAAAAGGTCCTAGCAAGACCAGCCTTCAGAAATCTCTGGAGACCGGGGGGAAAGGCTGGAGAAAAGTAAGTCTAAAATTAGTGCAAGACTATCGGGAAGGCTCAGGTGGAACAGGAGGAGAATAGAAACATAGGCGGGATGAGCAAACAGGGAGATTGAAGTAAAATTGTCAGAACAGCCAGGAAAAAAAGGTGGTGAGCAGCGGCACCACGTCCAGCTGGAGGCCAGGAAGCCGCACTGAAGCCCAAGGCAAGGGGCAGTGCCAACAGGTGGAGGCAGGTGGTCCTTGCCCCGGGCTGTGCCCTGCTCTGGGCTCCCCGGGCCAAGGCAGCCATGGGCATCCTGGAGAGAACCCCCAGCCCCGTGCCCCCCCAGGGCTCCGCCCACTTTCCATTGGGCTCCCGGTCTTGGTCAGTTGGAGCCAACAGCCCGCACAGACAGCGGCACGGAGCTGTGCTGGCACGCAGCAGCGCTGGGAGGAGGCAGGCTCTGGCCGAGCAGCCACTAGCACCGGCACCGGCAGCCCACTTCCCATCCTCGCCGTCGCTGGCTGCTGCAAGTCCTTGGTGCCCGGCGAGGAGCCTCCTGTCCCGGGCAGGATGGGCCAGGCCAACTGCTGCTGCGGCTCCAGGCAGGCTCCCCCCGCGGCTCGGGGACACGCGGGCACGGCCATGCCCCGCAGCAGCCACCTTGCTCATGCCCGCCGCTCTCTGCTCCGCAGGGAGGCTCTCAGGGAGGCCGAGGCGGTGCTGAGCGCGGACGTGCGGCTGAGCCGGGGCCGCAGGAGGAGCGAGAGGCGCCTTCTCCTCCTCCAAGAGGAGCTGGTGGTGGCCAAGTTGCAGTAAGAGCCGCAGAGCCCCGCTGCTTGTGCCCCATCCCTGGCCCCGGCACCATTGTGGGGACACCTGGGCAGCAGCCCCAGGCCCCGGGACCTTGGTGCTGCACGCACCAATGTGCGCCCCAACGGCGGGTAGGGGACAGGGCTCTGCGTGGGGGGGACCCCAGGGAGCTCCCTGCCCGCCTCTCCTCTCTGCAGAGGTGGCACCAGCCTGCGCCCACAGCTCCGCCTGGCCCTGGACCAGCTGTGGGTGCTGAGTGGCAGGAAGGAGGCGACGGGGGAGGAAGAAGAGGAGGAAGGCAGCCATGAGGACAGGACCTCCATCATCCTCGCCTGGCCCACCGGCTCCTGCGTTGCCACGTTCAGGTGAGTCCAGCCGCCACGTCCCCTGGCAGCCAAAGGCAGGGCAGGAGAGGTTCCCAAGCATGCCCCCGCCATCCTGTGAATGGAGCAGGCAGCACGCCGGCAGGGACGGATGGGGGGCATGTTCACATCCTGCATCCCCTGGTCCCCTTCTGGCCTCCACAAGGGAAGGGCAACAGCAGCTGCTCTGGCAGGACAGAGGGAGCCAGGGCTTGGGCAGTGCCTCTGTCCTGCCCCGCGGGATATCCTCCTGCCCCTGTGTCCTTCCCCACGGGGCCGGGCTCTGCAGGCGCCCGACTCTGCCCACGGCCTGGGGGGGGCAGCGGGGCTTGACGCTCTCTCTCATCTCTTTTGGCACCTCCCGGGCGCTGAAGGAGCTGTGGCTGGGCACACTGCTGGGGTGAGCCGGGGGCGAGGCGGGGGGATGCTCCAGGCACAGCCCGACGGGGGAACACAGCTCCCCAGCTGGGGACAGGTGCCCCTGCAGCTGCGCGCACCTCTTGGGCAGAGCTGCCTGACAAGAGAGAAGAGGCAGCTTGGGGCTCAGGCAACTCTCTCCCCATGCCTTCCCGGTGCACAGGACAGCCGAAGGAGCAGAGAGAGCCCGGGTGACCCGTCTCCCCACCATCAAACCCCTGGAGAAGGAGATGAGCCGCTGCCATGCCGTGAGTGTCTCTCTGGTCGGAGCTCTGTCCCTGAGCGCTGGTTCTGCAGCTGAGGAGTAGCAGAGGCATCGCTGCTCACCTTCTGCCACTCCTTCTCTCTTGCACAGTGGAGGACTTGCAGCGCCAGGAGCCTGGAGAGGCTGCTGGAGGGCCAGGCAGAGGTGAGAATGGCTGCCTTCCCCCAACTCTGGCTGTGTGGGGGTGCCAGGGATGTGCGCCGACTGGGCTGAGCTTGTGCGGGAGGGAGGGAGAGAGGGTCCTACAGTGCCACTTGGGGAGCGGAGAGGTTTGGGGAGCCACCAGGAACGCCGGCACGTCCTGGCTGTTGGCGCTGGGAGGAAACCCGCCACGCGGGGCAGAGAGCCAGGGGGGGCAGAGGGTCCCGGCTCTGCCACTGACGGGCTGCTGGTGCCGGGGGGCAGCTGGCCGGTGGCCCTTTCTGCTGTGGGGCTGCCCTCTAAGCACAGCCTGCTTCTTGCAGGCTGGTCCCAAGCAATGGCCTGCGCCAGCCCCATCTGGCAATGGAGGGGGACTTTGCCGCACACCAGGTGAGTTTTGGAAACAACAGCAACCTCCTGCAACCGCTTCAGCTCTGCTCACTTGTCCCCTGAGTGTCGCCATGCAGGTTGGGCAGCCCAAGGGACGAAGGACGGCAGCGAGAGGAGCAAGGACACCCGCTGGGCAGCGGCCTCTGGACGTGGTTCTGCAGAGACACCCAGGAGCCTCTGCTGCTGCTGCTGCCCACGGCTTGGAGGAGGGCAGGGCCACAGCTGGGACGGGCTGTCCCGGGGGCACACCACCTCTCAGGAGCCTCCCAGCCGCAGCCGCTGAGCCACAGCCGCTGGCTCCCTGCCCGTCCTGCCACACTGATCAGCACTGTGCTGCAGGCATGGCAGGACAGGCTCCGGGAGCGCTGGCCTGGCGGTCTCCACTGAGGGGCTCGTGCCCTCTTTTCCTTTGCAGCAGGAGGGAGCAGCAGTGGCAGCAGCAGGAACAGGAGGAGGACATGGCTGCCCTGGCCCTTTGCTCTGCGGTGCAGCCCGGCCGCTGCCCAGGCGACAAGGCAGGCGGCATGCGGCTGCAGCAGGGCGCTCTTTGGCCAGCCCCTGGCAGCCGTCTGCGGGGAGGAGGGCACGCTGCCCCGGCCCATCCAGGTAAGGCAGCCTGGACAGCGGGTGCCCAGCCCTCCAGGTGCTCCGTAGAGGCTGTGGGTGTCCCTGGGAGCTGCGGGGACGAGGGCCTGGGCACCTCACCCCCAGCAAGTGGCCAGGTCTGGGGCAGCACTCTGGCTGGCACTGTTGGAAGGCGGCTCAACAGGCAAGCAACCGTCCTCCTGCCTCTCCTGCAGGAGCTGATGGCTGTCCTGCGGTGCGAAGGACCAGCGACGGTGGGGATATTCCGCCAAGCTGCCAGCGGGACAGCGCTTCAGGAGCTGCGCGAGGCTCTGGACCGTGGTGCGGACGTCGACCTGGGGAGCCAGCCTGCGCTGCTGCTGGCCGTCCTCTTGAAGGTGAGCGCCTCTGACCTGCTGCTGGAAGAGCTCCTGGCTGGGCTGGAGCGTTCCAAGGCTCACCCGCAGCCCTTGGCGTTGCAGGACTTCCTCCGCAGCATCCCCGCCAGGCTCCTCGTGAGCCACCTCTACGAGGACTGGATGGGTGCCATGGAGAGGCCAAGCCGGCAGGCAAAGGTGGAAGAACTGAAAGCGTAAGTGTGGCCAGCAGCCTGCCTGCTGAGGAGGGACTGGCAGAGGCCTGGCACTTGCCGGACAAGGGACGGTCTCCTTCCAAAGCTGCGTTTTCGGGCAGCTGGCTGGGGCTGGGGCGGGGTTGGGTGTCGGGGCAAAGGGCCTGGACGGGGAGCCTTCCCTTGCGTGGGCTTGGGTGAAATCGGGAGCTGTGCAGCAACGCCGTGCTGCCTTCCCGAAGCGTGGGAGCACTGACCGCTGGCTGAGAGCACCTGGAACGCTGCGCAACACGGCCGCTGGCTCCCACCTGCCTCCTGCAAGCTTCGGGGACGGCTGTGGGCAACGTCTGCTTGATTGCCGTTGCCTTCCTGCTCCCTCAGGGTGGCCGAAAAGTTGCCTGCGGCAAAACTCCTCCTCCTCAAGCGGCTGCTCTCACTGCTCCAGCACATCGGCCACAACGCCTCCACCAGCAGAATGACCTCCCGAAACCTGGCCACCTGCCTGGGGCCAAGCCTGCTGAGCCCACCCAACGAGGACCTGCTGCCGCTGGAGGCTGCGCTGGAGGTGACTGCCAAGGTACGCTGTATTGAGCAGCCGGCTGTAGCCTTCCCGGCCCGTCAGAGAGAGCCTGGCTCTTCAGAGGTCCCTGGCAGACCCCTCTCTCCAAATAAGGCCCGTGGGGTGACCGCCTCGAAGAGCAGCCCCACAGCCACAGCCGCCTTCTGCTGCACAGAGGCAAGGCTCAGGCGTGGGAAAGGCTGCTGGATACATTTCCAGGCACCTGCAAGTGTCGAGACCAAGCCTTTCATGTGTGCAGGTGAACGTGCTGGTGGAGTTTCTCATCGAAAACTGCGCTGACATCTGTGCGCAGGAGATGCCAGGCCTCTCCTGTCCACCAGCTGAGGAGTCGCCAGCACCCCTGGACAGATCCGCAGGTATGAGGAGGGACAGAGGGTTCTCACAGCCTTTGGACACCGGAAACCTCCAGGTGGAGAAGACAACTGGTGCAGGGCTTTGCTCGAGGTGTTTGGGGCTTCCAATAAGTCGCTATGCTGCACATGCTTTTGCTTTCTAGAGCTGCATTTGGAAGAGCAAAGTGGCCCCGCAGGCAGAGCAGAGGAGAACCATCAGGCAAAAGCCTTGCGGGATGCAGCTCCCTCCCTGCTGGAGGTCCTCGAAGAACCTGGGGGAGACACCGCGGTGGAGTGTGAAACGGCAGAGGTACGGCAGCTCCACAAACGCTGTGACAACGTGTCTCGGCTAGGAGGGCAGTTTCTGATGAGGCCAAGGAGCTGTGGTGCCTCTTCCGGGCAGCCCATCTCTTCTGCCTTTGGGGTTCCTCCTCCCCTCCCTCCCCGCCCCGGGAACGACACCTTGTAAGAAAACTGCAAAGCTTGTTTCTCCAATGCATTAGGGACCAGCTTAATGAAACAAAAATGTGCCTGGTGCAAACCAGCACCTTCTCTGTAGAGCTCAGGTGGCAATTTGGCAATCAGTGGCTGACTACTCCAGGATGTCTCTTGCCACCTGTGAACTCCAAGGTTTCTGGTTTAGGCACCTCGAGCTTTGTCTCCGAGCACCCCCGAGAGAACAGCAGAGTCCCTGGTATGCCCGCAACAAGGGACCCGCCTGCCAGAGGAAAGCAGGTAAAATGAGCTCGCTGGGGTCCAAAGAAGAACCGACTCCAGCGGGTGGTGGCTTTACCTCTCTAATCACACTGTGGGCTGGAAAGGCTTGCAGGCTCTCCTCAGGACAAGGAAGACCGAAGCAGCAAAACAAGAAAACGGGCCTGGGCAGAGGAGGCGGAGAGCCAGCCAGAAATAAAAAACACAAAGAGAGAAAACATTCTGGGGGATGGCAAACGGAAAAAGAGCAGGAAGGTCCAGCAGCTGAAGAAGCCCAGGTGTGTAGCAGGCTCCGCCGCCCATCCTTCCCAACCGTCAAGGCCCGCTGGCAAGGGACGGCGAGGGACGGTGCTGCGCGGGCTTGGCGAATAACTCCCTGGCAGCTCCCCGGGGGCTCCCCACCCAGCCCTGCTGCGGGGCGCAGGGGCGCCGTGCATCTCTGCACACGCACAGGTCTCTAAGGGCATCGCCCGTGGGCATCCGGCGCCAGAGCCAGCCCCTACTCAATGCCAGCAATAGCTCTCTCTTCTGGGCTACAAACAATTCCCTGCCAACTGTCTTCCCCAAAGGAAGGGCAGACAGGTCATGCCTGCTCCTGCCTTTGTGGGGTTAGCACTGCCTTCTGACTCTGTCCTGGTAGGTGCCGATTGCCCGTGACCAGATGAACCCCGGGGACTCCTGCTGCCGCCCCACCACCCTTTGATGTCCGCAATAAAAGGATCTTTCCTGTCCTCTGACTGTGTCTGACGTACAATATTCTGGACTGCGGAGGTGCTGTTTGGGGATGAATCCCAGGGGAGGAGTTTGGGGTCACCCCTCGTCCCACAATCCTTGCCAGCGGGCATCAGGGCTGAGTGGAGGTGCTTTGGGAGTCCAACCGCAGCACAGTCACACCGGGTGCTGGAGGCCGGATGGCAGCTCTGCAGGGGTGACGGGTCACTCAGCTCCTGCTCGCATTTTGGCTGACACACAGCTCGTGCGAAGGCCTGAGCTATGCTGGGAGCAGCGCCATTAGCTCAGAGCCAGGGCAAGACGTAGGCAGACATGGCGGCCACGGAGGGCTGAAGGTCCTTACGCAGCCACCGTCGCCGCCTGCAGCTTGCTGTCCTCTGCGGCCGTCACCCTTGCATACTGATTGTCAGGCAGTCTCTTCAGAATCCCTTCACGACTCACGGCAAGGGCAGAAACCAAATTTCCACACTGGGCAGTACAAATACGTCGGCTCACCCAAACAGCTTCAGAAGCGGCTCCGACAGCAGACGGACTGCTGAGGCTTTTTGTGCGTCCCGGTGTGATACAGGGGGTGCCCACAGCCTGACGGAGGAGGAACGACGAGCACTCCAACCCTCCACCAGCTTACTACTTTGCTCACAGGTCGGCACGGTTTAACCCTGGCCGGCGGCTGAGCACCACGCAGCCGCTCGCTCACTCCCCCTGCCCAGGGGGACGGTGGGGAAAATCGGGAGGGCAAAAGCAAGAAAACTCCTGGGTTGAGATACATACGGTTTAGAATTAAATAGAAAATTGTAAATTGAAAAAAGAAAAGGAAAAAAAAAAAAAGACCAACCAGGAGTGCTGGGGGAAGAAGAAGGAAAGGAGGGACGTTCGAAGCGATGGCATTTGTCTTCCCAAGGAACCGTCACGCGTGATGGAGCCCTGCTTTCCTGGGGATGGCTGAACACCTGCCTGCCGGTGGGAAGCGGGGAAGGAATTCCTTGTTTTGCTTTGCTTGAGCGTGTGGCTTTTCAGGAAACTAAAGCTCAAGAAAACCAAGGGATCCAAAGGAAAGCAATTGCTCACCACTGACCGACTCATGCCCAGCCGGTCCCCGAGCAAGGGCAGGCCCTGCCAACCTCCATCCCCGCAGCTGTATTGCTGCTGAGCACGGCGTCCTACGCTGCGGGATATCCCTCTGGTCAGTGGGGGTCAGCTGTCCCGGCTCTGTCCCTTCCCAGCATCTTGTGCACCCCCCGCCTGCTCGCTGGCAGGGCAGGCAAAGCCGCAGAAAAGCCCTTGACGCTGTGGAAGTGCTGCTCAGCAAGAACTAGCGCATCCCTGGGTTAGCAACACTGTTCTCCACGCCAGCGCAAAGCACAGCCCCATACGAGCTACCAGAAAGAAACTGAACTCTTGCCCGGGCAAAAGCAGTACGCAGGGGCAGGAGTTACAAGTTGCGAGTTTGGAAGGAGAGAACTTGTCCGTTCGAAACCTCAGGAACTGAGTGGTGAATGAGCGAGATCATGTGTTGGAGTGCTCTGTACAAGGGGGATTGAGCCCTCATGGGCTGCCGTTGTCTCTTTTCCTTCCTAAGGAGCTGATAAAACCCAGGCGACGTTACAGAGTACGTTGTCCCGACAATGGGAGAGCCCTGGCTGGGATGGGCAGAGCAGAGATGCTCGCTCGTGTGACGCAATGCGGTCCTTACGGGATGCCCACTGAGCAATGCAGAAAGCACAGACACGGAGCTGGAGTTAAAAAGCTGGGGTTGAGGAACAAAGCGGGAGTTCTGGGCAAAGTCCGTCTCTGGACTCTGCCTGTCACCAAGGCTCGTCCTCTTTCTCCCCGTCCCCGGACAAGGGGCAGACTTCCCATTTTGGAAAGAGGTAAGATGCACTTGTCACCCTCATCACAGTGGCCCAGGGAGAGCTGCAGGCAGAGGCAGGGAGGCAGTGCCTGGGAGGCACGGTGGATGCCCCAGGCATGGGGAAAGCCACGCACAGCCCTGACCCAGGCACAGTGCCTTAGGGACCTCCTGGCTAAGCGGCTGGCCACACGCCATTCGTGCTGACTGGAAGCCCAGGCCACCAGTGCTTCCCCACGGAAAAAGAAAGACCAGCGCTGTTGAGCACCGCAAGGCAGGACCGCGCACAGGACAAGGAAACGCCAATGTCCAGTGACACTCATGGACAGCTTCACCAAGATCGCCTTCCTCATGAGGCCATTCTTCAACAGCCATCAGCCTGTTAAAAATACACAGTCTATCCACTTAATGACACTGTCCAGGAAAGGATGTTTGGCCCTTGTAATATTTCATGCTCTGATAGCTGTCTATTTGAGGGAGGCAGTGTCCATGATGAAAGTGTTTTTCACCCTCATCAGGGAAGAGCAAAGGTGTGATGCTGCACAGTCCCTCCCTTTCACTGGGAGGGAGGTCCACATTTCCCTCTGGGTCCAGTCCATGATGTTGCCTTTCTCTTGCAGCATGAAGTATTGAGGCACATTTAGAAATGCAGAAAGCGCAAAACACTAATTCACCATTAAAAGCTGGAAACTCTGTATCTGCACGTTCATACTCTTTCTCCCTCATCCATTTCTATTTTCACCACTCCTTTAGCTACAGAAAAACACGTGCTTCTACTACTCATCAAGGCACAGCCAGATACGAAGAAAGAGCGGGACTGACTGTGGAAGCCACATAGACAGGCACGGTGAATCAAGGGAAAGGCACACACACACTTGTGACCAACACAAAGTAGCATAGGGACACGGACATTCCTACCGGGGCAAAAAGGTCCTAGCAAGACCAGCCTTCAGAAATCTCTGGAGACCGGGGGGAAAGGCTGGAGAAAAGTAAGTCTAAAATTAGTGCAAGACTATCGGGAAGGCTCAGGTGGAACAGGAGGAGAATAGAAACATAGGCGGGATGAGCAAACAGGGAGATTGAAGTAAAATTGTCAGAACAGCCAGGAAAAAAAGGTGGTGAGCAGCGGCACCACGTCCAGCTGGAGGCCAGGAAGCCGCACTGAAGCCCAAGGCAAGGGGCAGTGCCAACAGGTGGAGGCAGGTGGTCCTTGCCCCGGGCTGTGCCCTGCTCTGGGCTCCCCGGGCCAAGGCAGCCATGGGCATCCTGGAGAGAACCCCCAGCCCCGTGCCCCCCCAGGGCTCCGCCCACTTTCCATTGGGCTCCCGGTCTTGGTCAGTTGGAGCCAACAGCCCGCACAGACAGCGGCACGGAGCTGTGCTGGCACGCAGCAGCGCTGGGAGGAGGCAGGCTCTGGCCGAGCAGCCACTAGCACCGGCACCGGCAGCCCACTTCCCATCCTCGCCGTCGCTGGCTGCTGCAAGTCCTTGGTGCCCGGCGAGGAGCCTCCTGTCCCGGGCAGGATGGGCCAGGCCAACTGCTGCTGCGGCTCCAGGCAGGCTCCCCCCGCGGCTCGGGGACACCAAGGCACGGCCATGCCCCGCAGCAGCCGCCTTGCTCATGCCCGCCGCTCTCTGCTCCGCAGGGAGGCTCTCAGGGAGGCCGAGGCGGTGCTGAGCGCGGACGTGCGGCTGAGCCGGGGCCGCAGGAGGAGCGAGAGGCGCCTTCTCCTCCTCCAAGAGGAGCTGGTGGTGGCCAAGTTGCAGTAAGAGCCTGCAGAGCCCCGCTGCTTAGTGCCCCATCCCTGGCCCCGGCACCATTGCGGGGACACCCGGGCAGCAGCCCCAGGCCCCGGGACCTTGGTGCTGCACGCACCAATGTGCGCCCCAACGGCGGGTAGGGGACAGGGCTCTGCGTGGGGGGGACCCCAGGGAGCTCCCTGCCCGCCTCTCCTCTCTGCAGAGGTGGCACCAGCCTGCGCCCACAGCTCCGCCTGGCCCTGGACCAGCTGTGGGTGCTGAGTGGCGGGAAGGAGGCGACGGGGGAGGAAGAAGAGGAGGAAGGCAGCCATGAGGACAGGACCTCCATCATCCTCGCCTGGCCCACCGGCTCCTGCGTTGCCACGTTCAGGTGAGTCCAGCCGCCACGTCCCCTGGCAGCCAAACGCAGGGCAGGAGAGGCTCCCAAGCATGCCCCCGCCATCCTGTGAATGGAGCAGGCAGCACGCCGGCAGGGACGGATGGGGGGCATGTCCACATCCTGCATCCCCTGGTCACCTTCTGGCCCCCACAAGGGAAGGGCAACAGCAGCTGCTCTGGCAGGACAGAGGGAGCCAGGGCTTGGGCAGTGCCTCTGTCCTGCCCCGCGGGACGTCCTCCTGCCCCTGTGTCCTTCCCCACGGGGCCGGGCTCTGCAGGCTCCCGACTCTGCCCACGGCCTGGGGGGGGCAGCGGGGCTTGACGCTCTCTCTCATCTCTTTTGGCACCTCCCGGGCGCTGAAGGAGCTGTGGCTGGGCACACTGCTGGGGTGAGCCGGGGGCGAGGCGGGGGGATGCTCCAGGCACAGCCCGACGGGGGAACACAGCTCCCCAGCTGGGGACAGGTGCCCCTGCAGCTGCGGGCACCTCTCGGGCAGAGCTGCCTGACAAGAGAGAAGAGGCAGCTTGGGGCTCAGGCAACTCTCTCCCCATGCCTTCCCGGTGCACAGGACAGCCGAAGGAGCAGAGAGAGCCCGGGTGACCCGTCTCCCCACCATCAAACCCCTGGAGAAGGAGATGAGCCGCTGCCATGCCGTGAGTGTCTCTCTGGTCGGAGCTCTGTCCCCGAGCGCTGGTTCTGCAGCTGAGGAGTAGCAGAGGCATCGCTGCTCACCTTCTGCCACTCCTTCTCTCTTGCACAGTGGAGGACTTGCAGCGCCAGGAGCCTGGAGAGGCTGCTGGAGGGCCAGGCAGAGGTGAGAATTGCTGCCTTCCCCCAACTCTGGCTGTGTTGGGGGTGCCAGGGATGTGCGCCGACTGGGCTGAGCTTGTGCGGGAGGGAGGGAGAGAGGGTCCTACAGTGCCACTTGGGGAGCGGAGAGGTTTGGGGAGCCACCAGGAACGCCGGCACGTCCTGGCTGTTGGCGCTGGGAGGAAACCTGCCACGCGGGGCAGAGAGCCAGGGGGGGCAGAGGGTCCCGGCTCTGCCACTGACGGGCTGCTGGTGCCGGGGGGCAGCTGGCCGGTGGCCCTTTCTGCTGTGGGGCTGCCCTCTAAGCACAGCCTGCTTCTTGCAGGCTGGTCCCAAGCAATGGCCTGCGCCAGCCCCATCTGGCAATGGAGGGGGACTTTGCCGCACACCAGGTGAGTTTTGGAAACAACAGCAACCTCCTGCAACCGCTTCAGCTCTGCTCACTTGTCCCCTGAGTGTCGCCATGCAGGTTGGGCAGCCCAAGGGACGAAGGATGGCAGCGAGAGGAGCAAGGACACCCGCTGGGCAGCGGCCTCTGGACGTGGTTCTGCAGAGACACCCAGGAGCCTCTGCTGCTGCTGCTGCCCACGGCTTGGAGGAGGGCAGGGCCACAGCTGGGACGGGCTGTCCCGGGGGCACACCACCTCTCAGGAGCCTCCCAGCCGCAGCCGCTGAGCCACAGCCGCTGGCTCCCTGCCCGTCCTGCCACACTGATCAGCACCGTGCTGCAGGCATGGCAGGACAGGCTCCGGGAGCGCTGGCCTGGCGGTCTCCACTGAGGGGCTCGTGCCCTCTTTTCCTTTGCAGCAGGAGGGAGCAGCAGTGGCAGCAGCAGGAACAGGAGGAGGACATGGCTGCCCTGGCCCTTTGCTCTGCGGCGCAGCCCGGCCGCTGCCCAGGCGACAAGGCAGGCGGCATGCGGCTGCAGCAGGGCGCTCTTTGGCCAGACCCTGGCAGCCGTCTGCGGGGAGGAGGGCACGCTGCCCCGGCCCATCCAGGTAAGGCAGCCTGGACAGCGGGTGCCCAGCCCTCCAGGTGCTCCGTAGAGGCTGTGGGTGTCCCTGGGAGCTGCGGGGACGAGGGCCTGGGCACCTCACCCCCAGCAAGTGGCCAGGTCTGGGGCAGCACTCTGGCTGGCACTGTTGGAAGGCGGCTCAACAGGCAAGCAACCGTCCTCCTGCCTCTCCTGCAGGAGCTGATGGCTGTCCTGCGGTGCGAAGGACCAGCGACGGTGGGGATATTCCGCCAAGCTGCCAGCGGGACAGCGCTTCAGGAGCTGCGCGAGGCTCTGGACCGCGGTGCGGACGTCGACCTGGGGAGCCAGCCTGCGCTGCTGCTGGCCGTCCTCTTGAAGGTGAGCGCCTCTGACCTGCTGCTGGAAGAGCTCCTGGCTGGGCTGGAGCGTTCCAAGGCTCACCCGCAGCCCTTGGCGTTGCAGGACTTCCTCCGCAGCATCCCCGCCAGGCTCCTCGTGAGCCACCTCTACGAGGACTGGATGGGTGCCATGGAGAGGCCAAGCCGGCAGGCAAAGGTGGAAGAACTGAAAGCGTAAGTGTGGCCAGCAGCCTGCCTGCTGAGGAGGGACTGGCAGAGGCCTGGCACTTGCCGGACAAGGGACGGTCTCCTTCCAAAGCTGCGTTTTCGGGCAGCTGGCTGGGGCTGGGGCGGGGTTGGGTGTCGGGGCAAAGGGCCTGGACGGGGAGCCTTCCCTTGCGTGGGCTTGGGTGAAATCGGGAGCTGTGCAGCAACGCCGTGCTGCCTTCCCGAAGCGTGGGAGCACTGACCGCTGGCTGAGAGCACCTGGAACGCTGCGCAACATGGCCGCTGGCTCCCACCTGCCTCCTGCAAGCTTCGGGGACGGCTGTGGGCAACGTCTGCTTGATTGCCGTTGCCTTCCTGCTCCCTCAGGGTGGCCGAAAAGTTGCCTGCGGCAAAACTCCTCCTCCTCAAGCGGCTGCTCTCACTGCTCCAGCACATCGGCCACAACGCCTCCACCAGCAGAATGACCTCCCGAAACCTGGCCACCTGCCTGGGGCCAAGCCTGCTGAGCCCACCCAACGAGGACCTGCTGCCGCTGGAGGCTGCGCTGGAGGTGACTGCCAAGGTACGCTGTATTGAGCAGCCGGCTGTAGCCTTCCCGGCCCGTCAGAGAGAGCCTGGCTCTTCAGAGGTCCCTGGCAGACCCCTCTCTCCAAATAAGGCCCGTGGGGTGACCGCCTCGAAGAGCAGCCCCACAGCCACAGCCGCCTTCTGCTGCACAGAGGCAAGGCTCAGGCGTGGGAAAGGCTGCTGGATACATTTCCAGGCACCTGCAAGTGTCGAGACCAAGCCTTTCATGTGTGCAGGTGAACGTGCTGGTGGAGTTTCTCATCGAAAACTGCGCTGACATCTGTGCGCAGGAGATGCCAGGCCTCTCCTGTCCACCAGCTGAGGAGTCGCCAGCACCCCTGGACAGATCCGCAGGTATGAGGAGGGACAGAGGGTTCTCACAGCCTTTGGACACCGGAAACCTCCAGGTGGAGAAGACAACTGGTGCAGGGCTTTGCTCGAGGTGTTTGGGGCTTCCAATAAGTCGCTATGCTGCACATGCTTTTGCTTTCTAGAGCTGCATTTGGAAGAGCAAAGTGGCCCCGCAGGCAGAGCAGAGGAGAACCATCAGGCAAAAGCCTTGCGGGATGCAGCTCCCTCCCTGCTGGAGGTCCTCGAAGAACCTGGGGGAGACACCGCGGTGGAGTGTGAAACGGCAGAGGTACGGCAGCTCCACAAACGCTGTGACAACGTGTCTCGGCTAGGAGGGCAGTTTCTGATGAGGCCAAGGAGCTGTGGTGCCTCTTCCGGGCAGCCCATCTCTTCTGCCTTTGGGGTTCCTCCTCCCCTCCCTCCCCGCCCCGGGAACGACACCTTGTAAGAAAACTGCAAAGCTTGTTTCTCCAATGCATTAGGGACCAGCTTAATGAAACAAAAATGTGCCTGGTGCAAACCAGCACCTTCTCTGTAGAGCTCAGGTGGCAATTTGGCAATCAGTGGCTGACTACTCCAGGATGTCTCTTGCCACCTGTGAACTCCAAGGTTTCTGGTTTAGGCACCTCGAGCTTTGTCTCCGAGCACCCCCGAGAGAACAGCAGAGTCCCTGGTATGCCCGCAACAAGGGACCCGCCTGCCAGAGGAAAGCAGGTAAAATGAGCTCGCTGGGGTCCAAAGAAGAACCGACTCCAGCGGGTGGTGGCTTTACCTCTCTAATCACACTGTGGGCTGGAAAGGCTTGCAGGCTCTCCTCAGGACAAGGAAGACCGAAGCAGCAAAACAAGAAAACGGGCCTGGGCAGAGGAGGCGGAGAGCCAGCCAGAAATAAAAAACACAAAGAGAGAAAACATTCTGGGGGATGGCAAACGGAAAAAGAGCAGGAAGGTCCAGCAGCTGAAGAAGCCCAGGTGTGTAGCAGGCTCCGCCGCCCATCCTTCCCAACCGTCAAGGCCCGCTGGCAAGGGACGGCGAGGGACGGTGCTGCGCGGGCTTGGCGAATAACTCCCTGGCAGCTCCCCGGGGGCTCCCCACCCAGCCCTGCTGCGGGGCGCAGGGGCGCCGTGCATCTCTGCACACGCACAGGTCTCTAAGGGCATCGCCCGTGGGCATCCGGCGCCAGAGCCAGCCCCTACTCAATGCCAGCAATAGCTCTCTCTTCTGGGCTACAAACAATTCCCTGCCAACTGTCTTCCCCAAAGGAAGGGCAGACAGGTCATGCCTGCTCCTGCCTTTGTGGGGTTAGCACTGCCTTCTGACTCTGTCCTGGTAGGTGCCGATTGCCCGTGACCAGATGAACCCCGGGGACTCCTGCTGCCGCCCCACCACCCTTTGATGTCCGCAATAAAAGGATCTTTCCTGTCCTCTGACTGTGTCTGACGTACAATATTCTGGACTGCGGAGGTGCTGTTTGGGGATGAATCCCAGGGGAGGAGTTTGGGGTCACCCCTCGTCCCACAATCCTTGCCAGCGGGCATCAGGGCTGAGTGGAGGTGCTTTGGGAGTCCAACCGCAGCACAGTCACACCGGGTGCTGGAGGCCGGATGGCAGCTCTGCAGGGGTGACGGGTCACTCAGCTCCTGCTCGCATTTTGGCTGACACACAGCTCGTGCGAAGGCCTGAGCTATGCTGGGAGCAGCGCCATTAGCTCAGAGCCAGGGCAAGACGTAGGCAGACATGGCGGCCACGGAGGGCTGAAGGTCCTTACGCAGCCACCGTCGCCGCCTGCAGCTTGCTGTCCTCTGCGGCCGTCACCCTTGCATACTGATTGTCAGGCAGTCTCTTCAGAATCCCTTCACGACTCACGGCAAGGGCAGAAACCAAATTTCCACACTGGGCAGTACAAATACGTCGGCTCACCCAAACAGCTTCAGAAGCGGCTCCGACAGCAGACGGACTGCTGAGGCTTTTTGTGCGTCCCGGTGTGATACAGGGGGTGCCCACAGCCTGACGGAGGAGGAACGACGAGCACTCCAACCCTCCACCAGCTTACTACTTTGCTCACAGGTCGGCACGGTTTAACCCTGGCCGGCGGCTGAGCACCACGCAGCCGCTCGCTCACTCCCCCTGCCCAGGGGGACGGTGGGGAAAATCGGGAGGGCAAAAGCAAGAAAACTCCTGGGTTGAGATACATACGGTTTAGAATTAAATAGAAAATTGTAAATTGAAAAAAGAAAAGGAAAAAAAAAAAAAGACCAACCAGGAGTGCTGGGGGAAGAAGAAGGAAAGGAGGGACGTTCGAAGCGATGGCATTTGTCTTCCCAAGGAACCGTCACGCGTGATGGAGCCCTGCTTTCCTGGGGATGGCTGAACACCTGCCTGCCGGTGGGAAGCGGGGAAGGAATTCCTTGTTTTGCTTTGCTTGAGCGTGTGGCTTTTCAGGAAACTAAAGCTCAAGAAAACCAAGGGATCCAAAGGAAAGCAATTGCTCACCACTGACCGACTCATGCCCAGCCGGTCCCCGAGCAAGGGCAGGCCCTGCCAACCTCCATCCCCGCAGCTGTATTGCTGCTGAGCACGGCGTCCTACGCTGCGGGATATCCCTCTGGTCAGTGGGGGTCAGCTGTCCCGGCTCTGTCCCTTCCCAGCATCTTGTGCACCCCCCGCCTGCTCGCTGGCAGGGCAGGCAAAGCCGCAGAAAAGCCCTTGACGCTGTGGAAGTGCTGCTCAGCAAGAACTAGCGCATCCCTGGGTTAGCAACACTGTTCTCCACGCCAGCGCAAAGCACAGCCCCATACGAGCTACCAGAAAGAAACTGAACTCTTGCCCGGGCAAAAGCAGTACGCAGGGGCAGGAGTTACAAGTTGCGAGTTTGGAAGGAGAGAACTTGTCCGTTCGAAACCTCAGGAACTGAGTGGTGAATGAGCGAGATCATGTGTTGGAGTGCTCTGTACAAGGGGGATTGAGCCCTCATGGGCTGCCGTTGTCTCTTTTCCTTCCTAAGGAGCTGATAAAACCCAGGCGACGTTACAGAGTACGTTGTCCCGACAATGGGAGAGCCCTGGCTGGGATGGGCAGAGCAGAGATGCTCGCTCGTGTGACGCAATGCGGTCCTTACGGGATGCCCACTGAGCAATGCAGAAAGCACAGACACGGAGCTGGAGTTAAAAAGCTGGGGTTGAGGAACAAAGCGGGAGTTCTGGGCAAAGTCCGTCTCTGGACTCTGCCTGTCACCAAGGCTCGTCCTCTTTCTCCCCGTCCCCGGACAAGGGGCAGACTTCCCATTTTGGAAAGAGGTAAGATGCACTTGTCACCCTCATCACAGTGGCCCAGGGAGAGCTGCAGGCAGAGGCAGGGAGGCAGTGCCTGGGAGGCACGGTGGATGCCCCAGGCATGGGGAAAGCCACGCACAGCCCTGACCCAGGCACAGTGCCTTAGGGACCTCCTGGCTAAGCGGCTGGCCACACGCCATTCGTGCTGACTGGAAGCCCAGGCCACCAGTGCTTCCCCACGGAAAAAGAAAGACCAGCGCTGTTGAGCACCGCAAGGCAGGACCGCGCACAGGACAAGGAAACGCCAATGTCCAGTGACACTCATGGACAGCTTCACCAAGATCGCCTTCCTCATGAGGCCATTCTTCAACAGCCATCAGCCTGTTAAAAATACACAGTCTATCCACTTAATGACACTGTCCAGGAAAGGATGTTTGGCCCTTGTAATATTTCATGCTCTGATAGCTGTCTATTTGAGGGAGGCAGTGTCCATGATGAAAGTGTTTTTCACCCTCATCAGGGAAGAGCAAAGGTGTGATGCTGCACAGTCCCTCCCTTTCACTGGGAGGGAGGTCCACATTTCCCTCTGGGTCCAGTCCATGATGTTGCCTTTCTCTTGCAGCATGAAGTATTGAGGCACATTTAGAAATGCAGAAAGCGCAAAACACTAATTCACCATTAAAAGCTGGAAACTCTGTATCTGCACGTTCATACTCTTTCTCCCTCATCCATTTCTATTTTCACCACTCCTTTAGCTACAGAAAAACACGTGCTTCTACTACTCATCAAGGCACAGCCAGATACGAAGAAAGAGCGGGACTGACTGTGGAAGCCACATAGACAGGCACGGTGAATCAAGGGAAAGGCACACACACACTTGTGACCAACACAAAGTAGCATAGGGACACGGACATTCCTACCGGGGCAAAAAGGTCCTAGCAAGACCAGCCTTCAGAAATCTCTGGAGACCGGGGGGAAAGGCTGGAGAAAAGTAAGTCTAAAATTAGTGCAAGACTATCGGGAAGGCTCAGGTGGAACAGGAGGAGAATAGAAACATAGGCGGGATGAGCAAACAGGGAGATTGAAGTAAAATTGTCAGAACAGCCAGGAAAAAAAGGTGGTGAGCAGCGGCACCACGTCCAGCTGGAGGCCAGGAAGCCGCACTGAAGCCCAAGGCAAGGGGCAGTGCCAACAGGTGGAGGCAGGTGGTCCTTGCCCCGGGCTGTGCCCTGCTCTGGGCTCCCCGGGCCAAGGCAGCCATGGGCATCCTGGAGAGAACCCCCAGCCCCGTGCCCCCCCAGGGCTCCGCCCACTTTCCATTGGGCTCCCGGTCTTGGTCAGTTGGAGCCAACAGCCCGCACAGACAGCGGCACGGAGCTGTGCTGGCACGCAGCAGCGCTGGGAGGAGGCAGGCTCTGGCCGAGCAGCCACTAGCACCGGCACCGGCAGCCCACTTCCCATCCTCGCCGTCGCTGGCTGCTGCAAGTCCTTGGTGCCCGGCGAGGAGCCTCCTGTCCCGGGCAGGATGGGCCAGGCCAACTGCTGCTGCGGCTCCAGGCAGGCTCCCCCCGCGGCTCGGGGACACACGGGCACGGCCATGCCCCGCAGCAGCCACCTTGCTCATGCCCGCCGCTCTCTGCTCCGCAGGGAGGCTCTCAGGGAGGCCGAGGCGGTGCTGAGCGCGGACGTGCGGCTGAGCCGGGGCCGCAGGAGGAGCGAGAGGCGCCTTCTCCTCCTCCAAGAGGAGCTGGTGGTGGCCAAGTTGCAGTAAGAGCTGCAGAGCCCCGCTGCTTATGCCCCATCCCTGGCCCCGGCACCATTGCGGGGACACCCGGGCAGCAGCCCCAGGCCCCGGGACCTTGGGGCTGCACGCACCAATGTGCGCCCCAACGGCGGGTAGGGGACAGGGCTCTGCGTGGGGGGGGACCCCAGGGAGCTCCCTGCCCGCCTCTCCTCTCTGCAGAGGTGGCACCAGCCTGCGCCCACAGCTCCGCCTGGCCCTGGACCAGCTGTGGGTGCTGAGTGGCAGGAAGGAGGCGACGGGGGAGGAAGAAGAGGAGGAAGGCAGCCATGAGGACAGGACCTCCATCATCCTCGCCTGGCCCACCGGCTCCTGCGTTGCCACGTTCAGGTGAGTCCAGCCGCCATGTCCCCTGGCAGCCAAACGCAGGGCAGGAGAGGCTCCCAAGCATGCCCCCGCCATCCTGTGAATGGAGCAGGCAGCACGCCAGCAGGGACGGATGGGGGGCATGTCCACATCCTGCATCCCCTGGTCACCTTCTGGCCCCCACAAGGGAAGGGCAACAGCAGCTGCTCTGGCAGGACAGAGGGAGCCAGGGCTTGGGCAGTGCCTCTGTCCTGCCCCGCGGGATATCCTCCTGCCCCTGTGTCCTTCCCCACGGGGCCGGGCTCTGCAGGCGCCCGACTCTGCCCACGGCCTGGGGGGGGCAGCGGGGCTTGACGCTCTCTCTCATCTCTTTTGGCACCTCCCGGGCGCTGAAGGAGCTGTGGCTGGGCACACTGCTGGGGTGAGCCGGGGGCGAGGCGGGGGGATGCTCCAGGCACAGCCCGACGGGGGAACACAGCTCCCCAGCTGGGGACAGGTGCCCCTGCAGCTGCGGGCACCTCTCGGGCAGAGCTGCCTGACAAGAGAGAAGAGGCAGCTTGGGGCTCAGGCAACTCTCTCCCCATGCCTTCCCGGTGCACAGGACAGCCGAAGGAGCAGAGAGAGCCCGGGTGACCCGTCTCCCCACCATCAAACCCCTGGAGAAGGAGATGAGCCGCTGCCATGCCGTGAGTGTCTCTCTGGTCGGAGCTCTGTCCCCGAGCGCTGGTTCTGCAGCTGAGGAGTAGCAGAGGCATCGCTGCTCACCTTCTGCCACTCCTTCTCTCTTGCACAGTGGAGGACTTGCAGCGCCAGGAGCCTGGAGAGGCTGCTGGAGGGCCAGGCAGAGGTGAGAATGGCTGCCTTCCCCCAACTCTGGCTGTGCGGGGGTGCCAGGGATGTGCGCCGACTGGGCTGAGCTTGTGCGGGAGGGAGGGAGAGAGGGTCCTACAGTGCCACTTGGGGAGCGGAGAGGTTTGGGGAGCCACCAGGAACGCCGGCACGTCCTGGCTGTTGGCGCTGGGAGGAAACCTGCCACGCGGGGCAGAGAGCCCGGGGGGGCAGAGGGTCCCGGCTCTGCCACTGACGGGCTGCTGGTGCCGGGGGGCAGCTGGCCGGTGGCCCTTTCTGCTGTGGGGCTGCCCTCTAAGCACAGCCTGCTTCTTGCAGGCTGGTCCCAAGCAATGGCCTGCGCCAGCCCCATCTGGCAATGGAGGGGGACTTTGCCGCACACCAGGTGAGTTTTGGAAACAACGGCAACCTCCTGCAACCGCTTCAGCTCTGCTCACTTGTCCCCTGAGTGTCGCCATGCAGGTTGGGCAGCCCAAGGGATGAAGGACGGCAGCGAGAGGAGCAAGGACACCCGCTGGGCAGCAGCCTCTGGACGTGGTTCTGCAGAGACACCCAGGAGCCTCTGCTGCTGCTGCTGCCCACGGCTTGGAGGAGGGCAGGGCCACAGCTGGGACGGGCTGTCCCGGGGGCACACCACCTCTCAGGAGCCTCCCAGCCGCAGCCGCTGAGCCACAGCCGCTGGCTCCCTGCCCGTCCTGCCACACTGATCAGCACCGTGCTGCAGGCATGGCAGGACAGGCTCCGGGAGCGCTGGCCTGGCGGTCTCCACTGAGGGGCTCGTGCCCTCTTTTCCTTTGCAGCAGGAGGGAGCAGCAGTGGCAGCAGCAGGAACAGGAGGAGGACATGGCTGCCCTGGCCCTTTGCTCTGCGGCGCAGCCCGGCCGCTGCCCAGGCAACAAGGCAGGCGGCATGCGGCTGCAGCAGGGCGCTCTTTGGCCAGACCCTGGCAGCCGTCTGCGGGGAGGACGGCACGCTGCCCCGGCCCATCCAGGTAAGGCAGCCTGGACAGCGGGTGCCCAGCCCTCCAGGTGCTCCGTAGAGGCTGTGGGTGTCCCTGGGAGCTGCGGGGACGAGGGCCTGGGCACCTCACCCCCAGCAAGTGGCCAGGTCTGGGGCAGCACTCTGGCTGGCACTGTTGGAAGGCGGCTCAACAGGCAAGCAACCGTCCTCCTGCCTCTCCTGCAGGAGCTGATGGCTGTCCTGCGGTGCGAAGGACCAGCGACGGTGGGGATATTCCGCCAAGCTGCCAGCGGGACAGCGCTTCAGGAGCTGCGCGAGGCTCTGGACCGTGGTGCGGACGTCGACCTGGGGAGCCAGCCTGCGCTGCTGCTGGCCGTCCTCTTGAAGGTGAGCGCCTCTGACCTGCTGCTGGAAGAGCTCCTGGCCTGGGCTGGAGCGTTCCAAGGCTCACCCGCAGCCCTTGGCGTTGCAGGACTTCCTCCGCAGCATCCCCGCCAGGCTCCTCGTGAGCCACCTCTACGAGGACTGGATGGGTGCCGTGGAGAGGCCAAGCCGGCAGGCAAAGGTGGAAGAACTGAAAGCGTAAGTGTGGCCAGCAGCCTGCCTGCTGAGGAGGGACTGGCAGAGGCCTGGCACTTGCCGGACAAGGGACGGTCTCCTTCCAAAGCTGCGTTTTCGGGCAGCTGGCTGGGGCTGGGGCGGGGTTGGGTGTCGGGGCAAAGGGCCTGGACGGGGAGCCTTCCCTTGCGTGGGCTTGGGTGAAATCGGGAGCTGTGCAGCAACGCCGTGCTGCCTTCCCGAAGCGTGGGAGCACTGACCGCTGGCTGAGAGCACCTGGAACGCTGCGCAACACGGCCGCTGGCTCCCACCTGCCTCCTGCAAGCTTCGGGGACGGCTGTGGGCAACGTCTGCTTGATTGCCGTTGCCTTCCTGCTCCCTCAGGGTGGCCGAAAAGTTGCCTGCGGCAAAACTCCTCCTCCTCAAGTGGCTGCTCTCACTGCTCCAGCACATCGGCCACAACGCCTCCACCAGCAGAATGACCTCCCGAAACCTGGCCACCTGCCTGGGGCCAAGCCTGCTGAGCCCACCCAACGAGGACCTGCTGCCGCTGGAGGCTGCGCTGGAGGTGACTGCCAAGGTACGCTGTATTGAGCAGCCGGCTGTAGCCTTCCCGGCCCGTCAGAGAGAGCCTGGCTCTTCAGAGGTCCCTGGCAGACCCCTCTCTCCAAATAAGGCCCGTGGGGTGACCGCCTCGAAGAGCAGCCCCACAGCCACAGCCGCCTTCTGCTGCACAGAGGCAAGGCTCAGGCGTGGGAAAGGCTGCTGGATACATTTCCAGGCACCTGCAAGTGTCGAGACCAAGCCTTTCATGTGTGCAGGTGAACGTGCTGGTGGAGTTTCTCATCGAAAACTGCGCTGACATCTGTGCGCAGGAGATGCCAGGCCTCTCCTGTCCACCAGCTGAGGAGTCGCCAGCACCCCTGGACAGATCCGCAGGTATGCGGTGGGACAGAGGGCTCTCACCGCCTGGGGCTTCTTGTTTTGATTTCTATTGTTCTTCTGGTGGATATGTGTGCAAATGGAGGTAGCTGGTTAGCGTTCAAGACTCGAAAGCAGTGATTTCCTACTGGATGGCTTCCCACACCATCAGAGTAATGGGATTTAAACAGCAAATGTCACTGATGATGTTCAGCATCTGGCCTTCATGTCCAACTTCATCAATGAGATGCTTTGCGAACGCTGCTCCTACCTCATTGTCATTTCTAGTGGGGCTGCGTATCAAGTTCTGCCCTCTTAGTCCTGCTTCTCCCACAGCCTCTGTTTGGCCACTGCCTCTTGGGGCATGAATGCTTTGCTCTGTTATATGATGTGAAGCTTGAGGGCTTGGTCTGTGACTTCAGAAACTTGCTGACAGAGATGCTCCTTTGCAAATTGTTTCTGTTCAGTGCAGCAGACATGACAGGAAACAGGGCATCAGAGGTCCAAGAAGACCACTGTTGTAAGGCTTTGGATGGGTTTTGCTTTAGCTGTTGTCTGCTTCCCAGAAGTCACTTTGCTGCATGTGCTTTTGCTCTCCAGGTCAACCTTTGGAAGAGGAAAGTGGTCCTGCAGGCAATGCAGACACAGAGCATGAGGCAAAAGCCTTCCTGGACACACCACCCTCTCTGCCTGTCCTCCACAAAGAAGCTCAAGTAGATATGGTAGTGGGATTGGAAATGGAAGAAGTATGTCAGGTCAACAAACTCTGTGATGTTTCTCATGTATAAGTGTAGTTTCTGATAGGTCCAAGTAGCTGCTGTGACTCTTCATGGCATTAGATCTCATGTGTGTTTGGGGTTTTTTTCACCCGGGAATTATACAGAAGAAAACCCAGAAAGGTTGTTTCTCAGATTCATTAGGCATGTGCTTAATCAAACTAAATACGTACAAGAAATCAAGTATGAAAAGACAGATTTAAAAAGAAAAGCCTTCCACCTCAGAAGGTAATATTGCTGCCAAAAGGTTAACAGCAAAAATACGTCAGGAGGGCAGAAGAAACTCCAGCAGAAAGAAGCTGGCAAGCCTTTTCTTGCTTTCCTTTCCCAGCATTTTTCTGAGCTCTATCCCGCCCTTGGAGGTCCCCCAGTCTGTGGTGCCTCGGCCTGCAAGGGGCAGCCCACCAGCTCCTTCTGCACATCAGCATGCCAGGGCTCAAACATCCAGCTGCTGCAGCCCCTGTGAGCCCCAAGTGGGACTGCAGCCTCCTGGCTGAATGGCCCCCACAGATCAATTGAGTCATACACCTGTGTGAAAATAGTGTTCAAAACAAAGGCCCTTTGAAGAAAGGATGTCCTTCTTGCTGTAGACTAAAATCCTCTGAAAGTAACAGCAAGGTCATCAGTCTGCAGCTCTGCAAAAATTAAGGCTAAAGCTAGTGTAGGTTTGCCATTGCACTTTGTGAGACAATCTCATTTTAGAATTTGCTCAGCTGAGCAGTCATGGGTGTAGCTTTCAGCTTCAGAGGAGTTTTGCTAATATCGCTTCATGAAGTCTATTTTGGGTGATGGGACCGTGTGAAATGTGGGTAATGCAAACCAACCAAAGGGATCTTATTTTAAGAGCTAAGGTTGCAGTTTGGAAAACAGTAGCTTACTACTCCAGGTGTCTTGCCACCTGTTAACTTCAACATTTCTGGTTCAGGTACCTGTACCTTTGCCTCCAATCACCCCACAGAACACTATAGAGGCCCGGGTATGTCCAGAAGAACTGAAAAGCATTTCAGAGGAAAGAAGGTAAAATGAGCTCACTTTGGTTAAAATAAGAACTAATTCAAAAGTTGATCATGGCTTTACCTGTCTAATAACACTGTGGAATATAAAGGCCTGCAGGGTCTTCCCTGGAAAATCAAAAACAAAGGAAAAGAAAGACAAAAGAGGCCTGTGGAGAGGAAAGTGAAAGCATACCAGAAAAGAAAAAGAGGAGAGAAAAAGAGCTTTTGTGTATCAACAATTGAAAAAAATCCAGGAAGGTCAAGAAGCCCAGGTGTGTAACAGACTCTGCTATCCATCTTTCAAAACGCTGAACACTGGACTAAGTATATGAACTATTTCTATGATGCATAAACATGGCTCTGGATAGAAAGCATGCACTCGCATTTTGAAAAAAAACATATGTCAGGAGGAAAACGTTGCTCACAGTTTTGCAGTTTTTGTTTTGCACTTATTGAAGTGCTGTTTGCTCACGGGTAATCAGACACCCTGGCAAGGTCACAAAAGTCACAATTCTTAGCTATTTAACCTACTACCTAAATAAAGAGGCAAAGTACGTCCCACTTTTTATCCATGTTAGCTGGCAATCGTCACACTGTGCCTTGTATCATCTGAATCCCAAATATGCAGCAAGGATTTGTTCCAAGTTACTTTAGGGGCTAAGATATTGGCACTTTTAAAGAAGATCAAATTTCACCTGAGATAATTTAGAGGGGAAAAAATCAAAAAGAGAAGACAAAAACATCTGGTCCCTATACTGAAGGGCTCTAGTCTGGTTCCTTCCTATTTTTTTCCATGCACGGCCACTAGACAGTAAAGCAGTCTGGGATGGCTCAGTTTTGCAGAGTGACTTAAGTCCTGGAAGCAACGCAACACCAGCCAGCTATGTCACTCTGCCCGAGGGACTGTGTTTTGCCTGCAAACCTGGGTTGCTTGCAAGGGACAATGAGGGATGATGCTGCACAGAGTTGGAAATCACTACGTCATGGCTATCCAGGGGCTCCCTATGCTGCTGTGCTGCTGCATGGCACAGGGGCACTGCAAACCTCTGTAATCATACAGGTCTCTAAACAGGTTATTACCCATGTTGATTAGGCACCAAAGACCACAGTCAATGCCAGTAATAGTTGTCTCTTCTTGGCTAGAAACAATTCCTTTTAAACTGTATTTCCCAAAGAAAGGGGAGCAAAATGATGCCTATTCCTGCCTTTGTGGGTTTATCAGTGCTTTCTTGACTCTTATCGTTGTAGATGCCAATTTCCTGTTACTGTTTGGATTTCCTGGCTGAGCCGCTGTGACTCCTGGAATCTTGCAGGTGCTCTCCATAATAAAATTAGATTTTTGCCTTTTATGACTGTGTCTGCCATAAGATATTCTGGAATACGTAGATTTTGTTTTGTAATGAATCATACTGGAGGAGTTTGGGATCATCCATCATCCCAGAATCCTTTCCAGTGGACATCAGGGCTGAGTTCAGAGACTATATGAGTAAAACCAAAGCACAGAATCACAGAGAACGGCTGAGGTTGGAAGGGACCTCTGCAGGTCACCTGGTCCAACCCCCCTGCTCAAGCAAGACCACGTAGAGCTGCTTGCCCAGGACCATGTCCAGACACTTTCTGAGTATCTCCAAGGAGGGACACTCCACAACCTCACTGGGCACCCTGTAAAAAAGTGTCTCCCGGTGGTCAGAGGGAACCTCCTGTTTCACAGTTTTTGCCTCTTGTCACTGGGCTCCATTGGGAAGAGCTTGGCTCTGTCTTCTTCACACCTTCCCTTCAGGTATTTACACACATTGACAAGCTCCTCCCTGAGCCTTCTCTTCTCCAGGCTAAACAGTCCCAGCTTTCTCAGCCTTTCTTCATATGAGAGATGCTGCGGTCTCTTCATCATCTTAGTGGCCCTTAGGAGGTGATCCTTTAATACTTAACAGCTTTCTCAACCTCCTCAGCCCTCCACGGCTTTGACCCTTTAAATCATCAGAATATTTAAATATTCAAGAGAGTCTTTTAAATTGCCTGGAAATTATCTCTAACTAAAGGAGAGTGTCCACAACAAATCAAAAAGCTAGACAAGCAGATGACTCAAATGGGTACAAAATGTTCTCTCTGGTCTATCTTCTTACTGCCTGCATTAAGAAAAAACTTGCAAATTTAAGCCCATGATGACTGAGGCAATACTCCTATTTCAGATTTTTTTTTACTCAAAGTATTTACAAATTCATAACGGATATTATAAGTCAAGAAAGGTAGAGAAGAATGCTTCTGTTTCACTACCTGATGGTAATAAATATAAGACATTTTCCAGGGATGTAAGCTTATTCATATTAGCAAGAAAACTGAGAAATTCAATGTATTTTTCTCCCTAGCACATCCACTAACACTCCTGCATCTTTCCAAATAACCACATACCAGTAGCCTACACAGGAAAATCACTGATGGGGACTTTGTCATCTCAAAGTAGAGTGGTTTGGGTTTTTTTCTGCTGACAGTCTCTCAGCACCCTCAGGAAACAAAGGATTGGATCATGTAAGCCTCAACCAAACATGCTACTGAAACATCTATCTTGTGACTCAAATGGGAACACAGTGGCATATTTTGACTATTTCTAATTTACAAGAGGGTATCATTTCTTCACACTAAATATAACCAAAGAGAGAATACAGAATGCAGTAATAGGACTGCAAAACCAATTCCTAGTCCTGTTCCTTCAAACTTTTCAGAGTGTTCAAACTGCATGGAGGCTTTTCAGTTTTTCATTTATTCTTTCCTTCCCATTAACTGAGGTATATTTCTCAAGATCTCGCAACTTGGTCTTCTGCAATATATCTATCTATCTATCTATAAATATTACACAGAAGCTGGTATAAATGGTTCAGATTTGTTTGTATCAGGGTAATTTGCAGAACTTCCTACAGCAGATATCTTCTTCCTCATGCTCCCAGGAACTCCATCATGTTTACCATCACTGCTACCAGCTGCTCTTTTCCTTGGTTCTTTGGGTAACTTTGATTGGGGTCTTTGTTGTGGAAACATAAAGAGCCATAAAAAACTTACAGGGGTAAAGTGAAGTACAGTTTACAAAGATTAAGCACTGGAAATTTCTAAACAGAGGGTTTCCAAAAGGGAGAAGAGAATAAAGCTGGAGGTCAATCAGATTCTCTACACAAAACATGCATACCTGAAGTCAAGAAAGAAAAGCTCAAGAAAAACATTGTATTTTATTCCTGCCACTAATGGGACAAGCACAAATTCAGGATTCTAACAGGAGATCACTATCTTCTTCAGACTCCTGCAGCATGCAACCTTTAATTTTTTTGCCCTTTTCTTATGTATCTACCTCCAAACAAAGCTTGAAAAGCTGGCTGTATCTCTGAGGGTTGTAAATTTGTTTCACTATTGCTTCTGCTAATTTCCCAGATGGGGAAGAAGAAAGCTGGAAAAGCCCTTGGCCCTGCTGTTTCTTGCTTTCTGATGTGTCTGACTCTAATCCTGAGGAAGGGTGATGCTCATGAACATCGTATGTGCCTGTAATTCTTATCATTTCTGTTATGACTCAGCACTCTTCAGAGCTGAAATTAATCTACTGCTGCGCAGTATTAAACTACCCAAAACACCAGGAGGTGCAGCATTGTGTGTCAGAATATTGCTGAAAGTACAAATCAGAAGACAGCCTTAAGCAAATCTGACTTGGAGAGATTCTACATACCCCAACGTACTAGTGTGATGAAATTCAGCACATATGAATACTTAGTGGTTTGTTTGGGGTTTGGGTTGGTTTGTATTAAATATAAACAACCAGCAGCATCATGTTGGCAAAACTGATTCCTCGTGGATTGTTCTGAATGGTTTCCTATTTATGCTGCATCAATCTGGATTTTATCCTTCTGTGCATCGCTTCCCACAGTTCATGATACAGTAGTTTTTTCCAGTGGAAAAAAAATGCTGTTTTTTTCCTCCAAGTATTCATTAAAACACTCAAAGAATAGAGTTCAGTTACGAAAAAGTGCTAAAAACTTAGACCTATGCTCCACACCTGAAAAAAGGTGTTCTACTTAACTGTTTGACCAAAAATATTAATGTATATTTTAGCTAATTATTAATACTCCTTTCAAAATAGCCCTATGTTGGCAACGGAAAAAGAATAAGTACTAATGACTGGTCAACTGTCCTCAAAGCAATATACTCACTCAGAAAATTACATCTAGAACCTACTCATAGAAAAAATGGGGAAAAAAATTCCACAGGTATGACAGTATCTGATTGCACTGCTTTTGCCCAGGCGAGAATTCAGTTTCTTTCTGGTAGCTCGTATGGGGCTGTGCTTTGCGCTGGCGTGGAGAACAGTGTTGCTAACCCAGGGATGCGCTAGTTCTTGCTGAGCAGCACTTCCACAGCGTCAAGGGCTTTTCTGCGGCTTTGCCTGCCCTGCCAGCGAGCAGGCGGGGGGTGCACAAGACGCTGGGAGGGGACAGAGCCGGGACAGCTGACCCCCACTGACCAGAGGGATATCCCGCAGCGTAGGACGCCGTGCTCAGCAGCAATACAGCTGCGGGGATGGAGGTTGGCGGGGCCTGCCCTTGCTCGGGGACCGGCTGGCATGAGTTGGTTAGTGGTGAGCAATTGCTTTCCTTTGGATCCCTTGGTTTTCTTGGGCTTTAGTTTCCTGTTTCTTGGTTGGGTTTTGTTTAATTTACAATTTTTTATTCAATTATTAACCTTTATCTCAACCCACAATTTTTCTTGCTTTCACCTTTCTGATTCTCTCCCCCATCCCTGCAGGGGAAAGTGAGCGAGCAGCTGTGTGGTGCTTGGCTGCCCACTGGGGCTAAGCCACCGATGTCTGACCCAAGAGAAGACTCCGATTCATTAAAATAATTAAATACAGAGATTGTGATGCTATTGCTTAAACTGAGTAATGCCCTAACTCTCAAACTATCATTTGAGCTACATTTGGTCAAACACCCCCCCTCAAAACCCCCCAAAATAAAACAAAACAAAAAAAACCCCAAAACCACAAAAAAATCCAAACCCCATTTCTGACACAAGGTTATATTAAGCGTGACAACCAGAATCCATTCTAAGTATTACATTTGCAGTTCAGAAAGCCATTCAGTCTTCCACTTAAAGTACATATAAATGCTCACTTGATTGTTTATGGATTTAAGCACAGACTGAAGCCCTGCTACCTCCCATTGGGCTTGCATACATGATTAAAATACATGCTGTACTCCATTTTCAGTAGCACTTCTGCTCTGAATCCAGGCTGTTAGTCAGTCCTATATCAGATGGAAGACATTGCTGAAATATCTGAGGGAAATCTGAGTCAAAACTGTATGACTATATGGGGTCTATTCTTACTGAAAAAGAAATTATAAAGGTTATTGTTCATGCCTTTCCTTGTAACAGCATAATCTTTTTTGATGTGCAAAATACTCTGCTTCTATCACACAGAGAACTCCAAAAGGAGCTTCTTGCTAAAAAACTCAGCTATTTGCAACCAGCTTTATTTTTAACATATCCAAAAACTATAGAGAACTGTGAGCAAGAGACATACGGTGTGTTCTATAAAGAGCAAGCAATCGCCTGCCAACAGAGTTGTTATGATTAATTGCCAGTTCAACAGAAGGTAGGAAGTTCTGAAGTGAAGGAGAAGGAAAAAAAAAATGGTCTGGGAAAATTTAAGAGGGTCAAGCAATTTAACTGGCTTGAAAATTATTTGCTAACCAATTAAGGCAAAATAGAGTATGATAAAGGTGGGTTAATTCACAATGCTGGGTGGATAATTACAAGTAACTGATGTACATTTCAGACTATGAAAGGTATCTTAAATTTCTTGTCTCTGTAGGTCTGAAGGTGAATAAGCAGACCAGGTAAAATCAGACTAATCCATAATTAACAAGAATTACCTATATTCACTTATAAAAGTAAATGCAGGAGAATTAATATGAAACTAAAAAAAACACCTTTAAGAAATCAACTGCTCTTCCGTTGTTTCAGTTCACACACACTCACATTAAAAGCGTATCTAGCCTACAAAATTAAAATCATAGTCTCAATTCATCCCACCCTTATTCATATGTGCTGTGATCTAGTCTGCCAAAGCACTTTACTTCTTAAGTTCTCTGCTTTTATTCCCTGCACAAGGTCTATGATAGCTTTTGAATAAACAGTTAGACAAGACTTGTTCTTTCTCCTCAAAGTAGCCCTGACGACATCAAATCACAGAAAAATTTAGGTTGGAAGGGAACTCAAGAAGTCATCTAGTCCAAAGCCCTGCTCAAAGCAGGTCTAATTAGATTAGGGTACTCAGGGTCATGGACAGACAAGTCTTGAACACCTCCACTGATGGAGATTCTACAACCTCCCAGGGTAAGAGGAATTGTAGACAATTAATAAGGCCCCACTGAAGCATTTTCTTCTTGAGGTTGAACAAGCCCACCTCACTCAACTTCTCCTCATCATGTTTCAGGCTCCTGACTATCCTGTTGGCCTACTGGACACCCTCCAGTATGTTAATATTATTCTTGTACAGGAGACCCCAAAAGCAGACACAACATTCCACATGCAGTCTCACAAGTGCCAAACAAAGAGGATGGAGGACTTTCCCGGACCTGGCTAAAAACTGAATGTAAGCAGTTAACTGTCCTCAGAACAATTTACACTGGCAACTGCATCTGCAATTTATGCAGAAAAACAGAAAAAATATCTACCTTTCTTACTAATACAGCCCAGGATGTAGCTGGCCTTTGCTGCAAGGTCATGCTGTTGGCCCATGGTCCACTTATCCACTAGGACCTCCAGATCCATTTCTGCAGAGATGGATCTTTTTCTTAGCCAGATAGACCCCAGTCTGTACTGTTACATGGGATTATTTCATCCCTGATCCAAGACTTCATATTGACTTTTATCAAACTTCACAAATTTCTGTCTGCCCTGTTCTCCAGCCTGCCCTGCTCTCTAGCCTGTTGATCACTTCCCCCTCAATTTGGTGTCATCCACAACTTGCTGAGAGGGTACTCCCGCCCCATCAGTCAGGTCATCAGTAAAGAGATTAACTGGAACTGGCCCCAGAACTGACCACAGGGGGCCACTGGCTGGTCTTTACACCACTGACTATAACTCTTTGAACCACTGCAGTCTAGTCAACTTTCTAGCCTTGTTGCCTGTTTATTCAGCCTGCATCTCACCAACATGGTGATAAGCCTATGGAAGACTGCATCAAAGGCCTTCCTACAGCTTTAGTATAGAACACCCACGGCCTTCCCCTTCTCTACAGCATCAACCACCTCATCACAGAAAGTAAAAGGTTGGCCAGGCATGATCTACCTAATTTGCCATAGCTAAACTAAATCCATGTTGGCTGCTCCTAGTAACGGTATCACCTTTCATGAGTTTAGAATGTCTTCCGAGAGTATTTACTCTCTAACCCTCCCAGCGGCTGAGGTGAGGCTGACTGACCTCAGACGATCCCACAGTCATGGAAGCCAAAGCCCTGCCTGGGACTACAGCCAACAGCACCTGGATGAGCCCACTTCTGTTCGAGCCTTTCCTACGCACTGGAAGGATGGAGGCCACCAATTGGTCCCCCTGTCCACCACCCTCTAGAGTAACTCTTGCAGTACCACTGATGCTCACATAGAAGAACAGAAACTGGTAATAGTCCAAGGGCTGGACAAGGCTTGGCAGCGTCTTTGCAAAATCCCAAACCCCAATCCCTGGCAAGGGCCAAACGTTCTAAGACATCAGATGGGCATTGGTGCCTCTGTCCTGCACAGCATGGTGTCTCCTACAGGTATCACCTGCCTTTTCCCCCAACACTGGAGGCTGGGCACAGCTGGCTGTGTATCCCCTGACAGGTCTTGCTCATCCTCACCAGGCACTGTATCTATTCTGCAGTTACAGCTCTGCAGACGCACCAAGAACCTTCCTCCTGTTGCTGGAAGTCAGAAGCTTCCAGCCCTCCCTGCTCTGACAGCCACCCTTCACTACCTGTTTGGCCACAGCCTCATGCCGAGCCACTCTCCTAGTTCAGGCTACTGCAACTGCCTCTCGTCCACACAGGTCCCCTCAGTCTCCCCTCACCCTCCGCTGTGCTAAGGGCATCAGCACTGGAGCACACACTCCACAGTGTCAGGAGGCTGCACAACCCCCAGGCAGCCCCACACGGCTCCAGGGGGCGGCTGGCCCCGGCTGTAGGAGCTGCTCCCTCCCTGCCCGCCTGCTGCGCTACGGGAGCCCGGCCTTCCCCCATCCGGAGCCTGCCTGCCCCAGCAAGGCTGAAAGGAGACCAAAACGAGAAAAGGAAACCGAGACAGCCGCGCGTAGGCAGAGCGCCGGCCGCGGGCGGCCTAAAACAGGCCTAACACCGCCGCGGCGCCGTTCCCCGCCGAGCCGCCGCCGGGCGCACACTGCGGCTGCGCGCAGGCGCCACGACGGGCAGCCCCGCTGCCCGCTTCCCGCGCGCGGGGCCGCCTGAGGAGGCGAGGAGCGCGCGGCCACGCCACGCCCCCTGCCCCCGGGAGCGCGCGCCAGGCGCGGCGCGGTGTGGTGCGGTCGCTGCGGGGTGGGGCGCGAGTGGTGCGGAGTGAGTTGCCGCTTCGCATAGGGCGGTATTGTGTTCAGGTGAAACGTCACGAGTGCCTGCCTCGTGTCCTGTGAGGCGGAACAGCATCCAGTTACAGGAAGGTAAACGTTATACACCGTGGATATCCAGAGAGCAGCCGTCATCTGTAGGGAGTTAACTCATGAGTGGCACGTGAAGATACTGCACTGGTACAACAGCACACTGTCGGCATTTGTGGAGGAGTGCACCATGTAAAGGCACAGCAATGTGTGCATTCCCCCATAGACAGCTGCAGAATTGGCACAAGCCGTGAACGCGAACTAGCAAATTATTATTTAACGCTGGCCTTCTTCCGCACTCATCGTTGAGCTGTTAGTGCTGTGATGGGCTTATGCTTAACTTTGTGAGACCTGTGCTCCTCCAGAGGGGTTTTGGTATCCTCAGCTCCCACGGCCATCACCCACTCCGTATGCCACAGGACTAAGTCCTTGTTCAGCAGCACTGATGCACGCTTCATTTTAGGTGCTGTTTAGGACTTAACGTGCCACAACATAGTCCTGCTGCTACGTGGCACAGTTTTCTTGGGTAATCCATGTCTGCACACATTATAATCTATTCATCAAAATGTAGTACAAAATCCCAGTCCCATTGCACCTTATGGGACAAGGTATTGTCAAAAAATTGCCATTAGACTTTCCTATAAGAGGTTTACCTTCAGAACCTGGTGCAGGTTCTACCGTAGATGGAGAGGGCTGGAGTTTGCCTGGTCTGTCAGTTCTCCAGCTCTCTGAATCTGAAGGTAAAATGTGAAAGAGGAATATGCTATTCATTGACAAATTAGCTGTTACAAAAGATGAAACTGATTATCCTGTCATTTAACTGTGACGTCCCCACAATTTAGACATCTCTTGCATAGGAGTAGCACAGTCAGGAGTTGAGGATGTAACTAACTTTCTCTTCAATTCATTGGTGACATTTTCAATTTCTAAAGGCCTTCTCCCTTGTTCAAAAATAGTATTAGTGATTCTAAAGAAATATAACAAGGCAAGGCAAACCAGCTGAGGTGGAGCATGAAATTACATTTCTCAAATATCATTAAGAGTGGGTTAATTTTGTACCACTGGCCATTCTTGACTTCAGTCACAAGAGTGGATTCATTTGCTGACTTCTTGGTCAGTGGGTTAAATTTGGTCATGATGACTTTAATCATTACTGTGAAAGGTTGTTATTAGTCAAAGGTGATGAGAGCAGCAAGAATAAATAGCTTATTACTAATTTGTGTCAGTTATATATGAACTCAGTGCTTTCCTTCTTTTTCACCCATGTGAACTCAAATTGCTTTCAGCAGGCATGCCCCTATTTGCCTTTTAACATGGCAATTACTCTCTTTTGTCTTCCTTTCTCACAACTGTGCCTTTCTTTGCAGATATCTTTTTTCTTCCTTCTCTGCTGCGTGACACCAGAGATGTGTCTATTTTACAGATGACAAGGTAGGTCTTTGCCAGAAATTCACTATCTTCTCCTGCTATCAGTACTTACCCTCTGTTTTAAGCTTCTGCAGTAACTTCCTACTTTTCTATATTTGCCTTGCTTATACACATATACAGTAAAAAAAAAGCCCAAAACTCACTCAACTATGTACATGACACATTTTACAAACTGATTCTTTACAGCTGAACAAATGTTATTATTATGTTGTCTACTTTATGTCAGGGAAAGGACAGCTGCAGTTTCATGCAATGTGCTGACCCTGACTGTCTTTCAAGGACATACTACTGTTAGTAAAGGCAGCAGTTCATCACTGGAAGGTCTTACCAGGTTAAGCAGAGGATTTTTCATCACTTCTTAGAAAATTTAAATCAATGTTTGGTTTTGTTCTACCACTGGTTAGTTGAGGAAGTGACAAGTTTACATTATCAAGCATGTAATTTGCAAGCAGCCAGACACGCTACTTAATCTTCCTGGACCGAAAATGTCTACCTCTAAGTGAATAAGAGGAATGTACATAGATAATATAAAGCAGCAAAGTAACTGTTCTTACCATGATTATATGTATGTTTGATTTATAAGTGGTAAGAAGAGTTCCTGAAATTCCTTTTAGTTTTGTTAGGAAAATAAGAAATAACAGTTGAAAAACTTCCCCAGGAGAATTAGCATTGCAGAAGAAAATTAGTTTTATTTTTTTTTTATTTTAGCTAAAGAAATAATCAGCTAATACAGAATCATGGATATTATTTTCTTAGTAAATACAAATCAGTACAAATCTTTGAACTCCAGACCTCTTGTAAGAGAGAGCTAAGACAGATTCTCAGAGTGCTCTATTTTAATTTGTTCTGGATCAATACAAGTGAAGACTTAATATTTCTATCCATTTCATCTTAATTAGGAAGGAAAGAAGGACCTAGACACTTTGCTCATAAGTCAGATAAGATCAAATTCAAAACTGCTTTCAGATCTGACAAATTTTGGCAAATATTCTCTATTTCTAATTTTGAATGGGATTAGGTCCAGAAGCACAACCATAGTACAAGACAACCAACTTTCCTATTCAACTTATTCTTCTGAAACTATGGAACATTCCAATTTTAAAACAGAAGCCTAAGAACATATCAGTCCGTTTTTCCTAGTTCTGTTTAAAGAGCTCTTTGAAAAGCATAGTTAACTTCTGTTTCATATGTTAATATTGTATTAAATTGCCTTATTGCTTTGTGATGTACAGAAACTTTGACGTTGGCTTCTCTATTTTATTTCAAGAATTCTTTTTTCTTGTAAGATTGAAAAAAGAATCTTCCACTTAAATAAGTTGATTGCAAGCAGTTTCAGTAATTGAATCCCTAGATATTTGTCTTTATGCTGGGAGGTTTAGTTTAACTTTTAATGGATTTTTAATGCTGAAACAGTTTCATTTAAAACTGTTGCCATAAAACATGTTAGAATTTTCTATTTTTGTTGCAGGATTTTTTTCCCCAAAACCTTTTGAAAAGCTGAGGTTTAGGACTATATTATTATACTAAGAAATACTGTAAAACATATTCTGAGAAATGAGAAAGATTTCTAAGACTATCATGCAGTCAATCTGTTGCAGAGTGTTCACCAGTACTAAAATTTTTGCATTTAAATAATATTACTAGTAACTGGAGCATATTTTGAGTGGGAACAAAAATCCTCTGTGACCAAAATGTATAGACTCTCTAAACCGAAGGCCTATCTACCATACAGTTAAGCAGCCAGTGGCTGTACAGCTGCACAGGAGTATCTTACCTAAGCCCACCACCTATTAAAAGAGGGTAACATACCTCTGCCCCTTGCTTGCTTTAATTGCACTCCTTGTAAAACTGGTCCCAGTTCACCCCACACTGTTCCCCGGCGTGGGGTGAGCAGGATGCATCCAGCATCCTCCTGTGCTGTGAATCGAGGTCTAATAGGCGAGCGGTTTGCAGAGGGCCAGGAAGGTACCAGGGATGACGACCTCTGCCTCGCAAGCCCAGGGCATGCTCAGTCCAAGGACAGGTGGGCCCCATAAGGTTCCATTTGGGAACCAAAGATGCTGGTGAGGGCTTCCTGCACAGGGCTGTGCTCCACTGTCTCTGGAGGGAAGAGGTTTGATGACTTTGATGTTTATCAAGATGAGTGCTTTTTAAGTTCACATACCCAAAAAGTACTACTTGAATGCATTTTCTGGGTGCGGAGTGCAGGAATTTAGTTGGTGGTCCTCAGCCACCAAGCTAATGCAGCTTAATAAGATTTTAGCTGTCAGCTGAGCTATGGTAACAACAGGCATGTTCTGATCGGGCCGAGTTGCAAAGCAGTTTGGCTAGAAAAGTATCTTCTGACAAAAAAAAGTTTTAAGGGTAGGGCAAGCCTTCCATGACTGTCTCTTATAATTAATCATTCCCACAGATCTTCTTTTTTGACATAGTTTGACAAAATTTTGAAGTGTTCCCAAGACACAGGACAAGTGACTGCATCATAAGAGCAGAGATAGTTCAGATCCAGCTAGGTAAATATCCAAACTACTTCAGTTAGCGTAAAACTGAATTTTTGCTCCTCACAAGACAATCACAGAAATAAAAAGTTACTATTATTTTAATATGACGATAGGGAAGTCAGTGGCTTTGTTACTCATATAATCTGGTCCTTAAAAAAAAAATCCTGTTTTCATCTTTGTTGCAGTGAAATTAATTGTTTTCTTTACACATCTTCCAAACTCTCATACATCAATTAATATAAGATCAGAGTACAGTAATCTTCAAGGAAGAGTTGGTAGCTCATTCTTACGCAAAGTTGAAAAATGGCCAAATCAGGACTTCTACAGACATATTGACAAGGATTTTTTTTCTGATTTTGTGTTTTTGTTTTTGTGTTTTGTTGTTTGTTGGGTTTTTTTTTTAAAGAAGTCATTCCTAGACGACTCTCAGCTCTTCCTAAGCTCATTTCCTCTGAAATCAATCCAAGTTAAGACATTCAACATCACACAAAATGTGTTTTTAAGATCCTGTATTCTGTTCATCCATTATCCTATGTCTTGCTTTGGAGCCATGGGAAAGTTGTTGAGCAGAAGGAAAACCTGTTTTAGCTCTTGCTCGTACCATTCAGCTAATCTTGTGACCATACTCAGGAAGGTCCTCCACTGAAGTCAGAGCAGGTACAACGAAATCAGAATTCTGGGTTTGGCTTCATTGTGCAATTCAAACAGTGTCTGGAAGATGAGTAAGCCAAACTGATCATTACAATGATGCATAGCCATTCTCAGACAGTTTAGCATAATACATTATTCCAAAATCTTTCCAAAATACCAGCTTTTGGACACTCATAAGGTTTTTAACAAAGAACTCTCTAAATGAATTTTAAAACATTTTAAGCCTTATATCAGTAAAAAGGAGACCTGAAAAATTAAGTCACTGTGACTTTGCAATAGTGGCCATGACAGCATACAGTTATTTCTGACATTTACTGTTATTCCCATGAAACCCATAAATATTGCAGACAGCTAACTGGTTGATCAAACACTGCATAGCTTAGCTTCTTCTGTAATTTAGGGGTTTTTAAGTTAGGATTTAAAAAAGAAAAACTTTTTGAACATTTCATATTTATTGCTTTGCAATCTTCAACAGGAAAATCATGCACCTCACCCTGTTCTGCTCCATCCAGTGAACAGTTCTTCAAAGAGCAATGATTCCTTTTGTGGCTAATTGGTTCTATAATATTACAGATTAATGTGGAATATCTTTTTCTGACTCCTATTTATGGCCTTTCCCATATGATTTCCTTCACACTGTTTTGGGATGTATCATTGAATCATTCAAGGCCATCACAGACATTTTGCCTCCTGCAGGAATGAATCCCACAGATTACTTATACATGTCAAATATATTTCCCAATAATTGTAAAAAATGCCTTTTCCTTCCTTTTCTTTATCTCCATTCACACTGCTAAATACTACAGTAAAAGGACTTCTAAACCTTGTTTTTCCTGCTAGCATTTTAGGTAGTCCCTATATCTTAAAATCAATGAAAAGACATTGAGCAAAGCATGTCAAATGCAACAATAGCATTGAAGAATATAAAGATGTCATATGTTTGATTTTCCTCCACTCGTTTAAAGATATGTTATCTGTATTGTTAACTTCTGGTGGAGGCTGGGTAGAAATTGATATTGCTATTTATGTTTGCTCCTATGGAGAGGTTCTGCCTTCTCAGAGCACAGTAATTGTGCTCAGTAATTGAAGTATGGGATTATTTTAGGCTAATGTGTGTTTACTTACTTCAAGTTGAATTTAATCTCTGCTACTTCTGTTTTCCTCTGAAATATTTCTCAATCCTCCATAATTTTCACCATCACTGCTGAAGCACTCTTCTCCTGACTCTGACCTGTTTCTGTCTTCTTCCTTTGCCACATCAAATGTCTGGGTTTGTTTGGGTTTATATTAGAATTTCAGTTTGTATCTAATGCAGATATGGACCATTGTATCAGATACTGAGCCAACGTCATGTGGCTTTTGTGATGAGCAGTCCTGTCTCACAAACCTGTAGTTTCTAGAAGGACTTGATAAGCATGTTGGTAAGGGCTTGATTACTGCTTTTCCAGAAGGCTTTTGACAAGATCCTTCACCTAATGCTCTTAAGGAAATTAAGACAGTATGAGAAGGAAGAGATTTGCATGGGTAAATAATTGGGCAAAAGACAGGAAACAGAAGGTAAGAGTAAACGGTCAGTAAGTGGTCAGAAGGCTGTTCATCACCTTCATAAGCAATTTAGGAATAGGTGTCAATGAAAGGTGAGGTATCCATGTTTACGTATAATATTAAGTTATTCAGGATGGAGCAACTGTCAAGAATTGCAGAAGGTGTTTACAAAACTGAATAACTGTTTAAATGAATTTTGCACCCAGATGTTACCTATGTAGTTTTATTTGCCTCATCTCAAAAAGACAGCTGGAAAAGGTTCAGAGAAGAACAGAAAGATCACAGGTATGGATTATCTTCCAACAAAGAATGACTATGCAGACCAGGACGCTTCAGCCCGGAAAAAAATAATTATATGACACAGCCATATAAAACCATAAATAGCCTGAGAAGGTTTTTGTTTATTTTCTTTCCCAATGGAAGAACCAGGGCTCATCAAGAGAAGCTAGCAGGAAGCAAGTTCACACTGAACAAAAGAGAGTGAATCTTTATACATTATGTAGTTAAACTGGTGGAAACCTTTGTTATAGGATGGTATGAATGCTAACCATTTACATGATCTCAAGGGGACACTGTATAAAATCATGGAGAAGAAATGCAGTTGAGCTATTAAATACAAAGGTTTATCTAAACCTCTCTGGAGAAGTCCATAAGCTGCAAATTCTTAGCAAGAGTGCATACCAGGAGGTGTCACTGGAGGCTTGCATCCCCAGGCACCTGCTGGTGGCCACCACTGGCAACAGGATGCAGGACGAGACACAGTGCAGCCACGTCTTATGTTCTACTGCCTTCACTAGTGGAGTTGTCATGCTGGTTGTTTGGAACAGCTTCTTCTGTTAAGTGGCAATGGATGTTGTGCCTAACCGATGATATAGTAGTCAGCGAAGTTACAAAAAGACCCAGCAGCTGGATATTGAAGCTAAGTTCAGACTAAAACACAGTTTTTAAACACAGAAGGTAATTTATGTTTGAAAACCTTTGTTACAGCCATAGCACACTCCTGCTCATTGACAGTTTTTGAAGAAACATATGGCTTTTCTCTAAGCCCAGACTTGTGCCCATACACCCCAGGGAAGCCCTACAGACAGGTTGTAGGTTGGATGTGCAAGTCCTGACGAGACAGATTTGCTTTCTAGCCTAGAGGCTGGGCACAACTTCGGTCTGAGCCCCTGTCCTAATGGGATTGATGAAAGACAGCTTAAAGAAGTGCCATCGTCATGAACTGCATTCAGAGAGGCATTTCCAGTTGGAGTCAGGCCTGTGCCTTTAAGATATTAGTGTAACTATTTGAAGTATAAGTGTAACTTCACAGGCTTGTGTATTAAAAATGATATAATTCTTCACTGAGAGTCAGCTAATATATGATGATCCACACCTTTAATTTCTAAGAGCCAGCTTTTCCATAGCAACAAGTAAAGCAGAGTAATTTTTTTAAATTTTCAGCTGCTAGGCATTTTGAAAGTTGCATTTATTTAGGCTCTTATCCCTGATGAGTATTAATATACGGGGTTGCAGGCTCAGCTTTCTGTGTCTTTGTCCCAGTAAAATCAAGAGGATTGTGTGTAGAGTAACTACAACTTCATATAAATCAGCAAGGCAGAATTGTGCCCTGAGTATGTTTTATTTCTTACTTCTCGAAATAAGCAGATTCAGATTATGAAGAGTTCCAAACCTAAATTTTTTCAAAAAAGTTGAAAATTAAGAACTGCTCTTTTAGCCAAGTCATACCGATTTCAATATCATCAACGTAACTGAAATTTTACACTATCCAGAAAGGCCCGTCCTAACTTTGCAGGAACGAAATTGTTGGGAGACAACTTCTCAGTATATTTTTTGCCATGAATATGCTTTAATCTCTTAAGTGACTTATTTTTTCCTTTTACAAAAATAATAAGCAAAAGATAACAACAGAGAAAGAACATGCTGTCTTTCACTGAAATGAATTAGTTGACAATTTTTGTGTTACCCATTGGGATCTTTGTCATGTTACATTCTTAATGAGTTTAATAATTTTAGCACCTCAGTATAAATACAGAATTAATTTATATTAATCCTAGTAAAGTACAGATCACTGCCAAGCTACTACTTAGTTCCCGTTTCATTGTACTCTTATTGGCAAACTTGTGAGCTCAATGAGCTAATAGAACCTGTTTTGAAATATGGCCTTGATTTTGTGAGCAGCTACTCAGCGTTGTGATCTTACAAAATCAAATTCAGTCTATATTTGTCTCCATGCCTGTAACAAAAGGGTAATAATTTACTTCACAGGAGGGGTATAAGGATGGGACTGATCCTCTCAGTTCCTATATCTGTATCTTGCTCTATAGACAGAGGAGTTCAATACCTGAAGGAATGCATGGCTGAGCCCAGTATTAACAAAAAGCTTTGGAGATGAAAGCATGGAGTACTATTTTTAAAAGATACATTATTCAGCCTTGAACTGTGAAATCCCTGCTGCTATGTAAAGAAAACATTAATTTTCCTTTAAAAGAACAGTGTGTGGGTTAAGCATTTCTGATGGCAGGACTATGCACAGCATGTGGGCTTAAAGCATAGATATAAAAACTAGCCTAGAATACTGTTTCCCATATACTGAGAAAACTTGTACTATTTGGTTGAGCTAAACACTTAATGATGAACTTTGAAGCTGACATCTACAAATGTACCTTGACATCTGACTCCTACTGCAACCAGCGGGCATTAAGCACCTAAATACCTCACAGGAGCTGAACCTTATGTCTTGTGGTTGGTCCTCAACTGGGATTTAGATTTAAATGACCAAAATTGCCATCCACAGAAACTATTCAACTGCTGTCCAGCTCTGGAAGTGCCTCAAGTCCCTAGTGAGATCAATTTTTAACAGTAGAGCTCCAAAGAGACCTCCAGGCATGTGCAGAAACTTCTCAGCACTACAAGGTAATTCAGTATTTTCCCCATACAAGTTCCAGCCAAGTCCACAAACTGTCTCACCTTTTTTTTCCCCATTCTAATCTGGCAAGCAATAACACCAAATGAACGAGCTCATACTGTCAAAATATAGTCTTTAAGTCAAAGCCAATGGAAGGAAGATGGTGGTGTCCCTCATCCCATCAGCTGAAACAGCAGTTTCATTTTTAAAGCTTTTGTCCAGGAAGACCAGAATTCAGATCTTCCTGTCTGGTGGCATCAAGCCCGTCTCCTCTGATTTCAGTAATCAGCCGGAATATTATGTGCAGTGAGGAACATGTATTCTCAATATTTCCATAGAAGCTATTCTCATTAGCACAGAATACATAGTTAATTGGGACAGTGTGCACCTGGCTCTCTAGCCTAATACTAATGATGTGCACCTGAAGGGGGAAGCCCCGGGGGGGGGGGGGGGGGACACGGGGGACGGACGACACCCTGTTTCATTTCCAAGGACAAGGTCTATATTGTGCTTGTATGTTGTAAAATGCACTACATTCCTTGGATCTAGGACTTAGACCAAAGATTCCTTCTCCCAGGAGAAAACAGAACTGTGCACCACGTTTCCATGTTTTGAAAGCAAAGAGCATGTAAGAGTACATAGACATCTACTTGTAGGATAATCCTGTGTGCAGAGCTATTTCTAGATACCATTCAACAAAATATTTAGACTCCTCCTTGAGATATACTGAGGATTTAAAATTCAAAACCTTTTTTTTTATTAGCAAATTAAATGGTTTCTTGATAATTATGGATGTTTTCAGGTACTCTTTCCAGAGCTGCACAGGGAACCCTAGCACTTAGTGAAGTCCTCTGGACTTTGCTTTAGCAAAGAGGTCAGGGAGGTCACACATATACAAAGGAGGTATCGAGGCATTCAATTTTCTTTTGATACTACTACCCAAAAAAATCTATCTAATGTTCACATTGAAGATCCTGGAAATTCCCAGAGACACCCATACTCCATTCTCAGCAAACTTCTTTCATGAAATAGTGGTCTTATTTCTGGGCAGGCTGCTTTCCTTTCCTTCTCTGCTAATTCAATGAACACCTGCTCCCCTAAACCTTCACCCTATATTTCTTCTCAACATAGAAGACCGTCCCCCAGTCTCAAATCCAATTCTGTCATTGTTTTTCTCTTACTGACATGAGATACAGTGAACCACGAGTCATGGAAGAGTCCACGTTGCATGCACTGTGGCTAAAGGGGAGGAAAAACAACTGTTCCTAATTTTCATCTGTTATCAAGTTGATTAACTTTCTTCCAGTCACAATATCACTGACCTCGGAGGAAGGGGAAAAAAAATAGCAACATAAAAGCACATTTACATTTCATGAATACGGTCATGCAAAAACTTTGGGCATGAATACACTGCAGACAACCAATAGCCTTTTTCGGCAGAGACAAATCATGCTTTAGGCTACGGTGGCTACATTGCTGTCTCTACCAGGGCTAGCCCACTCAAACTACATCGCCAGGTAATCCTACCCATGGCCATTGCATGACTTTTTTCAGCCCATAAAGGGTTGAGTTTTTTTCAAATATGGTGGGGTTTTTTTTCAAAGATAGACCTAGAGAAGCAAAATGCAATCAAATTCTCAATTGGATCATTTTGTTCTCCCAGTGTTTTGTTCTGTACGTCCATGTTATACTTGAAGTAGAAGTGACCTGTCACTTTTAATGCTAGAAACATTCGAAAAATCGATGAGAGAGACATTCATTCTTCTCTCTGCGGCTGTCTTGCTCCCATTTAGGTGCAAAAGGACTGCTGGTACTAAGTACCAAAACTCCTGTCTATTGTTATATTAATGACTGTGCGATCTCTTCTTCTCTGGTCAAATAGTGTTCCTCTGTCTCAGACTTTGATTATTGTGCTATAATTTCCCCATAGGTATCACTCATCTGACAGCATGCATTCAAATTACATTTCAGTTTCTTTTGAATGAAAAAAAAAAATATCTTGATTCACACATAAAATATTCATGTCACAATCTCTGGAAAAGTAATTGTGTCCTTAAAGTTCAGACATCACCTCACCCCTGGGGGTTGTATATACCAGTTTAGATGGTATACACTGTTTTCAGCCACCGCTGTGGATCAAATACAACTGCTGGTTTGATTTCTAAGCACTGTCACTATGTACCATATGAATATATATCAGCAATGTAAATTGTCTGAAAAGCTGGTATAGCTCGTTACATAAAAGGGGTATTTTTTTATTAAAAGAACAATAGAAAATTTAAATGTCTGGAAAGCTTTCTTGAGAGCTGTCAGGTAATCATCATACTCATGGGGAAGCTGATGCGAAGTCTTCCTTCTATGAAAATCACTCCTTTTGAATCTATTTTACCTATACAGCTCAGTATGGAACCATACATAGCTGCCTGGAACTGATGCGGCAGTCACAAGCAACATGATCCAACTCCACCAAATCCAGCAGCAGTGGTCTCCAGACCTCACTGGGACTTCAGTCAGGTCTGTGATGGACCAGGTATGCCAGTGGGTCGGGCTGCACCTGACTATTTAGGAGGGTACGTGTGGGAGGCCAAGTACTGGTGGTCTTCTCCATCTGAATCGTGTGCAGTGGTCAGCTTTGCTTTAGGGACCATGGCTTGATCTGAGCACTTGGATATGATAGGCAGGGCCACCATCGCCTGCACAAGCCAACAGAGGACAACACATGCAATACTGAGTGCTGCCACAACAAGATGTTTTTGATTTGTTGGCTTGTTATCAGTGCAGCGGCTCCAAAAACGCCCTTTCCCATGTCTGGCAGATCTGCCCAAATGTGAAAATGTTGGCCCTGCTTAACATTTGTCAAACCTCCCCAGTATTGCTTTAGCGCAGTCTGGGACATTTTGCTACCCGTCCTTTAACCATCGTCTCTATGTCATCGTCTCTATGACACAGTATGTGTCAGTGGTTGGTGATGCTCTGGTTGGTTAATATTTAAATTCTGTCCTTGCAGCCATTCACTTCACTGATGCAAATAATCCTGCGTAGCCTGACCCACTGCCCCAAAACCTTTGGCTCAAGCCCGTAAATGCTGCAGTTCACTGAGCTATGCTTCTCTCTCGGGTAACGCCCACAAATGTGAAGAAGGAGCATGCTACAGCTCTGTTTAAAACCTTAAAATTAGTATTAAAAAGTATTGACACAATTAGAGCCCAGCGGGGTTTCACTCTATACCAACTCCTATGAATAACAGATACCTTTAATTCATGTGTCTGGTTTCTAACCAATTCCTTATCCATCTTAATAATGTATTACCTCACCCGTATTTAGAGAACTTTTACAATAATCTATCAAGGGAAACTTTGTCAAATAGCTTTCTATAAATCCAGGCATATTAGATCTATTAATTTAATTTAATAGCTACTCCACATTGTAGAAGCAACCACTTCCTTTTTCTGTAATGGTGAGAAGAAAAAAATGCTTAAGTCATTACATTAGCCTCACTCTTCTCAGATTATATGATGTGACTGCTTCAAAGAACATTTTTTAATAAAAACTGCCAATTTGCACTTGCAGAAAAACTGTGCTTTGCTGGTTGGTGTCCTTACCTCCTACAATGCACATTCCCATTGAAGCTACAAGTCCATCACCTTAAATAGCTCCTTAACACCAAAAAGAAAAAATGGCAAAGAAAAATACCACTATCTCCACCTTCTTCTTTGTGCCAGAGAGATCAAACTGAGGGAGCTCATGGATCACTCTTTTTTTCTTAAAGTACAGCCCAGCAGAAAAAGTCTCATATTTTATTACAAAAAAAGTATATTCCAAACCCCTGCAGCTGCAGAGAAAAGTTTTAAAATGTTACCCACATGTTTTCACAACTCAGAATATGAACAAATTTAACTCTAAATTCATTATATTTCTTAAAACCCAGGTGTATGGAAATCGGACTCGTATTTAATCAGCTGAGCAGTGGTATTTTTCATCGAACTGGAACAACAGGTGAGATGTTTCATTTCAAGAGGACAACGAACCTATCCTTGAAGAACAGTATTTGCTTCAGCTGAGTATTTGGCTGGTGTTGATTAAAAGGATAGTATCTTGCATTTTTATATATGAAGCCATTTATCTTGTGAATCTGGAGTTAGCAGACTCAGTATTGCCAGCAACTGAGAACTGAAAAAAACATCAAGCCTTGTAATACTGTTAAGAAGGCTTGATACATATCACGTTGAAAAATGTCTTAATTCTTGTTCTCTGTTTAGAGTGACAAGATGCAAGGACAGAGCAGCTCCTCTTTCATCTTGAAAAGCCTGCCATACACTTTTTCTATCACATACTTGGAATTGTTGACTAGTGCTAATCCAGATTTTAAAGGGGAGTTTTTGCCCTGAAGAAGTTGGTACAGTGATTCAAATTTCAAAGAGATCAGAGCAAACTCTGTTTTCTTCTTTGGTTAACTTTGCATAAAATGTTAAGATGTGTCAGTCTAATTTCTGATAAACGAAAGCAGCTGATGTTTGAAAATGTACTGTGGAAATGGCTGGCTGGCTGTTCACATCCAGGGTGAGAATCAGCTATCAAGCTTGAAGGCAGTTTAATGACGCTAATGTTTTAATGTTGACTGTTAAACGAAAACAAAGTTTTCATTTTTAATGTGGAATATGGAACTGCTCCTAATGGTTTGTCTAGGACTTCTTGTTATATCTCATAAATTCATACAATCAGATTAAGCTATGAAAAATGAACTATTAGACCATACTCATTTTTGATGTAGTAAATCCACCTGAAGTCAGTGGAGTAAAATGGGGTATAACTTTGACCCAACAGCTATATTTATTATAGTTAAGTCTAGGTTTAGAGACATGGTCTTTTTTGTTAGCTGCTCTTTTTATTCTGACAAAGAATTACCGATAGGGCTTCGTATTTCTAAATAATCACTATTATAATAAACTAATGCCTGATCCTTTTCTATTATTAATATTGAATGAACTCTCAGAAGATGTTCATGGTTGTTTATGATAGTGCATAATTATTTAAGATAATATTGATGTGTTTTATTAGGAGCCCACACCCTATAGAAGATTTCTCCATCTATTTCAAGGAAGATCAATTTCTAGGATTTAAAGGAACATTGTTAGCACCTTTCTTTTCCTTTAAAAATTGAAGAACTTTTAGACTACAACATTATATATGAATAACTTTTTATGGGTTTTGTATCATCATTCCTTTCATTCCAACAGGTTGAATGGTGGGTTATATGTACTTATTTACTCAAAAGAGTCCTGGGAGTTCAACCAAATCTTACATGAACAGACTTTTTCCTTGAGTCTATGCTACTTTGCCTTGAGTCAGGAATGAAACAAGACAGGAAACTTACATGGCAAAAAGAAGTAGTGTTTGAAAGAGGAATTGTGTTGCCCTCGTGGTCTAAGACTGATGAAGGCTGGGTACTTTTCCCAGCGACTACTGGTTTTACTCTGGGAAAATGACTTACGTCTTCATGCTACCATTTTCCCTCCTATGAAATAGGAGCGTAATGCTTCTTTCAACTACCTTCTGTCTCTCACACCCTTGTTAGAGAGTTAATTCTTAGAACTCATCTCAGACTGTGTGGCCAGAGGAAAATAAAGGTCTTGATCTTAATCAGAGCCTCAAATTGGTACCTGAAATGCAAACAATGAATGCTAATTCAAAAGGAAAATCCTTGGACTTCTTTTTTTTTCTTTTTTTTTTTTTTTTTAAAGTGTTCAGGTCAAGATTGAGATCATTCTTATATTACCTGAATGACTTTGCATGGTTTTTTAGTTCCAGTCATGGCTGAAAAATATTTGGCACTGTAGTCTTTAATGTTGCTCACCAGGGCATTCTGGGATCATTATGAGGCTGAATACATCCTAAATTCAAGAAAATAAAGATTTTTTTTTAAATTGTTCTTGTTTCTTACAGGCTGCTGTGTTTAGGCAAAGAGAATACTTCTCAGCTCTGTGTCTTTCATTTGGTTGTTCCAACTTCAAGCTTAGCAGGCAGAGTCTTTTTTTTCATTTAATAGGCCAACCTCAATGTATTGTAATTAAAACAGATAATCTTATTTTAGCGTGAAGTATAAATCCAAATTTTGTTATCCTACAATACATAATGTCACATATGATTTATATGTGGTTGACAAACTGAAAGTTTACAACTTAAAAGACTGAGGTGTTTTTATTCTTTTTTCATTTTTACTCTTTCTTTAATTGGGAAAGGAAAGTAAACAAGAGGTAACTGATCCAAGAAAGAGAAGGCTTATAGGTTTGGGGCATCAGAAAAAGATGCTGTTCTTTTTGCCACTTCCTTACTGTTTCTGGTCACTCAGGTTTTAAAAGTTCATACAAGTCTCTATTGTAAATCAAAGTTCCTGCCTTGTGATTTAACATTATCACAAAAGAAATCTATCAGACCAAATTTCTCAGGCCACAAGTGCATGTGGCTCTGTATCACTTCCAGGAAAGGAGAAGGGTTTTTTTAACAGCTGCTCTTTGACACCTGAAGAAGGATGCTGGTCTTTGTGTTTAATGGATGGAGAACTGATGAGATTGATTCAGACTCAAGTTGGATCCTGCTCTGAATCACTTCCAGCAGAAGACACACTTTAGATATACTAAATAAACAGAAAACCTGTCATGACCAGGTTGGTAGAATACATAACTAAGTTAGATGCCCAGTAAAATAACTTTTTGTGTAAAGTGTTCAGCCTGAGCATAAACTGGTGTTGCCTGAAATTGAGTCCTCAGAGGAAACGATGAGCGCTCTTGGACATCAGTGTTGCATCAAAGTATAAACTAGCTAAAGAAAATGTAATTGCTTGGTTCAAAAATACATGTATGAGAAATAATTTTTTAGAGAAAATCGGGAACAACTTAAATGAGGAATGGACAGGAGCCACAACAAACCAAAATGTCTATCACATTTTGACCCACAGCAGAGGAGTCACACAGTGTAGAGATGATTTTCCCTGAAATCTTCCTCTAAAACAAACAAAAAAAACCCAACAATTTTTGAAAGAACCAAAAAAGCTTATTTTAGCCTTAAAATCCAAAGATTCCAGGAAATCCTGTGCTTGTTCAGCGCTGCAGGTCAGCTATTCCACAAGTCATATCTTTTATAGTAGGCAATACATGATGCTTCAGAGGAAGCGTAAAGTAAATGACTTGCCCAGAGGGATTTATTTTTTTTTTTCCTAACATCAGAATTAGCGGGCTAGGTTGTATTTGAAGGCTTCACGTTTCCAGCCTATAGAAATAGTTTATCTTTTGCTTCATTCTGTTATAGCTCTATACTTCTTCTGGGACCAGAATCAATACAAATAGCAAAGTAATATGAGAGCCTGCAACTAGGTTGGCTGGATGAAGTTTAAGTGCTAATAAATTAAGCAAAATCTCTTCAGATTTCCAGATTAATTCATTGACAGGAAAGCACTGGAGAAGCACAAGATGACTGACATTTGACCTCCAAAACAAGTCTGCATTCTTCCTCTTACCATATCCACTCCTGCTGTACTCTGCATCACCAACGTAAGCGAGAAAAAGCAGCATACCAACATTTCCTCTCCATCTATTTGCAGCAGTGGAATCACATTTTTCTCAAGTGCTTTTAAAGTTGTATTTTTAGCAGACGCTCTTTCCTTTTAAAGTAATTCTGCTAGGAGCATATCAAGGGTGCCATGTTAGCAAAACAGCTATTTTACTAAATGTCAGAAATGTACCAACAACAGCTATGGCAGCAGGAGGAAAGGCCTTTGTCTGATCGTGAAAGCTGGGGATTGTTTTGACAGAGCAAGATTAAAAGTTCAGGAAAACACTGGGTTGTTTTTATTTCTCCTATTTCTTTTCTTAATGCTCTTGGAGTTAAATGACATCTTTATATTTCCTTTTTTATTTCCTTTTTTTTTTTTTTTTTTTACTTAATAAAAATGAACAAATGAAGGCAAAGAAAATACTCTGCTTTTTGGGGTAGATTTCCAGAGGTGCAAGGATAGAACTAAATTATCCAGCAAATAGGGATTTTTAACATTTGCGTATTGATTGAAGTCAACAGGCACATTTGCTGAATTATTCGCATGCAGGAGAACTCCCAGCAACATCAGCCAACTTACACACACACGCATGCAAACACACAAAGAGCTTTAGGTAGAATAAAAGTCCCTGCAAAGGATGGTACTAGGACTTGGCTTCCATAAAAAATCATCTCTTACAAAGAGGCTGTCCACCTAATCAGTTGTCATCACTTTGCACTACGTTGTACCACTTAAGCCATATCATCCATCCATCCATCCTTCCCTCCCTCCCTCCCCACGGGTGCAAGATTTCAAACATCCCCTACTTACGCCTGTGGCTCCTGTACAAACCTACAGAATGCAGCCCCACATTACCACATAGATCCCTTGCCACTACAAAAAAGTACATGTGCAAGCCATAAAGAATTTCAGATAACAAGAATTATACAAGAGAAGCTTCAGAATGAATTGCCACAACTCAGAATGTGGAAAAACTTACTTGCTGCCCCTGCCCAGTTAGCCACCTTGTCTATCAAGTCTAAAAGGGGAAAAAAAGAGACAAAGAAAAGCAAACACACACTATTGCAGTATGAGTCTGTGGTTTGGGAAGAAGAAAAACTTGCTAAATCCCCTCCTGGAGCTCATATATTTCTATAAATATACAAGTATTTTGCACTGCTTTCTAAATAAAAAAAACTGAAGTTCACGATGAGCCAGAACCACTGTTAAGAAAGCAGAACACTGATATGAAAAAGAGGAAATTTCTACTTCAACAGGAATTTAACCCTAAGGAAAGCATTTCTGAATGTAAAAGCACTAATCAAACAAATGGTCTGACCTTGCATGACAGAAGATTTGTGAAGAAAAATCATTTTAAGCTCCCTGACTAAGCCAATCAATTTGCTATCCTGCTCTTCTTGTGTTTTTTGGAGATGCACTTCCTTGTTAAAAAGTAGGGCCAGACAAAAAAGAAAAAAATGATTCATAATCTAGGAATCCTTTAACGGCAACGCGTGTGTTTTTCTAGCACAGACACAGAAATCCACTTGACATCCTATCAAGAATGGAAGAAAGGTAAGTTCTTTGTGTTTAGTCCACCCAATTTTATAACAACAAGGTCTTCGGGGGATTCAGCACTTAAACTTGGCACAAAGAGCAATTCACATTTCTCATTTATGCAAGTCCTTCTCTGGTGTGCCTTTGGAAGGAGAACAAACATTTCTCACTAAGGAAGGCCATACAAATATTTAAAGTTCTGTTTGGATTAAGATTTTGCAGCATGAATGTAAAATGAAATTGTTTTTTTCTCCTTCAGCAGCCGAGTCCTGAAAAACATCAGTGAGTGAGTAGCAGCTGACACTGTAGCACTAAATGGAGAGATAAAGGAAAGATACCAAGACAGCCAAGATTCATTCTGCATGGATTTAGATGCCACAGATTTTTGCACTGATGCAGCAAGAAAGCTTGCTCTTGGTTTCAGGTTGGCTAATAGAAAATTATTATTTAGATTACAGTTCCAGTAGAGATCTCACCCCTAACTAAAGTCCTATTGTGCTAAGCATTGTAATATAGTACAGAGTTCCTGGTCTGAAAACTTGCTACAACAGGGTTCCGAGGTATTAAGTGAATCACTGCAAATCACATAGCACAGCCGATGCAGGCTCCAGTTCTCTGGAGTCACAGTGCAGTGTCCCATCCAACAGGCTACTCAGGCTTGTGCAAAGGTTTGGGGTTGTTGGGGTTTTTAGCTCCTTTAGTCTCAGGATTTTTCTGAAGGCTGAGCTTGTGCTTATTAAAAGTTTAAAAGAAGGGTGTTCATGTGAGCTGAACAATGAACTGGTTGGTCAGTGTACCAAGACAAGGTTCATTCCTATGTGAGAATAAGTTACCCGTACAGATCCAATTATGTAAGTCATGGTTATTAAACAGCTACTGAGTTTGGATGTACAAGTGTGTGGTACTGGAATAAACCCCTCCATCATTTCCTCTGCATGACCTTCAGGAACACTTTGCTGTTACTGCAGCTTATAAATATTGAAGGAGTAGTACTAGTTAGAAATAAATTCACTGTTGCAATTTCCAGATTAAAAAAAACCCACAAAAATTCTGTAGCAATAAGGAAACTATTTTTTGACACTGTGTGTCCTATACTAGAGAAGAAAATTAGCTGATTTGATAGAAAGAGGCAAAATTAAGTTTATGTTTTTAGATCAAATGTTATGAATCAACATAAAATTGAATTCAACAAATAATTTAGTGTATGCCCGCACTGTTATTTTAGTCCACTCCTCTAGTCCCCTGCCCACATTTCTCACTTGCCCCTTCAGTCGCTGCTCCCACGGGGAGTGAATCACTGCTCCAGACAGTATGGCTACAGACCTTCTGCTCCCAGCAGCGCCAACCTTGGACGGTACAAATGCAAGTCAGTCCTTTTAACTGGCTTTAGCATCAGTATTTTGCCTTGATGTAGCTAACTAATATGGCAGAAGTAACCATAGCCATGCAGACACTTCACTAAAAGACAGTGCAAATGTCTCTTTAGATAATGGTGTCAGGATAATAAATCCCCTAAAGCATCAAGAAAAAAATACCTGGTTTTTTTAAATGGAGAATAATATATGAGAAAGCTCTCTGTGAAAGGGAAAATGCCATGGAAATAGCTAAGGAGCTGATGGAACATGTCCTGTACTTCTAAGGCCATGTCCTCAGCTGGTATGAACAGCTTTATGCTGAAGATAGACTCTGAGAACACTTAGCTCCAGAGAAGGACTGCACTGTTGTAACACCAAGCATAACTTTTAGGGGCATTGCTGCCTAATTTATCTTCATACCCAAGGTAGTCCTCAAAGCTTCTTTGTTAAAACAAGACTATTGAGATGCTATATACAAGTTATTATATATGGCAGGGGCAAGGGGGACGTCAAATATAGTCAGAGGTAATATGCTGCTGTAGTGGTCTAAAGCACACCTTCACTTTTGACGTGAGGGCCAGATCCCAAAAAGGACATAGGTGTTTGCAGCAGGAAGAATATAAATGTCTAAGAACAAATAAGATTGAAAGGGGTGGGAGGGAGCAAGTATCTGAAGAGCCACAGGCATCCACGTTTTCCTCCAATTAAGTTACATATAGTGGTCAAATTTCTGGTGCTGATCGGACACAGTGATGTTGTCTCTGGTTGAGCTATGGTCAGTTTTCCTTCTCCACCTTAGAGATTTGCAGTTCAGGTACCAGCTGCTTACATATCTAAAAGCTGCTAGGGATAGCCCATTGAGAAGGAAAAGACACATAATTGGGAGAGTTTTTTCTGTGCTTTTTGTTCAGTGTGCTTGTCCTACAAGAACGGTAGTGGTCCTACAAGGTTCTGACAATGGGCATCCTTTGACATGCCACCAATTTCGTGGAATAAAGTAGTGTTGTTCTTTACACATGCATCCCCTCACGTTAATTCTATCATTAATCCAACATGATTCAAACTTGGGAAGAGAATTTGTCTTTCTCCATCACATTTGCTTACACGCTCTGTTGTCAACTATTAAGTGTTTAACGGGTCTTTCTCTATTTGTCTCCTGGAACTGTCCTTCTAAACAGTCACGTGGGAGTTATTAGAGTTACAATAGGGAATACTGCACCCTTGCACCACAGACATAAACCACAATGCGAGTTCAACATTGTTTACAGAGAAAATCAATAGATCTTCTAACAAAGCAAAACCTTCAGCAGTTTCTTATCCAACTCACAAACCCCTTTGGTTCAGCAAGTACAAGATGAATGACAGATAGCACTGAGCTAATTTCAAGAAAACAGCGCCAAAGCAAAATCCTCAAATGGCCTATTATTCCTGAAACCATTCAATTTACACATTAATTTGTCATTGTATGTGGGGCTGTGTCCTATGGTTAGGACAGTTATTCTACTGATTAACTAGTACATGAATAAAGCCATCTAATGCATCATTATCAAAGCTTAACCTTGCAAGTATGTTTAAAATATTGTTGTTAATACATTCTAAATGAATTAATATTTTATTAGGACAGTGGTTTATAAATGTACTTATTTCCCAGGCAATCCACACTTCCTTTTTGATTCTTTCCTTTAACTTTGCTTTATTGCCCTAGTAATGCAAGGACATGCCCCCTCCCAAGCCCACACTGAATCATTGCACTGCCACTTAACACTTATTATCCACAAAAGAAGAGTTCATTAAAAACTTTGTTAAGACTTGATTGCTTTCTGCTTACATATGTAGAAGCTCTAATGTTGGCAAAAAGTACAATTGGGTGGTTATGGTAGAAGGCTTAAGCAATTACAGTATGTCAGTCTCACTGACAGTATGTTTCAATACTTAAAAGAATCCCAGACCACAAAATTTCCTCATAAGGAGTTGCAGCCAACTAATACCATCATTGCTGGTGTCTTCTGATAACTTTCTCTTCTTCTTCATTTACATATTTCTTCCACTCTGCTAGCAGACTGCAGAAACTACTTATTGTAGCATCATAGAGGAAGGCTTCACTATGATTTCTGAATCTGTTTTCTTATGAAATAACTTTTTAAATCCATGTAGTAAAGGTGAAGTAAAGGTAATGCTGGTATGTTGATTTCACTGAGGTACATATAAATTGTTTATTAGATGACTACTCACAACTAGATGTTACACATGAATCTAGCCAGCGCGTATCACTGAGATTGAATTCAGCAAGAATGGCAGTACCGTGAAGACAGGATGCCAAGGAGAGTTCTCACTTTTCACTGCATAGCGGAGAACTATGGTTAATATAGCAAGAAGTTGTGAAGTAAAACAGATGGAAGAAACATTCCGAGTGTTAGAGAGGAAGCCAGAGCAGCAAGTAGTAAAGAGAGATGACTTGTTTTGCATGAACAGTCAGAATTCTGGTCAGATTTCTGGGTCAGATTTTATAAATATTAATTTTCAAATCCTATCTTTTTTACTATTAAATCAACAATATGATGACAGTCTCAGATTAGTTCTGAGAATGGGTGTTTCTCACTTGTCTGGTTAATGCAAAACCTGAACTTTTTAAAAAACAATTCCTTTTTAAATTTTTTTTTCCCACAAACAAGAAAACAAAGCCTAATAAGTCTGTATGAAAGACAGCTGTGACTTGACCGACACAGTTGCAGAACAGGTGAATCAGGTAGAGGGCTTAGTCCTAGGAGTCCCTGTGCAGAGAAGGTGGCCAGTGAGAGGCTGGAATAATCGGTGGTTGATCATTCACTGAGCCCCATCCACAATACTCCAGAGTCCTTATTGCGTTATAGCAATAATATATGACTGCAGTAACAGTAACTTTAGTACAATGATGATATGGCTACTGTGCACGTTAACCAAATGATAATGACCTCTTCTACTCCTCCAGTAGGGGAGCAAGGCTTTAGTGTTGTTTATACAGATTATAAAATCAGTACAGGTAGGTGTAATGCTGTTGGAGCTTGTGAAAATGAAAATCACAAGTTTCTGTAATGGTGTTGTAGTAATGTATGATAGTTTGAAAAATTCCTTAGAAATCTTTTTGTAAGCTCCATATTAGTCAAGAATACAGAATATATACTGTTGTTTGACACCATCACTTATGCTTTTTCAGATACCTGACAACATAGTCTTAAACTATTTTATCTCCATTGAGCCTATTACTTTTATGGCTACCTACCTGGATTATAGCCAAGAAAATTCAATCAAATTAGCAAAGGATAATAGATTATTTGAATAATTGTTTTCTGAGCATCAAACTCTTCCAAATTTAATTTGAAACTACTTATCCATGACCACTACAAAATCCCTCTCAGATAATATCTGGGTATAATGGCATCAAGAAGGAGAAAAAGACAGGTTTGAATTGAGACCCACTCTGCTGGTAGGACCTGATACAGAAAAACCTTTAAAGAAGTACTTTATTTGAATGGAGAAAATTTCTTGTATTTGATGTGCTGGAGGTGATGACACATTTAAATCTGTCCACTTAAGAAGGTGAGGAACCCCAGGAACCGGGTTTCTGGGCCTGCCCATAAGCTTTTACAGTCCTTCTGATTCAAGGACTTCAGGATTTCTCCTATTTCCCCCCAAATAACTCAGAATTTCTCCACTGATTGGGATCAGCATGTGAAAAGACTTGTAATGAGCAGCTAGATACCTTCACTCTAAGGGAGCACCTTACTGAGGGGAGGCTCTGTCTGGCCAGCCTCTCAAAGACGTTTATAATCTTCTCTTTTGCTGTTTGCACTGACTCCTGTACCATACCAATTGCCAACTACTGCAGCAGCAGCAAAGAAGAATCACAGTCTCAGTGCTGCACAGTTTGGCAGAGCTACCATGCTTAGGAAGCTTTCAGGCACTAGGTCTACAGCATCTAGGGAGTGTAGAGAGAAGCCTGTTGAAGCACAGACAGGGTAGGCACTGCCACTGAGCTCCTTCAGTCTGTTGCAACACTGCTAAATAGTCTCACCAGGTCCTCCAGGTGGGACTGCTAAATGCTTCAGCAGGTGGTAATCACAAACCCCAACTGCTGACTCCCACGTGCAAGCAAGGACAACATGTTCCCTACCTAAAGGTTCCCTCGTACCCACCGTAATGAAATGGCAAAGAATCATTGCTAATTTGGCAGGGTGAGTGCTTGTGGACTTTAAAAAGAGCCTTCATCTGATTTTCCAAAATGCAAAAAAAATGTAAATCTTGCTATCCTGTTTCAAAGTCTATTAGAAGGTAGCAGTGATGTATAGTTCAACCTAGCACCTTTCACAGTGACTAATACACAGCTTTCCTGGTATTCACTAGGATGACTGGTGATAATGATAATGATGAATATCCATGCAAAATATCTGAGGGTTTTGGAAAACGATTCCCTTTGACTCATTAAGTACACAGGTTTCACCAGCAAGATAATGTGTCAAAAGCTATTTCTGAAGAACACAAGCTACTACTTTGTTTAAACAACTCAGGATAATTTTAAAATGACTGAATGTTGCCTGGGGATTGCAAATGTAAAGCAAAAGTAAATTTTTCCCTCCTTTAAGACTTTTCTTTACATTAGCCAAGAAAACATTAAGATTACTCTCGCTGCAGTCATATCTCAATTTTATACTCATAGAATTTTGTGATGGTAATAAATTCTTTGAAAAATTAGTATCCCCAGTACGAAGAACTGCAGCTGATGTATTCACTGCATGCAGAGAGAAACATGGCAGTTTACTTTACCATCTAACCTGGAAATGTAAGAAATAAAGTAACTCATTCACTGTGTAATCCGGACATAAACCAAAATAGACGCAAAATAATAATACATGATCAAATCCAATGCATGGCTACATGAAGCAGCAAGCGGATGTGCCTGGCTCTTAACTGAGTTAATGCGTAGGCTGCTTCCTTCACTGAATGGAATCAGATGGTAGATAGTTAACTTCAGGCATGATGTGTCTCAAATATATTCAAGCTTGAAATATAATGAAACTAGTAATTGGCATTTACCCAAGAAGTGCCTGTATTAAATGGATGCTCAGAGGACACAAGTGGTACAAAGCAAGAATAAAAGCTAGCATTGCCTAGGTGATGCTTTTTTCTCCTAGGGAACTGTAAGAAGTTTGGACAACAAATGAATAAGCAGAATAAAAGCATAGAAGAATCAGGGCAGCCAATCTCAAGTATCATAGTAAAGGGGGGAAAAGGAAGGAAGAAAAAAGCAAAAAGCAAATAAAATTTAAAATATTACATTAATAATTGTGAAAAATAATCTTTTCTGTAAAAGGAATTGACTGTATCTAGCCATTCATCTTCTAACATTGTCAACACATACTTCTGTTTCTGTCTTAGAATAGCTGCTTTGATATTTAGGAAGTGCCACTGTCATTTTCTGGTTGCATCCTTTATGACTGACTGCTTGTTGCTAATGTCAGTGTCCTCAGGGAGAGGAATCATCCCCCCCACCTTCAGTTCCACTCTGAGGCCGATGAGCATGAAGAGAGATGGCAGTTTGAGGGACTCTGCAGCATGCAAACATGTCCAGCATGGAAAAAGAAGGAGGACTGCTCAGTAATCAGCTCTTTGGGTTTTTTTCTGCCAGTCAGTTAGGGAGATGTACTGGTGCTTGCATTTCCTCCTAAATGGGAAAATAAAGAGCTGTCACACCTCATGTTAATTATTTTGAACAGAAAAAGAATACAAAAAAAAAGTTGTGATATTCTTTGAATTAAAAACATTGCATTTATAGTGCATAATAAATTTAGCACATCTTAATCTGCAATATTGCACCAGGAAGGAGAATTTATCCAAACTCCATCTGCCTTTCATTGTCCATTATAAGTGCATTAATAAAAACAGGCTTACCAAATAATCTGACAAGGCCTAGAGATAATAAGAAAATGTAATCTGCCTTTACAATTACATGGATATGCCTGCACAGCCCTTCTTGTTACCTGTATCCTTGAAAAGCCTGTCCCTGGGTTGCAGCCTGCCCGTTAAACTATGGAGAGTTTGAGAAACACAACTCTTAACAGGGAAAATAGGAATTTCCTGCAAACGTTCCTGGTAGCAAATAGAAGGGATCTCTCTGCACATAGAGGACAACACCCTCATCTGCCATCCTTCTTGCAAGCAATAACCAAATATGTTAACCGGGTGACCAAAAAGTAACTTGCTACTCTTGGATGAACAGCTTTATTCTGCTATGCTCAAGGCTGCTTTAATGACACTAAAAATACAGACCTCATGGCTACGTGCTAGGCTAACAGAATTGGGCCCCCACTACATTACGACTCAAACTTAACCTGATACATGATGTCAAAGCTGGAAAATCATTTTGTTTCTTAAAGTGGACAGGAGATGTGATTTAAAGTGCCTGGGTTGGAGTCCTATAATCAGTCATCCAAAATAAATTTTATTATTTAAGACTTATTCAGGGGCAGACAAGCTGAAAACCTATTTTTATACAATAAAAAAATTTATAGGCTCTCATAAACATGTAAATTACTGCTTCATACACGTTCTGCACACTGATTTCTTTTGTTTCATATGTAAGACTTTCTGTTGTACTTTGTGACCGTGCCCAGCAGTCTGTATTTGAAAACACCCCACACTGGTGTTTTCTGTGTCATTAACAGCACCAACCTAAAACTACTCTCCACACGTGCCCTGCGATGAAAATTGTACTTTGGTACATAGCTTTGAATTAACATAGAATATTCCAACTAAACTCTCCAACAGCACCTGACTTTTTGTAGATACACGTTCGCTATTGCGATTACATTTGCTAGATTTTGGTATTGTTTTGCTGCAGATGGGTGCAAGCGAACACTAGCTGCGTCACCTGCGTCCCAACCTGGGTGATGGGATACGTTGGCTTGCAAAAGTGTTAATGCAGGTACACGACTTTCAGACTGAAACAGGAGTGCAGGAGATCACGCCTCCCTCCTCACACAGTCAGACCTACGAGTAGTTCCCAAATCGCACCAGTTTATGTTGTATGAGGTCCCAGCTGCTGTGTGCTTACAACACAGGGTTGTAACAGCCTGGTTTTGGTTACACAAGGTTACTAGGACATACAGATGCTGTGATCGCTTCTCCCATGCAAACTGCACATTCTCCTCTGCAAACTGTGGCACGTGGACACAGCATAACGTTCACTTCTCTATCAGTTACCTTGCCTCACGTGCAGGGGAAGTCTCAAGGGCCACCTCACAGCATCTCGGGGAACAACGCTGGAGCCAGAGCAGATGTGCGAGCCTTTAGTGTTTGATTGGACCTCACTGAGAAGCTCAGCTACAAATATCTCCTCTCCAGACCTGGCATCCTAGAATAGAGGAAAATAACACTCAATGATATAAACCTTCCAATAAAACTTCCACTGGCCTTAAATGTGCTATGATGTTTTCTAACTTTTATGGAAAACACAGATTTTTCAAGAGAATATTTTTTAAATGTGTCCACAACAGCCTGTTTTCCCGAGTTCAGAAGAAAAACAAGAACAGCTAAGAACTACTGGACGTGTCTTACCTGTCAAGGGCATTTTCAGAGAAACAGGCAAACCCAGCTATTTTTATCTCATTTCATGCCCTCATGGGTTAGGAAAATGAGCCAAGTCTTTTAGAAAGTTGTATTGCACTTAAATTGGCTTTTGCCTCAAAATCCAAATCTTCTCTGCCAACATATACAGAATGTAAAACTTGCCAATTGGATGACGAGCAGGAAGAAGAAGATTGTAAATGATGTTGCAAAGATAGTGGATAAAATACACAGCCTAGTAGGAAATAAATGTATAAAGATTACTGCCATGCATATTTACTCCTGTGTAATCTGGAAATGACTGGAATAATGACAGTATTACTTATACAGCTGTTGATGTATTTAAACATTTCTTTCCTGTTATTTTAACGGATTACAGGCAAATGCAAATAAATGCTTTATTTCATGCTATCCTACTAAAGTGAACAAAAAAAATAGTTTTTAACTGCTGTTTCTTTTTGCTTCCAGGTAGTAATCACACTTTCTCTCTGGAACTCTTCCTGTTCCTACAGTTTCAGATGTCCTTCTTCCCTTTGTGAAAAAGTGGAAATCCTAATCCTGAAAACATCCCTAGTTGTATCTCTGGACAGATCAATTCAGAGATTAGATCAGATCTTAGATACCACTCGCAGACTTGCTCGTCTCCCAGTTGGAGTCACTGATTTGTTCTAAGAAAAGCCAAATTCTACTGAATTAAAATTTTTCTTTAAGTGATTTCATGGAATGTGAGATATTTGTGATGATGCTTTCAGTAGTTTCTGATACTAGGAAAGAAAAGGAATTTTTTTTCTCAAACAATATGTATAGCACTAGAAAAGTTCACTCCTAGGTTTGGGAAATGACATTATTTTTCTTTTTTTTTTTTTTTTTTCTCAAAGCAAATTTCTGGGCTCACAAAGTTCAAGTGAATTTCATATCTGCTAGGATGTATTCTGTAATCTTTATTAAATATTAATGCTGAACAAGAATCACTGATTCTCTGTGCTTATAAAAAGTAGTTGTCCCTAGAATGTGTCATACAATTGTTCTTTTTTTTCCCTTTAAGATTGATTTAAATACTTTTAAATATGACATCAGCCTTGAAGCTTTTCAAAGGAACAAAGACATATAGGTCAGGAGTGTGTCAAAATGACATTTAAATGTCAGAGCAGCAGTTACTTTATTGAGATATGAAGTAATGTCTGCCTATTCACTGAGAAAGTATTTAAGTCTATTTCAAGTGATCAAAGACAGTTCTCCAGTAATGATGCCTTTGAATGGCTCCGGGAAGATGTGGAATAGAAACTGAGATAGATATGATGGGGAGAAATAGTGGGGAATAAAATTAGGAATTGTCTACCGGTCTGACATGAAGTCAACATGACCACATTACATCTGTACTTGCACACAGTATGAATTAAAGCAAAGAAAAATCAAATGAAGAACTTACTTTTGTGAAGCACCATAGCTCAAAAATAACAGGAAAGATCAAATGCCACAAAGTTGGGGACAGAAAAGACTTTTTTAACATAGCTGAGCCAACATCCCCTCCATCCATTCTTAATGAAAAGTAAATGCAGCGGGGGCCAGGGACTTCTGTGCCAAGAATCTGCAGTCAGAGATGACAGAGGAAGGGGAAAGGAAATCCGCTACTGAAATGCAAAGACAGAAAACAGTCTAAAGACTATTAAGTGAAAGGTCTTGCAGTGAGAATATTATGGAACCGCAGTCTGATTTTTATATCCCCCAAATGAGGGATTGCCTTACAGCTTCCCCGGCCCTAAGTACTAGTTTGAGGTGAAGACCCTCCTCCTGGTTCAGGCCTTCCCAGCAGGGAAGATGGAATGGACTTCGTCTCCCTCAAGCATTGCTCCGGCCACAGGACAGGTCGGGGTAGTGGTGGGTGGCAGGCAAGGACCCTACTCCTGGGCAACATCTTTCTTCATCAGTGCCATCAGCCACCCCTACCTCCTCCCGTCACAATTTTAAAAGCAGGTGTCACACTTGGGGCAGGACTCGCATCCCTGGAAGAAGTGCAGAGTTTGTCCTCCATTCTTCCAGTGACCTCGTCCGCACGTGTGTGTGTGTGTCAGCACCTTGGCATGAGGTCTGTTTCCGTGGCCAGGATGTCCTTGGCTGCTGTGGGACCACCGGGGAGGCCACTGACTCATTCTGGATGAGATGCAGGTACCTGTCTGCTAAAAAGAAAATGGACCACAGTCATTAGCTAATTTCTCCTATGCAGGTCACAGAACAGCTGTCAGCTAATTACCTTCCCTGACTGGTAGCCTAAATTGAATTTGAACTAGGAGTCCGCAGGTAAAAAAGTTTTATCGTCTATTCCAAATCTCACACCTTTTTTACCTACATTTTTGGGGTTCGGGAAGAGAGAGGATGGAAAGTTTCCATGTCTTCCTCCCCACAGATTGTTAGTTTTCACCCCAGAAATTCATACTTTAAAGTTGTTGATTATTTTATGGACAATTATCAGTGTGGTTTTATGATGTACTTAAGACCTCAGAAACTGTGAGCCTGCCATGTTGCACAATACTTTTAAATTATGGGACAATCTGCATTCATGATGCACTGTGAGTTGACAGTATATGGATACCTTAACTGACAGGAGGACGCTGTCCTTGTAGTCTGGTGCACTTACTTTATGCTGGCTCTGGCAAATACAGCAAGCAGACATTAAATGCTGCAGACATTCAAAATACCCGAAGTGCTTTTTTCATCCAGTGTTATTTTTCACAAATATGCTTAGGTGACAGCTTGTTTAATATACACTGAATAATATGGGTCATGGCATTTGCCAGCAAGTGAAAGAGCTCCACCAGCAAACATTTTATTAGGTGCATTAATACTTAGTGTTCACACCATCGTAATATTTACATTTCCTTTTTATTTGGTGAATTACCAAGGGCTACACTGTGGCATTTAGCGAACCCCTACATTAGGGGCTGTGCAAAAAGAGAAGCGCCAAGAGGGTGCATCCCCTAACAGCACACAATGCAATGGAGAGCACAAAACAGTGTTTCTCTTCAAAGGGTGGAGGTTCTACCTTATATTTTTGGTGCCTGGATCCAAAAAGTGCTATGGGCACAGAGGCTATTAGTGACCCTACCAACCCCAGCTGCCTCTGACTAGGAGAAGCTCACAAGCTCCCTGAATTCAGGAGGCAACGTGCTAAGGTTTAAAGAGGGTCAGCCTCGGGTTTACCTGGATGTAGGTTTCCTACATGTAGGTCACTGGGCTAAGGCACGACCATTCTTATGGGGGCTAGAGGAGGCAGGGGCTCGTTATGCCTTCTGCTCTCCAGCTGTATGGCTAGAAGAAAAACATGACCTTAGAGCCAAGGGTAATTTAAGGAACATGCCTACAAAAAAAAAACCATTTGGGCAAAGCATCTCAGCATCAGGATTCTGGAGTTCTGGTTCATCACATTGAGAGACCTATCCCCACACATCTATCAGTTAAGTTCATAACCTTCTTATTCAATTGAAAATAACTCCACAGTAAACTGTCCAGAATATTTTAAAGACTATAGAAAGAAGAAATAAAACACTCTCTCCATACCTCTATATTCTGGGTGTGTTTATCCCACGCAGAGACATTCTTATACTAGCACCCATACGAGATGTTGCATCCACATCGCCAAGAGCAATGCCACGATGAGATGCTCTCCCAGAGACAAAAGTAGCATAGACACATTTACACTGTGCTCCACGCACACTAATAAGACCTGTCACTTGCCAGCACTAGCTAACACAGACCCTGCTTTGGGCTCACATAGCTGTATTGCTCTTGAGGACACTTAGAGCAGTCTGGGGATCTCTACAAGAACTCTTTTGCTCAGACATGCAGTATCAGGCCCATCAAAATGTTACAGCCAGGATGTACTCAAGAACCCAGAGGCAGGGCAAGGGGAAAAAAAAGTTTATGTTAGTTTGTAAGCATGGTTCTGACTGGCACCATGTTCACAGATTCATCGTTCATCAGACAAATAATTCAGATGATCTGGCTCTTTTAAATATTGGTTTCTATTTTTATTTTCTTCCATTCACTTTTGCTAATGTAAGTTTGGTTCATATTCCCCTATGCCATTGCTGGTTTTGAGTATGTATCCAACACAGAGCCACAGCTCTGAATTTTCAAATTCAGTTCTCTGGAATCAACCCAGCATTGGGATTTTGAATTTGGGTCATAGACAGCTTTTTGAACCCAATTTGCTTCTGCCACAACATCATTGAGATTGTCTGAAGACAAGCAATCATTTTTTTTTGCAATGCAAATCAAAACCTGATTTACTGAGCTTCACCCACCCTGTGACACAGCGCTGCACCACCACAGCTGCCCATCAGGATGCTGCCAAACGCTGACTTTGGAACCCAGGACCCCAGCAATCAACAGCGCTGAGAGTAACAAGCACAAAGCTCATATTTTTTTCATGAGAAAGAAGTTTCCTGCCCATCAGTGCTCAGCTGAGTCCTACCCTTTGGACCTTGTTTGACCCATTTAGGAGAGGGCAACAGAGTTCCCATGCTATTTGTTCTGCAAAGTGAACCTCCAAATGGAAACTACAGGCATGTCAATTTTTCAGACTGTATTTCAAAGGCACAAATAAATGTAGTCGCATCTATTACTTCACAATGCCACATTATCATGGCAAGATTAGTCTTCTGGTGGTTATTTGCTCTTAGAAATATTGGGACTGTGGATCTGAAATGAGAGGAGTCTCTTCCACACACTGAGGTAACGCCAGGGATTGCATTGCATTCATCATTATCATCACCATCCTACCTAGGTCATCAGGGTTGTCGAAATACTATAGAAAGATGATCAAATAGACTTTTTTTATTTCTTTATACCCCTTTTTATTTCATCACCACCACCACCCATCTTTTCTAATACTGATTAACAGGTAGGGAACTGAGGCATAGAGAGTGAAGTGATTTGTCCCCCATCTAGCAGTGGAAGTGACAAAGGTGAGAAGACAGTTAGGTCTTCTGCGTACCTGCTGACCATGAGACAACATCACCACCTTGTCCCAAATTTAAGTCAGGCCTACTTGCACAGTCATAAAACCTCTTGTTTTCCCTCTAATCTCTTCATGGTGAAGTCAGGATTTCTGTTCAAATCAGCATTTTGATTCCGGAGTTCTGAAATATCCGTCCTGACATGCAGATGACAAGGAGTTGAAATAGTTTGATACACATTTGGAGGGCAAACTGAAACCAAAAATTGTGACAATCCACTGGCAATTAAAATGTCTTTGTTGCTTTATTTGGTGGGTCCTGTCGGTGCTTGGGGAGACTAAAGCTGCCTGAATGCTTCCCTTCTACTTGAGAAGCTGGTTTGACAGGAATTGACTTTAGGCAATTTTGATGTGCGACTTAGCTCCTCTTTTTATCTTGTATTTTCTATGCATACACATGCACACCCTCTGGCTTGTACGGATTCCTCCAACCTTGCCAGTCTTCTTTCGACAACTTGCCCTCTTTACCTACACGTACACCCTTCCATCCAAATGCCATGAGCTCTTCTTCCTAAAGACAATCACTACTAAACATTGAATGGTGTCTTGCCTGCCCAGGTCACGTACCTCATCCTCCATCACTAATCATTTGAAGCAAGATCTCAGTTTTCTTGTAATATATTATTTTCCAAAAGAATTATGAAAAGAATGAAGGCTTGTGGATTTTATCCTAAAATTAATTCTTGTGCCATATTTCCAACCTTTAAACCTCTTAGCCTTTGAACCTCTTCCAAGCTGATATTAGTTACATGATACAGAACTTTTTTTCCTTTTTTTTTTTTCTCTTGGAAAAAAAATATTTCTTTTTATTGGAATTATGGATTTTTTTATTATGGCATTTAATGCTCTCCACTTTTGAGGACCTTGATCTAAGTAGTGTATTAACATTATATAAATGGCTTCTTTTTAATTATTATTATTTTGCTTATAGAAAATCAAACATTTATTTTACCATTGATAATGACAACTTCTGCTAAAGGATGGTATCAGTATACTGATGAAAATGAGAGATAGTGAGATATGAAAAAATCATAATAAGGACAAGGAAGTGGGAGTTAAAGCCAGACATATTAAAATGAAAGGCACACCTTTTACCAGTGAGATTAATTACCATTATAATATATTACTAAAGAAAGTGGCAGTGTCTCTAGTTCTGGGTTTCATCAAGATTGTTGTTTTCCTGGAAGATCTGCCACTGTGCAGCATGTGTTCCTGGGCTTCAGTAGGAGGGCCTGGACAAGATCCCTGTATTATTTTGGAGGTCAAGCCAGATCCCCGGTTCCCAACAGCAAGGTATGTCTCTCTTAAGGGGACCTTAAAGTGCTGTGGCTGGCTGTCCTGGTTTTGGCAGGGACAGAGGTAATTTTCTTTCTGGGAAATGGTGTAGTGCTGTGTTTTGGGTTTAGGATGAGAACAATGTTGATAACACACTGATATTTTAGTTGTTGCCAAGCATTCGGGGACTTTTCAGCTTCTCGTACTGCCCTGCCAATGAGAAGGTGGGGGGTGCCCAAGAAGCTGGGAGGGGACACAGCCAGGACAGCTGACCCAAACTGGCCAAAGGGATATTCCATACCATATGACGTCATGTTCCACTTGCAGCTGGGGTCCTTGCACGGCAGCTGGGGGCCTGGTACAGCAGCCGGGGTCTTGCGCAACATCAACTTCAGATGGTGAAAAATTGTGCTGTTCATTACTTGTTTTGTATATATTGTTATTGTTATTGTTATCATCTTCCTTTTTTTGTTTGTCCTAATTAAACTGTTTTTATCTCAACCCACAAGTTTATCACTTCAACTTTCCCGATTCTCCCCCCCATCCCATCGGGGGGGAGCGAACGAGCGGTTGCGCAGTGCTCAGCTGCTGGCTGGGGTAAAATCGTGACAGTGTGGGAGCCTGTTCCCAGCTCACCCTTTCTGCAAGGCAGAACCCTGCTGATCCTATGCACAAACACCGTGCTGCAAGAGGATGGCAGAGAGAGGGGCAGGTTGTGTGACCATGGGTGCTGTCTCTCTGATCCGGCTCTACCTCAAAGCGAAGGTGTGAAAGAGCAGCAGCCATGCTGTAAGACCCCCCAAAGGAGAGCTTCAGAGAGGCGGTGAGGAACAGGAAAGGCTGCATGGGTGGGTACGTTATACTGTGTGCTTTGTCCTCCGTTCCAGCCCAAAGCCCACTGCACCAGACATCTGAGGGATAATGGAGACGCAGATCTGAGCAGCAGGGTCTGGATAGAGACAAGCAAGCAGCTGTCAGAAACCACAAGGGCTGGGAGGACAGTGGCCTGGGACAGATGGGATGAGAGGACGGGGCGGCAGGCATGAGTGGTCAGCAGTGGGGTCGGGAGAGAGGACAGAGGTCATGAGTCCTAACCAACATAGAATGGGAACTGCAGTGCTGACTCTGGTTGTGCAGATGGACCCCCTCCTCCCCTTCAGATCAGCACTTACCTTCATCACATAAAGGTATGGAGAACATCCGCAGTTTGCCTGGGATTCTGCTCTGCCACGTGGTGGATTAGCCTGGGCCAGCAGCCAGCCACCCACCCAGCCACTCTCTCGCTCCCCCACCTCAGCAGGACAGTGAGAGAAAATAGGATGAAAAAGCTCATGGGTCGAGTGTCATGCTTTAAAAGTCTGTCTAATCTTGCCCTGTTTCACACGTCTTTACCTCTCTAGCCCCTTAAACATCACTGCTTCAAGAAACTCTGTACTAGAAGTTGGGAGTCTGCTCCTTTCCCTTGTTTCACTGGTGTGTGAGTAACTATGCAGGGTATGGTCACAGGATGGCATGCAGACAGACACGAGGTCCTCTCTCCATGGTTTCAGCTGGCTGGACATGAGCTCAAAACCTGTTACTAGCAAGGTGTCATCTTGTGTCTTACCATAACCGCTCTCCCTCCTCTCCCAAAGAGGCCTAGGCTCTTGCATGGTATCTGACTTCATTTCTGTCTGCATCAGTACAGGCAGTTAATATTGACTAAAGTTAATGGAGGTTTGCATTAGTACTAGCTAGACCTGAATCAAGTAATATTGGCAGAACCAGGCCTAAAGGAAAGCCCAGAGGAACTGATAGGTTCCGCCAAACGAGTGATAAAATTACTTTAAAAATTCTGTTCCTTTGACTGATTTCTCACACTGAATATGTTATTACCATATATTATTTCCTTTTTCTCTTTACAGAAACGTTGATATTCAGTTTCTGGATATAACTTTCAAACATGAGATTCTTGAACTTTAGGTTTCTGGAAGCTCATGACTGACATCTGTAATGAAAGATGGTAAATACAACTCATAAATGAAATGCTACAGCTAGGAGATGCTTAAAAAAATAATGTTGCTCTTAATTAACTTTTACTAGCAAAGAATAAAATAGTTTATAAAAAGTTTTAAGAAAAATGCATTTCTAATTTTTTTGCTTTGGAAATAAATGGTGAAAATCAATTATCTTTGCAGAAAAATGGAAGATTCGTGTTTTTATCAATCAATGAAGATCTGATTACACCAAAGAAACAATTAAAAATAGGGCAGCAGATATAAACCTATAAAGCTTTTTTATTAGTTTTGCTAGAATAGAAATAGAATGAACAGCAGCACTGCAGAACAATTCAGTGTTTAAGCGGTTTGTTGTTCTGTCACAGAGTAGAGATTCAATTCCAAATAGAGGATATAAGTACTTCCCTGCTTATTCCTATTTTTTTCTTCAGTGTTGGGTAAACATCTGTTTGCAGCACCCTATCTGTGGAAGGTGGAGTTTGAGAAATGTTTATAAAGTGTTTTGCATATAAAAAAAATGCAAAAAGTTTCTTAATAGAACAGTAAGTATTATCATTAAATTATTTATCTAGTTGCATTGCCAACATTATGGGTGAGATTGCAAATGCCTGTACATAACCTATACATGGGATAAGAAAGTGTAAGAGCTCTTTTTTGGGGCCATTCAGACCTTGACTATCAGTAACATGACAGTCAATGAAGCTTTTGCACATCCTCACTCACCTCCGGTCCATCCTATGCAACCAATGGGCTTTGTTAGGGAACAGAATGGGACACAGCAAGGAATGGGCAAACAAAGCTCTCCTCTGTTAAAGCCCTTTTAAAAAGCATATTCATTTTATAAATATCTCTGGGGGATATATCCAAGATAGCCTTCATTAACAGATCACCAAAGTTACAGGTTGAAATTTTTCAGCTCCCCATAATTTGGCAAATTTCAACTGATATTTATGACTGCTGGAAGCAAATGATAAAGCCAATATTTATAGACAGACTTTTCTTTCCCCTTTAAGAAAAAACACACACAGAGTTTAGTTTCAGTCCACATATTTCAATATCTCCTTGTCTTGCTTGTCTTATTTTCAAGGGTTGGCATCCAAGGGCTGTCATGCTGCTTCTTAATAATTTTGACATCTGGTCAGGTCATTTTTCAGAATTAAATGACATGCAGCTTTCACGTTTTCCTTTTTCATCCTAGATAAACTGATGCTAAAGCTCTCCTTTCACATATGGCAAAAACATTTCCATACCAAGCTCGCCACTGTTCCAGTTTGACTAAACTGCAATATGACTGGGATACATAACAATATGCAGTATCACCCATGTCAGAAAAAAAGTATTTTTGCTCTCAAGAAGGTTTGGTATGCAGTATTTAAAAAAAAAAAAAAAAAAATATCAGATGCTTCCTGCCTCAACTTTGGAGCAAAATCCCAAGCTATATGCCTAGAGGATTGCCTGCTGAAGGTGTGAGCTTCGTCTTTTTTCTTACATCCCCATGCAGACATTATAGAACTGATGCATTTGGCCAAAAATCATCCCCATGACTACTGGCTAGTAGTCACAGATGCAAATAGAACCACCGTGCCTTTATAAACTAAGTCTGCTACTAGTGATCAGGACAGCTTATAGACTTGAACCTTACCATAAAACTTGATTCACTAGTAGCAGCAAAATAATCGCTCAGTTCAGGTTGATGGAGTAACATTTCCATACTAATACAATACTTTCAAGAAACAATGAACAATACATTTATTTATTATCCTAAGAGGTTCCAAAAAGAAACTTGGATATGTATTTTAACATGACTCTCATTAGTATTTCTGTACAGGGAGCGCTTTGGATGGTCCCAAAGTTCTGTACAGAGAGCGCTTTGGAGGGTCCCAAAGTAATTACCACTAAAACCAATTAGTATCCTTGCAGCGTGAGCTGCCATTCATCATGAGAAAACATCTGCGATCTATTCTTGTATAATTAGTATCCATTTGTAATGCTGTAGATACTTTTATTTCTATGTAATTTTTATGCTAATGTTGAAGGCAGAGAGACCAAACTCCTCGCTGCTGATGTTCTCCCCACGACTGAAGCCTCTCCTCCAGCTCAGCTGAGAAGGGGGACAGCAACAAGGGAGGGGAGGTGTCTGGGTCTTCTTCAGCGTGAGGGCGAGATGTCCACAGGGCGTAGTGGAGCCTTGACCTTCTAACAGACGGCCATGCTGCTGCTGGACAGTCAGGGCGGTACAGAGACACTGGGCATCTGGAAAACACATTTATGAATAAACCAGTTAGTTGTAATTTTAGGAGGCAGAGCGGGAGAGGCAGTCTTTTTAAAGGAAGGAAGAATCTTTCTGTTTCTCAGTCTTGATCTAAGAGGAGAACTTAGCCTATTAGATGACTATGCAAATCCCAGTTTTCCTTTTTAAGTGGTAATTACAGTCAGTGTAACTCATACCATTATTTGCACTGTGTGACATTATGTTAAATTCTTTTTCAGTTAATTTATTGTTTGCTACTGATCTCTAGTGCCCTTCAGACACTCTTGAAAATAATTATTTGGGGCTCTATTAAAATATTTTAATGAATAAAACCCCTGAAGAAGCTGATGACCACCAGCAATATTTTAAACAGGAACAGGCTTGGAGCTTCGGGGTTTTGTTATTTTTAACATTACTGGAAAAAACTGGAACAAAGCTAATGGTGAACAAGCTTTCTAATGCTCTCTAATCTTGTGAGTCAAAAGAAAACTTAATACATTACTTTATACATAGGCACTGTTCTTGTCTGATTGCTGTATTAAATTATGGAAAAACTAGATTAACAGAATCACACAAAAGTGTTAGCTCATCTTTATGCCAATGCAGTGTGTTTTTTAAATCCTTAACTTCGATAGTTGTAAAACAAAGTGAGGTTGTGTACAGTGTAAAAGATACTGCTTTTGTCCAGACTTTCTTTCAACCATGGAAACTCTGATGCCACCAAACTCTTTAATAGAACTGCATTAATTTGGATAACTTGGAGTCTGAGATGAGAATGGACTGGCTATTCCTGTTGGGACATCCGTCTTGGGGAAAAGAATGAAAGAAAGAAAGAAAGAAAGAAAGAAAGAAAGAAAGAAAGAAAGAAAGATTGATTGATTTCCTGATTTTAGATTCAATTAATCCATTTTCAAAATGGATAGAATCAGTTTGAAAAGGAGATGCTTTCAAACTGGAATTAGGGTACCCAAAGTCCTTGTTAAGAGGCATTTTTCAAAAATCAGTAATGAGAAACAGTTTTTTATAGTGGCAAACCTTTGCAAACTGCTGTGGGAAAATTCAGTTATACAAATCAAAAGTCAGAAATTCCAGATAATCAATAATGCAGCAGCTAGTTTTAGCCTGACATTTTTTCTTCATCTTTGTTCGGCTGCTGCTGCAAACCATTCTCACCCCCTGCTCTGAATGGCAGAAGATCAGAGAGTTAATGATATTACCAACATATATTACATTACAAAATTTCTGCTTCGCAGCATGTTAGCTGTATTTATTCAGCCACCTCCACCCTCCCCTCCCATTTTAGGTTGTGCTTGTAAAAACATACAGCTTGGAAATAATATTAAGTAACAGATTCAGTCACAGTTAAATTTCAAAACTAGAAGCTTCCTGCAAAGCTGAGTGTTTCTGAACTGCATTCTAGATCAGCATGTTAAAGATGAACATGAACACTCTTTGCTATGACAGGATCAACTAAAATAAAGAATTCAAGAGAATATGATTTATTTGCTTTTATTTTCCTGAAAGCAAAATAAGTATGCTTTATATAACTATAATATGCTTGTGAATGGTTATATATACTCATCAAGCCAACACCTCCCTAGTTAGCTTACCATTTACAAAAAATGTTACGTGTACGTATGTAGTTACCAAGGACAAAGTCAGCAGTTTATGTTATGTTTTCTTCTACATCACAAGCAAGTCTGGAAGAAACTGGCATATTCTTAAGGGAGCACATCAACAGTGCAGTGGCAAACATCATTAGATTGTGACTAATGCTCCATTTTACATCTTAAATATTTTTATCTTGTATTTGTTTTGTGCTATCTGAAGTTAGGTTTCTGAGTGGGCACTTCAGAGCAAATAAAAGCCTGTTCGAGAGCTCTCTTTTCACCACAAATCCCCTCCTACTGCCTCCTCCCCATCTCCTCACTGCCTTAGCCTCTCATGAACGAGACTCCATAAGTCTTTTAACACCCTTTTGCAAGCTCAGACTCTATCACCGTACACATGTGAAACAACAACAAGATGCCTCCTCCAGACACACTCTACATAAGCAGTATCATGAGCTAATCTCCCGCCTCTGGGAATCTCAGAAAATTACTCACATCCTTCTTTACCCCTCCTTTTATCTCTCTGTCCCCTCTTGTGCTTCTTTCTGTTCCTGCTCTTTTCACTCGACAATGAGTTCGATGGAGTAATGCTCACAAGTCAAGTTGCATACAAGGCTGCAAAATATGACCCTCCCCAGGCTGGACGGGTCCTTCAGGTCAAGAAGTCCATCTCTGCAAAAGCAGCAGAAGACCATAGATCACAACTCCATTGCAGTGGCAGGCAATCAATGAAAATACAATAATATCAATAAAATATGTACAAAGGCTATGATGTTCACTGCTTTGGGGCTGCATCATTGATAAGATGTCAGTGACAAACCACTAGTAGTTGCCACAAAGCTGTGACACATTGATTTTCCCAAAGTGGGGTCTCCAGCTGTATTTCTATTAAAAACAAAAGAAAACAGGCATTCTTCCTGTGCACCTGAGAGCTGTTGGCTAAGGAAGTAATTCAGAATTTGTGCTATTTAATTTTAGCACTGCAAACTACCTAAAGTTCCTGTAAAATAGGAGCTCATTAGGGGCAAAATCGACAGTGAAGGTATTTTCCGCAGCTAAGCTTCCAAGCCAAAATGCTTGTATCTAAAAAGATGGGGGGAAGGGCAGGAGAAAGTGTGCTAAAAATATCTGGCCGTGTTTTCTATATTGAAAAGGCCCTGCTTAATAGAAAACTCTGCAGCATAGGGTTTAATCCCTCTCTGATGTACAGCATCACCTAACATTTTAAGGTGTGAAATTTTAAGAAGCAACCTTTCTTTCTGAAAGATTTACAGATTCCCTGGAAACAAACCAATTTGCCTACATACTGAAAGATACTAAAAGATTCAAAATTTTTATTTATAGCTAGAGCCAACTTCTTGATGTACTAGTTGTGAATGGAAGAAATGCAATTAGCATGTGAAAATTAAAAAGGGAATATAGCAGTGTATGAATTTGACACCCTTGTCTGTGCTCTGTGATGGTATCTCTGCTGCTTTGGCAGAGTTGACTCTTGACTACATTTCAATGACATTCTGTTTGAAAATATCCTGTCTCCCTGTCTATGCCATGAAGTTCACTTGGCTCCTAAGAAGAGTAGAGACATTCCTACCATCTCTGCCACGTAGCCATCCTAGGGCAGTGCCACATGAGCAGAATAAAAGAAGACTTAGCAAATCAGGCTATCTCCCTGTTTCTTCATGGGCATTATTATATCCAAAGACATATACAGATTTTTTAATTTTTTAATGCAGCAGCCTCCAGAAGGTAGCTGAGAATGAAAACGTAACTGAGAAAGAAGCTGCCTGAGTTACGGGGGCAGGGAGGGAAGGCAGAGCTGCTCTCATGCAGGCTGACATAGTTGAGACAAGCAAACAAAACAAGTCAACAAGCAACCTTAGTCTTGTTGTTTTGGGACAACTGAGATGGAGGAGACTGAATGATTTGCCACTGTGAAAAAGTGGGGAGGAGCCTTCTACCATGGGAAGCCATCCAAGCTCCTTTTCCTGAGTCTAGTCTAATAGCATGCCCTCAAGTCAGCTTTTCCCTATTACTCTATTTTAGTAAAATTTTCCAGGCTCAAAAAAATATTCCAAGATCAATCTTGTGATGCCAGCAAAGTCTTTACTTGCTGAGCATAACTACATCCTCAGTAGTCCTTTGATGGAAACACATCTACCACCAGATCTGAAACTGTGGAGCTGGAAAAGGATCCAGTACTTCAGGGACCCACACTCCCAACTAGCAGTGCAAGATTAGTACCAGGCTCAAGACAGAAACCCAGACATCTCTTTTAGAGAAAAAATAGAAGAGTGTGTATTAAATTGGTCTTTGTTTTTCAACACATTCTTTTTTCTGGTAAGTTCTCTATGGCCTATTAGGAAGACACACTGGTTGAAAGGAAAGGAAACTTGAAGGAGCCATAGAAATACTGACTGACAGCAATATGCTCAAAAAGCTTTCTTTCAAAAGAAGCTCATAAAATATGTAGCCCAGCTGTTCTTTACTTTCTAATCAGGCTTTCTGATATAATGAAAGTTCATCCAGAATGACACTTCCTCATTCATGTGATGCTTCTGGCAAGAAAAGGGAAAAAGCAAATAATGGGAAAAGAAGATCAACTTAATCCATTTCAGCTTAACTGTGCAGGTAAACTCAGGAGGAAATGATATTAAACTGAAATCTGTGAAATTTTTGTCTCTCCACAAAAATTCTTTTAAACAGCAAATATTTGTTAACGATTGCCCTGTATTATTGATGCTGCTAATTAGCTAACAAAATGTATCTCTGGTTGTGCCGCTACATCTTCTATCTTCTTAAAGCATAAATAACCATACTCCCCACTCATAATGCGATTTTGTATTGCGTGCCCTATGTTATAGTCTGCACAGCACTGCAGCACCTTCCCCTGCAAGCATCAGACAACGCCTGCCAGTCTGCTGGCCAGACTGGTGGTCCCAGTGGCAATGGGTTTGCAGAGCATGCCAAATTTAGTCATGTATACGAGCATCACCTCGCTGACAGCTACAGCAAGATATTCAAGGCAATTAGAATGGTGTTATTAATGGTAATCAAGGATTGACATCACCTCCTGCTCAGCCCATGTTATTCAATATAAAAAGCAGCTCAATTAGTTCTGCGTTCAGAGTTTGGGTTCACATTAAGTTGTGGAAGCGGCAATTAATTGGCGCTTCTCGTTTTGGTAGGTTACAAAAAAAGAGGCATTTGGGTAGTTGTTTTCACTTTTAATAAGAGCACATTTTACTCTTAAGGTCAGAAGTGTGACATATGTTCTATCTCATGTTACAAAAATAATGATGTATCGGGTCATCTGAGATATACAGGGATGAGGGGGAAAAAAGGGAACAGCAAGACAGAGAGACAGCTACAGGCCTGCTGTTGACATATGATCATCTTTTTCTGTGCAGCCATCACTAAAATGCCAGGTTGCTAAATACCTTGAAAAATAAAACCACATGCTAAAAGGAATTATTTATTGTTTCGGATTGCAAAACAAAACTCTTTTGTAGATCAGGCATTTAAAATAACTGTTTTGATATTCAGGCAGTACCAAGCAGTGAGACAGCTTGTCAGTGCTTCCTTTATAAAACACTCATTCCTTAAAAAACATTGCATTTCTTGTCAGTTAAAAGGAAAAACGTTTAAATCAGCTTGTCTATTTTTGAAATGAAGATCAGCATAAATCAAAACAAAACAAAACAAGATGTTTCAACTATTTCCAACTTCTATTTATACTTTTTCCTAGCAAAGACATATTTTACCTTCTGATAGAAAATCCAGGAAAGCCCATATTAAGAATCTTTTTATTTTAAACCTGATACTGCTCATTAGGCTATTTTGTTGGCTCACTGGCTGGACAGTGAAGATGCATTAATTTTAGGAGTTAGGAAGACATCAGCAGTGTCATTTCGCATCACTTTCTGGGGATTGAGGAGCATGGCCTCGGTCATCTTTTTCCTTCCCATACCTCCCACTCAATTTGCGGTAGTATTTGCACACCCAGAGGCAAAGTAATCTGCAGAGAGGTGACTAATTGTACTGTGCTCCCCAAAATGGGCAGATAACCCGAGTAACAGGCTAATTTACACTTATCCAAATGAGGTACTGCAGACCAGACCCCAAGAGAAATTCTCAGCACCTTACTCCATGAAATCAATGTGACTATTTGCAGAGTAAGAGTACGGGCAGACAAGAGAGTTTCTGTCAGGCAAATTGCTCCATCGGCTAAAATGCTTGGAGGAGGAATCAGCGTGAGCTTGCTGATGTACTCCAACCCAGTGCACTCTGAGCAAATTGGTCGAGTGCCCATCCGGTATCAAAATGTTTTCGGCGGTGACTCACACATTTATTTAGAAATACAGTATCTGCTCTTTAATTCATTGACACTGGTGTTCAGAGCAGCACTGTCAAAGTCAGTAGGGTTACACCAGAATCAGGCCAGCGGCATTTCTGAACAAAAGCAATGGCTAAAACTAAACGAATACTAAACATCCTGCGCAAAAGGCTGCTGAAGAAAATATTTTTAGAAGCTTGCAGATCTGCCGCCTATCGAGTGATTCCCTCTGTTGAGGCACCCGTTGTACCGCCTGTTTTACCGTAGGTCAGATCTGTCTCTAAAGGCCAGGTCTGACAGGCTGGCTGCTAATGCCAAGCCAAGAAATGGAAATTTGTGGGGCTTTCTCCACTTCTTGTAGACTGATGACCTTTCTGAAGCGTAACACAACATACAATGTATTGATGTTTGGGGATTGCTCGCGATGATTGTATGCTGCCTGTTTTTAAAAACTTTGTACGGTAACTGTTGTGCTTGCTAAGTATGTTATATGGTATTTTGGTATGATGAGTGTACTATGATGTAAAGCACACATTATGAAATAGTTGCATCCATTAAAAAAACAGCATAGGTGCTGGCAAAGAAACAAACAAACAAACAAAAAGACCAGAATGTTTATCAGTTTTATCACAGTCTTCCAGTGAATTTTCTGATAAAGAGAAGAGCCAGATTCCTTGGGTTGCTAGTGTGCTTTTATAACAACCATCACTCCTGGAGCTTCCATCAGTCCTTGTTTGCCCATGGAAAACTAAGAATTGTAACCTTCATTGTAGATTAGAGTATGAAATAGAAAAAAATCCACACAAACAACCCAATAAAAATTGCAACATGCTAGCCAAAAAACCACTTCCAAACAACCAGAACAAAACCCAGACATCTAAAATTGAAACGCAAAGGATGACTGTGATTACAGCATCTTTGTGGGTCAGCCAAATAACTGAGCTTGAGAGTATGCCCTTTAGATAAGTATTTCCTAGGATCTGAGTTCAGTCATTTAGCAAGCAGGTGTCATGAATTCCCATCCCTTCAGGTGCACCAGCGCTGCCCTCAGCAGCACCGGGCAATTCCATAATGGGAAAATGAGTTTATGCTTTTTCTCCAGTCTCCTTTCCACCAAATCATTATGATGGCTGCCAAGTGAAGTTGTAACATCTAGGAATCACACATTTATTTTTTTTTTTTCCTTGGAAATATCTGCAATCTGCTCCTTATTCCAAGTCCCAGGAAAGAAGGAGAAGCAGCAGCTCCAGGAGCATCCCTATGGACTTACAGTTACCGTGGAAGTTCCAAGAGAGCTGGCAATGTTGAGCTTCCTGCTGTCTAATCCCCACCTAACCTATGCCTCTACCTGAATTTCATCCACCAAACTTAAATCTAAATATTTAAAGACACACAAACCAAGAAGAATCTAAGGGAATGACCTAAAAGCATGGATCTAAACACAGGTGAAGGCAAGTCACTAAACTGGCAGGTAAAGATGAGGCACTTGAATCATTATTTATTGTTGTCTAAGCCTTATTGCACCCTCCTGTTATTAAAACATTTCACAGATGACATTTAAAGGAATATGGTGGTATTACAATTACACATAGCCTATACTTATGAAATAGAAGAATTTCTAGGTTGAGCTGAGTATTTGAGAAATTGGGAGGAGGAGGAGGAGGAAGAGATGTGTGATTATTTCTAATTATCTGAATCCTTTTATTGTGTCACGTGAAAAATTCCTTTGTAATATAAATTTATATGTTAGTTTGTTGCAGAGTCCAAATGTCTCCTCTGCAGCTTTGAGCTGCTAAAGCCACATGACAGTATGGTGCTGTGGAAGCGTTTGAAAGTAGTGTGGCCATCCACGTGTGGAGGTGCATTTCTGTGACGTTGTAAACCCTCTGAACAACTCACAAGCAATTAAATGGAGCATCTTGCCGGGAAACATGGCCCTGTTACTTCTTGAGCTGGGCTGGCTTGTACAGAGGCACTGCAGGTACCTGCAGAGCGATCCCACTATTTCTGGTTCTGGGCATTTTCTGTGTCCTACATTGTGGTGTCCAAAATCTTCTTTCTTCCTGTTTATGGATTTTGAAAAGAAAAGTAGTATCATTTATGGTGAGGTAGAAGCACAGCTAGCAGCTTATGAACAGGGCACTGGAAGGAGTAAGCCAACAAGAAGAAAGAAGCCCTTTGGTGCTGTTGCCTGAAGTTTCACTGGTGTTACCAATTTCTGCCAAGCAGAAGGTTTCACTCCAGAGAAAATCCCACATAACTGTCACCATATTTCTTCCATTGCTGCTATAGCTACGTGACATTGCACTGCACTAGGATAGCACAACACACAGCTAGGCAAAAGTCTGCTCTACCTGAGGATTAACATCTATTGTTAACCAGATGTCCACCGAGTCACACAGAGCTGTAATTCTGAGCTCCCCCATGAGTATCGCTATGGTTCAGTCAAATCCATCACTCCTAAGAGAGAATGACCCCTCCGAGAGAGGATGCCCTGCATCCCCATTGATGCGGCAGCACTGCAAAATCAGCTGGCAGAGGACAAGGTGACACTGCAACTTGCACAAAGGTTTATACCACCACTGTATATTATTCCCAAAATAAAGCATAATTTTAGAAAATGTTTTGTTTTCCTCTGACCTATAGAGAAAAAGCAATTTCAAATACAAACCAAATCAGATATTTTCTTTATGGATATTTTTTACAGTAGGCTTTTGATTGCAATCAAGTCCCCATCTGGGAGAAATCATATACGTTAAAGTTGTGGAATATCCACCCGAAGGGAAATCTTCCTTTTCGTTCAGCGCCAAGTCACTGTAAACTTCACACACAGTGAAGAAATAATTTTCTATCATCTGCAGCAATTAGTCTCTATAGTTATGGAATTCAGAATTTTTCCCTGCTGAATTCACACAAAAGATGTAACTTACTCAGATTAGCTTTTAAAAGTAACTGTTTTCCTGAGTTGGCGTTTCCTGGTATGAATTTGCAAATGTCACTTTCTAACATCCACTGTACTATTCTGTATTAAAAGAGCCCATCCCAAAAGCACTCTAGCGACATAAGTGTATCAGCTTTTGCACACATTTATCCAGCTGTCATTTATATATCCAACATTGTGGGTCCCAGGCCTGCTTTGGCATAGAAAAAACTGCCTGTGATTTTTTTCAAATTTTTTTTTTCTTGTTTGTTCCTAACAAATAAGAAAGTCAAAGAATAATTAAAGCGCAGACCAGAACAAAAATAACCTCATAGTAAACAAGTGTGCTTGAGCAATATAAATGATAATTTATTTTACAAGCAGAGATTAAAAGAGCTTGGCTTGTTCAGCTTCTCAAAACAATAGCTAAGAAGGGATATGACTGTTCCCTATAAATATATCTGGGTATGTAAACATGAAGGGACAGAAAAATTACTTAAGCAACCAGTAAAACATTGGCACAATGACAAATGAGTATAAACGAGCCATGAATTAATTATGGTTAGAAATTAGGGTAAGTACGTGAAAGTAGAAGAACCTATGCTTTCAGGCTGATTTATTAAAAAAAAAAAGAGCTGCCCAGTTGCTCTGTATTCAACTTGGAAAGGAGTGTGCTGGTCTTACGCCTCTTACCGCAGTCATGCATGGGAATGCACGAATACGTGTACGTCCAAAGTGTATCCCGTAACATATACATCCTGACACGTATCCCGTAACATTTACTAGAAAGCTATAAAGGTTTACTTCATTCTGCTTGTGAAAAGAAAAAAAAAAAATTGAGTATCCTTACACCATCTGTTTTTTATAGAACTAATTCTAGATTCTGTGGGGTCAGACTCTTATTGACCTTCCCATAGTGGAAGAGGATGAACAAGGAGCCTGCCCCTGGCCTCCCACACCATAAAAATCCCACTCTGTCCACATGCTTCCCCAAAACTAAGAGCACTCCTTTCCCCAAGGGGGAAAACATGCTCCAACCCAAAAAATAAATTAGTAAAAAATTTATCATGGCACACTTGAGAGGTTTTAGAGACACTGGGCTCCCTGAAGGTAGTGCGAGTCCTCGTTTCCCCCACCATGAAACATGTCTGAGCTTTTTTTAACACCTAGAGAATTTTTTTTTTTTTTAACAAATATTTCTTAAGCTTGATTCTTTATTCTGCACCCACTTGTAAACAATCTGTAAATGGATTTTAAAAATGACAGAGTTCATCCTATACTTCAAATTATTCACAAAAATGTCCAATAAATAATTCCTGTTCTGCAGACTGTTTGTAAAATGCGTATTTATCTGGAATTGAAAATTCATGCTATGCACCTAATTAGCCTTCACAGAGGACTTAAGCGGGCCTGAAGGGTGCCTGGGGCTTGTGCTAGTTCTTGGCACAGGGATGCATTTCCCCTAAATGAATTTACATTTGCAAATTTCTTGGACCATTTTATCTGGAAATCAAATCATGCCCATCCCCCCCCCCCTCCCCCATCCAGCCCTGACTTCCTACTTGGATCTCAGTACAATATTTGTTTGTTTTGATCAAGTGTCTCCTAGAATAATGAAATATACTCATGCTCCCTCACTAAGTTAAAACATACTTAAAACTGTATCTTAAATTCAGTTTAGAAACAAGTCAGCCAGCAAAAAAGTGTATAAAGAAAATACATAACTTTCACTCAGATTTCTTGCTAGATGTTCATATTTGAATTTTCTCCAGTGAATTTAGTTTTCTCCATACTTACCACTTTTAGCTTATTTTTTTTTTATTTCTGCATGCACTGAGCATTGTTTACCTGTACAACATTAAGACATCTTCAAATGCAAAGAGACTCAGCCACTATTTAGCATGACTATTATTCTTCCAATACCAATCTCATTTATGGATAATACCACATTAGTTTACAATGGAAATATAAGATAGGTAATTTATAAAAAATTAAGGAAATTTTTTCAGTTCCATAATCTCACAAATCACTCACGACCTTCAGATAAAAATTCTCATTTTTCCCTGCTGGGAGAAAATACACATCATATAAGAATGATTTTTGACTCATCTCTCCCTCATAATTTTCATCAATATTTAGAAAATTCATTCATCAACATCTTTTACTTTTCAAGAAAATGCAAATACTTTCAGTTGTCAAAGCCCTGCTAAAACAATTTTGGCTGGAATGTTTGTAAAGAGCATTGGATGGTCTTTGAGTGGAAAGCTCTGGGACCTGTCAGATCTTCCAAATATGTTATACTTTCAGTGTGCCAGTACTGTGAAAATTTGGGTGACAATACCGGAACATCTGCACTGCACTGGACTTTGGACAAGCTTTAAAATTACTGACCGATATTTAGAAGTATCCATGCTCAGTTGTGCATACAAAGACAAACTGTTAGTGTCCAGAGAAATCAGAGGTTCTGTCAAACAAATAGGCATGAATGCATCTAACTAATCTAATAAAAGCTATTAAAATTATATTTAAAAGAAAATAAACTACCTGTAGATCAAGTGAGCCTATATCAAAAGACATTGCTATCAAAACCAAATTCTGCCTTAGTAAGGAGAGTAGGACCGGAGAAACTGAGAAAGCTGTAGGTGTATCTAGATTTAGAAACACCTTTTCAGCAGGGCGTGTTTATTAATATTCCTAGAAATACTAGGCCACTTACAGAAACGTTACTTTTCAAGACAGAATTGCTGACTAGCAAATCTCTGTAGTCCCACCTAGCATTAAGTACCTGCTTTTAACAGTGGCACTTTAAGGAATGAGTCACAATGTAGAAGCTTAGATCACCTGAATGATGTAATTACTGAGAAAGGGCACGGCAGGTGTAGAGCATCCAGACTCCACCTCGTTTTATTTCTGGAGCTGACGAAAGCTGCAATTTGTTAGTTAAACCTGGCAGATTAATGACCTATCAAATTAGAGATGCTGTACACTGCATCAAAGTCACAACCAACTTATTCAGATCCCTTACCTATTAAATCAAATCTATAAGTGACCAAACCTCATCACTAGTGAAGAGCATTCCCTGATCAACCACACTGAGATGCTGATCAATATCATCATCCCAGCCATGGACTTCATTGTACAGAAGTCATGCAGGACATCTATGACAGTGCAATGCCTTACGGGTGGATGAGTTGCATCCGTGTAAATGTGCTCTGCCTATAAATGTGCTCTATAAATATGCACCATTTGGTATACATATGCACCATTCCTAGGTTAATCTCTGGAATTAAACTGAAACACATCAATGGCTACTCAGAACATGAGAATATGGATTATGAACGCCAGGAAATCCTCAGTTTGAAACCCAATTTCAGAATACATCATCACAAGGTATTGGAGAAAGCTGTAAAATGCATTTCTACAGATTAAGCTCTCTCAGCACATGTGTGCTGAGTTTGAGGCAGAAAGAATTTAAACCAGCTGGGTGAGGTAAAGAAGAGTCAATATTCCTTTTGCACATACAGGAAACAATCCTCATGTGATTTTTTCCCCCCTGAGTTAGTTCAGGGAGTTTTCTGTGCATCAGGTGAATCTGAGACTCGCCAGCACCCAGAACATTAACACCTGAACATGTATAAAAGGGAGGTGTAGATCTTGGAATAAAAGGAATGGTGGGAGGACAAAGATGGCAGAAAGAAGGCAGAAATAATGGAATTTCTGGCCACTTAACCATACAACAAAAACATTAGTTAACTTCTTCATGAGACCTTGCAGGGATGGTACCTGCACTGTGCGGGTAGATGCAAGTATTTTGCAGGTGTTGGAGCAAAGAAACATACAACCAGGTTTGTGACAAAAGAAGAAAGTCTTGACCAAAATTTTTCCCTAAGAATTAAATGCTTGAAAAGCATTCACTCTCTGGATAACTTCACTATGTGTCCTTAGAGAATATAGCATGAAATGCTCAGCCAGGAGTTCCAACTGTTGTGTTTCTTCTGTGTAGACACTAATTCAGAATCCAGGCAGGAGGAGCAGGAGGAGCTCCAGTATCCCAAAAGCACCACGTGTTTCTGTGAGTTGGTGACTCTACCTGCTGTTGAGGCTAATTGACCAGGAATGAGACCTCCTTTGTCCCTGTACCTTGGGGAAAGAGCCTACAACGAAACTCATTCCCAGAACACACAAATTCTCTTTGTATCTTAAAAAAGGGCATGTTTCTGTCTGAGCTGCCCGGGCTGGGGCTGTGCATAGCTGTGAACAAAAGCCCACCATCACCATCAAAGCACTGGGACCAGCAGGGTAAAATGAAAGGACGGCCCTGCTGCAAGAGAAAGTAATTTTCAGTGGGGAAGAGAAACACGATGCTGCAGCTCACTGACTCCATAAGGGAAGATGCTGAAGTGGAGAGAGGGCAATGTTTTCTTTCTTTGGAAACACAACCCACACAGAACCTCATAGCAATCATCCTTGGAAGCCGAGCTCTGGAAGAACAATTTCCAGGATTGAATAGTTAGGTGCAATATTAATACTGCAATACTTAGTCTGATTCTTAATTTTTGATTTGGACTCACAGACAGGCAATTAATTTCAATTAGGCAGTATCAGAAGGGATGCTGTTGTAGCAGATTTCTCATCCATTAATTTAGAACTAGCAGCAATAGTATCCAGTCAAGTTTATTCTAATTTATGGGCATATTCCGTCTTTTGCTCAGAAGGAAGAGCAAAAGTGGAATTGATCAGACTTTTTCAATATTATCTTTCTTTCTAATTTTGCAGCACTTGCTTCCAAGTGTCTGGCACACAAACATAGCTGAAATGAATGGCAGAAGCAGTAAAATTCCCAGATTGTTAAAACTGATCAAAACCTGAGTATCCTGGATATTGGTAGAATTTCTTTCCCTTTACTAATGAGCTTCCTACAGTCTATAGGTAGGGATCTTTTTTAATTTGAGTATTTCTTAGAATAAGTATATTCTCCTGAATACAAGAATATGTCCTATTATTTGAAATGTACTTGACTTTCAAAATTATATATCATTTCAGAAAAAGGGTAACGTTAGAGGTGAAAAGTGCCTTACAGTGGGTTTTTTTAATTTACTCCAGCATCCTCAGTGGACAATAAAAACCTTACATGAGCAGCCTGCCATATTAAGAAAGGATCTTCATGACTTGCTGTTCATTTTTAAAATGTTATGTTATTGAATCCTGCCTGTGGAATAGATTTTAATATGTAACATTCTCAACATGTCTAACTCCCCTTTACTGACCTAGGCCCCTGAGTTGTCCTGCATATGTCTTACATCTCCTCGTATAAAGGATACAGATTTTGCTAAAATAAAATCAGGACACTTCCACAATTTTAGCACATAAAAAATAACATCTGTCAAAAGAAAGGCACCGAGGTTGCAAAACTAGTCACTGTAAGTTAAAGTGCCACCTTAAGCCAGCCCCCCAAGGCTGTTTATGCCATGAACATAAACATGAAAACGCCACGTACATAAACTCCTCCTTCCCACAGGAGTTGTGGCCGCATTCCCCAAGCCACTGCTTGCTGTGTGGTCACTCTGTTGTACCACCACTGCTCATCATGTGGCTGCATGCACTTCCTGCGCCCAATTTCTCGCGCTCTGTTTTCTGCAGTGCTCGTCACTGAATTGCCCCAAAGCTTCACAAGTACTGATAAGCCAGTCTGTGGGAGCTGGGTTCATCGCTACCCCTTTTCAGGGGACCAAGGGCACCAAGGAACAGAAACACAGGATCCAAGTGCAGTGATCATGGTTGTAACAGCTTACAGCAAACAAACCCAGATGCCTTCTGGCGTCCTACAGACTCCTGCACAACCTCAGTCAAGCATACAGGCCAGGACCCACATCCGCTATTTAGGCAGACAGAGACAAAGCTAAGAGAGAGTCAGTGAAGCGTGAATTGTAGGGATGCATGATGAGCAGGAAGCTGCTTGTAGCCATGCCATGAAATGCTACACACAGACCATCTGTAGCCTCTCATTCTTCTGGAGCTTAAGCTCTTGTTTAAGTACTGCATGGCAAGTCAGGACTCAATTTACCCAGTCTTCTGCTTAGGATGAATTGCTAGCTAGGGTGGGTGCATCTTTACAGCATTTATTCAGCAGCTCACACGTGCAAACAAATACATAGGAAAAGTTCTTACCATCACGTTTCTGAACTTGGATTTCTCAGTTGCATGGTGCATGTTAGGCACAGAACTTAATTTCTAATCTTACCTCTAAGACTTTGAGATATGAACCGTCTTCTGGAACTGAGCTGAGATTTATCTCTTTGTCAGATCGCTTGCTCATATATTTGAAGACGTTCAGCATTGTACTTCCAGGTAGTTAGGGCAGATACTGGAGTGGCAGGCATACGCTGTAATAACTCAGAGTGAGAGAAATGAGACTGAAGGAAAGGGGCTCAAATTCTTCATCATCAGTCCTGACTGCGGTCCACAAGTACTCTCAGGCCACACATCTTGCCTGCCAGGAAAAAGAGTGACAAACAGACATTCAGAGTAACCGCTTGCCCAGACTGAACGCCTGTAACAGGAACGCTGACTCAAGAGAAGCAGAATTAAACTCTCTCCACAACTGTTATTCTGCCCCACAGGCAGCAGAATACCAAAAGCCAATCTGGGAATTCAAAGAAATGTTTTGATTTTACAGGAAGGCAACAAAGATATCACAGCAAATTGACACTGTTTTTGGGCACTAATTTTCACCTGTAAAAATTTGTGCTATTTTGGTCTTTACTAGAGGAGAAGTTACTTTGACTGTGCCACTTAAATTGACTAAGATTTATCCTAGCAATTTTTTTAATGTACCTTCAGAGTATTATGTAAAACCTGAATAGGCAGAAAAGTCTGCTCCGGAGCTGTATGCAAACAGATGTCTTGCAGTATCTTTCCAAATCCCTATCCCCTGTTGGAAATATCAAAGCTGCAATGTCCACTCAACGAGACTGTCAAAGTCACCTCTCATCAGCAAGGACAGCAGGACACAGCTTTCATGGAGCAGGTCCAGTAATAATAACATCAACCCCAAACTAGGCTCTCCGGTAGCAGGGCAAACAGCCAACTGAGTATGAGCATTAGGGAAACAAAACTCCACAATCACAACCCATGGCTGGTTTCAGAGGGAGAGATCAATCTCCATCCAGGATTTCTATGGACATTTTAATTATATGCAAAGTTAAGAGAGTTTGTTCTGTGTTTTTACTGAGCTCATTAGGGACCCAGAAGGAAATGTTCTAAAAAGCACTGAATTACCTCAAGGACTCATTTTTAAAAAAATTATTTTAACCTACACTACTTAATGGTCCAACCTGTTTTGAAAAATACATAGTGTGTGAGCCGGCACTGGCGGGATGCAGGGACAACCACAAAACCACAGATGAAATGCAAAGAGTAAATTTATTTTCATTACCTCGCCAACCAGGGGATCCCAAAGCAGCACCTGGGCAGAGGCACACAAGCGGGGACGCAGGCACCGCGGAGCTCGGTCCACACTACAGGATCACCGAACCTGCTGTTTTCACCTGTTTATCAGGGATTCACGCAGGCGTGGTTTACCACTGTGCTTTCCCACAGCAGGGCAGGAATCTCAAGCATGTTCGATAGGGTGCCTCCGAGTCTGTCACAGGCCTGTGTTACCTACACACAGGTGTTCTACTTGTCCAACACGCAAGGCCAAACAACGGTTAGTGATTCATGTTTTTTGACACCCCAGTTGCAAGTCACTTGAGCGTGTTTACAACCCTCCTTGCCAATCTTCCCACACATACTGTACTTCAATATTACATATGTACTGTCCAAATAATTCACTGATCCTGTGTGTCAATGGTGGGAAGGATATATTCCATACAAAAGGATGAATACAAATGCATTTGTTTGACAGAGTTATTAGGTATTCTAGTAAGTGCAGAGGAAAGAAAAGGTATGTTTCTCTTAAATGACAGATTATATAAGGAAATCACATGGTTAAAAATGGTCTTTCAGTGAAGTACTGAAATTACAAATCAATAAACAGGAAAGGATGCATTACATTTCTTTTTCTCAAGAGAAAGTTGCTATCAAAGTTAGGTGGCAAATAGATGATGGACATACTTCATTTGCCAAATAGTTGGGAATACTTCTTCTGTGCCTTTTAAATTGACTTAGGGAAATGAAATCATCAGGCGACTGTTGCTTAGAAGGTCTGTTATACATCATACAATTGTTCTGCAGTGGCCTTATTTTATTAATGTATTGTACTTAGTATCTCAAAAGGAACCTACAACGTAAAAAAACCCCACTTGTAGAACTCCCAACTCTTCAGTGCACAAACGAGGACAGTAGAGAACACAGCTCAGGCTAAAAAGCTAGATAAATAGTAGATATACTGTATTTCACAAAGGTTCTTGAGATACTGAATGCATATAGTAAAGGAACATAAAAGAATTCCTTTGCGACATGTGCTGCTTAGTTTAATAACCTCTGTAATGCTGGAAATACGTTTTTCTCTCTCTCTGTATTAACAGAAGTATTGTTCCTTGTACTTTTTCTCTTTTCCCTAGACAAGTTTAAGATGAAAATTAACAGCCAAGGAAAATCTGCATATGAATTTATGGTAGGGTACCACAAATGGCAGCCCGTAGAACTCAGGGGAGGGCTAGATGCAATGCAAACGTGCTGGTCTCCCCAGCAGAGCTGACCAGTGATGGCAGAGCCCTGTAAAGCAATACTGTATATGGTAACAGACTCGGGGCCTTTCACATCTAATTCAGGTATTTCTACAACAATGCTGTATGGCTTTATCTCTAAGGTCATTTCACAAGGATTTATAGACTTTGGTAGGAATGATACCTGGGTGAGTATTCTTTTCAAATTTAACCAGTTAGGTGTTTTTCAAAGAAAAACTTCTCACAAAATGCAACCTTAAATGGAGATGCTATACACACTTTAAAACTGCCCTCTAGACCTAAGTGAAATTTTGATCTGAAGATTAAACCCCTGTGTTATATTCCCTCTGAAATCAAATAAAAAGTAATAAAGAATCCTCCTGGTGCAAGGTACTATACAAATACAGACCAGAGGGGAAAAAAAATAAATTACAATGTTCTAGTGTTTTAAGACTGCTGTACTATGTTGGCTAAAACTGAGCAAGTAAATACCTTGGTACTATTATTCAAAATATATTGCTACCTTTCCAAGTTACTAAGTTTTTAAAAAGATACATCAGACAGTCTTAGAACGTCGCTAAGCTGCTTGAGGTTATCTCTAGAGGTAACGGAAAGATAAACGTTAGTATTTTAGCATATGTACATATGTAAACAAATACATTTACCTTTGGATGTTAAGAGCTCTATATTTGAATAAAAAAGAACTTAAAAGCAGACAATTCACTGGTTCTGAATGTATTTGATTTTATATTGATTTGATTTTCTAGGCAATGCACTTGATTCACTGTTTTTTGCATTTGATTTAGCAGATGGTAATTTTGATTCTGTATAGAAGGTACAGGGCATGGTAGGTGAAATGGCTGATAAACAGGGAATACAACTGAATAGGAAGTATTTCATTTCACAGTTGACTTTCTATTTAAAATATTCTTGTTCAAGGGAAAAAAAAAGTGCTTTAACATGGCCTGTTGTGTCCTTTCCAGATACTGTAATGTACAGTAAATATTTTAATTACAGTATGTTTCATCAGATTTTGTCTATTTCAATGTTTTATGCACCTAATATAATTTTAAATTTCTGAACCAAGCATCACATCCCTCCTGATTCTCCATTCTGACTTTCCCACACAGAGGAATCCCTCTTCCCAGTTTGCCCTCCCTCTACGCCAGGTCTCTTGACTCAGACTAGAGACAGCTCCCTCATCTCCATCTCAATTTTTTCTCCTCATCCAGGTTACAGCTCTGATTTTCTTCTCCTCTTCATACTTCCTTCTATTTAAGAAAAGCTATTTGCATATTGTATAGCTTGACCTTTCTCCTTCCTTATTGACAGATGTGTCACTCCTCTGTTTTGAATGCTCTGGGTTATTTTTTTCCCTTCATTGCCCGGTTTACCCATCATTTTTTCTAAATTAACTGTAATTTCTCCTTTTATGACATCTTCTTATCATTTGTATCAGTCCAGGTAAACTCTGCTCTTGCCAACACCAGCCCTGACCTTGCATCTGCTACCCTACTTTTGCCTCTGTGGCTCCACAGGCACTCTCCCAGACACCTTGTGCTCACCCTCCATCTCAGTCAAATGATTCAAAGAGGAGTAAAGTATGAACTGGGAATTTCTCACCAGCTACTTCTCACCACAGTTCTTCTCCTTGAAGTTAAATAGGCTTGTGTTCATTTCTGCCCTACATCAGTGTGAGTTTAAACCTGGAGTTAGATGTATCTGCATCCCACCTCCATGAAAGGGAAGGAATCGGGAAATACAGAGAAGACTTGGAAAGACCATAGAACCATAGAATCATTTAGATTGGAAAAGACCTTTAAAATCATCAAGTCCAACCATTAATCTAACACTGCCAAGTCCACCACTAAACCATGTCCCTAAGCACCACATCTACATGTCTTTTAAATACCTCCAGGGATGGGGACTCCACCACTTTGCTGGGCAGCCTGTTCCAGTGCTTGACCATTCCTTACTCCCGAGACTTGGGTCGGACTGCCAGAGCAACTGTGCTGCCTAGGACTTCAGAGAAAGAGAGAGGCTTACAGAAGAGGAAAAACTGGTCAAAAATAAAAGGAAAATTAAACCATCAGGGCAGAAAAGCTCATTTAAGAGATATTGCTGAGGCGACGTTGGGTCAAAGGCCACACAAACTCCAGCTGCAACAAGAAAACATGGACTGAGAGGACATCTCTCCATGGGAACAGTAAGAGGACACAAGCTGATTTATAAGCCCAGAAGCAGTGGAAAACATAACAAAATGCTTGCAAGTAAACATCTGAGAAAGATTAAATGTTTCCTTTAACCTCCTCAAACTGTATTAACATGGTTGCTGACAGAAATTACACTGCCCAAAGTGGACCAGGTCACTTCAAACCATTTCATGAGCCAAATCCAAGGTTTCCCAAGTCATTTTTAATAATATAAAAGTGTTCATATTCTGATGATATCGGATTTGTCTCTGAACCAGAAAAAACATAAAATGTTTGAAAGAGCAAAGGCACTGTTTGATGCATATTGCTCTGGGAAACCTGGGGCAACCCCAAGGAGAGTGGAAAGACGGCGGAGATGAGAAGTGCATACGGTTATCGTAGTACGGCACACCAAAGCTGTTTAAGAAGCCAAGCAAAAGCTACAGCAGAGGTGCCTGGAGGTTACATCAAGAGACTTGACCTGGGAAAATACATTTTCCATGAAGCTCCAAAAGCAAATATCATGAGTTGGAGGCCAAACAAAACGCATGTGAAGAAAAGGACAAAAATGAGCTCAAAAGAAATGGAGATTTGGTCCTTTCAGGTCAAATACTATGTTTGTAATGCCTACACCCCCATCTACACTATCATTTCACGGATGGACAAAAATAGAACATTTCACTAGGCTATATGCGTAAAAATCTGAAAAATGCCTCAGATCCAGGTTTTCAAAGGAATCTATAGACAGAATAGGTACATAAAAAAAAATTCAGGAGTAAGTGCTTTCATATCTCCCTTTGAAATTCGTAAGAGCCATGTAGGTGATTTTCAAAGTCTCACTAAAAGCCCAGCTACAGTTTTAAGCATTGAAGTACCTTAGAGAACATGGGCCAACATTTCTTAGGCTCATTTCAAAATGAAATTCAATTTCTCATGTTCATGGATTAGCAGTTTTAATCCTTCCAGCACTGAAACAAAGACTGTTAGGGTTAAAAGCAGAGTTTAAGATAGTGGTATATTCCAGTTGTAGAATTCCTTGTAAATAAACAGAACCCTGAAGCAATACCAGTTGTTCTGAAATTTCTACCAGGAAACTAAGTAAAGTGTACCTAATTAATATAGAAGAAATAAAAAAGTGCATTTTATTCGGTTATATTTCATTAGGTAAAATTATGCAAGCTGACAGTGGAATTATAAAAATGCATATCTAACTTTATATATAGATACCTGACTTTTGGAATTCTATGTTCATTCCATCACTGGACTACTTACATATTGTGTACATGAGGTATGGTTCTCCATTTTCATCATTTTGTGATATATTTTTCATAATGATGACTTTTAATAGCAGTTGATGACAGTTTTGAAGGTTGATACTGTTCGAGGAAGATATATCATGCTGTGTCCAACAGCCCGAGAGGGGTGAGGCTGCAGCTGCTCTACGCCCCCAGGTCCAGCCAGCGGTGAGGCTGAAGGCGTGTTCCCAGCAGGCACATCCACACAGAGGGCACCTATATACCACGTGTGTATAGATATAAGATCACAGACACTCAGAGCACTCACACAAAACCAGAATGACCAGCATGCTGACCAGCCCACTATTTACATGCAATTGGAGCACCTAAACTTCTCGTTTCTCTCACCTTTTGTTCCTCCCCTAAAAATCGCATAATAAGCCCTGTGCAATCCCAAACTGCATTCCCCCTGCATCCCATAATATGTCCCACATCCCAGTGATGGGCCTGGGAGTAGCTGTCAGGCTGTTATTTGGGAGAGTTGTCTGTCTGAGCGCCTCTGTGGGTGTGCAGAAGAGTTCTATTGCATAATCTGACAAATACTTTAAATAAATCTGTATGTAATGTGAAATGCAGTTATGTTTGACAAGACAGCTACAAAGATCCAGTAAAGAACCCTATACAGAAGTCACATCTACTTTGACTGCAAAATTACTTAATTTTGTTTCTTTATTAATATTCTAAAAAGTGACTATATAGACAAGTATTTAAACCATCACAAGTATAAACAGAAGTCACCTGTGTTAACACATGCACATTACTCTTGTATGACTGCTCAGCTTTGTTATCGTGCTACCTTGACATTCACAGCAATGGCACTATGCTGTGGTGTACCTAATTTTGCAGAAATTCACATTTGGCTTTACTACTCTCAGCACACTCAAAAACATGGCAGTCAGGTTCACGCATTTTCAGCTTAAATACCGCTCTTCCATATTTCTGATTAATGAATTTCAGTTTAGTGTTCACTCTGTCAAGTACCTAAAGTTTAAACCTGCTATCAAATCAATAAAGCCCTTGCAGCGTTCATTATTCACCTCTCAAATGCTTGTCCTTCCTTATCATTTTTTCCCTGCCTTCTTAGGTATATTAAGCATTTTGGAGAAGTGCTGTAAAGACCCTAGCATAAGACAGAGTTACTTTTCAAAGCTTATCTTTAGACTACCTTTCTTTACAATACAAACTTAAATTCCTCAGAGTTGCAAATGACCAATTAACAGTACAGCATTAATTTAAACAATTTACATGTCCAACTTAGGTCACCCAGGTACCCTACAGATTGTATGATCACAGATACACCTTCAAAAGTAAGTGGCTACCATGACATATTTCTGTGTTGGGTCACTACTTCAGTTTAAAAATTGTCACTAGGCTTCATCCATATCCCATACCCCAGTGTAAAGAATTTAACAATTTGACCCCTGTAGAAAACATTTAATCTAAAATAGATGACACTGTAGTGACATTAAAGTTGTGTGTGTATATGTATGCAACTTTATATATATATATTTATATATATGCATACATAAGATATATTAAAAAAATTATATATATATATATGAAACCCTAAACCCATCAACAAGAGGGTGTACCACGTCTTTATGGCTTTAGCAAACTTAGTGTTGGCACAACAAAATTGTATGAGTATCTTCAGTCAGGAGGCACACTATGTTTAGCCTCATTTATCATAATTAGCTTAAGCAATTTTAAGATTATAATAAAGGCTATGGAATCAATTTTAGTTGTTTATTTATTTTAGAGAAAATATTTTCCATTTGTCATCATCATTTCTGCTTTGCATTTGACCTTTTAATCAAAATGTGCATAATTATTTCTTTTCATCCCATGCTTATTCACTGATTACTTTTGCTCATGGCTTACGTGTTGCCCAAGTGCTGAGTAACCAACAGCCAGAAGGATGACTCATTAGCACAAGACACAGCAATTATGCTGTTCTAGGAGATGACTGAAAAAATAGGTGCAGAACTGACCTGCACCTTCTCTGAAAATAGGTGCAGGACCTTCCTGCACCTTCTCTTAGTCTGTGGAACTGCAAATCATAATGAGAGTGATATGACAGAAACTGCAGTTTTCTACTGCCCAAGGAATTGATGAGGGAGTGCCTGAACTCATGTCAGGGATAATTAATATTGCAATTGTGCTTTAAAAACTTTTTTCTTTCTGTGTTAGTTGCAGAAATCAAGCTCTGTGAAAACTCAGAATCTGTCCAGAAATATAAAAAAACCCCTTCTTTAGGAAAAAAGAAAAAATTAAAAAAACCCCAAACTCATTATCAAATACAGGTCATCTGTTGTGCAGCTATCATTAAAAGGAATCAATCAGGATGATTATATTAAAAAAAACCACCCATAGTAAAGATTAAATCTTGTATAGGCTGCACTTCAATACAGAGTGTAAAGTCATTAAAAAAAGCTTTCCAATAAGCATTTTGCAAAACAAAGTAACTAACTCCCTTGATGTAACTGATCAGTGTTGAACTGTAATGCCTCCTTACTAGGTCAAACCTGTGTTGGGTTTGCATGGCAAGGTTTTGGTAGCAGGGGGGCTACAGGGGTGGCTTCTGTGAGAAGCTGCTAGAAGCTTCCCCTGTGTCTGACAGAGCCAATGCCAGCCGGCTCCAAGATGGACCCGCTGCTGGCCAAGGCCAAGCCAATCAGCACCTCTGTGATAACATATTTAAGAAAGAGAAAAACAGCTAGAGAGAGCTTTTGCAGCCAGAGAGAGGAGTGTGAAGATGTAAGAACATCTGCAGACACCAAGGTCAGTGAAGAAGGAGGGGGAGGAGGTGCTCCAGGCGCTGGAGCAGAGATTCCCCTGCAGCCCATGGTAAAGACCATGGTGAAGCAGGCTGTCCCCCTGCAGCCCATGGAGGGAGGATGAGGGGTGTAGAGATTCCACCTGCAGCCCATGGAGGACCCCAAGCCAGAGCAGGTGGAGACACCTGAAGGAGGCTGTGGCCTGTGGGAAGCCCATGCTGGAGCAAGCTCCTGGCAGGACCTGTGGACCCATGGAGAGAGGAGCCCACGCCAGAGCAGGTTTGCTGGCAGGACTTGTGACCCCGTGGGGGACCCACGCTGGAGCAGTTTGCTCCTGAAGGTCTGCACCCTGTGGGTGAGACCCACGCTGGAGCAGTTCATGAAGGACTGTAGCCCATGGGAGAGACTCACGTTGGAGAAGTTCGTGAAGGACTGTCTCCCGTGAGAGGGACTCCATGTTGGAGCAGGGGAACGATGAGAGGAGTCCTCCCCCTGAGGATGAAGAAGTGGCAGAAACACCATGTGATGAACTGACCACAACCCCCATTCCCCATCTCCCTGTGCCGCTGGGGGGGGGCGGAGGTTGAAGCCAGGAGTGAAGTTGAGCCCAGGAAGATGGGAGGGGTGGGGGGAGGTGTTTTAAGATTTGATTTTATTTCTCATTCCTCTACTCTGTTTTGCTTAGTAATAAATTAGATGAATTCCCTCTCTAAGTTTGGTCTGTTTTGCTCGTGACAATAATTAGTGAGTGATCTCTGCCTGTCCTTATCTCGACCCACAAGCTTTTCGTTGTACTTTTTCTCCCCTGTCTAGTGAATGAGGGGAGTGATAGAGCAGCTCTGGTGGGCACCTGGCCCCCAGCCTGGGCCAACCCAACACAAACCTGAAAATTAGACTTCTCATTAAGTAGAGATTTTTTCCAACTGAAATAAAAAAAAAGAGAAAAAAAGTATCTCTGTGAAGTTGTTTAAAAGTTTGCCCAAAGGAGCCTTTCAAAGGCTGGATTAGAAAGAAACATGCTCCACTACAAACAGATACAGTTACAGAAGCACTGTAGGCAATGCAATCTTGCTCTTACTCAATATACATGGAGAATATGGATAGTGGAACTCAATTATGAACGACAGAGAAAAGTACTGAAAATTAATCTGAATAAAATGAAGGCCATTGATCATTGTCAACAACCCTGAAAAGCCAAAAACAACCCCCAAACCCACCCCAGCTCAGCATATTCAGGGACATAATTGAAAAGCAGAACAATAATCTGCTTTAATAGCCATTTGGGTCAAATAGAAATCAGACAATAGAAGTCAGGTAGAAAAGAACCAGTCTAACCACAAATGGATTTGCAAATATTAAAGTTAACATGAGAGTATTCTTCCCCAAGTCTTAAAAATAATGGGACCTACAGTCAGGACATCCATCAGGCAACATATGGTTCAGAAAAGGGGTGCAGAATTTAAAGGAGCCATAGCTATACTGTGTAATAAAAGAAAGATTGAAAATGAGCAGAAAAAAAAAAGCAATGAAATTCAAAAATTTTTAAAAGGGAAAATAGCACAACTTTGCTCCAGAAGGAAATACAGTATATATGGTTTCCATCTTCTGGATAGTACAATTTAGCAGTATTGCTTGAAGCCTGTAACTGTAAAATTAATCTATTAGCCACTGACACAGATGCTGAACAGCAGTGTTCAGATACAACTTGTACTGATAGTGAATTGAGGGATAGAGAAAACCAGAGAATTTTACCTGAAACTCCTGCTAAAGGAATTTTATCTGCACCTCAATTTCACTAGAATGCGAAAGTTAATGTGTATTTTGTGTCCTCAGCCTGAGTAAAAAAAATGAAGGATTCATTACTGGGCTTGGGTAAAGGAAAATCTAGCCCTTGTCATTATTCCTGCTGATTTTTTATTCTTCTTATTTGCACAAAGCTGCTTTCATCTATAATTATTATTATTATTAATTACTTACAAATAAAAATGCTGAATTATAAAATTGTGGTAACAGATCTTTAAATTAATGTGAAGCAGATTCACAATGTACCATCTTAAAGGTATCACTTTTTAATACCTTTTAAAGTTATTACTATCAAAGGGTAGAATTTCCTCAAATTTTAAAAGTATTAAATGTACTTGGAATAAAATGGTCAGCAGAGCCTTAAGAGGTGAGAATGTAACTCCTAAGTTTACACAAATTATTTCTTAAAATGTTGCTTAAGAACTTTAGGCAGTATTTAACTTTCCTTCATATTCTGAAAGAAAATAACAGTTTTAAATGGTACTAATTTTAAGGGCAAGATTAGTCTTAAATGGATTTGATTACAGTGATTGGAATTTATCCTTTAGCTTACCACTCCTCTACAAGGCACAGAGTTGACTTTGCAAATCAAGAGATACCTTTGCTAACACAAATATTTGCTAAAATACACCAGAGACCTGGCCTTTAGTTTCTTTCCTCTGCAAAACATGTTGAACAGGTCTCTTAATCACCTCAGGAAAATCTCATTAGATCTCCCTCTTTTTTTTTTTTTTTTTTTAATTTTTTATTAATTTGGTTAGTTCCATACCTTAGCACAACTGTCCTTTTCTGCCACTATTCCCTTACAGTTCAGGAAGAAAGGATCATTAACCTATGAGCATAAAGACAACAAAAGGAGAACTTCTCTGAAATTATCTTTAATCTATGGGAGAGGGCTGTCTAAATGCAAATGAATCCACAAATCTCTTTGCAGATCCATGGAAAAATTGATAATTCCAAAACAAGAGCTAATAACCCAATCTCTGTGAAGGAAAAGCCATCCTTTGAGGACTGTTTTTAGAGTGGTCAATATCAGGGAAAGTTTGAGTAAAAAAAATAAAAATATTACAAAGTATATTGATAGTTATAGTACAGCAATATGTAAGTGATAAAACCGTAAGTAGCCCTATAAAATACTCTCAGAAATGCCTATGAATAAGATCTCCATAGCATACCAAATTCCCAAGCATTCTACTGCAGAACAATGTATAGTTTCTTCCCCTGCTCTCCAACCTCCCTTCCACAAACGGGTATCAGACCATTGCAGCAGCATCGCACTTCAAAGAAGAGAAAAGGAAATTAAAATGAGTTGCCAAAGAGCATTCAAAGAATCAACAGCAGGGAAAAAGGAACAAGACCTAGATTTGACACATTTCAATTCACTCTGTGACACTGCCTGCTCCCAAACTTCTACAGGAATATTCTTCTGAAACCCTTTATTGAAACTAATATTCATGTGCTTCCAGTAGCTCAAAAATGACAGGAACCAAAGAAGAAAATTTCCTAATTTTTGTCGCTTCCAAAAATAACCTTGAAACATTTTTTACATAAATAATACATAACCCCTACAGCATGTGCATCAGCTCAAAGACGGATAAAGGGGAGTGCGGAGTGCAACCAGCTGGTCCCAGGCTACCCTTTCACCTGGCGTGAAGAGTGCGCATTAGCCATGAGACTTCATCAACTTCAATTTATGGATTTTCAAATACTGGATACTCTCCTTTCTCTATTCCAGATTAAGGAGAAATATACACACTACACTTGACGAAGGAAAACTCATCTGAACTGTTGCTTGTTTCCTTGTAAAGGGCAGCTTTCAGAGAACAAAACATTCAAAGGAGCTCTTTCCATAAACAGGGCATCTCACAGAGACAACGAACGGATGGAGAATTCCACTTGTCAAATTATTTTTTCATGGCTGCTATGTGACATAGTGGCAAGCAGAGTTGATAAACAGCCAGTCCACAAATCTCCAACACTTTTACCACTCCTTTTGGGAAACTACTCGTGCCCAAAATGCAATTAGTCCAGACAACTGCAAAATTAGATTCCCCAGCTCTCCTGAAGCTGCCCCTCTGCTGAGCCACGGAGGCTACATCCTTCTTCAGAATTATCCTACATCTTTTCTCCTCGTCGAAAGAACAGAATTTTCTGAATCCACTATGACAAAGAACTCAATCACCCTCTGTCATATTAATTATCCTATCGCACTCAAACCTTCTGATAGGGTTGTAGGATAAGACTGCAGAATGAATGTGCATTTTGACATTGGAAAGTGTTTTTGACTTTTCCGTTGTCCTCTAAATCTTATGTCCTTATTTTTCATGCTGTTAATCACCTTGTTTTTGCTTCATGGAACAGAGCTCACTCACTTCGAACTCTGTCGCCATTGAGCAAAGTCCTGGAGTAGAAGGCTGACCTTGATTATTTGCTCATTTTGTGTAAACATCAGCTGAAATGCGAGAGGTTGATTCCAGCCTCACTTCTACTTGTTTTACAGCATGACAATGAAATTGTCTTCATTATTTCTGTGCTGTGCCAATGAGATCAGAAAGAAAGTTCAGAACACATTATCCTACACAGTAGTCTAATTTATTCTTCTAGATTACTGGGAAACTTATTTTGTCACAAGCTCATACCTATATGAATGGTGTATATGGATGTTTATTTTTCCCAAAACTGTAACCCTGCCTAGCTGTATTAGATGTCTTTCCCTCACAGTTGCGAACTCAAGTCTTATCTAGCTGGAGTTTATGGCAGCTAAAATAACCCCATTTGACCGAGTGTTCAATCTCATTGTTAGTTCAGGCAGAGATTATAGTCACAATGTTCACATTGGGATGGCTAATGTTGCATCAGCGCTTTCATTATAAACCCTGTTCTAAAAATTCATTCCAAGATGAAACATGATTGGCATATCAGTTCAATACTTGAAAGTCTTATATAAAAAAGTTGAAAACAGTTTGACTATTTTTAAACTGTAAGAAGAAGAAAAGCAAAAGAAAATCAAAACTAAATTCTCATTGTTGTCTATACATAGAGCATAAAATATTTTTTCTCTTTGAAGCTGGCAATTCTTTCACTTAGACTCTGTCCACCAGATTCACTCTGAGTCTTTACATAGGTGGAATGAGAGGTATCAGGGAAAGAAAATTTGCACATTAGGAAGAGGACACAGGTATCATGGCAAAGTAAGGGGAAAGCTGAACTCATTCTCTTCCACTATGCAAGCTTGATGTACTAGTGGTGTGAGATAAAAGTGATGGACTTACAGCTCAGTCTTACTTTAGAGTTCCCTAGGTGGCAAATCTCTTCCATAACATGTGTTTCCATTTCAGATAACCATTCTGAGTGATACAGAATATATTAATGCCATCAGCATTTCAGGTTGAGTTGATTAGCATGCAACCCAGACCGAAGTGACCTGGTAGAATGCGATCATCACAGCAGGACTTCCGATTCCAGTATTGCTTTCAGGAGGCAGATGACTTCTTAAAACTGTTCAGCCAGAAGTCTTGGCAGACTCTGAGTTTCATTCAGCCAGGCTTACCGAAGAACTTTCTAGATCAATATAATCAAAGAGAACGTGCACAGGAGGCTCCCTTCTAATTCCAGTCTACAGGAAAACCACAGTTAGAGTTACTGGCATTTGCTTTAAAGCATGTTTTGAGACACATTTCTGTGTTGTTGACAAAAGATCAAACTGTCTCATTTAAAGAACAGCTTAAGAAAGCAGTCTATTTATGCTTTTGATAGTAACCTTTGCCCAAGCAGCATGGCAGGGCTATCTTTCCCTGGCAGGTGAAGACCTATTGAGGAAACCGACTGACAGATGCTATATTCCCAGAGCAAGGTAAACTCCTGACATGGCTGGCTGAATCATGTTCTTTCTTGGCATTTGCCATATAAGAAATACAATAAAATTAAAAAAAAAAAAAAAATCACTGTACTGTTTATCACAGATGTCTAGAAAACCTTTCAAGTCAGAGGAAGAGCTTCCAGCTTCAGCAAACAGCATGTTCTCTGCAACCAAGGCGTCCAAGCTGTTGGTAGAGAACACACTTCTTGTAAAAAGCTTTGAAAGGCTTGTTAGTTTAGAGGCTGCAGATATAATCCAGTTTTAAATGTGCACAAAATCACAAGGCTTTGAAATTCACCGAGGCAGCCGCTTTCTGGCTGACAAATTGCCTACTGGTGAGAGAGGATTCACAGTCATGGACCTCACTGGGACCTCTTCTTTAGTTACTTCTGCCCAGACCTTGGAGCATTTTTTGCTACAGCAAAGTGTTCTAATACCTCAAATCTCAGATTTCCTCTTCCTGCTATCAGAAATGAGTCAGAATTTTTTTTTTTTTTTTTTTAATTAGTTGTCATCTATTCTCTCTGCATTACTGCCAACAGCAGGGATGTGCAATGGCTGTAATGAACCTTGCCGGTTCAGTTGAAAAAGAGCCAACTCTTTTAGCTACCTCATCTCAATACAAGTTGCATCAATTAGCTCACAGACAGGTGAACATATCACTAGAAAATCTGACCTAGCAACTTCTTGCAGGATGGATGAGTAGTGAGATAAACTGAGATAAAACCTTGTTTTGCCAGGTTTTAAAAGAAAAATAAATAGTCTATGCATAAAGAAACCTCCTTAAACAACAGGAAAAAGAAAAACTGCCAGTGAAATAGACAAAGTCATACTGCAAACATGCAGTCAGACCTCCAGTGGTAACAAATAATTGAAATTTCTCCTCAGAACCTTAAACAAAGGGTGGGGGAGAGCACCCTTGGCACTGCTCCGTATGCACACAGGGGTACTCTGCTTGCATCTCCAGAAAGCAGGCTGGTATGAACTGCAGTATAGCAAGCAATTTAGAAGGAAATAAAAAAAAAAATAACTTGAAGTTTGTCAATATACATGCCACTCTTACAGATAGATACGGTGACAAAAGCTATTTTTCAGAGTGCATTTATTATACAAAGAGTTGAGATTTGTGACAAGATTCTACTGTTGTTCTCACAGATCCTGCCTGCCCTGAGCTCTGCCTGATCGCTGTGGAGTGGCTCCACATGCACAGACTTGGGAAAGGAGTTTGCAGAAGATGAGAAGGACAGTTAGTTACTTCTTTGTTGTTTCTAACTGAAAGTGGCCCCTACGAGCACTGGAAGCAAAATCCCTACATTCCCAATACTTGTTCCTCAGGTAGTATAGAAGAGAATGAGTGAAAAGCTTACCATGCTCAAGTGAGAAGGCAAGGAAGAAGGATGAATACAGAAAGAAGCAAAGGGAGAATAATAAACACATACTGGTGGAGATTGCCAGCAAGCGGGGCAGAAGGGAGCAATTGGAACGGAAACCTCCGCCAGAAGCAGGAATTGAAATGCGGTCAGGCAACAGCTTGGGAATTTAGCAGCAGAAGCACATTCCTCATCCCTCTCTAGTGCCAGATCTGCAGAGAGGATGACTTCATGCGGCAGGTTTCCCTGTTAAGTCAAATGGCTTACATCTGTGCTACTGACCCGAGAGTGCTGATTGTAAGGTATTGCACTAAAATGTTGAGCGCTGCAGAAATGCCTGCTCTACTTTGCATAATCCAGTCTCAAGGGACTGCAAGATTCCCATTGATCTTCAACTTTAATTACCCTATGATCCTATGATCATGAGACCAACATTTTGATACAGGTCTAGTAGAAAATACATTGGTTGATTCTGAAACTTCCACCTGTCTCATCTTCCTCCAGCTGAAAGAGTAATTCTTATGGTTGGCTGCACTTACCTTAAACCATCCAAAAAAGGTGACAGGGAAGGGTTATAGATTAACAGGTCTCAATTCAGTTACCCAGCTGTAAGTGTCTGCCATTTGAGAGGCAGTCAGATGCCTAAGCTTAGGCAACAGAAGTAATCCCAGAGATTGCTAGGGTCCAAGACTGTGTTAAAACCTGTGATAAGCGTTTCACAATTAGTACACATCAAATAGTCATCTAGAGAGAACCATTGTGACTCAAATGATTAAAAAACCCCACCACCAACAACAAAACTGAAGTAATTTTGTGACTGTTTTTGCCAAAATGCCAACATGTAACCAGCCTAATCTTATGAGATAGCATCCAGAGCCTTGCACTAACAACATGCATTTCACACTTCGGTTTTGTGTTTTCTGTGTAACATTATGTAATACACTGCAATTTTATTCTACAACCTGAAAGAATTTTATGCACATTAACTAATTACTCCTGACAAGACTCCTCTGAGGTAGGTGTGAATGTATAATTTGTATTTTATAGGTGGGGAATCTAAGACAGAAGAAGATATTCCTGTCTCACACTGCTGTAAGCCCATTGAAAAATAAATCTCTATTAACTAAGGGAGTCCCAGGCTCAGCCTAAATCAATGGCAGAGCTCAGAGCTGTACATTTTGTTCTTTTCACTGTATCTGTGCTCACTCTAAAATATCACAGAAACTTCCTCTTGTTCCTGTATGAAAGCTTTCAGTGAGGGTCCCCTCCTTTCCTGAGCAGTTGCTTGAAACCTGACACAATATAAGCCCTTGTGGTAACCAGGGCTTTGGGGTTAACGTCGTAAAAAGATGTCAAATACTTTTTAACTAGGTCTGGTCGAAAGTTTTTTGATGGATGTGCCTCCTCTGGCAGAGACACTGCTGAGGAACGTGATGTCTCTACCAGAACCGCTGGCAGGGCGCAGGATGGGGAGACGTGGGGGTCCCTCTGGGGTGGCACCGAGCAGCTGGGATGCCCCAATTCCCGACCAGGGATGTGGGGTATTCCCTGGCTCTGAACCCTCTCCCCACTAGCTCCTCGCTTAGCAAGCTGCTGGGCTCCGCAGACTTCTGAAGAAGACATCTCCTTTGTTTGCTTTGCAGTCCTCTGGCAGCTCCAGAGGAGAATATATAATCTATGAAGTTCCAGGGAATATAAAGCAATTGCTTACAGAACCACACAAGGCATTCCACTTTGGTTCTTGCATAACTCCCTTTACACTCCAAATTTCCTTACATAAGAATAATAATAAAAAAAAAAGGTAGTAAAAAATAAATTGTTTCATCCCAATATAGGATGATTATTTTAATTTTTTTTACTCTTTAAAGGGAAATTACTGTTTTCATCAACAATTAATTCACAAAAATCCTACACTTTTTAGTTTATAACATCTAGAACTGTACTTCAGGCTTCTAATACTTCAAAGAAATTGCTTACTAAAGCTAACTGATGCCAAACTTTGGATCAGGCCAACTACTAATGCTGAAAAATGAAGGAGTTGAGAATAGTTAGGGGCATAAAAGGGAAAGAAAAAAGTCTCATTTCATAAGGGAAAGTCTCAATTTTACTTCTCTAATAAGTGTCAACAGTCTGTATCCAGCTATGTGGATAATTGCTCATGCACACCTACACTAATGCAGTTGAACTTGATGAGGTTTTTCTGGGCACAATTTTTCCTGATTGGTCTTATAACTCAAGAGAGTTCTAGTCTATTACACCAAAACCATTGCAGTTTCTGTGCTTCAAAATTGGTATTAAAAATAAAGAAAAAAAATCTAAAAATTATTCTAAAATATACTTGCCTGGAAAATAGCAGTAAGTATGAACTTGAGCAGCTGGGAGGGACAGGCAGGGAAGATGGGTCAAACAAATGGAATTCCACTCAGTATTCCACTTTTTAACAACAACTGAAAAACAGGAGTGGATTTTTAACTTACGTGCATTAACAGAACTAAAATAGACACTTTTCCTTGCAACCTGCATGTCTCTACAACAGGGGCTGTTCACATTCCAGGCAGGCAGCTGGGTAGCAGAAATGGCTGAAATGCCATGCTGTGATAATATCTGAGAGGTCTGAAATAGTGTGATGGGTGTTTTGGATTTTTTTTTAATCTTTTTTTGCTTTTAGCTTTCTTGAAAGCTGGTATGTTTTAGGTAAATGAAATGTCCCTGGTAAACATTTTCTGCAAAAACAAGGTATGTGGAAAATGGTCGCTATGTACATTCACTTTTCCTGGTTGTATTTTGCAAAGCATGGAATGAAGGGCTTATTTACTCATGATTCACCCATCTGGAGTCAAAAATGCAAGTCAGCTGCTGCCTGATTTCTGTTCAGAAATGCAAAGATACAACTAGGTAAAGAAATATTTAAATATTAAAGGGGATAAACCCACATTGCACAGGCATGCCACATCATAGCTGATCTGATGTGGCACTTCTACAATTTAATACAATGCATCGAGAAACAATACAGCATATGACAAACATCCAATTTTAGCAGATGCTTTTTTTTGCTACATTCAAGCCTTTTCCTGTGCCCTGAGATATTTACGGAAGACTCACTTCCACTGTAATCCTGGGTAAGAGGTGATACATAGCACTAGGATGTGCGGCACCATAAAAACAGCTCTGCAAGCTGACTAAATTCTGTGAAAAAGACCCACTGGAATAAACATTGTATATGGAAAAAAGGTGATAGATGTCAGTGAAAACTGCAAGAAATCTACTGTCTGCATACATCTTCCCTGTGGCTAAATCTATTACTTCCATTGGCACACAAAATGCCTATACTCTAGGGAAAAAGCAAAGCATTAGACAGCTAGACCAGAAGGATGAAACACAGTTTCAAAGTTCTTGAGAAAGATGAGAGCAAAGCAAGCTCTATATGGTTGATTGAGAATGGATGGAGTAACAGATGTGTTGTGAAAGAATTCACAGCCTTTACTGAAAAGCAGTGCATTACTCCGAGACCCTTGCATACAGCCCATAGGGAATCCAGTCCACACAACTATGTCTGCGTGTCTATTTTTGTTTGACAATAATAATGAGACAAATATTTTGCATATATCGGGATGACAAAAGAAGTGATATGAATGCAAGCTTTGTGCCCCATTAGAAAGTAAGGGCAGAAGAGTGAAGAATGATCATATATAAACCAAGTTAATAATGCAATGCTGAAATTTGGGGGAAAAAATAGAAATAACTGACATTGGAGGTTTTTTTCTAAATTAATAAATAATCTCTAACAAAATTTGTTAATGTGCTATGCTTACATTGGCTTTGCATAATGAACTTGTATTGGCTGTCCAGATGAGCAGGGGTCAGGGTTGTAGAACATCACGAGAAGAGCCCAATATTAGAGGTTCTGTGACTTAAATTCTTACGCTACTTCAAACTCTCTCAAGATCTCTTAATTTGGTCCAGTTTTAAGCTATTAAAATGCTCCAGCTAGCAGGGCTTCTACAGGTATGTCAGCCAGAAAAGAAAGGTCAAAGAGAGAGTACCCCCCCAATGAACACAACTGGTAAACTGGTAGCAATGGACGAGGAGAAGGCTGAGGTACTCAACAACTTTTTTGCCTCAGTCTTCACTGGCCACCTATATTCCCACACCTCTCAAATGGATGGACCACGAGGCAGGGACTCAGGGAGCAAAGTCCCTCCCACTGTAAGAGAAGACCAGGTTCATGACCACCTGAGGAACGTGACCATACATAAGTCTATGGGACACGATGAGATAAATCCCAGAGTCCCGAGGGACTTGGCTGATGTAGTTGTCAAGCCACTCTCCATGATATTTGAAAAGTCATGGCATTCAGGTGAAGTCCCCAGTGACTGGAAGGGAAACATTGTACCCATTTTTAAAAAGGGTGGAAAGGAGGACACTGGGAACTACCGACCTGTCAGCCTCACATCTGAGCCTGGGAAGATCATGGAACAGATCCTCCTAGAAGCTATGCTAAGGCACACGGAGGACAGGGTGGTGATTTGAGACAGCCAGCATAGCTTCACCAAGGGCAAGTCCTGCCTAACCAACCTAGTGGCCTTCTGTGATGGGGTGACTACATCAGTGGACAAGGGAAGAGCTACAGATGTCACGTGGGCTTCGGTAAGGCCTTTGACATGATCTCCCACAACATCCTTCTCTCATCATGGATTTGATGGACAGACTGTTCGGTGGATGAGGAATTGTTTGGATGGTTGCATCCAGAGAGTAGAGGTCAACGGCTCAATGTCCAGATGGAGATCGGTGCCAAGTGGTGTCCCTCAGGAGTCCATACTGGGACCAGTACTGTTTAGTGTCTTCATCAATGACAGAGACAGTGGGATTGAGTGCACCCTCAGCATGTTTGCAGGTAACACCAAGTTGAGTGGTGCAGTTGACACACCTGAGGGATGGGATGCCATCCAGAGGGACCTGGGCAAGCTCAAGAACTGGGCCCACGTGAATCTCATGAGGTTCAACAAGGCCAAGTGCAAGGTCCTGCACCTGGGTTAGGGCAACCCCCAGTATCAATACTGGGGGGATGAAGGGATTGAGAGCAGCCCTGCAGAAAAGGACTTGAGGGTACTGATGGATGAAAAGCTGGACGTGACCCAGCAATGGGCGCTCGCAGCCCAGAAAGCCAACCGTATCCTGGGCTGCATTAAAAGAAGCAGGGCAGCAAGTTCGATGGAGGTGATTCTCCCCCTCTACTCTGCTCTCATGAGACCCCACCTGGAGTACTGTGTCCAGCTCTGGGGTCCCCAGTACAAGAAGGGCATGGACCTGTTGGAGCAGGTCCAGAAGAGGGCCACAAAAATTATCAGAGGGCTGCTCTGAGGAAAGGCTGAAAGAGTTGGGGTTGTTCAGCCTGCAGAAAAGAAGGCTCCGAGGAGACCTTATCGTGGCCTTTCAATACTTAAAGGGGGCTTATAAGAAAGATGGGGGCAAACTTTTAGTAAGGCCTGTTGCGATAGGAGAAGGGGTAATGGTTTTAAACTAAAAACCAGTAGATTCAGACCAGATACAAGGAAGACATTTTTGATGATGAGGGTGGTGAGGCACCAGAACAGGTTGCCCAGGGAAGTAGTAGATGCCCTGTCCCTGGAAATGTTCCAGGTCAGGTTGGACTGGGCTCTGAGCAAGACGATCTAGTTGAAGATGTCCCTGCTTATTGCAGGGACGGTTGGACTACATGACCTTTAAAGGTCCCTCCCAACCCAAACTATTCTATGATTCTATTATAGCTTGAACCAAGGCTTGTGAGTGAGCCTAAAGCATGCTCTGTCTCCTCCTGTCCCTGTCTCCAGGTGAAGTGAGGCCAGGACCCATGGGAGAACTAGAGCATGTTCCAAAGGATTCCTCAGTCTCAGAGAGACTGGAACCACAGGAAAACATTCATCTTCTGGAAAACTAAAAGGACAATATCAGCACATTTTAAAAATTGTATTAATGTCACCATTGTTAATGTTTATTATCCTGTTATTTGCAATAGGGCAACTTATACAAAATCTCCACTGGAAAGAAACACAAGAGTGTACTTGCTACATTTATACAATCACAATGAGCTTACATCCCAAAAATTACAAGGGAAAAATAATAGAAAATTACTTGCACCATGAACCATTCAGGTCTCTTGGATGTCACTATAGTTATTGTATCCAAATAGATGTAGACAGCTTAATACTTTGCTCCGATCCACTATCTTATTTCCCAAAGACATACTCAACGCTAATGACTACCTGCATGACACAATGGAACTCATAATTACTTTTCATTTAACAAAAAACAGCAAATGTTAATGAGGAGTTTTGAGTATTTCCCGTATCTCAATATACTGCTTTGGGACTCTTAATCAGTCTATAAGCCTGTTTAGAGCAATAAAGATAAACCCAAAGACTGGTAAGAATTAGATTCTTCTAGTGACCCCTAATTGTACAGCTTCAAACAAAGCAGCAGGGAAATAAAAATAAAAACCAAAGAAATAAAACCCCACAGCGTGGTATACCAAATGACAGATGATTATAGTGGAGCACACAAGTGCCAAGGCTAAGGACAACTTTTTAAAATGCTCAGAGAAAAAAGTACATCCGTGAAGAGACTTGAAATTTCATTGAGTAAACGGAGACCGAGAAGAAGAAATTATCTAATAAAAGGAAAAACCAAGTTTGATAAAAAGAGATGAAGGAGTAAATTAATTTCATTTTAAGATAAGGAACAGTGCTAGGAAGAAGGCAAATGAAATGACAGCTGGGAAAGGGCATAGAGGAAACTATATGCATAAATTGCAAATTATAAGTTTCATTAAGTTTTCCCAATTTCCTGACTTCAAAGATGGAAGGGGGTGAGAAATGGAGGTGGGTTAAAAACTAGAATAAGAATAAAGACACAGTGATTTAGATGAGCTCAAAACCACTAAAGATTTTTGAGAAATCAGTTGGAAATGACTGTAAATTATTACCTGGGGAAAACTCTTTATCTGTGGAAAATTAGTGGTGGTTGTATACCAGCTCCTAACAATAGTCAAAATATCATCTTCATGTTGGCAAATTTGTAAGAAATGGCAAAAAACCGAACAGCTGTGAAACAGTCTTAACTAACTTCTTCTAAGATGATTTGTTCTCAAGGTCACCCAAGCAAATAATTTGTTGTGAATTACCCATTAGGCTTTGCATTTTTTTTTATCCTTTTAAAATTTCTACAAACAATTTATTTTGCAAACTGTATTTAAGAGTATTTGGTATCCCTCCTAATTCTTCAACATTTAAGGCTTGAAAAGTGAGCATTATTGACTGATTTTATTTGTACACTTAGCATCATTCTTGCTGAGAAGACCATAATCTTAGAAGAGATTTGGAACAATTTCTGAAATAACAAATTAAAATAGCTTTTAACAGCTTTATGTCCCAGTTTTCCATAAGCAAACCAGAAATATCTCCTTACATATTTGTAAGAATAAATTTCTTTATGTTGCTCAGTGACAATGCAATATTCCACAGTGACAGTTGCCAGGTTAATTTATAGGTGAATGTATAATTTCTGCCAGCAATAATGTTATCCAAAATAACTTTGGCTCAGGTAAAATACATAGAATTTTAAAATTAAAATAAATATTACTAAATTCTTTGTAGAGGTCATAAGGTAGAGGAAGAGAAGGAAGAACCTGGTTTGGTGCGAAAGAAAATGTAAGAAGTAAAAGACCCTAACTGTGCAGTTGTGCTGTCCTGGACCTATTCTATAGGTGTAGAAACAGAGTCTTAAATAAGAGGTTTTCTAGAAAATGCAAAGCCCTAAATTCAATGCATTTAGCCTTCATAAAACCATTGAGCATAGCACCATACGGCAAACTGATAGGGAATAGAAAGACAGGAACTGAAAGATGGATAAAGAACCTAAATAAAAAAATTCCACATTTGTATTCATAGGAGCTATAGAAGATTACCGGCAGAGTCCCTCAAAGACGATCTCAACATCAGTTTAATCTACTATTTTCATTAACCACTTTGGCACAAAACATTGGAGTGGACTCCTAAAACTTGCTCAAGACATGAAGTTAGAAGGTACTATCACTAGAGGAGTAGAGATACCATCCAAAAAATATAAATTACCTCAAAAGCAGAAGTACTAAAATGGGATGAAATTCACTATGAATTCATACACTTAGGAACTAATACAAAATATCAGCCAGGAGTTCATCAACAGAGGAAGACAGAGATCAGCATGTGAGTCTCAGTCTCTCAGTGAGTTAGGTTTTGTATTTTCCCATAGGCAATATCGACAAATTCATCCTATCCTAGAGCAGAAGAGTGGACACGAGCTCTGCCCTGATACTTGCGTTGAGGGAAAGAGGCTGGGACTGGACTATTTTATTTCTCAGTAGAGACTCAGCCATTATTTCCAGTAGTGACTGGGAAAGTTCGTGTCATTGCAGGAGGCACTGATGTTAACTCCTCAGCCAAAGTATACAGACTTCTGGTTCCTCAAGCCTGGGAAAGATGGACGCAAGCTGGGGCAGGTGCCAAGATGATTAGGAGGATGGAAAGTCCATCTTACAAAGGAATACCAGCTTGTTCATCCTACCCCCTGAAAGCCTGTGATCAACTGTAACTCTTGTCTATGAATACCTATGGGTAAATACAAAGAATGAGGCTAAGTGCAAAAGGTAATGTTGGCAAAAGAACAGTTTGGTGTGAACTGACTACTAAGATGTTTAGGCTGAAAAGTAGAAGGAAGTTTTAAGCTGTGAGAAGAGCAAAGGTTCTGTAACAGCTTTCTGAAATGCTCCCATGGCAGCAGAGGACCAGGTTTCAGAGTCTGCTGGTCATGCAGATTCCTCTTCCCTTGGATTCAGCCTCGAACCCCAGAAGTATTAAAATATCAAAGGAAAGTTGTATGCTGCTTTCCAAATTGTGGTTCACCACTGACATTTTGGTAAAAGGAAGGAGGTGATGATTAATAAATCTCAAAAATAAGGAACTATAGTTTCATAACTTTGTTCTTGGTCACAGTTGCAACTATTCACTGCAATACACTGATCATCCAAGCAAGACATGAATCTTCTCTGGGGCATCTCCAAAGCTGTGCAGTTAACTCCCACTGGAATTAAAAACCACCCCCAGCCTTAACTACCTTCTGCTTCAGTGCCCCAAATACAAAGCGCATTTTTACAGACAGAGAATTGGATGTATTCATTTCTTCAGTATCAAAAAAGTAATCCAAAATTTAATATGTACATAAATCTTCCATGAAAGAATGAATTAAGCAAGAGAGAAATATCATTTTATCATACTGAAGTACTGAAAGGGGCTTAGCATAACTGTGAAAAGGTGGGTAAAGAAACCATGATAGAAAAGTTGCATCTGACCTACTCTTTGTACTCCAAATAAAAATGAAAAACATGAGAGTGGGATCGTTTTATTGGATGATCAAAAATGAGAGGTTCAGAGATATAATCAAATAACATATCAGTAAATCTTCATATAAAAACTCAGACAGGCTCTCTGCATAATTAGTATAGTCAGTGAGGAAAGATTTCTTCTCTTTTTTTCCTTTACATGATTCCCTTAAATAACAACAAAGAAGTAATTCAGAGATTACAATGAATACTGTGAGTTAGGTTTTGTCAAATATATCCTGTTGCAGAGCATCCTTCTCAATGAATGAATAAATAAATAAATCCTTAACAAGCAGGAAAAGAATACAGATTAAATCTGGCTACTTCATTTTAATTGAATTTACTATTATTTAGTGACTGTGTATGAAACAAGCATACGAAAACGGCATAGAAAGAGAAAAAAAAAAAAAAAAAGACAGACACTTTGGGATTCTAGGAAAAAGGGAGGAGCAGGTTTGATACCCTACTCACCAGTGACAGAAGACTGAAAAAACAACAGTACCACCATTATGACAAAGGCAAGGAAATTTCTTCAGTGATGCACACAGTTTTGAATGTGTACACCAGTTGAGAACCCTGCCATTGATACCACAGTCGTGGCTAAACATAACTGCTTTTTTTCTGTTTACTCTGAGATTAGTAAGAATGAAGTTCTCTCAGTATGATATTTTACTGAAGAAGGAGTAACTGAAATAGCACAGGTGTTGTTCCAGATAACAATAGCATGGCTATAGATTTCTTGACAAAGTTGCTCAGTATGTTTGCACAATAAATTAAAACATAATTTCAAGGACATAAAAAAACTCAGATGAAGAATTCTGGTCACTCACTATTTTCTTCCTACAAGTTAACTTATTATGCTGGTAAGGAAATCAAATGAAATCCAGAATTCTGCACTTTGAGCAGCAGGAACTGTTTTAAGAGTATTATTTACTTTGTGTGGGCAGGAATCACTGCAAATGGTGCAGAACTGCAGTCACAAAAAATTTGGGAAAGTTCTGCTAATCTTTTAACTGAGCTTCAGCCAAATTTTCAGCAAAGAGTGACTAATGGTTTTGTATGACATGTAGACTTTCTCGCAAGACTGAATTGAAACACATGCAATAAATAACATGCCTCACTTCAGTATCTCATGACTGGGTTTCCTCAAGCACCCTCAGTCAGAGGGTGAAAAAGCTTAATCCTTTGATGGCACTTTGAAAAATGCACACACGCTCAAATATACACACATACCTACACACAGATACACCCCTACATGTACAGTCCCTTACCTGGACACTGTGAAAATGTGCACAGTCTTAATTTTTCTCCTGGTAGACTTTTGATACAAAACCTGTGAATTTCATGACTCTTATCTAAATATAAGTCAAATGCTTCAAAAGGATGAGGCCTAATTACAATGTTTTTAGTCTAAGTAAAGCTTTAGAGGAAAATATGTAAAATGTATTTTTATTGATACCTTAAGGTTACCTGAAGAGGGGTTTAATTCACTTAAAAAAGAGATACAACCATAGAGATCTTTCTAAACCTAATAAAGCTGGAAGAGAATGGAAAACCTAGAGGGAAATAACGGGACTAGATTAAACCTTGAAGGAAGACTGACTCTGAATTTCACATAAACTGCAATGTACAAATATGTGTACTTCGGGCTTTTCTGGTCTTGCCGTTTACTCTAGATGAGATATGCTGCAAGCTCTAACTTGTATGAGCATTATATTAAATTGGAAGGTTACGATACTCACTTCAAATGGTATGTCATATCTTGCAGACACAAATGCTGCCCAGGCTTAATAATCAGCAGACTGCAGAGAATTCTTCATTATATAAATTTTAACAGGTATGTAATTGTGTCATCTCTATAGGCATTTGAAGTCATGCTTTCATTTTAAGCGATGTAAATCCAAAAAATATTATTATAACCTTATTATCTTCTCTGCCTGTTTGTTTTCCATCACTTTCAGCCCTGCAAGCTTCCCATTAATTGAGGCACAAAAGTGATACCCTTATGGTACTCTTCATGGAAATGGTATACCCAAATGTACTTTGCCTGCACATAATGAATTTCTTAACGATAATCACCTATTACTAATGCAGAACTCTCCACTTGAATGAAACTTTATGAATATTGAGTGGGACAAATTTCCTACCAGGAAGTGTTGACTATTCAAAATAAGAAAGACAATATACCTTTCTTACAACCCAAAGAAGGAAAAGAAGAATCAGCTGAAAGAGTTGCAGTTCAAGCCAATTAAAAATTGCCCTTCCCCAGCCATGCTGCTTCCAGTATCTGTGGTTCTGAACACCAAAAGGGAAAAATATTCTCAAATTCTGCAGTGATAATCCCTTATGTGAAACTTCTGATTAAGCAATAGTCAAGAATTCATAGAATTTTTATTTTGACCATATTCCAATATTTTTCTTTGTTTACTGCAGGAATAGTCCCATTGGCTTCAATGAAAATTCTCACTGAAGCAATCTGGAGCTATTGTTCTACTCACAGTAAGAACATCAGGCTCTCTTTTGTAATTATTTTCAATTCAGAAGCATTTGCAAACAGAACTTCAGCTGAATATAGAAAGGATTTTAAGTATTCTCTTAATTGATCACAGAAATAGTTTTTCACTTGCAGGTGTCAGAACTATTTGTCCTTTGGACTGCTTGGTGCTCCAGTCAACAACACATCATCAGGATATTATATAATCACAAAAAGCAGGAGAAGAGAGAAAGCAGAGGAGGTGAGAGCGATTATCTTTGTCAAAGGCAGCGGTGAAATCAAGACGAATAAGCTAGAGGCATGCACCTTAAGTTGATCAAGGGGCAGCTCATTAGGAGCCTTGCTTCGTGCTGCTTCTGAGGTAGGGAAAGGGCAGAAGGCAGACAAGAAAGACCTGAGGAGAGAGATGCAGAGGAAGTCTGTGCAGCACAGGGGTTTTGGAGATAAAGGAAAGGAAATGAAAGAGGAAAAAAATAACCTGAGACTTGGGTGGGAGCTAAAGAAGTTTTGTTAATGTAAGATACCACAAGAGCATGCTTTTAGGCAGTGCACAGTTACAAGCTGAGAGAAAGGTAAGAGCCTTCAAAATAGGCAGGAGATGAGGAAATTGAAGGGACAGGTGAGACCCCCCCAGAGGAGGATTCAGCTGGAGCATCTGATTCTGACACTGTGGTGAGCAATGGCAGATGGGAAGAGATAGGAGGGAAAAGGAAGAAAGGTTCAAGGATGATTCTGTGCACTTCAAAATAGAAAGGGACATCAGAATCGGTCACATACATTTCCTATGGAGACATCAACTTTATGACCTGGGGTGGGAGGAAAGGAGAGCAATCTCTCTCTCATTAGCTGTTGTTTCTTTGGGGTTTTTAATTATTCCAATGTGCAATTTTTCCGCCTTAGAAGGATGATGATAACCCAGAAAAGGATTTGGAAAGGTTTGTCTGAATGCATTGCCTGCTTGCTGACTAGAAGCAAGGTCTTGTTCCCAACACCAGTCAGGAAATAATCAAGCAAAGCTGCTCAATGCATGCCAACAGCCTTTGTGCCCTTGAGATTCTGCAACAGTGCAAACCCCATGAAACCGTAACTCCAGTGAAAGACAGAGTGCATGAATATTGAAACCAACAAAAGAGCACAAAAACCTGGAATTTAAAGCACAACTGGCTGAATAGTCTGGTTGTTTATAGTAAGAAATCGTTTCATTGTCTCCCTTGTTTCAGGAAAGTGAGATATATTAGCAATGGTCCCATTAGAAATCTCCCTACTGTGACAGGGAACCTGAAGTGACTGCCTTTTACCACAAATCAGAAGAAATTGATCCGTTTTCATGTCTACGGATAGGGCAATTATATCCAAAGCAAGTAAGGATCTGGGACACACATCTTGAAGGGCTTGGCTGTAACCAGGCAAACACTGAATATTTCTCAGTGCTCAGATCCTCTCCATGACTTCCTACATGCAAGGTCAGAATTTACTGATTAATGAAAATTTTCTCTCTCTCAGAACAAGCTGCCCAAATATGTCTCTTTGCCCTATGAGGAAGAAAGAGTTTTCTCACTCATATTTAGAAATTTTGTCACAGGTGAAAGAAATGCAGAATGAAAAAAATAGCTTCATGACTTCACGGTAATAAAATCAATCCAGAAATAGGAGACTTTTGATCAAGGAATAAAAAGAATGCCCTACAACACACAATCAGAACTAATTCCAAGTTTGATATTAACAAGTAACTGGCTTTGTTTGCAACAACAATGCTTTACTCTAAAGAGATCTCCACATAATATAGTCTTCATCTATAGTCTTATAATACAAAAAAAAGATTGGATTATGTCTTTCAATCAATATCATTATTGCTTTTAATTAAAACAGAATGAAGAGACATGGGAACTCATTTAAGTAACATCTCAATTGGGTATTAAAGATTCACATACAGTTCATACAGTGACACTTGTATTGCAGAAACAGTTAAAGTAGTGGAGACTGGGGCTTTTGAAGGCATCGAAGTTGGTGTTTGGCCCCTTTACTGCTGAGACAGCTGAAAAGGCCGCTTTGCCTAGAAGGCACTTTGTGGAAATGTAGACACTGTCACCAAAAGAGCACGTGAAGAGAAGGATCCTTACCTAGTGGTAACTAGCTACAATATGACACAATATGGAAGTCACCGGAGAACTTTCTAGGAGCCAGGCACAATTTCATCTCGCTAGTTCTCCTGAATTGCTTCTATTTTGTAACAGAAACACCTGTGAAGTATTCAGAAATAAAGATCCCTGCTAGGCTGACTTAAGGCACGTATGATATCACCTGCCCATGATAAGGTCTCCTCTCCGCTGGACAAAGCAAAGGCACCGCGCAGCACAGCATGAATCCCCGGACAGCGCGTGGTCACTTTTGCCAAAAGTATGTTGTACCGCTCCAACACACCTTCCAGGGAAAGCTCGAGTTGCAGCTGGGAAGAAGGCAAAAGACTTCTGCTCGTGTAAATCTGTGCGCGAGGCCACCAAGGATACCACAGTCAGCAGAGTCTGTGGTCCCAGGAGCTCTGTGCAGCCTGGGGAGCAGCAGTTCCCCCTCCCAAACCTCACAGCAAACGTCCGCAGGCATCCATGTAATGTACTCAGGGCTACGCGCCTCCTGCTAAAGGACATCTATCAGCACCACCGCCGCAAACGATTCAGCACTAAAGCGACTTTTAGTGGGATGGAAAACAAATAACATGGTAAGACAAAAATAGTTTAACACTTATTTATAGACTGTCATTACCACTTCATGCCAGATGGGAAACACAATGAGCTTGCAGGTGAGAAGCTGCCACCTGTCAAAACCAGGTCATAATGAAAAACCTTCATTTTATCATTGCTCCTTTGGAAGCATTAGCAAAGCCTGAGACACTGGACTTTTAATTTCGGATTTTTTTTTCTTTCCCTTCATTACACACCTGCAGAGGCCAGCTGAAAATGGGTGATATGAAGCATCAAAATGTTTTGAGGGACAGGGGAACAACGTCCTCTACAAAATATTAACATGTGATCACCAAGAAGACATATTCAATGCATTTTGTCTGACAGAATAGAAGCAGTGGCAACAGTGAAATACAGAAGCTGAAACAACTTCCAGGAAATTTGAAAACAAAATAGCACATATAAAATGTCATCCCACAAACGTCTAGCCTATATGGTACCACAAACTCAGTACTTCCTTCCAGTTTGGCTGGAAGGCGGACTGACTGCAAAAGATGATAAGCAACAGTGACAGGAAGGCTAACACCGTGTCACAACAGAGGTACCTCAGCATAATGTGTCAAAATGAGGCATTTGTCCTTGGGAAAACAGAGTGGTCTAATTTTATATAAATATATTTATAGAATTTGAGATATTTTTGCATATATTTATACACGACGGTATGCACACAAGTTGACTTTACATGCATGCACACTTCTGAATAAACAGACCACATCTGTGAGCACACCATATGATCTCAGTCAAGCACTTCAAACAGCCCAGAGGGATGCAAACATCACTGGAAACCCGAGGAAGTCGAACGCCTTTCTTTCAAAGTCCTTTAGAAAACACAGACTGTGGGCGCATTATGTAAGAAATTCAAATCCATGTTCATCTAAAAAAGCCGCTTTTGCCATCAACATCACAGCTTTTCAGCAGAAGTCATCAGGGAGGCCCTTGGTGGTGCATGTGGCCCCTTCCACGGGCCGGCAGAGGGATGCTCTCCTCCGGGGCTCGGCCAGCCTGGGTGCCGGTGGGCTCCTCGCCTCCCGGTCACACCTACCCACATCAGGGCTCTGTCACAGCGATTTTGTTTCCGCGTCCCTTCCAGCTCTGAATATTCTTCTCTCTGAATTTCTGACTCTACAAGTGCCAAGATTAGATTTAAAGGGTAGTTAACGGGCTTTTTGTTAAAAGTGTTGCTATCACTTGTATTTATAGTTTAATCCATCAACAGACTCTTGTTTCTGCCTTCTCATTTTATAGCGAGCTTCTTTCTGGGGAAAAGAGATCACAGCTAGAGCAATGAGTTCTGTAAGGACACCCCAAAACAGCATTAGAGGAAAAAAAAAAAATCAAACCATCCCTGTGTTTCCTCATGCATCTTTCATTAGTACTAGTTCACTGAGGCTCATGAAGCTTTCAGACAGGAAAATAAAAGATTTTCTTACTGAAATCGTTGTCACAGGTTCTTCTTAAGGCTGGGAAATGGCAACACACGTGACTAAGCACATCACTGTCCTGAAGACCTCACTTTAAGTATGTGCTATGGGGCTACCACCAATTGGGGTATTTTTCTGAGCTGCAGTCTGGAAGCCAAATATGCAAAGAATATTTAAGCTTTTAAGATTATTATAGGTGACTGTGCAGATTTATGAGAAGGTCTAATGGAGTTAGGTACCTTATTTCCCCTGACGTTCAATGTTTTTTAGGTACTTCTCTCCTTATTAGATGCCACAATTTAATTTATTCTTCAGTTATAATTTCTTCCTAGTACCAAAGTAAAACACTTTCTTCCGGTAATTCTTCTAATTAAATGTTGTTGCCTCAAATATGTTGCACATATCCATTTAAAAAAGAAAAGAAAAAGAACATGAGCATTTTATTTGTCACACTTTCACCTATTCATATTAGATGTTACATCTGTCTTGGCCATTTTCAGGTCCCTCATCCTTAAGTAGAAATAAATAGAAAAGGTTTTCATATTTCTGGGGAAAAAATCCTAAACAGCTCATTCACTTATAAAATGGCAAAAACTGTGAAAACTAGAAGCAACACGTACACTTGTTTATTCTTACAAAGTAATAAAAAACTGAGCTCTGCTCCTCGATGAACTGTCTGCTACAAACTGTCAGCTAAATATAAATCCATCATCATCTTATGCATCCATGCTATAGACTTTTCCCGCAACCTTTGAGAAACATACCTTGTTCCCTAACCCCCAAACAAATAAAACGAATTTCTACAAGGCAGCTGTAAAATTGTTATGCTTGGTTAAAATCTTGTTGTCCTTGAGAACGCAGAAAACACAGGAATTGCCATATCTGATCAGCTCAATGATCCATCTCACCCACTATCTTGCCTCCAGCCCTTGCCAGTACCTGAAGGGAGCATAATGAAGCTGTTTTTAAAAGGGTGCTTGTTATCGCTGTGCAGCGTGCCCGATACGCCATCACCAAGGAAGCAAACAGGCTCTTCATCTTATTCAAATTACAGACGGGAGAAAGATACAGCCAATATTTAGAACCTGCCGAATTTCATGAGCTAAGAAACGGGTTGGCAAAAAATTTAATTGAATGAAAGAAAGCAGATCCTTGTCTGTACCGAGATCAGTTGAGTTGCAGTGAGCTGAGGATCTGCTCCAAATCATCAAACTTGGAAGCTTCAAAAGTGATTCTTCTTTTTCTTAATTAGGTTTTAAACATAGACAGCCATCTAATAATATTTTAGGGTAAGTTCTTAAGTAGGTTGTCAACTCTAATTTACTATTAGTCTCAGGAAGATTATGAAAATATTTTAGAAGCAGACGGAAACTTGTAGGGAGGAGTTCACATTAGGAGGTTGCAGCAATATGTTAAGACCTCTTTTTTTATAGAAAAATATCCTCAAAATATTTCTATGCTTTTTACTGAACATCCGTTTTGCAATACAAGTAGGGTATCAGGTAGGGACACATTCAGATTTCATGCATGGCTTGACTATGAAGATTAAATTGTTACTCTGTGACAAGATGTAAAAAAAAAAAAAAAAAAAAAAACCACAAAAACATGCACATATTTAAAAGCTTTTTTATACTCTGACATGTGGCATGGATTTAAGCTTTCAGAATGGCAGCATTTGCCCAAAGCATGCATTTCTTGAGCCATAGAAGAAAATACTAAATAATCCAAAGATTGTTTAAATAATTCCAAAAGCCTCAAAATCTTCCTAATTCTCCCTTGAGTCACCCTGCAGGCTCCAACTTGCATGTGTTACACTAGGCTAAAGCAGCACTGGAAGTAGAAACCCTGCCCCTTCCTTTCCTTTTCTCTAGTCCCAATCCCCATGAAAAGTTAGAGAAAGAGAAGATACTTGAAGAGAAGAGCTGGAGCATCCTCCTGCCCATCTCTACCTGTTGAATGGTCTCTGGACCCTGACAGAAGATGAAATATGGACAGAGAAACTGAATTGCACCTCAGGCCGTTCCTATCAGGATGAGAAGATTCAAATACAGCTCAAAGCCATCCACTTGATAGTCTTGATTTAAATACTGAAAATCTAAACAGTAAAACTAGTTATTCAAGCTTATGAAAGCTGGTGAAGACATTTCCAGAAGAGATGCTACAAGGAACGGTGACGGCTTCCATGAGCAAGTTTCCACTAGTGGCTGGCAGTTAGGCTGCCCCATCTCCATCAATATGACGCAGCCACAACAGCCCAGCCAAGGGCCCGTGATGGTGGCCAGGGACACCCCAATTCTGCTGCATCCCAAGTCCCTCCAGGCCTTTCAGGCAACCTGCTATGGGGGGGGGGTCTGCTGAGTTATCTGAGTAACATGTCCGGGCTCTTTATTATTAACTGCTGGATCTCATAGGAGAAGAAAACCATAATATTTACTGTGATAAGTCACATAACCATAAATGATTTCATATTCATGAAATAAATTATGATCTCAGCAAAACCAGCATGAAACTGAGATCAGAACTGGGCCAAATAAACTTGCGTTTATGCTTTAGGTAGAGGAATTTTGCTCTAATTAAAATTTGCTCTACCTAGTAGCAAATTTTAAGCACAAATATTTAGTAAGGTCATTCTTCAGCTGCAGTAGCCTGTAGTGGCATGGTTCATTTCCAAAATTAACTATTTCATCAAGAAGTGGGCTAGTTTTGCAGCTTTTCTTTTTTCCTTTGAATTAAATTATGTGCTGCCATTCACCTATGAAGGCGCTTTGAAGCCTTGTGTACATGATTTAAGGTGATTTCCTGCAAAGACACAGACGAAGGCTGTTGTGATTCTACAGGAGTTATTTATGTGTTTGGGGAATGAACTAAGACAGAGAGAGAGAGGGAGAGAGAGAGAGTGAGTGTGTGTGCGCGCGCCCGCGTGCAAGCCGTCATTCCTGAACAGAAGAAGTGGATTCAAGAATAACCTATCATTTTCTATAATTGTTATCTAAATGGATTATAGAGAAACAGTTGCATTTCTGTATTAGATCAAGGAGGAGAAATCTTCCAAATAAATGAATATTTTATCATCCAAGATTTTAAAATTAGGTGCAATTTCAGGTATCTTAAGGTGTGGAAGAACCTTTTCTTCTCTTTGTAAATCAGATATTCTTTAAACAGCTAAGACTGAGCACCTCAAAAATAGAAGGATTAAGACCTGTAGCTACTTTCAAGAATGATCTAAATAAATGACACGAACATTTTATTTTGCCTGGGTACCACTTCTCCCAGTAATTATTTTAAGAAAATAGCAGAGGTAACTATTTAATTTAGTTGGTGAAAAAGATGCCGTCCACTCTGCAAAACCACATCTTGAAGACACAAATGGATCCACAGTGGATCAGTACTGACGATAAAATTTAAATTTGCCTTTTCACAAATAATTTCAGTGTACATATCACCTCCTTCCATACACTACAGACAGTTGTTTTAACAGAATGGCAACCTCCATCTGGAAGAAATGGCAGTAGGAGAATTCTGTCTTTAGGAGACATTCTGAAGGAGCTATGTATCCCCAAACTAACCCAGACCTAACAATTAAAAGATTAAAAATGCTCAGCATCTTGAACAGAAGCAAGAAGCAGATGGGAAACCATTATGAATCATAAGGGCAGCTAACCATTGCAACCGCCAGAAGGAGGTAAGCAACCATAACAACAACGCAATTTGTTTTCTATATATCAAGCCTTAAAAGTAAGCTGAGTCAAGAACACCAGACAAATCCAAAAGAACTGAAGTATTCCAGGATTATATTTCAAAGACAGCCTACATCTTGTACGACAAATCTCAAATTTTGAAGGGAGTCATTAATTTTCTGTTCATTTCTTAGCCTAGTCTTTTCAAATGGGTTTTCACAATCCACAGGGAATAGCAAATCAAGAACATAAATAATAGAAAACCCAAATGATAGAATAATTGTAGAAACAATAAGCAATGATAACAAAAAAAACCAAATCCATATGCAAATAGGTGGTAAAACTCAGTTCAACCGCCAGCTGACCAAAATGAACTTCTTTTCTGGTATGGACCTATGAGTTACCCAAAGAGAGAAAACAAAAGTTGCTTCTCCTCTATGGCCTAACATTGTCAAAAAACAAACAAAAATCCCATGCATTTCTCATTTGCTGAATCAGTTTTAGGGGGAAGATGTTGAAGGCTTCTTTGAGTAATTTGCCTACACGATATTTGAAAGTGAGGAAGACTCCTGAGAGTAGCATTCCCTTCCCCCCCCCCCCCCCCAGTTTATTTCATACCCTTGAATGAGGCAGGGAAGCTCCTTCTCTAATTTAGTTACTGGATGTCCTGGCCATGACTGTGACCAATGGCTAATAGCTGTCTTCTGTTCAGATTCTTGGAAAGGGCTTGAACTATTTTCAAGATTATTGATTAATGATCATTTATTTTATTAAAACCCATTAAAAGGAATTTTGCCCTGACTTACCTACTATTATAGACTATTGAGTCAATGGAAATGCAGAGTGTCTAAATTGGGAAAGAGTCTGATACTTAGGTTTTATTACATCTATCATTCTAAATTTAGTGTAAAGGAGAAGGAATATGGTCTCACACATTTGTTCTCAGAGACAACTGAAATCTGTTTTTCATATTAGCTTGCTCTATACAGCAAGGTGGTACGGTACAAGAGACATCCTTATCTTCTGGGAGTTTAACCCAGCTTGCAGTCCACAGCCTGGAGTATCTGTTGTGATTTACTATGATGTATTCTGTACCTAATAAACCATTTAATTCAAATAATTATTACATTATTCAACTAAAATTGGAGTGATAATAGTATGTGGATTCCTCCACTGAACTCATTCCCTCTGTAACAGTTTCACAAAGCAATGTCATTTGAAGTAATAACTTTTTAGTGTAATAGCTCAGTAACCATAAATTATTAAAGCTACATTAAATGAATTAAAGTGACATAAAACAATCTGCACTGAAAGGGGAGGGTGTTATTTTCAAGGAAGAAAAACAAGAATACTGCCTCATTCAACAAGCTATTCAGTCAGTACACTCACTAGAGGGATGTGGAACACCCATCTCTGCAAAAACCAAGCAACACAATAAACCAAGAATTGCTCCAAAATTTAGGAATTTTGCTTATAAGCCAAATAGATGTGCCTATTAATTGAGCAACAAAGACTGAAGAAAGACCTGAGCTAATAAATTTTCCTTCCCATAAATTTATTTTAAAAATACCTAAATATAGGTGTAAAAGTTGGTAGAGTGGATATCACACAAACAAAAAGCAACTACCAAGCACAGAAAACACAAGCACACTTTTGTTTAATTTTCCACGGTTTAGTCCTGAAAAGTGCTTTGTTCTTCAAAATGTTAAAACCCAACAGCATCATTAAGTGTTACTTCTGAAGAACTATTCAGAAAAACTGTTGTCAAGAACAGGGACTTAAAGCTGGAAATAGTGTATGTTGAATACTAAAATGGGTTCTACCACAGCAGAAGGAACCTGTCAAAGTTTTCTTTAGGTACCACTCTTAAAAACTATTTTTCTCTCTATTTCAAGATTCCCCAAGCTTAATTATCACTGATATTGCTTCCTCAACACTTTAGTTTGACCTTCTTGTTGGTCTCAGCTTTTAATTTAATTCCCTTTGGCTGCTGAATGGCCAGCTGCAATATCAACGAGGAGGAAGCTGTAGCAAAGGTAGTGTAGAAACACAGCACTACAGCTTCATCTTGGAGATATCCATAACAACAAAAGCCAAGAATGCTGAGGAATCAGTACGCCAAAACATAAACAGCACTGCAGAACTCAAGAAAGAAATCAATTGAAAATAACTGCCTTAGAGTCACTCATATCCAGTGACTGAAAAGCAAACCCCATCAAGATATTTCCCCATTTAAGCAGATTGTGACAAGCATAAGAGCGGGAGATTTGAGCTCATGTCTACATGGCAACCAGACAAGAGAACAGAAGATTTGGAAGTAGAATAAGGATTGATCTTCCAGAAAACTAGTGTTTGCATAAAATATATCCAGAAGTGTGATCCACATCCAATATGTCCCCCTCTCCCCTGAGAAGAGAACCTGTCTGGAGAAAGACTGCCCTCAGGCAAACACTCTAGCTCCTGGACTAACAGAGATCTCGCTGGACTCACATCAGGCTTTTGAAATAAAAGTTGCTAGGCTGAGGCACAGAGTAAAGTAACACATTTTTAAACCAGAAGAGACCATCAGTCTGGTCTGAAATTCCACAAAATGCAGGCAACTGTTGATAGGTTTGCCTTTCCCTGGTACTGCAAGACAAGAAACAACCTTTCCAGTGTGTCAGTGGATGTTTGGCTAGTAAAGACAAAAATTGGCTTTCCCTAGCACATGGCAGCTACTGCCAATTTATAGCTGTTATAGGAAGAGATGCACAGAGATTTGTGCATTTACCTGACACTGGTCCAATATTTGTGCATTTATTTGACACCCCCAAATTTAGCAACACTACTACAGGCTTCAGAGAGAGAGAGAGCCTATGAATACTTTTGTGGCATCTTTCAGAGGCTGGATCCCATAAACAACGCAGTCCAAAACCAACCAAGCAAACAGAAAAACACCCTCTAAACTCTCCCCTCTATGAATCCATCCGTCCTATCACCAGCCCTCTTTTTGTTTCGGCATTAGAAATATTTATTAAATCTCAAGCTCCAAGTAAAAATGTCACACTGGAAGAGGGTGTTCATAAGTGAAAAAGTAATGACATAAGAAATTACTCTAACAAAATAGAAGTTAACAGCATGGTGTTAAAGGAGAAGGGAAATATGCTCATTTTGGGTGCTGGCCAACAGAGATAGATCTTACTATACCAAAGATGATTTTGGCTTATTGCAGCCTTGGGAAAGCGTCTTGTTACAGGTTACCTTCATAGGAAGCCAAAAGAAAAAATAGTGTGGAGGAAAAGCTTTCATAATTTCTCTGCCATCACCCACCCACCCCATCTCCAATTTAATTTTTAAGTGTCTGCTAACAATGGCACTTAAAAAGTTGAGTTTAGTTCAGCGAAGTGGAAAAGGAGAGTTCAGACACTCTGGATTGTTATAACTCATCCATCTTTTGTTGTGCCTGACTCTTAGAGATAGGAAAACCTCATAGCTTTTTAATGGTATGGCATGTTGATCACCTAGTTTGTAGGTGAGTACTTGCAGCTTTCTTGGATCAAAGCATCTTTAAACCTCTTTAAACCAATAAAAATGTCTGGTAATTTCTTAGTTCAGTATAAAGAGTGTGTTGGAATGCCAAATTAGTGCAAGAAACTAAATGAATGCTTGTATGAACAGTAACTGGGTTGAAACTCTTCACATAAAAACTAGACAGTATCAGTCTGCAAAAGAGGTCCTCATCTAAGAATTTGCACAAAGAAAACAGCCCATGAAAATTCAGACTGCTTTAAATACCAATAAACAAAAGAAATGTCCAAGCCCAGAGGAAGCGATGAAGTGATAGGGAAGCATCAGACTGGGGCATCAGCTCTGGGTACACATCTCATTGCCATGCTGACTTGTTATCACTTCCTGTCAAACGGCTTAGTAAGTGTGCCACGATTTCTTGACAAAATGGACATAATTTTATTTGTCTTTGAAAAGTTATTTTTTCAATATCAAAATGACCTTTTAAAAGATAGGAAGGAAGCTTTGGCTGGTAAATTAGATAATCACCTTTAACTTAGACAATGCAGTGTCATAGCTACGCTCTGCTACTTATTTCCTGGTTAATCCTGAGGAAGTCACTCTAGTACTTTTATGTCTCATTTCCCTAGACAAAATAATAGTAGGGGTATTGGAAAAATAAATGTATCCAGCCAATTTTTCCTACTCAGATCCGTCCCCACTGCTGCCTGTAATCTGATAGCGTTGCAGGTACTGTTTTCTGCTTGCAGGATGATGACATTAGCGTGATGTAATTGAGCATTTTACTCTGACAATATGGCTTATGTTGACGAAGGAGGAGAGTCCAGCTGGATTCATTTAATTGTTTCTTTATTCTTGCAGCTTAAGAGAAGTATTGTGTGATGATCTGACTAGCTGATATCAATTTCAGATGAACATACAAGAGGCACAGCCATTAGTGTCAAGGTGGCAATTCATGACCACTTGGGATAGGCAAGTTACCTACATTTCTCTTCAGCATTTGAATAAACCGTTAGCCCTGTCTGTAGTGTGTATCTTTTCAGGTAAAGATTTTCCATACACCTGCCTATGGTATTCATTTAATTTATGGAATGTTTCGTCTTATGTCTCAACACAAATTCATACAGCATCAATATTCATACAAATGTACGTATCAACAGCAGGTTCAAAATAATAGTACATGGAATACCTAAGTATGCCTCTTCCATTTTGCAGGCAAGAGAAATACATTATAATGCAGACCCAAAAAGATTCAGATAAAAGTACATTATTTTTGCCCACAAAATGTTTACTAATTGTTCTTCTTAAACAGATGTAAATTTAAAATTACAATTGTGTAGTGAGAAGAAGTTAAGGTTGGTGCTTTGAGAACTTTTTCTCCATTACGGGAAGACGTTCTTACAGATTAAATCTGCTGTTGACAAAGACAAAAGCTGACCTAAGAAGGGCTGGTGCCTGTTGGGAAAACTGCATACACCCATAGATGAGAACTGTCAACATAGCTTACATTGATAAGGTCAGACAGATTTCATAGCTGGTTTTGTTGTCTGTTTTTTGTTGTTTTGGTTTGGTTTTTTTTAACCATCTTTGCATTTGGGAAGCTATTGTGATCAGAACAAAAGCAATTTTAGGAAACAATCACTTTTAAAGAAGCATTTTGTCTCCAAGGACTAATCAACTTAGCATATTTACAATAACATGGACAACAGTCCCTGTAGCATCTTCATAACAAATCAGCACAGCCGTCAGGCATAGATTGTGAACAATACCAATCACAGGGCTGAACAAACACTGGTATTCCAAAAAGCTTCCTTATCTCTACTGAAATCACAAATTGATTTTGCAATCTCCTGGGAACCTTCTTCTGGAAAAACACTGCTTGAGTTCCTAGCAGTATTATTCACAATTACTACTCTTAACCCAAAAATACCTGGAAGAACCTATCCTGGTGGGAATTACGCAGATGAAACAGACTCTTTCCTCTCCTCTCCCTCTCTCTTACAAAAATTTACTGTTCTCATTGTGGCAAGAAGGGATAGTAATGCCCCCTGAAAATACTTAATGACCAGCTCTTGTTGCACAAGAATGATACCTCAAAATGCCAGAGGTTGAGCTTCTGTGGTTTCCAGTTGAAAATGCACTCCTAGATACACAGAAAGAATCTGGGAAGCCTGACTGTACTAGATAGCTATCCCTGAGAATGCAAATGAGATAAATACAGCCTGGCATACATCTGGTTAGGCAAGTGAGCATGACTTTGTGTCAGTAACCATCCTCTTTCTGTCTTCACTTGAAAGTGAGAACTATTACAGTGTTATCGTAGAAGTAGGTTTAGCATCCCAATATTTATTTTTTTCCTTACTTATACTGTGGAATTCAGTAAACTCAAGTGCCCTTTCACATAAAAATGCATAAAACTCCCTCTGGATAAAGTGCTAGCCCTATTGGTAAAATGCACACAGCTCTAGAAACATCTCCAAGTACTACAAGAGAGAGCACTGTCATCACTAACTAACCTTCAGGAACAGAGTGAGCTAGCGAATCTGTAAAAATGAAGAGTATACACTCTGGAAAGCATTTGAAAGGAACAAGTGTAGTCACTAGCAGAGAGCCAAGAATGCCCTAATTTGCTTGCTGTGGTACTCTCTAATCTGTAAATAAGAGCAATTAAATCAGAATACTGCTACTGACAGAATATTGTTTTACAGACAAAGGCTCGCAGTTCCATTGGGCACACAAGAGCATGGAAATTGGACTGCACTTCATTTTGCTTGCACAATTGCTGAGGTCTCTGCTTACCCTGCAAAATACACCGTTATTGAGGGGGTTTCTGCTCAGGTGCAGGAAATACAGACAGTTAACTCTGAGGCCACCAAAATATCAGAAATCCTGATATTCTATATTTTAGCAGAAATGTTTCCTAGATATGCAGGCCACAGACGGATCACCTCCATCAGGATCCAGTGGTTCTCTGGAGACTGCCTCACTAGTCTCAAGAGTAAAGTTAAACTACAAAAGCAACAGATTTGTTATTTTAACAGGAGAGGAAGAAAATAAAAGCTGGATTCACAGACCTCAAAGGTCTTAAATAAAAGACAAATCACCCCCCAACCTCCAAGAATATTGTGACTAGATGACCCAAATCTTTTGTATACTGAGAGTACACAAAAACAGTGGCTCTAAAAAACAGTGATGCTTACAAAAATTACAGTTTTTAAAAGCATTGCCCAGCACAACCAACAACTTTTCTACTGAAGTCAAGTCTAGAATTGCCTCTAATAATTCCTTAAAGTTTGGTGGGAAATGGGCCCATTCTTTTTTCATATGTACATGCTTCCCCAGTCATTTAATTCTCGTGCCTCTCAGGCCACAGAATCACAGAATGATAGGGGTTGGAAAGGACCTCTGGACATCATCTAGTCCAACCCCCCTGCTAAAGCAGGATCACCTACAGCAGGTTGCACAGGATGGCATCCAGGCAGGTTTTGAATATCTCCAGAGAAGGAGACCCCACAACCTCTCCGGGCAGCCTGTTCCAGGGCTCTGTCACCCTCACAGTGAAGACGGTTTTTCTTCCTCATGTTCAGATGGAACTTCCTGTGTTCCAGTTTGTGCCTATTGCCCCTTGTCCTGTCACTGGGCACCACTGAAAAGAGTCTGGCCCCATCCTCTTTACACCCATCCTTTATATATTTATAAGTATTGATAAGATCCCCTCTCAGTCTTCTCTTCTGCAGGCTAAACAGACCCAGCCTTTCCTCATAAGAGAAATGCTCCAGTCCCCTCATCATCTTTGTAGGCCTCCTCTGGGGAGCCCAGAACTGGACACAGAACTCCAGATGTGGCCTCACCAGGGCAGAGTAGAGGGGGAGGATAATCTCCCTCAACCTGCTGGCCACACTCTTCTTAATGCACCTAGGATACCATCGGCCTTCTTGGTCATGAGGGCACACTGCTGGCTTATGCTTAACTTGTTGTCCACCAGGACTCCCAGGTCCTTCTCTGCAGACCTGCTTCCCAGCAGGTCAACCTCTAATCTGTGCTGGTGCTAGGGGTTATTCCTCCCTAGGTGCAGGACCCCGCACTTGCCCTTGTTGAATTTCATGAGGTTCCTCTCCACCAACTCTGCAGCCTGTCCAGGTCTCACTGAACGGCAGGGCAGCCTTCTGTGTGTTGGCCACTCCTCCCAGTTTTGTATCATCAGCAAACTTGCTGAGGGTACGCTCTGTCCCCACCTCTAGGTCGTTAATATGTTGAACAAGACCAGACCCAGTACTGACCCCTGGGAACAGCGCTAGCTACAAGAGGTCAAGAGAACTGCCCCAAGACCTATGTTATAATCTCTCTCAAGGGCTGGTCTTTCCTAAAGTAGACATCGCTTTATAAGTCTTACCATTTTATCCTGGAAGGACAGGATTTCTTTGACTGTCTTTATTTAGCCATTTGTACCAGCCATGCTATTCTGAACAGATTCAGACCTTTTGGCAACATCTGCTCCCTCGTCCATGTTTCTTACTTTTCTTAGAACCCTACATTCCAATTATATTTCAGTCAAATACAATGACAGGAGAAATACAACCATTTCTCCTGAAATGTTTCTATGCACTTTCAAAATGCAGATTACCATAGATCTTAGAAAGCCTGTATTTGCTGTAAGCTTCAGCTGGAATAATCACACATTCCATCTTTGCGTTACAGTTTCATGTATATATATGAACGAAATAAATATGGATAGATAGACACAAAATAGTAAACTCCTTATGTTTTATTTTCTCCACTCTTACTTTAATGAGGGAAATGCTTTTCCCCGTCAGCGTTAGAAGAAGCTGTCTTTTGAGTGTAAACTCTACCATCGAGCCAGAGTTTGTATCATACCTTCTACTCTGAAGACATATTCACCAAAAAACACCCTGTAAAAGCAACATTTGGGAATCTTCTTTCATACCGCCTTTCCTTAGTATACCTTTGCTCCTCTATTTCATTAATCATAAACAATCTTTACGTACATTCTTCCTCAGTTTCCTCTCCAAAGGCCTCATGCTGTTCTCAGAGACTTCCTTTCCCTGTGGTTGCATTTTCACGTACCACATCACAGTTAGGACTCACATTTTTTCTGGCTGCTACTTTCAGATCACTCAACTTCAGTGGGAGGCAGACAGGCAAACTTTTATTTTACTGTTGGTCATCTCATCAACAATACTTTTCTCTGTTTCCCTCAATCTCCAGCACATATCATTTGATGAGCTCTGTTACTGAATCACCATGAAATAAATTGCCATGTTCCATTATAATTTGCAAGGAAATGTGGCTTACACAGAAAATAACTGCTTTTAAAAATCATAATTCAGTTTATGTAGTAGTTATTAACAGCAGGCTGCTTTTCCCTCTTCCTTCTACTTTCAGGCTGCCATTTTTCTATCACATGTGGTTAAACCTGTACTGAGAATTTTTAAAATGCAACTCTTAAACACCCACAGTCAACAACAATAAAGACCTGTTCTCAAAGTCTCTAGGCAGCTGAGGACTACAGATAGCAGTATGATTAAAGAGATTAAGTTTGTTGAAGCCCATTATTAACACCAGGACATTTTCTCTGAAACAATGAACCATTAAAAAGAGTGTGATGTATGTACAGAAGAGCAAATTCATCACAATGAGGTGTTTTCGAAAGTATTAAAGGAGTAGTATTTGTCTGTCCCTTGCCTCACTCATGCATAACTAACAACCTCTCATTGAAGTGTTAAATTCTGAGTGCTTTAATAGCAAAAGTACTCCTATCTCAGTTATCTGGCCCCTGAGCCATATTCCAGAAGTAACCCAAGGTGTTATACTGATTTGCATATATTGCTATAAACATCAGGAATGCTTTTGTTTCTGCAAGCAAGGCATGGTCATCAAATCTAAAAAGCTGCAGAACCATTTTATTTCTTAGCCTGCTTCCACCATCTTCACTCAGCAAAGGCCCGTTTACCAAAACCACGCAACTGCAATGAGCTCATTCATTCGCATCTGCACAGTGTAGGGCAGGATGTATTTCTATAAACCCATAATCCAGACTATTATTTTTTTTTTTAATGAAAGAGTAAAATAACTTGAGAGAGTTGCTCAGCAAGTCCTGAAAATGACATAATTTTACATCCAAGGCATTTCACGCTTGGATATATATTCTGAAGCAGATGGTAAGTCTTGGAAGAAGATGAAGAATTGGGATTCAGCCACAGCTAAATGTTCTGGAAAAATGAATGTAGACTATAATGCAAAAAAGTACAAAAGGTGGGGTGATTGATATATTAATCCTATCTATTTTAAAGTGAACTCCAGTGAGAGTTACACAAACATAAGTCTACAACTGCATAGTCACAGAGAAGGTGTCATTTTAAAGAGCCATAGGGGCTCTTCTCATTCTTCAATGAATGGGAATCAACCCCTGCTTAGACAGGATGGTACTGCTAATGTTTTCCAAGCACAGTAATTACTGGAGTGCAAGTCCCAAAGCAGTCTCTTTGAGTCTAAAATCTGCTGGAAAGTGAATTCCTAGAAGCTTGCTTAGGTTTCAGCACCAAGAAGTTACAGCCTGATGTTACCCTGAAATTGTTAAGAGAAAGCTCAGATTTCTCCACTCAAAGCAGTTTCAAATATCTAATTCAACATTCCTCCTAATGACCTATGCAAAACCTTGAGAATTCTAATTAAATTCCTGATGATCCATAATTGAAAAGCATCATCGATACAGAGATTCTGAGTATCTTAAAGAGAGAAATTACGAGCTTGAACCTGCAGTCCCAGAAAAGGAATGAGATTCAATCAGAAAAATGCAAGTTTCTGCATAATAAGTAATAAATAGAATTATTGGTACGTGTTGGAAGCACATTAGGTAGCAACTACAGAGAGGAAAATGCAGTGGTGCTACTAGTTGACGACAGTAAGGGTATACCATGCACCTTGCAGGTCTGAATTCCTACTATTCTAATAACAAATTTTTCTTAAGACCTTACACAGGATTTGCAATAGTTCTCTGCTGATGAGAAAACAATACACCAAATTCCATAAAATAATAATATCCTTGTGAAGTATATCATTATAAAGAGATAGTCATTATCTCCTAAAACCTAATTTTTATACTGCTATTGGCAATTACTGCACTGTCTTAGAACATCTTATTTCCTAGTAGGTACAGAGAAGGTCGTTTGGCTTTGCTCGTTGTTTCATGAGAATAATACCCGCAATACGAATATCTGCACAAGCTTCAAGGTAAAGATGGTAATAAACTTAATAAATAAAAAGGTGCAATTTTACCTGATTTCACAAATCTTCAAGATATTTTAACCTGTTTGAAAAATGTTTTTCTACAAAGCATATAAAATGTTTCCTAGTTAATGATCATAGACTCCCTAATAAATATCATTAGTTACCCATTTGACATTGTCCTAGAACAATAACATACCCTTAACATTCAGCTTTTACAGTCTAACTAACTCTCAGAACTTTATTCTAACCCTTGTGTTTTAAAAACTGAGGTACAAATGTGTGACAAGTCTGAAGCTGGAAAAGCCAACTGCTTTTAAGTCCAAACTCATAAAGAAATGAAGTAGAAACATATTTTATAAAACAATATCTTGATTAGGGTTTAACAACCTGTCATAACTCTAAAAAACTGTTGGTAGATTGTTTTAAAATATTAGAAAAATCATTTTGAGTAGCAATAATGGGTGCTGAGATTCCTCAAACAGGAAGGCAATGTAAGGACAGATTTGAGACGGAAAACAAGAATTCTGGTCCTTCCTCAGGCCAGCACCTTCACTAAGGAGGGCACATGTGTTTAAGTTCTCACTTGGAAAGGGATGGGCTGTGGGAAGGGTAAAGTCCAGATGATTAACCCTGTGCTGTGAATGCAGCCACATAACTTGGACGCAGAATTGGGCTTTTCCATTGTTAGGGGTTTTGTTTGTTTGTGTTTTGTTTTTTGTGGGTTTGTTTGGTTTGGGGGGTTTTTTTGTGGTGTTTTTTGTTGGGTTTTTTTTTTTTTTTTTTAAATCTCTGGGAATACTAACAGGACTTCGTCATATTTACATCCTATAATTACCTTGAACAATTTCCTAATGGCATCATCAGGCAAAAAGAAAAGGGCTTTTGTTCACAGACACTGTTAAACAAGGTATATTTTTAGTTCCTCACAAGGGAAGAGGATGTGTACTGAATCACACTGACATATTCTTGGCCCAACATGAAGCTGATGTGATACTAAACTAACCTCAAAAGTAATTTGATATGATTTCATTTCATACAAGAAGTTGATTTAGTTTTTAAGGCTTTGCTTGGTAGGTAAACATGTATAAGACATTTTATTAAGACAAAGGGTATAAGAGGTACCGGTAGCACAGCAGGAAAGTAAGGGCTCTTACTGGACTTGAACAAACATAATTTAAGTCAACATCAGATCATTTATGTTAAAGGGAAAATTTAACTAGTGATTTTCTGTTTCATACCACACCAGTTACCCACCAAGAAGGATTTATGTACTATTTTCAAGAGACGAGTGTTCAGTCTTTCACTATTTCTACCGGAACATTTTAATGACTCAGCCAGACCTCGAAAAACCCTGCTTGAACCTGGTGAAACTGCTTGGTGTTTTCCAACAGATTTCTTTCAAGCGAATGTTCATTCAAAATGAAATTAATTTGCTCACTTCTTCCATGAAGATATTTCCCAGTCTCCTGCTTCCGTGTTCATCTTTCTTGAACTCTGTGCTGGCTTTCAACACTGTTGGTTGCTCTCTCCTCAAAGATACACCCTTCAAAGCTTTTTCAGTCCCCATCTTCTGATTCCCCTCCTGATTGTCTTTCTGCTCCCTTTCTTGGTCTCTCCTTTGATGGATCAGTTTTCTGTTTTCATTCTGATTATTTCTGCAGTGCAGCGTAGACATTGCCAATCTTGCTTTAAACAAGCTAACTCCCATAACTCAGTCTTACCGTAAGAGCATAGAGCTCTGCTCAGGCTGTTTGCTTTCTCTTCTCCCCACTTCATGTTTTCATATTTGCCATACATTGGGATTTTCATTTTAAAAAAGTTTCTTGTTAAAGCATTGTCCTTTGCTTTGGCAATACTAGCCTACACCTCCAATCCCCTTATTTAGTTTTTTAAAACCCTCAAGGCTCCCTTCTACAAGCTGTCCACAAACCAGGTGGTTAAGAGGAGAAGCAAATAAGAATAAACAATATGTAAATAATAAACAATGCTGCTGTATTTTTTTTTCTTTTTCTCTCAACTTAGTTTTCTATCATTTTTAATTACTAGCTGTGTGCAATGGTGGGGATGTTTGCATAACAAGTGGAAAGCATTTAGTTCAGGGTAGTATGGTGTAGGCATCAAAACGAAGTTCCTGCTACGTTTCATACACAGTCTCTTTCCGCAACATGATTTCTTCCTCCCTCCGTGCCAAAGAAGGTTAGGCATATTTTTTACTGTCAGCTTAAACTCACATTTAAGGTTATTTGAAACAAAGCCTCAGGCTTCATTCTTGCAGCTTGAGACCAATTCTATCTGTATTAATGAGCTCTATAATTGTCTTGTATAACATAGCTTTCAAACCTGTAAACCTTTTAAAATTATTTAAATCTCATTCTAAACTTACAGAAATACTTCATGAATTCTGCTTGCACTTACCAGAGAAGACTTCTTGCTAAAAATGCTTAAGCTGTATTTCTTATTTAATGAAATAGTTTTAAAAAACAAATATTTGCAGCCAAGAATTAACTTTTGTTTATTATGCAATGCTACTCCTCAACAAAATAACCTTCGATGTAAACATGACACATTTTTATCCATCACTTTCTTACTCTCACAAGCAGGCTCTCAGTCATGCCTCAGTTATTTCTGTCTGTTAGCTCTTCGTTCCAGCACATGCCCGAGTCTGCAGGGATCTAAGAATGAGCGAGGTCCAAGACTGGGCATGATAGAGCTCAGGCCACTTTACTTCACACTTCAGCTCAGACATATGTAAAATAGGGCAATTACTCATAATGATAACTTTAGCTGGCCCAAAAATCAAAACTCTTTGTAGCTCATCTTACCTTTAAAATGCAGAAGCTAAATGGTTAATAAAGATGTTTATATAGTACATCTGAGAGATCATTTTCTTTTACAAAAAAAATCCTTGCACCACTGAGCAATCAAAGCATTTCCCCCGAATTTACTACACTCATTATCTTAAACTGAGTGTTTGATCTCAACTCACAAATTAGAGTGACTTTAAAGAAGCTTGATCCCATATTAAGAGGCCAGTAGCTCAGATCCATATTCCCTTCTTTCTTTCTGTAGTCTCCTTCAACATCTTTGGCTAAAATCTAACAAAAATTCACTGAAAACAAAAAAGCAGTCTGCAGAAAACCAAAGTTCCTACAGACTTAGACATTTTTTGAATTGCTACTTGACATTTTATATTTCCTAGCAAAACCAGGAAAGTGCCAAGTTCTGTTCCTAGTTATACTAGTGAAAACTGGGAGAAATTCAACTGATTTCAGAAGAATATCCATGGACATACATTGGCTGGGAAGCTCTTCCTTTGAAATTTTGCTACACTGTTTATTCCCATTGAATTCCAGTCATCCATATGACATAAGATGGTGAGAAAACCTTGTAAATTGGTAGAGGACCATCTGAGAGGTCAGGTCCTATTTCTGAAATTACTCTCACACCTATGCAAACATGGCAGTATTCGCCAGACTCTCCCCTTTGAGAAGTTAAAGAGGATCTCAACTTGTTCTGTTGTGATGGATTCTAACACAGGGGTCACAGCTCCACGTTTTATCTATGCGTGCTCATTCCTTTGGTTTTGTCTGTTCATGTGTGTGCCGAACAGGTACACTCCATACACAGTATTAAAAAAATGTTTTTCTTGACTTTTCTATTAATCAAGAGATACTGAAGGGGTTAATCTATAAAAGTCAGTAGCAAGAAAAATAACAAAACAACACAGGAACAACTGCACTTTAGAATTATCACCAAGTATGAAGTATCCTCCTCAAATCCTTCAAAGTCATTCAACTCTGCTTGCTGCGTACACCTGAAACTGTCTGAACTGTCTGGCAATGATAAAAAAAAAAAAGGATTGCTGTAAGAGGTTATGAACCTTTATACCTAAATGAGTTAATATCCTTCAAACTCCCTCCTCACAACTACTTCATAAAACTCAGAGTTCAAGAACACTGAACTGAAAGTTGGTCCTCAAAGTTGAGAAACATACAAGTAAGTTTTAATTAAATCAACAGATATAATGATACCTACCCAAGGTCAAAATCTGGCTAGGAGTGAGGCCAGCTTTCCTTTCATTTCTGTAAGCTGGAGGCCTTAATTCTCCATCTTCTTGCACCATGCATTTTTCTGTGCTTAAAGTGAGAAAATGTTAGCAGTGTATTTTGCAGGTGCATAGGGCTTTGAGAAATGCCTAGCAATGAGGGATCACATGGAGAGCAGGGATCTCAAGGCAATGTTTTTGGTAGATTATTCTAGAAGAGCGTCATTTATTCGACTATGGCATTCCAAAGAAATTCAAGTTATACATTATCACCTACAGTCCATTTACACGCTACAATGGTGTCGAAAGCCAATGGTAGACCCATGAGATTAAAATGCAAGTTTCATTTTTTTCTATTCAAAACTTCTTAAATTCTTTGATGGAAGACACTGCATCTAAGAAGGAAAGTGAAACAAAAGCCCCACTAAGAGACTATATTTTTAGATTCATATCATTACAGGGGGCAAAGGATTTTTCATACTGTCCCTTTTACCTCTAATCTTTTTTTTCCAGACAACATCAGACAGTGAGTCACAGCTCCTAGGTTTATGCGTGTGCTTAATATTGAGGGAATACTTAAGAAGTGCTCTGCTGCACTGCCATCACAGTTTGGTCCTGTTTTCTTCCCCAAGAACAGCAGTCCTGCCCCACTGAGGGGAGGCTATGAAGACACTGCGCCATCTGCCAAATGTACCAATTACTGCTCTGCCAAATATAACACAGTTCATCCTTCATCCACTGAGAGATAACCCGTGTTTCATGATTTGTGCTTAAACAGTACCCTCCAAGTAGGAAGGATTAAGATTTGAGCGCTCTTTTTTTTTTTGGTTTCTTTTCCCAGCTTTAAGAGGTTGGCTTATCTCTTATGCAAGATTTCCAAATAATGCAAAATTCAAAATCCTGTTCGTAGAGCAAAGAAAGCACATTCAACTCCCCCCGCCTCCCACCTTCCCCAAGTCACAGTCTCACCAAACAGCCAATAAAATCTCAATAATTTGCTGGCATCCATTGGTGTATTAATACATTGTTTCATGTATCCATTGATTTTAACAATGCTTGTGACTACCTTCACATACAAGGCACCAGTGCTGGGAGCTATCACTCTTGTTCAGCATCAAAAAACCCACCTCTGCCTGGGACTCACTGGCCATAGCTATAGGCTCAGGTCATGGCAGGGCTGACCTGTGTGGGCTGGGGAGAAATGTTTTCCTGCTTGTAGAAGCAGAGCCTAAGAAACAAGTCTAAATATATGATAGAAGTAGGAGGCAGGAGCGAAAGAGAGAGAAAGGCTTCTTGAGGACAGATGTTACTGGAGTAGCAAGCCTGGTATTTCAGAATAGACAAAATGTCTGATGGTTGTTTCTCTTGTATTCCGAAAAACAGGACTTATTTACAAAACAAACACACTGAGATTGTACCAAAAATATCATGTGGTCATGCTACCAATTCCTCCACCTACACAAAGTGTTCTTACAGGGTCTTTAATTTTGCCTAGCTGCTCAGGTTAGTGGAGTGGTGGTAGTAAATTCAGCTCCTGTTGGTATTTACAGACTCATAATTCAAAATTATGAGATAGCGATATTGGTATCAGTTAATCAATGTTTTCCTCAATACCACAAAAGAGATTTCCTGAGCTTATAAAAACATGACCATCAATATATAAGCACTGTTTTCTAAAGTCTTTGTCAAGTCTGTGTCATTGCATTTGCAAATCAACACAGGTGTGCATAGATACTCCAGTACTTTCTTGTGCAGGAAGCTCAGCATTTCGGCAAATCACAGACACAGATTAAATAGCATGCTTTAGGGAATAAAAATCTGCTATTCTTCAAAGTAAAGACGCTGTAATAAATGTAAGCAAATCAGATATGACCTGCAGAGGGTGCCATGGCAAGCTGTGTATGAAAAGAGAAAATAATGATCAGGTGAGTTCTTTAACATGGAGTGAAAATATACATTCCACCTAAAAGGGATGATTAAATTCATAGAGGGGTTTGGGTTTTTTTTTTTTTCCTTCTTCTTTAACTGCTTTGGTCTCTTTCTTTACTAAATCTGGATATACAGGATGGAAAGGGGAAAAAAAAAAAAGTCTGAGCACGTTATAAATAAAGAACCAAAGTTAGGAGAGCTGATAAAATATGAATACCATTCCAAGGAGCTTAATGTGTCATAGCTGCATAATAGAAAAGGGAGTGAAGTGCGTATGTGCCCCTGCTGCTTAACAGTAGGTTTGAAAGAGGCTGCAAAGGCAGCACAAGTGGAAAATTCCCTCATTGGCTGCTTTCCAAGGCATCTATTCAGCTTATGAAAAATATGATGTTTTATTTGATATGAGTGTATGGATTTGGCTTTTTGTGTTTTTTCTACAGAGAAACAATTGGAGAACAGAGCAGGACACTGGAACCCAGTGTCTTCTGCCTTTCCCCCTGCCCCCCCCCCCCCCCCCACCCATCCAGTTCTTTATTATTTTTAAACCTCTCATCAAATCTGTAAAATGCTTTCTTCATACAACATAGCCAGTCGTATATGTGACGGATAACATGAAAGTGCATTTCTGTGATCATCTTTTCTGGTCTCAGAGGTGAACAGTAGCCTAGTAACCAGAGGCTGCTAAATACTGATACCTTGATTCAGTGCTGCTCTGGTAAGCCTGCCATCTTCCATCTCCAGGGGAATCACTGTATTAAATTTACATTAAAGACGGCTGCATGACTGACCCAAGGGTCATATTAGCATTTTTACTCCGGTAAGTTGGTCAGCGGAACATTTCTGTACCATGAAAATTATTCCAGTAGTCTATTGTTAGGAATTAAACATTTATGAGAAATTTTGTAAGAGCATATTAGCAAGAATGAGCTGGTAAGAAGTACAATAAGGGCAGAGCAGTATCAATATGTAGATCTGAGGAAGAAAATCAAATCGGATTCTTTTCATCTCAAAAAGAAAGTAGACACCAGGAAACCGGCAGGAATGTGAGTGAAAGGAGTGCTCTGTTTACTGGAAGAGAGGCAACAAAGGTAATGGTGACAAATGTGCTTAATCTCGTCTGCTCTTCTGCACTCACTGGGCTCCATTCTCATGCAGACTCTTTCATCAGATTCAAAGTTTGCCAGTGTAAAACAGATAAATATTATAGGCCGGAATCTCCATTTTCAGATGAGCACAACATGCAGAGCTACTTGGATTTTTACACCCTCGAGATTCAAGGATCAGTCACAAAACAGATGAGGGACTAATTGACATTTATTCTGTACTTGAAAGGAAACCAACAAGCATATGTTAAAAAGGATCAGCTAGAAAAATATAGTAGAAAATAGAAATAGAGAAAACTCTACCTTGCAGCTGTATAAGTGCAGGAGGAACGAAAAGGAATCAGCACAACTTGGCATTCAGAATGGAATAACAACGGCTCTCACAACCCATTAATATCTATTTGTCTGTACCCTAGATAATTCCATATGGACGAGAATGACCAAAGAAAAACACTTAACAATCTAATAAGCACTAATAAGCACATTTCTTTGCACTGAACAACAAATTTAAGACCTGTCCAGCAAAGAATTCTATTATATTTAGAGGAGATTTGGCTACTCCATGCCTCTTTTTTTTCACCCTCCTTTTAACCCTTGTGGGAAAAAAGCTTTTATTGGCAAGGTGAGATCAACATGCTAAGGTAATTTCAAGCATCTCTGTTCTCCATTTCTAGAAAAAAGGAGTGACTGGGTGGTTTCCAACCTGGGAATCTGGCTCTGTAGACACTAGCTCCTGGCTGGTACTTCTGCCTCAATCGCCCATGTGTAAAATGAGAAAAGAATAGCTCTTTAATACTTCAGAGTTTTAAGAAAATACCTCATCCTCATACAAAGAATGTGAGATGATACAATGTTTGGAAGGGGGATCATCAGACTTTTGTCAGACAGTTTCTGGCTGGATCTGGAAGGAAAAGGATGACTTCTGACAACAGGAGAGGCAAAAGTAAATGTGCTCAGACACAAAGCCAGGGAATTTAAATACAGCTATTCCCATCAGATATACAATGCCAGCTCCTGGAATATCTCTTGCATTATACAATCACTCAGCCAAGAATCTATTGGTTAAATAATGTGCTAAAAAATGAATGTGGAAGAATCATATGTGTCTATATTAAAAAAAAAAAAAAAGTTTAGAAAGAACTTTCTAATCTCTATTCAAGCCAAAAAGCTCTTTAAAGCTAAAATCAGTGAATGTGCTTTAATGTGCCAACTTCCAAACTAAAGTGATACATTTGAAACGAGCGACTGACTTGAACTAAAGCCCTGTGTTCCTGGAGGAGCACAAAGACTGCACAATGAGCCTGTACCTACCTCTTTAGTGAGCTTTGAAAAACCTTTCTTTATATTAAAAAAAAAAATTCTCTAGCTTACCACGTATTCCTTTTCTCCTACACTTCAGTTTTTTCAGGTTTGGGTGGTTTTTTTTGAGGGGGGTGTTTGTTCTTTGTCTTCGCTGTTTTCTCTTGAAGGCTTGTCTCATGATATTCATGCCTTGTTTTTCTAGGGGTGGTCACTTTATTCCCATTTTGTCTGTTTAGCATCTCCAAGTCATCACTCCTATCAATGTATGTTTGTATCCATTCAGACCCCTGACAGTCTAAGATTCTGTTCAGACTGGAATATATAAAGAACCGAAGCCTTTCAAAAGCGTTTGACACAAACAGCTATTACAAATGCAAACACAGTTTCTTCCTGAAATGCACGACGTTTCAGTTGGAGCTGGGACAATGGCTTGCCGATGGAAGAATTTGCAAGGTAACACTGTCATGTTCACAGCACTGGAAAATTGCTATTGAGCACTAGGAGTGCTCTCAAACCCAGTCGTCATGATACCGTGCCAGACTCAGGGGAATTAAGCCACGTCTACACTGTTTGCCTTCTGGGGGTGGCTGGGCACTGTCCCAAGCCCTGGCACAAAGCAGAAGACACTAAAAATCTGCTCTAACTCGTACCTGAGTGCCCACCGCTCCGACAGCCTGTTACAGCAGCAGGGACTGGCAGGGCTCGGAGGCGTTTCGGCTTCAGCCGTGTTCTTCTCCAAACACTGCCCACAGCAAGAATAGACGGTAGCATAAAAGCCTTGATTCTTTGCCACCAGGAAACCCCTTTCCACTGAAGAACCCTCCTGGGGCCGCATCCATGGCTGCTATGATTGCTTTTGGAACTGAAGGAGATGGAAGGACAGGGCCAAAACAAGCCAACAGCAAGCGTATTCACAGCCCTCTACTTGGGATAGCCATTTTGCAGAGAAGTAAGATTTAAAGCAACACTACTACAGCAGGCAAGAAAATAATTTTAAATATTTATGTACTACTTCAGTTTGGGCATAATGATTGAAAAGTTTTGTAACTTTGCTGAACAAAAGGTTTAAAATTCTTTTGAGAGAGTCAGATTTGAAAATAGAGAGGAATTTATTTTTGTATCTTATTTACACGATGATTCCGTGGGTATCATAAACACCCTCCATTTGGTTTTGGCTATTCACAAAGTGGTTAACTTAGCAATAATCTTAGAAAGACCAATTATCACTTCAGAAATTAAGGCTAGACTTTCAGCTGGGCTGCTTCCAGTTGAACCACTATGAATAATTTTTGTTATTAAAGGAGTTATTAAACTTTTTGTTATTAAAGGAGTTAATAATAAATAATAATAAATAAATAATAGTAAATAATAAATAATAAAAATAAGAAATAATATAAAAATATTTTAAATAAAATATATAAGGAAATATATTAAATAAATATAAAAATAAAAATATAAAAATAATAAATAATAATAATAAATAATAAATAATAATAAATTTTTGTTATTAAAGGAGTTTTGTTATTAAAGGAGTTTTCCCTTTGGTGCTTAGCTGTCAGCTGGGGTAAAACCACAACACCCTTTTTCCACGAGAATGCAGGTTTTCACAGAACACAGCTATTCGGTCAGGTTGCAAATAAAAATGGAAGCGGAGAAGATGTGTCTTCCCTTTTTCACTCACATGCACACAGGTTACAAGCAGCAAATCTTCAACTCCATCCTCTACCTGAAGAAGTTGGAACCTGCACATCCTACTGCCAAAACAAAGACTCAGACTAACAGGCTATGTAATCTTTCAAGGGTGGCACTTCAACAATCTTTATACTATAAACTATTCCACTTTCTATGAGGAGTGGAGTATGGAGAGAAAGAGTAGATAAACGTGAGCAGGAATCACCACATCCTGGTGATCTCAGTAGCACCTAGGGAGGAGCTGACCCAGCAAGTCATATGTTGCAATGACTGCATAATGTGAAGTATATACTGGACCAGGGACGTGAACCTGCTTCATACTTCTCCCAGAGAGACCCCCTAGTCATTAGGCTGCGGTTGTATTTTTTTCCACTCCAGCCCAATAAATTATTAATTACTTAAGCGAAAGCAGAGTGAAAACCTTCAAGCCTGTGTCACTCAGGCACCTGCCACTGCAGAGCAGCAGGCAGGTACTGCGGTCAGGTGCAAAATGGCAGCAGACGCTCTAACTTGAGAGAAAATGAACAAAGGGTTTCATCATCGCTTCTTCCTTTCGCAGCAGTGTTTCATTAGGTGCTTTCCTCTACTCTTTCTCATACCATAAGGAAATCAGACTAGAGATGGATGCTCTCCTGCAGCACAGTTTGTTAACATTGCTCCTGAGAGGATCAGGGTTTCAGACATATTCCCCCCTCCAGCACTTTCTGCTGGTTAGCTTGAGCTTTTAAAGCACTGGGTTTTTACGCACCCAGCTCCCCTCCTGCATTACACAGAGGACCCTGACACTCAGGTCAGCACTCTTGAGTGCATCAGGCAACGAAGCACTTCAAAGTCAAAGCTGCAGTGCTGGTTGAGCCCTGCCACCTCCACACACACCACAAGACAAACAAAGTAGATTTAAAACAATAAAGGATGTGACAAATCTATGCCTCTCTGTGAAACAACATCACTAATAATTCCCCCCCACACACACCCCCATCAAGTGTTTCAAAGACCACACTGGACAATCTGAAAGGTTTGTGACAAGCCATGGAAAATCATGCTGTCTTCCTGCCTTTGTTAGTCGAGTTATAAAAGCTGTCAGAAAAAAAAAAAAATTGGTTTTATTTTTGTGCAGGGTACAGGCTACAAATCTGCCTTTAATATCGCTCTCCAGGGTTTCAAGTAAGATCTTTTGATCTTTCAGCAGGTGCCTTGTATAATCTCATATTGTTAATGGTTTTAGGCAGCAACAAACAGCAAACCGTGCCTGACTCAGCAGTCTCTCCCTTTCTATATGTATCACCCCAATGAAAAATGCAGCATTTTCCTGCTAGCTGTTCATTTAAAACTTGAATTGTGTCTTCAAATAAACAGGGAGAGGAGGCCAGTAAGGGGGAGAGAGGGGGAACAACCACCCAGATTTTTGACTTGGAAGCTGTCACACTGATGACTCTCAAACACCTCCCTGCAAACAAAAAAAACCCAGACCTAACTCAAAGAAAACAGACATGTATGTCTCACAGAAACGTAGGTCACAGTTTTGCAATCAGGTAGTTCATGTGAACTGCAAGAGTGTTAGTAGAAGGTTTCATTAAGACTACGCATCTACTTGGAGAGGCCACGTACCTAGTCACAGCTGAATCACAACTCCACTGATCAGGGCAAAATATATTCAAAATGCACTAACATATAATCTAAAATTCACATGACACTGGCCTACACAAAATAAGTGATTGATGAACTGAGGCACGGAGATTTCACTCGGAAAAACTGAATCTCTACCTGACAGCTAAATTGTCTGAGATCTCTACTTCACATCTGAATCTTCTGAGGCACTTAAAACAGATCACAACACAATATACCTCTTCTTATAATATAAAACTCTTAACATCTCCAAAGCAGAAAAGAAATAAGCAGCTCCAAAGACTTGTGACATCATAAGAAACTCAAAAAGGCTGTAGATGAGTTCTGGGTTTGTCTTTTTCGATTTCCCTAGAGACACAAATTTTAAGAACTGAATGCAAAGTCTCTGTTAAAGGAATTCTAGCAAGTATGAGAGAGCAATCCAAAAGCTAAACCCAAGATGAATCCTATGTGACCACAGGCAGTAGAGCGGCAATTAGCTTCAGCATAATTTCACATAAAAGTGAGAAGGAAAAAAAAAAAACCCACAACCTAGAAAAAAGAAATTTAATAGGGTATGGAACTTAAAGCTAACCTTCTCCCCAGCCTTTAAAACAAAAGAGATGGTGAGGAAAAGACACACCATTGCTTTCTGTTGGAGCAACCATTGATTCTTCAGAAAGTTTAGAATTATTTTTGTTTCCCTATTTTAAACAAGACCTTCTGCTTTGCTGCTTTATGATGTCTCCCCTAAATCTTTCTTCTTTGCTGTTCTGATTTTGAAAGCATTGCGCGCAGCTTCTGCATCTTACAGACCAGCTATGCCAGGAGAATCTACAGCTCAGTGGCAACTCCAGTCATTCATCTCATGGCTCTGGTTTTCCTCTCACACACATCACTTTTACAATGCCATAATCCCACTGACTTCAGCGGAGGTGCTCCTGATTTACACTTACATTGCAGAGTCAGGTCATGTAGTTTCTACATAGCTCGTTAAGCTGCGGACAGACCAGAGCCTGCTGGACCGCTGTGGAGCAGATGCCTTTCCCCTGACAAAGTCTTAGGAGAAGTGCCACTCGCAGCGAGGGATGCGCTGCTGTGGGTTCAGCATCTAAGTGAGGATAAATGTCCACAGTCTGTGGAAGCTTCACCTATGCAAACGTGTGATCTGTGGAAATACATGCAGCCTCACTTCTCCCTCTTGCGAATCACACATCTCCTACGCTAGACATTACTTCTGTGCCTGCCGGGGGGTGAACACATCTGCTTCTGCAGGGAATCCCACCCATGGCACAAATGTTTCTCAACATCAGTCTTTTTGTCATAGCGGGATCCCCAAGATTGGCAACTGGCAATATCGTCAAAAAGATTTTAAACAACTGTCTGAACACTGCAGCTGCTGCGTATGATCTCAACGAAAAACTCAACTGTTAGGATTCTAATAGCATTTATGCACAGAAAAATTACTACTTATTACATATATGGGGTCCTGTCAGCCCAGAAAAAGTAGAAACCTATTAAAAATAAAAAAAATAAAAAAATACCGAAGTCTTTCAACCAGCAAAAATGTGCTAAGTGAGGACTAAAAAGCCTATCAGCTGGAAGAAATGTGCTAAGTGAGGACTAAAATGGCCATGCACATTTAGAGAAGACTCCTTAAGACAGGGGAAATGAATACACCAGGAAATTAGTGAAGAGAGACTGGGTAAATATTAGTAGAAATGTGTATTATCAAAGCCATTTTCTTCTTAGATAAAAAAGACAGAAAGAGTATGCTACTGAGCCTGAGAGACCCGTTTAAGACCAAGGAAAAAGAGGAAATGTCAAGTCATATTGTGCCCAGGGTGAGCAGGACTAAGCTGCTCCCTTCCCAAAGTCATTTCACACGTCTGCTCTCAGCTCTCTAAACGGGGCTTTGTGGCATCAGCCCTCAGCTACAGCATCTAAGACCAGTCACAATCTTATATGGCAGTTTGGTGGAAAGATTGCTTTCAGGTGCATTTTACATTTTCCTACTTTATGCCTCCCTTTTGAAACAGCCTTTTCAGCTTTGCAGTCGGGAGCTTATCTCTCGTTTTAGTCTTACCTACTGTTTCAGGTAGACTCAAGTGAATCTGACAGTCTCAAGACACATGGCTTTTATGAAAATGACAAAATCCAAATAAATTGGTGGTGCTGACAAACCCTTTGGGCAATCTGCAGTGAAAGCTACATTTGGCAATCCCAGAGGCAGCCTCTGGTTAGGCCTCCTGCTAGCTTGCAGAAGTCAGTTTGAGAGCAATACTGGAAGCTACCATATAAAACAGATGATGTTTCCTGTAACGGATTTTATTCAGTACCCTTTGGCAAAGCTCAGACAGTGGGGGAAGAAAACCATATTGTCCTTCCAGCATTTATTCAGCTCAGAAACTTCTGACTCCTGCACCCTCCATCCCATTTTCCCCACTGGTCCTAAAAGAAAGTTGGTTTCCTCTCTTCAGTACTGCATTTTCCTAAATTGCATCTGAACGTGATGCCTAAAAGTAGCCCTTACAAGCTGTTATGTATATTGGATTTATGGTGTAAGGGTATTACTATACTTATAGAGCTGAAGGCCTTTTTTGTGAGTGTTCATAGATATTTTTGATGTCCTGAGATTTTCAGTCCTTCAAAACTTTGGTGAAAGAGAAAGTGCTGCAGCAATGGCTTGCCAAGGGGTATTCGGAATAGGAGAGCTGCAGGCTTCAAGAACAGCAGCAATAATGGCATCATAGGTGGGATTCTGGAGCTTGAATCAGCAGTTGTACACAAGTTTAAAATAAGATTTATAATTCACAGTTACAAGTTTTATATCAAGACACCTGCAATACTTCAGTCTTACAATAGATGAGTTCCCATTCAACTCCCTTTAACTCTATGATAATATTACACCGTAACCATGACACGTATTGAATACTAATATTCCAAAACCATATCTGGGAAAGGAGTACCTCCTGCGTTCCTTAAGCATAGTTAGAAAACAGCCCATTCTACATTCTTCCATTTCCCACTTCGAGCTGTCTTCAGTGTTGTTATTTTTTAAGCAGCTATCAGCTTCAGCCTGTTTACATGTCAGCCCATGATCCTCCAACTCTCTCTCAGGCATAAACCACAGATGCTTCACACCCTCTGAATGCAAATGGCTCATTTTCTAGTGGTTCTGATGGATATTAAAACATCCCCTTGATGTCTTGTCCCTTCCTTTTTGCTGAGATTTTACGCTTTTTATAAAAAAGCAGACACTCAACCTTCAAGCTCCTAAGAAGAGACTCTCAGTTAAACCTGTCATGGAAACTATAAACAGATAAATAGATTAGAATATTATTTTACTACAACTATCTTACATATTGATTTTCTTTCTAGTTTAATTATCTTTGTGAACAGAAATGTTAATGATTTCTGTTTATCAGATTTTACAGTTTTTTCTATTTATGAACATGCACAGTTCCTCCACTTCATTACTCACAGGACTCTTGAGATTGTTTCTTATATAAGTAGGTCATCTATTTCCTATGAACCGTAAACTCAGAGTATGTAATCACCGAGTACTCCGTCAAGCTGAGTGGTGTTCTTTCTTTCCTGAATAAGCCACTCAGAAACACATGCATTAAAAATAGTGAAACTCACTTTAAAAAATAATAATTAAAAAAAAATAAAAAATACTATTTTGGTGAAAACATTCAGAAACGAACACTTTGACACATGTATGTATGACAACCGTGTGACAAAAGATAACCATGAAAAGGTGGAAAATGCTCTGTGGCTGAATTTTAATTTTCAGCTTAGAATGAATGTTACCAACATACTCTTCCTACCACTGCTGCAAAGTAATGTAACTGCCTAAAGCTTCATTCATGTTTTTCTGACACTACTTCTTACGGAAAGCATCCGTCAAAAATGTCAACAAAAATTATGTTAAGAGGAACAGTTTTAAAATCCAAGATTAAAACGAGTCATCCCACAAATATCTCAAGTACAGCAGTCTGTACAAAGCATTTGAATGGATCTTTCTGAGAGTGATTTTCACTGTTAATTGATGTAAAATGACAAAATTAGAGGCGCAGACACTCCCTAAGAAGTTTTCACAAAGGACTATCAAGAAAGTGCTGTGACCCTTCCTTTCTTAGATACAAAACAGCAGCAAGATGCTTGAATCGCTTAGAAAACTAGTCGGATTTTCGCCCACAGAGTCCACATTAGGCAATGACTTGAATAACGTTCTGCTTACTCAGAAAGCTTTTACATTTCTAAAGCCTTGTGGCTTGGCTAACTCTTTAGATTCAAACTTTTTTGAGAGAGTAGTGATACAGCAATTCCTTGTTTGTGTCAGTTGCGATGTTTTACATCTGATGACTAGTTTTGGTGAAGTGAACAGAACGATCAGCGTGTGTCACTACAAGGCCTGAAAAACGCGGGCTCTGAAAAGATTAGGATTCCTTTTAAATGATCAGTGGGGAAGCTCAACCTCTTTCAGCACAGACACCGGTTAGAAGTCCCAACTGCACAACCGGCAGCAGATCCTCAGCTGGCACAGATCGTCACAGGACCGCTGAAGACGCTTTACACCAGCCAAGCATCTGCTGCCAGGAGTTTTCTAAAACTGCCCACACTTCTACATGCATCATTGGGTGGGCTGTCGAGCAGGAGCGGATGCACTCCTTATGCTCCCGCTTCCACTTGGAGGGAGCACGGTGCGAGACCACTAGCTTCAGCGTACGGAGGCGCAGTTGCTTGCGCTCTCAGTACGAGGTGAGAAGCACTGCAGTGCTCACGGGTGGGAGAGGACTGCCTGGGCTGAGGACTTCCACCACACTTCAGCAGAGCACGCTGCGCCCCTCCTGTCGCCCGTGGCGGGGAGATGCCAGGATCTGCTCACCAAAACCTGAATTCTGTGGGGTCCCTCCCATTCCCTGCTTAAAGTCCTCCCGCAAAACGTAAAAAGGCAACGTGCTCATTCTTTGATTGCTGGTGCCAAGAAGAACAGAAGGCAGCAAATGCAGCAGCTTTTCTCTGACACCTCATCTGCCATCACTGAAAGCAGGAAAAAAATGGCCAGTAGTCTCCAGAAAAAAGTAATACACTTTCAATTAGTGCTTATGTTCAAACTCAAGAACACCTCCTGAAATGTTCTCTATAGATTTCCCCATTCCAGAGTAAACACAGTGAGCCTACTCCAGCCAAATTTGTCTTTGATAAGAGAAGAAAGGCTACATTATTAATATTTGAAGTCAAGGAAGGATAAACAAGGATGTTGAAGAAATTAGACATCAATTATAACTACTCTTGCTGTACCTTAGAGTAAGCATATGCATTTCTTCTGCTGAGGCAATCAATAAAGCAAACAATATAGATTACTAGAATAAGAACAGAGGAAAAAAACCACAGTGAACATCATTATGTCTCTGCATGTATCCACAGAGTGCCACTATTTTGAATAATGCCACAGTCCTGGTCCCCCCTTTCCAAAAGGCTACAGTAGAACTGGAAAATTTTCAGAAAAGAGTGACAAGAATGGTGTAGGCACAGGACAGCTTCCACATAAGGGATGAATAAATGGGCTATGACCTGAACCACAGATGTCTAAGGGGAGTTACGATGGCGGTCTACAACATCATTTGTGGCACCAGAACTGAACAGGAACCAGCAGTTCACCCTCCCACTGCAGGGCACCAGCAAAGCTAGCAGGTAGCAGGAGGTGGTCCAAACAAACAGGAGGAGGTGACTGATCACGCAAGAGGTACATACGTCCTTACCCCACAGTGTTGTGGAAACTAGTCTTACACACGTTTCCAGGGTAGGATCTATACAGGGCTACTAGCACAGAGATGTTGGAGACCAGGAGAGTATTCTGGGGAAGTGCCATGATATGCTTACTCAATTTTTATACTCTTCACTAGATAACTGCTAGTAGCTTCCATTTTAGACAGGACAATGGATTATTCGGACTTCGGCTTTGATCCACAGCTGCCATTCCTTATTATGCGTTTTGCCTGGGGATCACTCCCAAACACCTCAGGTCCAGGAAAGTAATTGCAGAGGTCATACTCTTCTTCTGATGGATTGTTTTGGTTTAATTGGGTTTGCACGGTGGTGTTTGCTTTTGAGGAGGAGAAAAAAACCCACCCTAAACCAACTACATCTTTGTTCAGCAGTTGAAATCATGCTAAATTATTTTGTAGCATACAGTACCAATTTCAGAGGTTTAACCTCTTAATTGAGCAGTATCTATTGGAATGTCACCTCCTTTCAGTATCCTAAAACATTTGGAGGTAACTCCCTCGAATATCTGTTCTCTGCATAAGAGAATGTAAATGTATGACAGTACATTTCAAGTAATTTCCACGTACAAGTTTTATGTCCTTCTGTTATTCTCTGCAGGGTCACCATTAAGTATCCTGAACAAGTAAAATCAATGAGGTCTTTTAAATGTTAAGAATGACACAACACCTTTTCAAATGGTCCAGTCCTCTTTCCACCAAGGGAATGAGAGTTATCACAGCTCAGCCAGTTCTATTCTGGCACAAAGTGTGCTAGTGAATGGCACGGATGCTCTTCTTTGAGTTGCCACCACTGATGCTAGTCATCCAGCAGCACTCAGTACTACTACTTTTGGTCATCCTACCAAACAACAGCAGATCATCAAAATGTTGGTACCCTACTGAAACTGCTAGAGCAGCCAGAGGACTCTAAGCTAGATCCTCTGCTTATGTGACTTGCAGTAGTTTGACTTACTGAAGTGCCTCTGATTCACACCAGCTGAGAAGCTGACCCCTTTTTGTGTTTCCCATTGCAGTTTATTCAAGCAATAATTTAAGGGCAAAAATACGCAGGTGCTTTGGAAAAAAGATATTTTAGTATAAACACTACATTTTGATACCAGTTTGCCATATTTTTAAAAATTTTTTCCAGCTGAAATTCCCATAATTAAAATTCCCATTATTATAATCTGCTGTTGCAAGAAAATAACATTATTTTTGTATAAGCAATTAGTACTGTATGAACTGGAAATTTAGACAACTGGAAATTTAGACAACTTTATGCTGAAAATCTTTTCTCCTGGATGTGTCAAATTTACTACGATTTTTAATTCCACAGTAGAAATTTTAATTCATTAAAAAATTATTGGCAGAAACTATATAAAAAGATTGGAAAATTGTTGAGCAATCAAATTTTCTCAAGAAGAGAAAAGTATCTTTGAAGAAAATGTGGTATCTACCTACGAATTTAAAAAAACACACAAACCCCAACCAACCATAATTTAAAATGAGGAAGAAAGAAGAAAATTTAAAATAGCATGATATTATGCATTAAGTGGTTTAGAAAGTCTTCTCAGTATTCTACTAATTACAAAGGGAATTTTGCTTTACCAGTAACATTACTTTTACCTTTTCTGTTAAAATGATCACCTTTGAACTCAGATGGCCCCACAACACCCAATATCAACACAGTATTCTCTTTTCCAGAAATGATTCAGAGGACTGCCTGTCCACTAGAACTGCACCTCCCCTCGAGATAACATCACTCCCTCACAAACTGAAACCTCCTGTGTGAGCTGTAAGTTTGGTACCATTTTTGGGTACCATTGTCAACTACTTTTAAATGACCCCAAAAGACAGCGAGGTCATCCTCTGGACTCTACCATGACAATTTGGTGTAGAAGCACAGGGAACTTTACACCAACTTTGTGGCTGGGATTTAACCAAGGACTAGTCAACCTGTGGCGAGGCAGGAGCCTTCTCAAGCCTGTCTCAGATTAAACCATCACAGCCTGAAACAGAGAAACAACAAAAGAAAGCAGCTATGACATGCGACAGCTCCTTACTAAAGAACCACACTGAAGCCTGGGATTGCCTCAAATGTTTATAAAAAATGATTTTCTTATACATAGCTGGTTTTTAATATATAGCTGGCTCCTGAGAAGTTTATTCATACTCGCATCTGGACAGCAATATTTGCTGAGTAAAGGCTACTCAGAATGAGCAGGATTTTTACAATCTCACTTTTAGACTCAAAACATGATGATGATAAAGATTTGGTTTTGCTCCAAAGAACTTACATTGTACTTATGTGCTGGGCAAAGGTAGTTTTTATTTGAACATAAAAAGAACAGTACTATATCAGTAGAAATATAACAGATATTATGTACTTCTATGCCAAAATCCTTTCATTGGAGAATTGGCTCATCAAGAAACCAGTTATTTAAGAAATCTGCTCTTGGTCTGTATTCATGTGTTTTAAGAGAAATCTGAACAATTCTTCTAGCTTGTGTCAGTTACTGGAAATACCACATTGGACCAGTCACTTCTCTTCTGCCTGAGCTTCAAAAATCTACCCTTGGTGATGTGTGGAGAGGGAGCAAGGGATGGTGGAGCCAGTCCATCTCTTTGACGCCAACTAGACATCTGCAGTTCTGTTCCAACAGCTTTCCACAGCCTGAGCAGGACAGAGTGCCCAGGACAGAGGGGAAAAAAAAGCTGACCGAATGTGTGAAAACTTATTCTAAATGTTATTAGCACTTCTACGGTTACTGGTGTTATTTTTCTCCTTGTTTAAAAAACACAGAATGAAAATCTACTGTTCCTGCAGATGGTGGAAATAATACACAGAAAATAAAAAAAGAAAGGCTCATATATCAATAACACTCCTCTCCTCAGTATTGAGTATAAAGATGCTTTGCACTTTGTGGCTCTAGAGCCAGCAATAAGAGTGCTGGGTCCTCAGAAATGCTTTAATCTGAGAGCATGACTGCATTAGCTTGCAACAACAAAGATTGCTATCGCTACTTACAAAGCGATACATATCATCTCTGTCTTTAAAACTCAATATTTCATGAAAAAAATACTTTCTTTGGATTACAATAAAGCAAAATGATATAAGGAAGATCATAGAAGAGAGGTGTAGAAAAAAAATCATTCATCCCTTATCAAAGAAACCATATGTTCACAAGCAGGCAAGACTGTGCATCTTGCACTGTAGTCATAAGGGAGGGAAGATCCTTGAGAAAGAAATGAACTTAATTTTCATTTAAAAACAAAACCCACTTTCAATACCTTTGTGTATTGGTAACAAGTTTTTCAAGGCTGACCCAAAGCACACAATGAGAGTCCCATTGGACGGATTACTTGGCATGATTTAGCTCTCACATGTTCTGGTCTACCAACAGATAAAACCCTGTTTAGGTCCCACTTGAGCCAACTGAGTTTGGCCACAAAGTTGATCATATTCTCCCAGTAACATTACCTCACCAAAGCTGCAAGTCCAAACTCTTTCACTGTTGCTGTTCTCCCTGATTTAAAATTAAGTATCAAATGTTGACGAGAGTTTCCTGTTAAACACAGTTTACATTTTTCTCCAACCACATAACAGTAGACTGACTGTACAGTATAAATATGAGTTTAAAAAGAATCCATTTTAAAAGTTACTACAAATCACTGAAGCATTCAAAAATGCTTGAGCAAAATATTCTCACACACACACAAATGTTTGAAGATTAAATGATCTTTATCAGCCAAAAGGAAAATAAAAGGAAAAAAAATACAAAAATGCAGTTTTTAAATAGATGTCAAAGTGAGACACCTGAATTTTATGCCTTAGAGCATTTAAAAATCAAAGACATCTTATTTTTTTTTTTTTAAAAAAAAAGCTTTTTACTAAGGGAAAAGAAACATATTCCACTTTGAGGCCAGATTAAATAAATTAATCAAATGTGAAAGATTTTTTTGATTTTTTTTTTTCCAGAGCTGGAAAGCTACATAAATTTTTTTTCTAAGCAATATTACCTACCAGATCCTCCCTTCACTTTCTTTTCTAGTTCAGCTAGTAAGGGTAAATATCAAGGGTTTTTCTAGGGTTTCTTGCATAGTAAATGTTTGAATCAGTTTTTTAAAAAATCTTTATTTTTTTAGCATATTATAATTTATATTTGCATGACTTTTAATGTTTGAAAAATCAGTGTTTCATGAAGTGTTATGTAAGTATTGTATTTTCAGCACAATTCCAAGTTTGCCATCTAATATTTTGGCACAGCTAATCTCGATGAAGTAATTCAATTAATTAGCTTGATGAATCAGCTGGACCTACAGTTTCTATCTGTAATCAGCCAGTTAACCTGTGAGACAGACAAAATAATTTGAGAGTTCTTAAGTCTGAACTGATGTCATGTCTCTAATGGCAACTAAACAAGACTGTATTAAGTAGAGGTGTTAAACTCATTAATAACAAAACATCCTAGAGGAAGTGAGGCTGCATAATCTTCTTTTAGTGTTCAGCACCTTGCAATGCTAAATATGAGATATATTGCAGTGTAGTTTAAAAGGTGCAGACTTGCAGTCAGCAGTAATACAAGGTATCAGAGTGCATTAGAACCTGACCGCCTGGGAAGAGGCTGCTCAGGATCTTCCAGGGATTTAGTCGATAGCAGTGATGTTACCTGCATTCCTTTTTTATTATACAATACATAGGAAGGAGATGGTAGACATGAGAAGGACTGGTTATGCCATATTCCCCAAAGATGACATTTTGTTTCCTTCCTAAATTGGAAAGGAAGAAAATGTGCTATCAACCAAATGCAAAACAGACAAGTGACTCAAAGCAAGATTAACTGGAAAAATAAAAAAATAAGCCCTTAGCAAGCGATACATTTTATTGACTAGCCATCTTTCCTAGATTTGCTCAGTGCTTCATGTGAACATCTGCCTATCCCAGGCGTATGCCCTCTCAACAGTGGATCAGGTTGGATTGGGGAAGAACCGGGTTCCCTACCCATCTCCCCTGAATCTCTCCTCTAGGCTCTCTTTTGATGCTCTCATTTCTGTTGAGTTACTCCATGTATAGAAATGCATATATATTTATATATTCTGCTGATGCTAGTGACAGCGTAACTGTCACAGTGATGGTTAAATGAGGGGAATACTAAGATTCTCGTAATGAGAAATAATAAGCTATTAGAGTAACTGGTATGTTCTAAGAACAAAGAACTCAGCAAAGAAGGATGGGATTCCCTTTGGATATGTCCACATCAGCATTTTATTTCAGAACAGGAGTCACTTTTGAAGTGAATTGCCCAATTGTCTGCACATAGCATCTCTTGGTTTACATCATGGAGAAATCTTGATGCATGCAAACTGAGTTTCTTGCAAATGAAACTAAACCAGAGAGTTTGCACCAGGACCACACCTAATAAACTTCCATCATGAATGGGGAAGCAAACCTCCAAACCAATAAGCAGGTTGCACCTTCAGCACCATGCATCCTCCAGCATGGAGCAACTGCACCTGCCCGGGCAGAGGGCTCTCCAAACACTGAATGTTGAAGTGACCATGCAGTGCCTCTCCTGGCCTACCAAGTTACAGTGCTATGCAATGTCCCAGCGATACAGTTCTGCTCATGTGAGAGGGATGAAGGCTTTTCTGATGGGAGAATAACCCAGCTGCAGTGTCAGGACCACTGTAACCTGATGGCAGCTGCCATACCAAAGGGTGGCAGTCAGTATTCAATGAAGTTTAAGAAGAACAGGAACAACGACCAGACCTCAGGGGTGGCACAGCAGATACATCCTGACCACATGAATTCAGGTGGGAACACATTTTTCAGTCTGCATCTGACTGATTATCTACGTTGCTGGCCTAGGGACTGTCACGCACAAATGCCTGCAGGAGAGCCTGGAGGCTGTGAGCTGTAGGAGAAGTCTTCTGCATAGCAGCCGGCAGCAGCCTCAGAAACTACCTGGCCATTCACAACCCTATACAAGTTCCTAGCTCCATCCTGGAGACTAAGCAAGCTGTGCCTGCAGCCCACCATGCTAAGTGCAACTCTCACAGCCCATCAACTCTCTCCCGCACCCAGCAAAGTGGGAAGCAAACAAGCCCTGTCCAAAGCTAGACCTTGGATAGCCTTTCTTCGGTTCCTTTTTTTTCTTTGACTTTTTATCAGCCATAAAAAGAAGCATTAAGGGGCATTAAGGGGATAATACTAGGTAAAAATTGGCTCCCTTTCACTATCTGTAAAAAAGAAATGAAACAATTTCTGAAGAGTACTAGAAAAATCAAACTGTAATATCTGAGGTACCTGGACACCTGTCATGGTTTAACCCACCAGGCAGCAAAACCAACCACACAGCCATTCGCTTACTCCCCCCCCACAGTGGGATGGGGGAGAGAATCAAAAAGAAAAAGGTAAAACTCATGGGTTGAGATAAAGACAGTTTAATAGGACAGAAAAGGAAGACAATAATAATAATAATAACAACAACAGAATATTCAAAACAAGTGATGCACAGCACAATTTCTCACCTCCCAAAGCTCAGCTAGTTCCTGAGCCATGCTGCCTCTCAGCCCACCCCCTAGTTATATACTGCGCATGACGTCATATGGTATGGAATATCCCTTTGGCCAGTTTGGGTCAGCTGTCCTGGCTGTGTCCCCTCCCAGCTTCTTGTGCACACCCTCGCCTTCTCGTGAGAAGCTGAATAGTCCTTGACTGCCTGACAACAATGAAAAACATCAGTGTGTTATCAACATTATTCTCATCCTAAATCCAAAACACAGCACTACACCAGCTGCTAGGAACAGAATTAACTCTATCTCAGCTGAAACCAAGACAACATCATAGCAGTAAGTATTAAGGACTACCCATAAACATACTTGGTCTAGAGAAAGTATTCAATAAAAGTTTTTTCTCCTTTTCAGCCATCAGATAGCGATAATAATTGTGGAGGTACATGAGACATTTTTCATCTGTCAGGAGATCATAATTCACTGGCTTTGGGCACACAACTTAATAAACAAATGGTGGCAGGACAAATATTGTCAGTCTGTCACTTCTTGGGGGTGGGGAATCATCTGGTACACGGGGAAAAATAATAAATCTGTCAGAGGTTGGTCTGTGCAGGGGGGGAATCTGCTACACAGGTCTGTTAACAGCCCTTAACAGTCCTGTTCCCTAGACAAATCACAGAGCAGTATTAACAGCAACTCAAGAGGTAGCACTCATCAGTGCCTCGCAGCCAGATGCAAGATCCTCTGCCAAGATAAGGTTGAGGAGAACTGATATAAACAAAATAAAGGATGATTATGATAACATCCACAATGCTTTTCATTTCATCTCTCTTTTCTTTTGATACAAAGGGGGCAGATCTTCATCTTGTATAAGCTGACATGGTTCCACTGCCTACCCTAGAGCCACACTCATTTACCATGAGCAAAGCAGCAGGTCACATATTATTCTGTCACCCTCATTTGAAAACACGTCCTATCTTAGTCCAAGTGAAGAGACTTCTGTATATGGAAGACATGATCCTAAGTCTAAAAACTGTTCTTTATAAGCATTTTTCTCCCCCAAGAGAGGAGGAAAGAGAGGTCATATCACCTCTTATCCCAAACCCCAGAATGGCTTGATTGGCTTAGTTTCTGTTTCCTGACTGAATAGGCAGCATGCAATAATAAGCTTTTAAGTTGCAAATACCTCTAGGAAGCATTTAAAGCATAACAACTCATCCAGAGGACGGAAAGGCTGACAAACAGGCTTTCAGCTTCATGGGTGTAACACTATTAACAAACCATAGGGAAAAAAAGATTGCTCTCATTGTGAGGAGAGCTCATAGTGAATGAAGGTCTGCTTTGGTCTTCAGAAACATTAGGAGATTCAGCTGGTCAGTACCACATACTAACCCAAGTATGTCAACTGTTGAACTGTGGTCCACTGCTACAGAGCATAAATAAAGGATCAAAGCCATCTTTCAGAAAACCTAAAATATCTTACAGCTCGGCTGTAAAGATAACCAATTTTGCACATATTATCTTGTGAAGGCTTAAGGTGCTGAATTGAAAAACAACATGTAATTAATGACTTGCCTTGAAACACTATTGCCACACTGATACAGAGATTAAAAAAACACAGCATGCTCAAAAATAAGAATGAAAAAGCTGAAGTCACCCACAAAATTGACTGAAACCACCACTGTGAGAACACAGCTGGGGCAGGAACAAAAATACATAAGAGATCATTTCACATCTGCCATATTGTTCAGATCTGTTAGCCAGACGTCAGCTTCCTTGCGCAGCCAGACACAAACTCACAGAAGTTGGCCAGACATAACAGAAACCTGTGGCGCCGCCTCACTAGTACTCAGCAGACCTGGATTCGGGTTCCATTCAGCTGGAACCATCTGTGATTGCCCTACTACTTCCAATTTCTGTAGAAAGCAAGCCCTAGAGAGACCAGAAGGGAAGGTCACTCATACAGTCTCAACGTTTAGAGCTGCATTAGCACTGAAAATTATGGTCTACCCTTGAATGTTGCTTCCTTAGTTGCGAAGACACTATATTCATACCAAATCCTAGACTTCGCATTTCTTGGGTTCATCTACCTCTCCCAGCTAACATTAACAGTTAAACTACTTGAAAGCAACTATACTATTTAGGAGCCTAAACCTATTTACTTTGTTGTGTGCCAAATACACTGTGGAATATGACAGTTAATCTCTCAAAACAGAAGTTCCTTTGACATTTCCAATCATATTTAATGTACAATAATATTTCAGCAAACCTCAAATGATTTTTTTTTTTAATGTGAAATTGCATAGATGTCAGTGAAGTTTAACAAAGATGAATTCCAGCCGTTATACGGAACAGAAAAAAATAAAGTCATGATATAAAGGCCAGCAAAGTCTGAAGGTATCCTGCCAATGATCTAACTGAGTAAGAGTGAAAAAAACTTTACCAGAAACCTTAGGCTAGCCTCATTATTAGGCAGCTTCATTTTGATCTGTAGAACAAAATACTATTCCAGTGCATAGAAAAAAAAATGATGTAGTGCTTTTCTGCAATTTACAAGTTTATAAAAGAGCTACAATCTGGGATTTGGATGACTCCAAGGGCACAGCATTGATTTGCTCATGGTATGAGGAAAGTATGCCTCAGGTAAACCTTTCTTGTCTATCATACAAAGGCTTGCATATAGATCTTTTGCAGACTCAATTCTTAATAGATAAGAACACACAAATACTTTTGGAACTGGAGGTGAGTCAAAAGAAATTTCATTCCCACAGCAATCCACACAAGTTGTTAGAAGAGACAGATGCTACTTCAAAAATTTTATTCTACAGGGTTTGGCAGACATGAGCTTGAACTAATAACCAGTTAGCACCAGAGGAAAAGAACACCAAAAAAAAAAAAAATAAAAGATGCTTCTTGACTGTAATTTTGCTGCCTTCTCAAAACTTGAGAAAAAGCTTGTGAGATATTATTTATTATTTCACTGTGCCAACAGCATGCACTGAAACATCACAAGATGAAAAAAGAAACAACTGCCATTTATCTTAATAGCAAAGATTTTTATTATTAAAAAAATGAAGGTACCTGCATTCAGTGTAATCAATTCTGAAATTGGAAGCTAAAGGGAAGCATCACAGAGGAGAGAAGGTCCTTGAGGATAAGGCTTTAAGGACCTGACACCTCAGTTAATTAAAACCTTGCCTGAGTAACGAGTGCACTATCAAGACCTCATTAGTCTCAGTTTCATTCAGGTAGGCAATCACCATGAGAGGGCCATCAGAATTGCTTTCCTTTCTGGCACTTTAAAGCTTAAGGCCAGGGACATAAGAGGCCAGGAAAAGCTCCGTCTTTCACTGAATCGTGCCTCTCTATGCAGGGTCGCGGGCAGTGGTGCTGTATGGAAGTGCCCGCTGCTACCACCTCACGCTGCCCATCAGGACGTACGTTTCCAGCCACACTGCCCGCCGCCTTGCCACTCCACCTCCAGGTCAGAGGCTAAGGATGAAAACAGGGTCAGGGGCACTTCAGCCAAATAGTCTGCTCTGTCCTTTTATTTTTTTTCTTCCCCTCAGTATATTTACAATAAGAGAGTTTAAGAACTGAAGAATGAACATTTTAATAAAAGAATACATTGTCACTAGCCAAAGAGTTAACTTAGACCTCTTGGTACACCTTAAGCCTAACACTTCATGTTGTCAAAGCCTCATATGCTAAGTGAGTGTTTTTTCTCTGTGTGCTCAGAGAGTGTCTCCTCATATCTCTGACTTCAGAAAATGGTGAGACCCCACCTGGAGTACTGCATCCAGCCCTGGGGGCCCCAGTACAAGAAAGATATGGAGCTGTTGGAGTGAGTCCAGAGGAGGGCCATGAAGATGATCAGAGGGCTGGAGAACCTCTCCTATGAGGACAGGCTGAGAGAGTTGGGCTTGTTCAGCCTGGAGAAAAGGCGGCTCTGGGGAGATCTAATTGCGGCTTTCCAGTACCTGAAGGGGGCCTACAGGAAAGATGGTGAGGGACTGTTTATCAGGGAGTGTAGTGACAGGACAAGGGGTAATGGGTTTAAGTTGAAGGAGGGTCGATTTAGATTAGATGTTAGGAAGAAATTCTTTACTGTGAGGGTGGTGAGGCACTGGAATAGGCTGCCCAGAGAGGTTGTGGATGCCCCATCCCTGGAAGTGTTTTGAGGCCAGGCTGGGTGAGGCTTTGGGCAATGTGGTCTAGTGGAGGGTGTCCCTGCCTGCAGCAGGGGGTTTGTGTCTAGATGATCTTTGAGGTCCCTTCCAACCCAAACCATTCTGTGATTCTATGATATTCAGTCTACTTCAAGATTTATACCTATTCTGCAGGATTAGAGCCATTCTTTTTCCTGCCTAAACAGGAAACCTCCATACCTGTACCAGCAGATCAGTCTCTCTACCACACAAGCGTTCTAAGGAAACTGGTTAACGTGTCAGTAGATGGACCCTTTAATTTTAAACATTTGCATGGGGTGGCTTCAACAGTGCTGGCATGGGAAGTCCCATTTGCAGGTCATCATCTGCTCTTTTCTCCAAGATCCCTTGAAGCAGCAGATACCAGCCAGTAATAACTGATGTTGCTGCTCTAATTGCAGGGGATACAGATTAAATTAAAATGAAGGTTTATCAGGAGTACACATACAAAAGAATATAGAGAGGGAGAATTTCTGCCAATTTTTGCATCTGAGGGACCGCTGTGGTTTTGCAAACAAATCTGCCTCTGGATGAACTTGTCTTCCAAGACTACAGTCCAGATTATTCCCTCTTTGTTCTTCACACACTGTCAGCTGGTTATGGTGGAAAATAGTCTTTTTTCCTAAAGTGTTAATGTTTTGATGGTATGAGGCATTTGGGGGGTTTGGGGCTGTTTCAATTCTGTTTTTCTGATGATATTTGAAGTGATAATTGATAAAATCTCACTTCTTTTTACAAGTGTCAGGGAGGTGGAGTATCAGGGAGTGGCAAGAAAAAAAAGGTTACACAGAAAACCCACAAACCAGCAGCAGTCCAAGGTGCTTTATACTACAGAATAAAAGAATATGAAACTGTACCAACTAGAGTATAATTCAATATTTTTCTGTTGATTCAGTAGCATATATATGCACTGCATTTTGCTATTTATAAATAACTTTCATAATTACAGACCTCGGCATACCTATCAAAGGTCATACAATAACTAAAAGAATGCTAAGTTCATAAACTTAGACATTGCCTCCTTTTCTATATTTAACTTTCCTACATTAGCTGTTTTATGGTCTCAAATATCCATGAAGAGCCAGAAATAATACACAAAAAAAAAGATAAAAGGAACATAAAACCGAGAAAACAGTGTTGAACAACGTTCCTAACATGTTGCTCTCCATTTCCATCCATAAACCTAAGATGTTGAGCTGAAGAGTATTGAGATTTAAAAGTTTGAATGGCAGGTTGATAGCACATAGTGGTATTAGGAAGAAAAATGCTGCATAAATTAATTGCACCAAACTTCAAAATTACTAAACCAAAAAGTCTTATGATTTCATTGAATGGTACTAAAATATTGCAAATTACCATCATCGGTGCTTTTTTGAACCATCATCTACTAATTTTCTCTTTCCCCAACTGTCAAAATAGGAAGACCAATATCCAAGAAACACATTTGACTACTTCCAATTATGAACAAGAAAGAAAATGTCATCCAAACTCAATCTGACCCGGAACCAGCTCATGCTGTACTGGGAGTCCTCAAACCCACCACATGAAAATCCTTGCTTTCAAAGGATTAACATGCCAAAATTGGAACAAAGAAAGTCCATTTTATACTATTCAAGACTATGCCCTTTGCAAGGCAGTAATGAGATAACAAGAAAGTATGGGAAGTGAGCCCAGTGGCACTGAATTTGGCAGAAGTTAAGCCAATGACAAAAACCTTTGTTATATTACATGTACTTACATTAATATTCCTTAGACTGGAAAATGTGTGTGGATCTTGTGGAGGATTTGCAGCTGCAGTAACATAAAGGATTCTTTTATAATTCATTGATGTTCATTGGAATTCAACCCAAACTTTCCCATATTTTCCCACTTTGTGTAGAGAAGACTTATTCAGCCTTTTTTTAGTTAATACCTCTAAAAGTTAACTGTTTAAAAAATAGTTTTCCAATTACACAGAATAAGGACACATCAAAAGACAACTTTGGGCATGAACTTCTAAGCCTAGCTTTTTCATAGTAGATAATTTCAATTTTTTTGGCTGCTATATTTCAATATAGGCCAGTACATGATAGCCACAATGTTAATTGGCATCTGTGTTTTAGAATAGCCAGTTAATCAGGTAACTGATTTTGAAATTGTCCTAGTTTATTAATGCACTTACATCATCACATTTTGATGTTAAACTACTGCTTAAACTTAGACAAAACAATAGCTCTTATAAAACCACATAAATATAAACATAACTGAAGGAATAATTAAACTTTACTGCTAATTAAATAAACACTAATTTCTTCCCACTGATCTAGTTCTTTCAGGAGTTTGATTTTTCAGTTGAAAATATATTTTCAACAAAATACATTTATTATAGCCAAATGCTTAACTAAGATTTAAATTTGTCATTGTACTTGCTCCAATAGGCAGGCCACAGTGAGAACAGACTCAGTTTCTGGATATCAGCGAATCATAAGAAATACTTAATAAAGAGTTCTCCATAGTAATATAGGGAGCCAATCATCTTTATAAGAAATATTCTCTGTAATTGAGAATTGGCCAAAAAATAGCTTCAGTATAAATTTTCTTTATCAAAAATGACTAACTGAACAATCTTGAAGGAAATTCTTTTTAACACTATAAAAAGAAACCATGTAAAATGGTAAAACAACCCCTTCTTACAATTTCAGAATCAGAAGATTAATTGCCTAATCCAGAATGGCTTTGTTTAAAAGTCTGGTCTTTTAAATAGTTATAGTAAAAACTGAAACATTTCAACTGACTAAAAAATTATAAATGCTATTATATGTTGGCTTTTTTATCAAGGTTAGAGTTAAAAATGTTAAATATCAAATTTCCAAACAGTGGAAAATCCATTGCTAACCAGTTCTACTTGGAGCTGCACCTTTATCCCCAAGGCTACGTTTGAATGACCTTACCCTGTTTCACAAGGTTCACAAAGGGCAAAAGCCAGTCTGGTTCCTCACTAAGGGAGATGTTACCGAGAAGAGAAAACTTAAGACCTTAGCAAGACTGGGGGATGGCAGATTGCACATCCATGGCTGTTGTTAAAGCCTTGTTTAGGATGGAAAAATGGATTTCAAATCCCATGCTCTGCCCAGCATGGTTTTGGGTCAGTGCTTCATACCTGATGGGAAAGGTAAAGCTCCCTGCATCCTCCTACATAGCTCACGTACAGAAGCTTCATAAAATGGCAGATTTGCCCCTTCCTGACATCACAGAAAATGCTGCAAAGCCAACACCTTAAACACTTATTTTTCCTCATAATTACCCACCATTCCTCCATCCAGTTGGGCAATAAATACCAAACACAGGAAGACAGCAATGAGACCTGCAGTGGCTGATCTCACCTCCCTTTCATCCACCTTTTTCAGACCACCCCCAGACCAGCAGATTAGTATGCCTGCCGTCTGGCAGACAGGCTGCAAATTAACCATGAGCTGCAGGTAGGCTCATCCCATAAACAGCTTGGATACTTCAGTCAAAAAGTGTGATTACTATGGGAGGAACTACCCACCTGAGAGCCACTTTTGGTAGAATGTTTTTCTTTTTGCTTCTTCTAAAGAACAGGTATGAAGTGACAACAAGCAGGCTGATGTGGAAAAATACAAGTCTCAATAGAAACAGCCTAAGGAGTCTGTATGAATCACACCCTGCCCACTGCTTCTACAACATCTAACTGGAGAGCATGGAGGAAAACAGCACAGACATAAAACTGAGTCACCTAGAGTGAAGCTCTGATGGAAAATTAATACCTGCAGGTCACTCAGCCATGGGGAGATGAGGAAGGAGTCAAAGACCAGCTCCCCATGCAGAATGCCCCAGGGTGGCTGTCACCACCAGGAACCAGGGACAACACAGCTGTGGGGCATGTGTTTTGGGGAAAAAAAAAAAAAGAAAAAAAAGAAAAAAAAGAAAAAAACCTGTTTCTGATAAGAATGGTGTAACATTGGAGTCACTTTGAGGCAGTGGAAGTGACTGTGCAGGGAAGAGAAGAACATGCAGGGTAAATTACACTTTAAATCTACTGTGGCTAACAATATAGAGAAAGAGGGAAAGGCTGGGAGAATGCAAATATGGGCAAGTACTTCAGTATTTTGAATACCACCACAAGACAACTACTGGCAAGTGCTGCATTGTGCTTTGCTTTAAAGTAGAAAACCCTGCATTTTAACTAGAATAAGTAGGTAATCTTAATTGCCATTGCCAAAGCAGACGCTACAGACAGAACACCACACAAACACATGAGGAACAACTGAGTGATACAAGAGCCCAAACGCTCCAGAATGAAGGAAGCCCAATTAAGCTGTCTCTTGAGGTTTTTCTGGCTTAGATGCCTAAGATGATCTGACTGAAGCTCTTCTCAAATAGGTAGGTTTTGATCCCTCCAGCTGCCTCTCATTTTGGACCTCAATAGCTTGGCTCCCTTATCATCAGTAAAACTCAAGACTTAAAACTTGGCTTCTAAATTTGCTCAAGTTTAGATCCAATCCAAGTAGAAAATATGAGAATATTATACACAATATTCCTTCTTAAGATTACTGAATGAAACAAGAAGTTGTTTTTTTGTTTGTTTGTTGTGGGAAAAGAACACAAAGTAAATTAAATTTAAAATTCAACAACAAGGGAGGAATAAGTAAGCATAAAAACCCAGAGTGATTCATATTTTTAAAAGCCTGAATGCAATGAAGAGGCATTAATAAGTCTTTCTGCTTCCTTTAGCACCCACAGCATGACACTGTTCTTTAAATGAGGAGCTCACTGCAAGGGGCATATCTCAACTGTAACTAAATCCAAGGAGGAGGTCAGCTACCAGGAGACAACGGCATACATTTGCAGCGCTTTAAAAAAACGATTACAGGAGGCTTTTTTGGTGTTGTCTAATTGTCAGATAGTTATTCTAAATTCAAAACATGCAAGCACATACAGAAAGTGAGTAAACCGTCTAAAAAATGAAAATGTTTTTGTTCTCCTTCTTAGCTGCTCAGTAAACATCACCTGACATTGTTTATCATCGTTTGCTTCTTGCCTACTCGACATTCATCATCTCTCATCATTCATCTCCATTTGTTCATGTCCACTTAACAATTGTCATCCAACATTGTTCAGCTTCATTTGCATCTTGTCCACTTGACAGTCATTATCTGACATTACTTATCTTCATTTGCTTGGCAATATTTCCCCAATATTTATGCTCAAGGATCCATCAGTGCTTTGAATTTCCCATTTTTTTCAATATGCCAAAAGCCCTATCTATAAGCATCAAAAGTAACTACTTTTAATGTTCTGACACATTTTGAAAACTGGTTTTCAATTCCAGTAAATCTCATGGAAAGCAATGCCCTTTTCCCTGCTTCACCATGATGAATACTCAGTCATTTCCCATTTTACTTATGGGGGGGGGGGTGGGGGGGGGGGAACCCTATATTATTTAATTTATATATATAAATATGTGTGTATATATATATAGATGCACATAAATATATATATAACACATATAATTTCCAGGATAACAACAAATATTCTCAGATAAATAATATATTATCTTGACCTTCAGCCCTCAGAGTAGAGAAGCTGTCAACCAACAGTACTGTATTTAGAAGTACAACACATTTAGGCCTTTCTTAAGCTGAAGAGGAATATATTTCATAATTCATTATCCCCTCCTGCCTTAGTATTTTTTGGGAAAAAAACCCTAAATAAATAGTTCATAATAAATACATAAGCAAATATGGCATCTCCCTACTCTTGAATTTTCTTCAAGTGCCTCACATTTTTTTACATTAACTTCTTAGAAAATACTAGTTTTAATCTGAAGATAATAACAAGAATTCTTGCACATTTTGTTAATTCCTTAGTCAAAGTAACTGAATCTATTCAGTGAATAAAATAACCTCTTTAACATCATGCAGAGTGTAGCTCCTAGATCAGATATCTGATGTATGTCCCAAAATAGTATTTTCAATATTCTCTTAAATATATTTTCTAGGAATAGTCTTCAAATTAATTTGTTTGCTAACATGTCTGCAGAAAGTGACCATGGAAGACAAATAAATAATTTATACAATGTGAAGAAAGTTATTATAACTGTTTCATGAACTGCTCCAAACAGCACAAATCTGTCTTGCCTCAAGGCATCCATTACAGTTGTTATCATTTATTCTGGCCAAAGACCTGGTCAAAGGCTCCAGAAGTTGCATCACAAGGTTTCTTGTGATTAGAGGTCACTCAGTGTATTTAAATGAAGGAAAACTACAGAACAGGATACCATTAAGGCCTCTTCAAATATGACCACTGCTGCTTTTAGGTATTTAACTTCATTTCACATACACAAGGCTGTAGTCATAAGAATTGTATTAGCTGCAAAATCACTCCTTTTTCAGCCAAGTGACACCAACCTTCAAGCTAAGACGGGCTACAAACAGGCCTCTGCCCTTGCATTATACCTTTCTCTCCCTCCTCCTTGCATACAGATTTCTTGCTTCCCTTTTGCTAAGCTGCAGCTTGCTGTGCCGCGCAATGAGGTCATGCATTCCCCCCTGGCTCTTCCGTTTCCCCCTGCACACGCAGGCTTCAAATCCCCACATTCCCCTTTCCACTTCCCACTGTAGCACGGGCCATATAAAACTCCTCTTTCACCGACTATTTTTGCAGCTCTGCCTTCATAGCTCCCCCTCCAGGGTATCTGTACTTCAAGTCTAATGTATAGTAAGTGTGTTGTAAAGCAAGCAAAATGTTTTTTTCCACTTCTGGCAGGTAAGCCAAGATGAAACATCACTCCAAGCCCTGTTTCTTTAGTGTGTATTTTCCTGGTTCTTATTACAAATCCTTTAAAGATGATGAGCCTGTGGCCGACACAGACCAGCACAGACCTATGGAAGATAAATGAGGTAGTTTGGGAAACTGCAGCCTAAACTATATCACATTTTCAAATTCCTCATTTGAATTCAGCTCGGTCTCTTTTTGTTTAATTATGCCAACAACACATAGAAGCTGGCCCTATAATATCTATTAATTCATCACAGAATTAGTGTAAAACTATATTTTGCAAAGCTTTAAAAAAATCATATCGCTAGGATATAATTTTGTGACCCTCTCATGCCCCCCAGCTGTCATAGTGTAACATTCCCAACATTATTGAAATCAACTGGTGAATGTGCATTTAAAATTCTCTAGGGATGACTGGTTTAAATAAGAGTAGTCCTCTACCTCCTATAAAATCAAGTTTCTTAAGACTAGCTTAAACTGACCCATAAAAAAAGAGGCACAAGAGTCTCCTGGAAGAGTGTCAAATAACTATATATTTCTATTAGCGTATATGATCTTACTAAATTCAAAGCATTTCATAAAGATTCATTGATTTCAAGAACTTGAAAGGAGGGGTGTGTTTTTTTTTTAACATTTGGATGAATGTCCATGGCCACTTCTGAGCAGATTAACCATCCACTTCCTTTACTTCTGATCAGAAATAAGGGGAAAGGGGAAGAGGTATTTTTATGCTCAAAGAAGTAGTAAAATTGTTCTGTCCTTTTTTTCCTCTTAACTGTGAATACACAGATAGAAAATATGCATTGTGACATTGTTCAGCCTTATCCTTCCATCTTCATTCAATTTTCTATCATTAGCTATCCTCATCTTGCTGAAACTCATGCATTTCTTCTAGATGGGGATTCATTATAGATGTTTCAAGACAGTTATCAAAGAGCATATGACTCACTAGAGTATTTGAAAGGTGATGAAGAGCTTTAGGAAACAAATAACAAAAACTTCCTGCTGGCAAGATCTGTTTACCATGTGAAATAATCTTCCACGATAGGCAGTAGAAACCTCATTATTAGAGCTGCTCAAAAGAAGGCTAGCACAAGCACTAGAAAACACAGTGTATTAAATAATCCTTCATTGTTAAGAGAAGGTTTGACCAGACGACCCTGGGGGATCCTCCCCTTACCTGGTAGGCAATAGGTAACAGTTTAGGAGACAAAAATACAATAAAAACAGGCTGAATTAATTTGTGAGCTATTCAGACTGTGCATGAGGGTATAATATCAGTGTGTTAGTGTGTGTGTGTTAGTCACAGACAAGAAATTAGTCACAACGCTCCCTCTGGACTTTAGGTAAGTCCTATAGCTCAGTGAGTAGACATGCTGTAGAAATGTAACATCACCAGGTACTATATGTTTAGGAGGGGTTCCCAAATACTTCACTTGCTCTACGCCCCAAACAGAGGGCTGCTATATTTTCTTTTCTGGGTTTTTAAAATGTGTTAGAAATATGTACAAAATGGTTAATTTCATGTGTATCTGTAAATTATCCTATGGGGACCTACAGGCAGCACACAGTTTGCTAATTTGTGCAGGACAGGATGGGTGTTTAGTGTGTGCAAAAAGGGTATATGTTTTGGTTTTCAAATTAATTTCTCAGTAATTAGAAAGCATCTCTGCCTCATGTGAATTGAATCAAAGAGCTTATGGATCACAAGCGTCTCAGTGGATAAGGACAACTCTTTGTCTAAGAGGGATGTCTCCTTTTGTTGTTGTTGCAAATCAGTCTTATTTCAAGCCAATGAACTTTGCAATTTAGTTCAAACACTTTCTGTGGTTTTGTGGGGTTTTTTTTAGATTTTAGATTAGATTTCATATATTTACAAAAATTTTCTAGAACAACAACAAAAAAACCACCCATATTCAGCTGCATAGACAATGTCTTCCTCAAATACAACACAAAAATCCCATCCTAGATAATTTTCATTTCTTCCGATGCTTGAGCACTTATTTTTTGAAACACTATCCCCAGGAAAGTGACATAGCATGGAGAGCTTTCAAAGAAGCTGAGCTTCAAATGGAAGCTAACAGAGCTGCAGGTGCTGTGCACCTCCACCCACTAGGAACTCGCTAATCCAAGCTCAACTCCTTTCTAACTCAACACCTCCCACAAGGAAATGCAAGATTTCTCCATCCCCTCAAGCTTGCCTGCACATGAATCTTTAGCGAGGGCAGTTTGCACGATCTCCCCAGTGCTGGCACTATTTCTGATCTACCAATGCTCTGGTGAAGGCTCTTGATGTGGCAAGCTGGGTCTGGCACAAGCAACTTTAATCCCTTGTTTAGAGCTGGTTTTGGGGCTGGTGTAGTACAGGTCTCCACCCTGTTCAAAAAAGGATTTCTGCTGATAGCTGCACCGTAACGTTCAGAATGTACAATTACATTTAGGCAAACTGCATCTCATTACACATCATCCCAACACTCTGCTAGAGAGCAATTCTTTCACCTCTCAGCTGCCATTTCAGCACAGACTTCAAGCAGTTTAAACAAGAGTCTAGTGCCCAGAGAGTTCCCAAAATCTGAGGGACTCTTTAACTTGCATTGCAGGATAAGTGTCTATGAAATGAACAGCTATCCTATAAATGCAGTTCTGTAGCAAAAAAAAAAAAGCATACAAGGAAGGAAGAAACAACTGGATACTTTTCACAGGTAGCTGGAGTTTCATTCAACCCTTAGAAAGACAGATAAGTGCCACTTTTCAACCTTTTGTATATCTTTGTACTTGATACAGGACAAAATTTAATATTTGCTGTGGCAATATTTATCATAGCTTGCTGAGTCAGTTCTGGCTTAAATAATTATCTTTGACTGTACCTGAGGTATAGAGGTTTGGTGAACAGGTCCGCTATTTCAATTGAATCCTTAAATTTGTTGTTGCAATTCTATTTATTCCAACTCCAACACAAGGGTGGGGTTGAGGAGGGTCCCTGTGGTGGACTTTTACTTACCAACTATGCTTTAACATCCTCATTCAGCACTACCATGATTGGTGAAAATGCTGGTCAGACTTGTAGAGCAGATTAAACTCCATGGGGCCTCAACCAGCGTCTACTTCTACTGGTGTTCCTCATCTGGCGTCAAACAGCGTTCCTCATCGACAGGTTATGACAAAACCGATGATCAGAGCTGCGTCGGAGCAGAGCCACTAGTGGCGAGACTGCAGCTCCTCCAGTCCTGAAACGCATTTTCTCCCTAGGCTGCCCAGCCCTCTTCCACAAGCTATGCTTAAGATTTCTGAGGTTTTGAGTATAACCATTTGCCAGGAGGAAGAAGAAAGACATGATTCACGCCTTATCAGGCTAGCTGTTCCTGCAAATAACAAATAGAGCGAGAAACAGGTTTCCACTGTCACCGAAACCCCGCTGAATACGTGATGCGCGACTCCATTATCTTCACCTCTTTCAGTCTCACAATGGCCGTGCTGCATTCAGACATTCGCCTTGATCACTGCCTAACGGATTATATCCCCAAAATAATAAGAAAAAACAAATTGATCTACAGTGCATTTCTAAAGTAGAAGCAGAGCATAGAGTCTGGAAGCCTTTCAAGTAACACATTTTGTTTGCATTTTTATGAAAGGGGTTTTTTGATCACATTTAATTTGGCAGTACGGTTTACGAGTCAGGCATAACTGTGCTGGAGAGGAAACCAAATACATTTGTAGTTTTCATTTTGGGAAACCCTAGGAAGAGATTAGGAAAAAAATAAACATCAGACTTGTCTCTGCCTCTGTAGAGATGCTATTGGAAGTATAAGAAACAACAGTATTGGGAAGAATTTGTTATTCCATCACCCAGGAAAGTACATGTTAAAATGCTGGAGTTCAAAACAAAACAAAAGCAAAGCAGCAGCAGGCTACTGAAAAGACATTGTACTTCACTGAAAAAAACACCACAGCCATGAGAATAAAAGGTTAATGTTTATAGTTAACATGTTGCTGCCAGGACTTTGGCCACCAGCTTCCTTCGATTTCTTTTCTCCCCTGTTCAAATACTGGTTTGTTTTTTTTTAACAGACTTCACGAACCACTGTAGTGAATCACAGCCATAAACTATCAACACGGCATCCTCTCTCTGACCCCCCCATCAACAGACAACCTCTAACTGAATACAGTTAATTGGTATTTATTCTTTGTTACAGACACACAGCCAACCAAAAGCATAAGTTTGAAAAATGCCTGCTCATAAAATGGCACTGCAGCAAAATTACATGTTGGGCAGGAGGATGGATGCTACCTTTTCTGAAGGAGATCAGTGTCTGCAGGCTTTAAGAGCTTTAGTTTCACATGAACTGAGCCTGATGTTGCATAAAAATTTGTCATGTTGCAATCCAAGGTAAAGCACCCTGTCATATACACCCATTTCGCAGCCTTAACACTTCATAAGAGGATAAAAATAAAAATGCCATAGCCCAGGTCTTATCCATCTTGAAAGACCAGATTGGTGGTCTGTTCAAGCCACTGAGTACCTACAAGAACAGTAGTTATTGAGACATTAAAATATGCTGTATTTGTGTTGCCTATAACAACATGATAGCCATTATAATGATTTATATCTAGTAATCACAATAATGCTTGAAAGCATGGGCCTTTTGAAAAAAGTTGTGTTATAAAAATGACAGCTTTATGGTGGCTATTCATAGCTATGACTTATTTTGTTTGTTGAGTTTATCAGTTTATTAATGAAGAGTTTCTTTGGAGGGTTAACATTTAGGTTTTGGAAATCTGTGCATATTCCTTGTGTTTCACGCTACCTGGTCAGTCAGCAGCATCTTACAGTATGCCCAAAATTTTAAGCTACCCCAGGATCAGCAGAAATTCAGCCTGAATTTTAGCAGGGCGCTGCTCTCTGATGCACTCAAACCAGACATACTGGATTTGGACAATCATACTAGGCTTCTCTCACAAAGACCTTTTTTACACCAGTCCCTCAGGTGCTGCAACTCACCGTAGCCACTTCTAAAACCACACCAAGCTGCATCAGCTGAGGCCCAAATCACCGTGTATTTGCTGCCTGACGGAAACACTAAATTCAGCCATACTTTGGTAATAACGATTTTTAGACTTCTGCCAGTTACCTGAGCAACTCCCAAAGAAATCCAACACACTTAAACTCCCAGCGCTCCTTCCAGTTTGGGCTGGCATTAAGTACAGTTTCACAGAGCTTGTATAAGAGGAAAGAGCACATTTCCCCTGAAGCATTACAAAAAGTAACAACCATTTCTGCTTTAGTAAGATGAGGTTATTACAGAATGCAAAAAGCATATACACCCCATTACATGCGCAGACAGGTAGTAGGACCTTCACCCTCATGGAAGAGCAGCTATTCTGGGAGCGGTCACAGGGAATCCTCAAAGCCTCACAAAACTTTTCTAGCGATGCCATTTTTTTGGGGAGGAAATAAAAAATAAAAAAATTGTTCTTATTTTATGAATGAATTAAACTACTCAAATATTTTGTACAAGCATAAAATAAGAATTCTGCTGAATTAACCCATTCTTGAGTTCCCTGCTTTGGTTTCACATTTCTGTGTTTATTAACCCTAACATTAGAAAACAAGAAATGGAGTTTTTCTTAATACCAAGCACAACAGATGCAGGGAGTCTCTTCCCCCACGTTACAACGTTCTGGATTCTCTTCATTACTGCCCTATAGCTTGTGCAGTCGTTTTCACTAAGACATTACAAGGGAAAAACATTTGCAAAATGTCAGAGAAATGGCAGTACCTTGGGTGAAAGCTTACGTGAGGAGTAGTGGACCCGAACTCACAGGTCTTATTTGCACAGGAATGAAAAAACAGAATGCCTTTGCTGTCAACTCCCTATGCCAACTCAGCTGCCGTTTCCTTCTCTCTTCTCTCAACTTCTCCTTTTCCTATGGAAATCAAAAATTTCAGGACAGTTAATAAAAAGGCAGGTATATGTCTCACCATGTATACCAGCTCTACAGCCCTAATTGAGCCGCAAAACTTCCCTTTTGATTGCATTCTTGCACACATAAATGCAGTCTGCACAAAGTGTGAAGCAAAGCCAGTGCAGCAATTTTTACTGTTTTTCCTCGCTTCTTTGTTTTGATACAGTACCACGAATAATTCTCAAAGGGGAGAAAAAAAATAATAATCCTAGTTTGTTAATATTTTGCAATACAAAATTAATGTTGATAGCAGCAGGCTTCCGAAGCTCACAACCTTGAAAACTGTGGTGACATTTACACTGTTCCACTTAGCTTTAGTTTGGATTGATAGGAGCTATATGATTCTTCCTAAGAAGCTAATGAGTGCCTGTAACACCGATTGAAAAAGAAACATGAGCTGGAAAAGAGCTGTTCTCTGGTTTCTCATCGTTTCCGTTGCCAGGGAAACAGCTTCCCCATCAATGGATGGCATGGGGTCGGACCAGCTGCTTCCTCCCAAGGCTAGCTCCCCAACATCACAAGGCTGCGCTGAACAGATTAGGAATAAAACAGAATAAATGCACATCTCTCTAAAAAAGACCAGCTGAAACAAAACTCAGCAGAATTATGGATTTTCTAATTATGTCTTTTGAGCATGGCACCACGAGAACTGTCTCTCAGAGACGTCATAAATCCAAGATTCCGACAAAACATAGTCATTAAAGATCCCATGCCATCTTTTCATAAGATTAAACACATTGTTAGTCTCACTGCCTTGGCTGTGCTCCAAGTTGAATAATTGCATTCTGGATAACATACCTAAATTCCCCTGCTGCTTAAACATGACAAGAAAGTTTTCATCGCTTCCTTTTGTAAAGCACCAGGGGTCATTGCTGGTGCCGTTATAATGGCTTTGTGCCACCAAAATGCCCAGGAGAAGTGACACGCTCATTCCCGAGATGACACAAACAAACAAACTTATAATTCCGTTCATACCGATAATACAGTCTGCTACGCAAAGGTGTCTTACATATGTTCTGTTTAAAAAAGATGATAATAATAAAAGCTAGACATGAATAATGAAAGACTAAAAAATGATGGGGAAGCTGTAGGGAACGTGTGCTCGCTACAATTTTTGATACACCCCAAGGATTTAGTTAGATTTAGGTTCTGACTTTTCTTCAGGTCTCTACATCACTGATTATTACTTGCAATCTAAGTTCAATTTCTACTTCACAACAATGTCCTGGGAACATACATTAAACGTTTATATTAAAAGGCAATGATTATGTTATATTTTGCCTTGGTCAGCAAGTGTGGCCAGTGATACAAGATAAGAGTAAATTCCTTTCCTAATTCCACACTTTTAGATGCTTTTTAGATACACAACAGCATCGGCAGAACCTGGGCAGGCTCTTACTCCCACGCTTCATTTCCTGGTATTTGTCTGATAGTGTTAAGCCATCGCAAAATCTTACAACTCACAAAGAAAGCAATGTGCAACAGGCAGTGGAAGGAACAGATTGAAAAGAAACCATCACAAAATGCAAAATGAAAATACAGGAGATATAACCAATCCTGTTACATTTTGTGACTTGTTTCCAACATTATTTATGTTTACATATTTTGCTTTGCTCCTAGTGTTTAAATCACTTGAAATATAAGAACTGCTATCATAAATTGTCCAATATGAGTTTGGGATATTTGTTTGTTTGTTAGCTTTTTTCTCCAAAGACCCCCTACGCTGCTCTCATTCATCCTGGGATAAGAAATGACAGTGAAGTGGTCTAGACTTCCATAATTGCCGACAGAATCACAATCTGTCCCTGGTTTTCTCTTTCTCGATTGTGACATATTCTGTTCTTTAACTAGGCACATGATGAGATGTAATTTGAATTTACAGCGTGGAAAAGAATCCCTGAGCACATTACAAACTCATCTGCCAACTGCACACAGCAATTGTTCCTCTCATTTCTGAAACGCAACCTCTTCTGCTGGGAAGCACACTGACTTTTAATGGCATTGGAACTGTTTAGGATGGAGAAGAAGATAGACACCATATCCAGTGATAATATCCGAGAGATTTTAAAGCTGATCTGCGTTCCTTCAGTGCCTCCGAGAGCACTTCCCGATGGCCTGTGGAAAACTGCCTGAGTGTATTGTGCAAGTCTCTTCTCCGTTTGTTGTTTTAACCAGTCTCCCAGTTCATCTTTGGAAAGAAGAGACCACAAGTTTTATATTTGACCCCTGTATGGAAAAGCCACATCCAGCCAGAGGGGAAAAAAAAATTTTTTTTACTAGATGAGAAAGTACAAAAGGAAACAGGCAAATATAATGTGTGAAGAATTATTAGAGAATGGCACAAGCTATGGGATTATTCCTGTCTGCAGACTTTCTAGAACACGTCTATTAAGTGTCCACAAAATCCTACAGCACTTGTCCCCACTTCAACAATTAACTGCAGGAAATATTTTTGAAGTCCCAGAGAAACCAATTAAAAGGTGTTCCTGAACTGAGGCTCGAGTCACAATTAAGTTTCGTAAGACTTTCTCATACACTCGACTGAGTTATCAAAAAAAAAAAAGTCACCAGAAATGGCATTTTATTCCCATTTTGGCAGCTGTGAATCACTCTGGCATATGAATGGACCCCATGATCAGTGACCACAGCAGACTGAAGAACCTGCCAGTAGGATTTGCAGGAATTTTCTATAGCTAGAAGAGGCCTTTGCATACACTTCACAGTGCTTCTCTTGCTTTGGTGGCATGCAGGGAGAACTTGGCTGCATGACAGACAGGGTTTTGCAAGCATACTTGCTGGACGCTGGATCTGCATAAGAGATATGCAAGATGTACAATTGCACAGCCTCTGATTTGTCCAGTGTACAGCAAGTTGCAGAAGCAATCAAAAAAAAAAAAAAAAAAAAAAGTTACATGTCATCCTTCCCCCAAGGAAGCAAAGATTTGAATACGTGAGGATTAGCAATAAGCTGAGGAAGAAACTATGCAGAGAAGCTACACTCTGAAGAATCAGTCAAAAGAACAAATCCCCCTTTCGAAAACACAAAACCTACCACACTTGGCAGGAAGGAGACTATCAAGGACTATGCACAAGACAATCTCTTACTACCAGTATCGAGGAGCAAAAAGATGCTGTTTCCCCATCAGCAAGGACCTTTGTGCCACAGAGGGAGCATCACCAAGGAAAGCAGAGCCAAGGACTTTCCATTACACTGAGTTATGGCATCGCAGGGAAGCGCTGAATCAAGGCTAATCGCAGCTACTTGTAGGCCTGTGACTTAGCAATTGATAATTTTTGTGGCATGCCACTCTTCACTAAACAGAAACAAAGTCCCTCTAAGCCCGTGGAAAAACAGATCAACTTATGGTCCCTGACAGCTCCTCCAGTTACGCCTCAGCCTGTATTCATGCAAGAAAACATAACAAAAGGGCAAACATGAACTTATCCTCATAGCTGAAACCCTTTCCCAATTCCAGCCCCTGCTGCCACTCTCAGACCTGGTTTTATCACTGCACCAGCGATGTGACGATGGTGGCAGAGGTGACCGAGGTTGCAGGGTTCAAGTTCTTTTGTTGCTGCTGCCTCTGCCCTTGTTGTTTAGGAGACACAGCTGCAGGGCTGGGTCTCAACCCATCAGTTTATATTTCACAATCTCTTCATAATAACAAAGGATAGACAAAAATCAGATTTTAGGTTGTCTAGGGAGCTAGAACAAAAGGTGATATTAAGAAATCCGCCTCTCTTCCTGTATCTGAATCCTTTCCCTAGGTTGACCATTGTATAAAATAATAGGAGAAAAGGGTTAGTTGGTATTTTTAAACCAAATTTGTAACAAGAGTTGACATAGAATCTGCTTACTAAAAAATACTGTATCATCCACTGTAAAAGAAATGAAGTGTGCAATGGTAATTTTTGTCAAGCTTTCACCAATCCATAAAGAACATTTTAACAGTTTCAAAAATACAATCAGATCCTTTTTGCTAGGCAATTTGTGCAATTTGCAAAATTCTCAGTCTTCCAAACCTGAGATGAAGTGTTACTCATTCCCAACCTCCTAGGCTGGGAAAGCAACTGGTGAACAAAAAAGCAGTAGTAATTTGTCACTTACTAAAAAAAAATGTGCTTTTTGTTTAAATGGCTAACTATTTTACCATTCACTTTCCCACGGCTAAGCACACTGCAACAGATATTAGCATATTTTCAGTCATGCTGTAAATGTATTTATTAGCTAATAATCATGTTGCTATCACAGTTAAAACCTGCACTACATACATGGCCGTAAAAGTAACACCATTAAATAAATAATATAGCTCTAATACAACGGAAAAACAACCTTTGTGAAAGACTACTGATACGAAATACCTTCATCCTTACTTTTATTTTTACTCAAAAGTCAGACAGTGAATATATGTATATCCATTTCTGTTCAAAGTCCAAAGTATTGAGGAAAATAGGACTCTATTCTGACTTGTAGATGAATCCCCATTTTATGAAGCTGCCTGAGCAAAAAACAGCCTTCCAACCTTTACTCTCTTCAATTCCTCATTCCACTTTTCTACTAGGCGCACATGAATCACTCTGAGTTAATAAGAATGGCCCAAATATACCAAATTATCTTGAGATCAAATCCATACTGAATCTCTTCTGAGATTCAAAATATTTTATTTTCACTTTTCTCATAGCTGTTCTCATTTTAGATTTGCCCCCAAAGGAATATGTTTCTATAAATTACCTATTCGCAGAATATGTTCCACACTAGAGAAAATTAAGAAGTCCCAGGAGAAGTTCTGCTGTGAGATTTCCACATGAATTTTCTATAGCCTGGAGGTTTGGTTAAGAGCTGAAAACATGTGGTGTTAAATGGATGGAGCTTCCAACTCCACAATGCAGAACTGAAAGGAAGGTCACTGATCACCCAGGTGCTATTCAGCAGTCTCCTTTGGACCAGGTTTGGCAATTCCTCAGCACCAGACAGCTGACCATACAGTCTGCCAGCCAATTTTCAACAGCAATAAACCCCAAGTAAAGCTTATGACTCAAGTAACTGCAGCTGGATATTAATGTCAGTTGGTTGTTATTCACCAACAGTCAGATTACCAGGAGAAGGAAGGGAAATTAGCTCTCACACTAGCACAAGCCACCAAACCATATGGTCCTCATCATGGGATAACACTGTATCCTCATACCGTCTCATCAGATCTGCCTCTTAGTGTATCCCTCGCCTGTGCACCGTGCCTAATGCTAGCCTATTTCTAGAACTACAGAGAACTATAAACCTTCCCCAGCAAGCCCCTAAATTGAAGCCTTGATCCAATGCTTAGGTCTCTAAGGTCACTGAAGTTTAGATGGGGTTACATCACAGCACGATGTTCACCTGGACTGTTCCCATGGCCCAGATACAGCTTGATTTCATCCGCTGGAGCTTTCTCTACATTTCCCTCACACTCTATTTGAGGTCTAGAGTTATCTCGGCAAATTTTAATCATTCAGGAGCAGTTTAAGCACATCGTCTTTTCCCAATATCTAAAAAGCACATTTTTATTTCCCTTTTACTGTTCCTGAGTCTCACTGTACCTTTAGTGCTGATATATGGCACAGCAGTTATACTCTAGGGACTCTGTCTCCATCTGCTTTCCTGCACCCCCACTACATCCTTGTGCAGCTTGGTACCATCAGGCTCATCCTTCAATTCTGCAAATTTTATCAGTATTTTCCATGGATGGATGATAATTTTCTTTTCAAAATCATATTATTTTTCCCCATTTCTACATCTTTAGCACTGAAATAGCACTTCTTGTTGCACATCTCAGAGGGCAAGACCTGTATTAACCTCCTAAGTCAAAATTTTTCCTAATTGTCAAGAACTCTGCTTATGTTCACTCACTTTGAAAACCTGGTTCAACTGTCCAAAATCACATGTTAAGAGAGTTACTGTTAAGAACTGATGTCTATCACACGCACCCCCAGAACAACCCATAATATAGGAATGCCAAGCACTGCTGCAGGACAATGAAACAAAGCATGATTTACAGAAACATCACCCAAGGAGAGAGACTTTTCATAGTGAAATCGAAGACTCAGAGCTATGATATTAATTGACCCATCCTATAATCAAGACAGGAATGAGATAAGAGAGATTAAGAAAAAACCCAAAACTACATAAAAGGTAGAATGCACCTCTGCTACAAGTAAAAGTTTCCCCTTAAACTCCAGCAGGGCTAAGCAGAAGCACCACAGCTAAGGATCTAGCACATGCATGAGTTAAGGAAGAAGAAAAGCCTGTGCTAGTTAAGACACACTTTGAGCTGTTTCGGAGAAGTTTCATGCACCTGAAAAGGACAGACACCCACCTCTCATGCAGACAAAGATTTATATTACTATCCTGTGAATTACAAATCATTTGCACGTACTGCATCTCTAATTAATTTCCTTGGCGTGGTTAAGCCACCTTTCAGAAGTGGAGGGTAAGAAGTACTAGCATAGCTAATGCAACATTCAAAAGGCAGAGCACCATTTTCTTCTTCCCATTTGCTGTGGTAGATTCAAAAGCATTAATAATGAAGAGAAATGGCACACTCCTGCAAGGCACTGAATGGCACGGAGCGAGACAGATGTGCTGAGCATCGTTATTCAGGAAAACAAACAAAATAGGTACAGCCAACTGTGTGCTTGTTGTTAGAGAGCATTGCACTCGTTCGCTTTCTATTGCAGATGGAGTTGTACTCATTTGCTTTCTCTTGCTTCACTCAAAAAATCAGTTGAATGGAAGGTGACTTAAACTAGACGGTCAAGTGAGGAGAGCTGAAATAAGAGGAGAGTTCTGGTAGTTCAGCACACGCAATTCCTAACTCCGGTCGTGAGAAGCATCTTGCGGAGCAAGCACAACACTTAATATTAACATGTCTACATTGTAGACCGCAATATGTTGTCAGACCAGAGGTAGCTTTAAACTTGCTTGCTGGCTGCTGGGAGCAGCACTCTAAACAGACAGAGCCCAAGACTTGCAGGATAAGATCAAGAGGCTGCAAGTCTGTTCAAACGCCAAGCAAGCAGATCCTTTTTTATAAACAGGGAATTTATTAACATACTTAAGACATGCAGCTGACAAATATATTATTATTTCCTTTACAGTAGCATTTAGAGAGGCCTCCAGCTGAGATAAGGACTCCCAGCTGTGCTAAACACTATGTAGGCATATAGCAAAAGACAAGCTCCGTTCAGAAGAGCTTACAATGTACAACATACTGTGCAACTGTTCACCCCGTTCTGCTTGTCAGCAACGCTGCACTCTAAACCCCATATTTCACATCTGCATCTTCAACCAATGACTTAAGGATTTCATGTAAAAATGCTGGCTTGCCAATCTGATGCTCTTTTATACCCACCAGACCCGCAATAACTGATTTTGATGGTACATTAAACACAAGGAAAGTCTAAAACCTTTGTATTTCTTTAACACAGTATTAAATACTGTAACGGTAACTCAAGTGCTAGTTAGCCTATTCTGTTTTACACAGTCATATGTCAGTCTTCTATAATAAACCATGTGATGACTCATAAACACCTAAAACATTTCCCTTGGTGTTCAGTATTTTATTACATAGCTGCCAATTATGTTCGAGCAGCAGACTGCACAAGCCCGAACAGTCATCTATTATATGAATGGTTCCATTGATTCCTAAACTACAGAGGGTTATGCTTTCATATATCATACTGAATAGGATTTGTTTCCACAGACACTGGGGGTAAACTATCGGTGAAAGCGCTTTCTCAGGTTATAGGCACCACCACTGTGCTCGACCTTAGTCAAAGATTTCCCAGGCTTCGAATAATAGACCTTCCCCTCACCCCAACCTCCATCGCTTTTTTCTTTTAAAGCAAGCTTTGCTATGATAAAAAAGCAACTCATTTTACAGATATGCAGTAATAGCCATTGTGCTCAACACAACTGATCAGGACTGAGTTAAAGAAAGGAGCTTGAAAATAACCTAGGATGAACAGCAGGTTGTCCTCTAAAAATACCTAGTTCATGGAGCACTCGGTAAAGAAAAGCATCCAGCTCATGCAGATGTATACAATGCAGGACCTTGAGATACACAACACACTGAAATCAGAGTAATGGTCTGGAGATTACAGTGCTCTGCCTTTAAAAAGAAAATATTCAGAACCGTGTTCTTCATTAAGAAGAGACACGACACAGGTAAGTGTAACATGGCAAAGGTAACACTCTGAAACCATGAAAATATGCAGTCACATACAAGACATCTGTTCTTGCAACACCGACATTCATCACTCACAAACGTCACATGGCTGCTTTTAACAACTCAGCTGCTTCCTTGGCAGAAGTATGAATCCCTGCTGGAGCATCAGGCCACAGGCAGGAAAGATGCCCCACGACACAGGAGTGCAGGGGACAGAGCACCACACTATCACACCCTTCTCAGCATTAAAACCACTGAAGCAACCTCCAAGAGAAGGCAAGAGGATAGGCAGAGGCCCAGGATTTCTCCCAGAGCACCTATGCCATTCAAAGTCAGAGGTTTCTCTTCCTAGTCTCGCTCCAGAGAGGGTGATCAAAATATTCCCTCTTCCTCCTTTGAGCTGAGCCTCCATTCATCACTGCCACCTCAGCATCTTTCTGCCCTATTATATCAGCAATGCTAAAATGGGTCCATGGACCACTCCTTGTAGGTCTTCAGCTTAGTGCCTAGTGCAGTTGATTCCTGCCTGTTATGTGTGGCAATTTTGGCTCCACCTTCAGTAAACTAAATATTTCCTGTCAAAGGGATTAGAAGGCTAGACTAAGCGTAAACTCCTATTGTCCCTCCAAAGCGAGCTTCTAAGGAGAAACACAAGCATAAATACCACAGAGCTCACTAGCAGGTGGGGTGAGGAATCTGAAGACCTTGAATGAGCCCTCTTCCTCCACTGTAGCGGAGACAGATCTTCTCAGTTCAGACTGGGATAAGACTGGGCTAAATGAGTCAGAGAAAGGTGCAGGATGGCAGACAGCAGCTTCATTTCATACCCAGGAGACTCAGACAACGTTGGTGCTTTATTTTCACCCTTCATTTGTAGCCTGCAAGCCTTGTGAGTGGGATAAACAATAAAAAAAAATCATCACTGTCTTATTTTTGCCTGATTGGTCTGGCTGACTTCACTAGAATGACATAGCTTGTTTAAAATATCATTTTAAAGTGGAAAAAAAAAAATCTTTATTCTGTTGGTTGCTTTGAGACTCTGGGGATGAAGTCTACTACTAAACCCAAATATTATCAAGTCTTCTCCAATGTCTCCTGCACATCTATGCAGACTCTCTCTGTATTACTTACACATGCTATGAAGCTCTCAGAACTATCACTCATCCATATGCTATAGCCACCTATGTGCTGCTTTTTTTTTGGGTGTGTGTCTTAGTCTTCCTCCTCAAAAAACTTCCAACTAACCTCATGTCAGCCCAGCTTCCTTCTCTATTTCTCAGACTATACTTTTTACCTTGTCTCTCCAACATCAGTATCTACTTACCTTTCCCTCACAGAGGCAATCTCAAGCACTAACAGATGCTTCCCTGCTGTTTCTTCCCATTTTATCGCTTCATCTCCTGTAGCTATCCTGCCACAAATTATTTTCCGCCTGCCTTTTCCATCATTGCTTTATTCTGTCTCAGTCCATTGTACCATTAACTCTATTGGTACCTTTTCTGCTTCTAGAAATACCTTTGAGCTTGGTTGGTGTCTGCAAGACCAGCATTCACAGCAGGGAAAAAATTTGCCCCGCTAGTGAGAGGCCACTGTTGCTCAGCACTGCTTTGTAGTAGTTTGTCTAGTCCATGCAAAAGATGTCAGCAATGTATGGCTACTGTGCCGTTTTAGCTTTTTGAAAGTAATACACGGAAGGCAAAAGCTCATGAGACTGTTTCATGACAGATCATAAAAGCCCTGGATGATACCTCAGATATGTCGATCACAACTGTACCAGGAGCATTCATAAGGCACCTGTAGAGGCTCCACTGAGCCAAGGTGCCATCATGCTGTGCCTTACTTCAAGTTATGTGGCAATTATTCTGGGTTTTACTGAGACCCCCTGCAAAGTATAATACAGCACTCTGCAAATACTTAGATAAAAGCCCAGTTGTGAAATGCCAGGTATCCCTTATTCAGATTATTTCGTACACCCGGTCAAGCCTAGGCTCAGTTCTGCAGCCTCCAGACACAGAGGTGGCTCTTGTTGGAAGACCCACGGTGGGCAGCACGCAGAGGCCAGTGATCCCAGAACATGCCAACAGAGCACAGCTGCGAAAGGGACTGGAGACAGTAAGCGCTGCCCAAAGCATGGGTCAAAACCTCAAGTGGTTAAAGATGCATCTTCTCATCACATATCCACCATATAGGGATGAATGAAGTGTAAGACTGCAAGAGTTAAAAGGAGACTAATCATTTGTATGAGAGGTAAATGCTTCCCTAAGGAATCAAATTCTATACATGCTTCTACCATAGCATTTCTACTGAGATCAAGCACATCACTTAAAATCGATCTTTTGCGAGAAGTCATTGAGATCTACAACGTACCTAAATACCTTTGTCTGCAGTGGAGATTAGGTATGTAAAGAACTTGAGGAAACTGTACTTAACTGTCTGTGCTTGTGTTCTAGGAAGTCACCTGAAAATCATTGGATCTAATCAGCAGAAATGCTGAGCACCCACAGACCCAACAGAAGACACCAAAAGCATTATTTCACTTTTATAAATAGATGATGTTGCATATTGGTTGGACGAGCTGCTAACAACTGGTGGGCACTTCTGGCCTTAACCTCTCATCTGAATTCCCTATCTGTAAAACAGGAACTTTGCCATGACTTTACGCCCCAGGCTAATTTGAAGATAAAATTAGCATCTATAAGGCATTCAGACACTGCACTGAGGAGCATCATAGAGAAACCCATGAGATTATTAATAATTTTTTCATCGTAGTACATGTGCTCATCAATAAATAATCAAGCAGCGTTCACCTTTTCTACCAGAACAAAAAGAGGTCCTATCGGAGGTGTGATTAAAGGCTGAATCATAACGCATATGCACAAAAGGGCCACATTACAGTAGCCAGGGCAGTTTCTCTTCACGGAAAGTTGCAAAATTGGGATAAAATTGTATGGAAACAAAATTAACTTCTGGGAAAAACAAATCTTCTAAACTGCAGCTCTTGACTTGCTCTAATTTGGGCTTCCTTGTTTCAACGTTGTATATCTAGACGTCCATAGGGAAGCTGCTGATGGCTCCACTTGTTCTGAAGATATAATGAAACACGTAGAAAGAGTAGTAACCTTACTTTCTTTCCCTGTAATTAAAAGGTTGTGCTAACTATTCCCTTTGGATCACAAATTCTTTTAAAGGTAGCATATACTGCTGTTGTAAGATATAAGAGAGACTTTGTATAAATTACCATGTCTGTAAAAATCTGCAAGAGTGTTTATTCTGCATGCGGGGGGGGGCAGAAGAAAGCTATCACGTAGCCAAATGTTGTAAGTAACATGATTCACTGCTTATTAAAAACTAAGGAATTTTCTTTCAAGCTTCTGTAATTGCACCAGATTTTGACAGCGCGAAGATACTAATTTATGTTTTACAAATCCAACAATATGGCAAAAGGAAAGGAGAAATCAAAAACAAGCAAGCAACTCATCATGTCATACAGTACAGTCTTACAGTGGGTGACCTGGTCATGTAACTAAGCACATAATTTATAGGAGCTACTGGGCTAGATTTTCTGAAATACACACTTACAAAACATACCAAGAATAAATCCAGATGCTTGCTGCAACCTAAAGTGTAGAAAAATGTTGGATATAGAGAACTGAGGTTTTGATTTTTTTTTTCCAAATATGGCTTACAAACCAGCAGAAACCAACACATGGCTTTAGAAACAACTCAACTTCTCTGTGACTGAAAGTGCATCAGCATTATACACCGGATGTTAAAAGCCCATGAAATCTCTCCCACTGCTTGTGAGTCAAATATGCATGCAAAAAACTAAGAGATGAACATCTACAATTAGGAAGTGCCTTTGAATAAAAGGAACCCAAGGTGCATGGAAACAGCACTTCGTGAACCAGTCACCTTCAGAAATGCAGATGCCCGGACCCAGGCGCAATCAGAACATTGGCTTACACGATGTACCTGGCTATGGTGTGTCACAGCAATTATGCAGCAATCCCACACACTCTGCAGAGTATATTAATTTCGCTGACAACAGTATTAAAGTTATTATTCATTAAAACAAAGACACATCCTCCCTAGCAATGATCTTAAATACTTGAGAGGAAGAATACAAAAAGACGGGGCTCCTCAACTACTTCTGTCAAGAATGACCACACTGGACGTGGGTGAGGAGGAGGGCCTGGAGTAGGTGGGACAAGACGTATTTTACTCACTGTAAGGGGACTGCACCCAAATAAAACTGAAGGTTTTTCTTAACCAGCTTACTGAATCAATACTTGCTCCTCTCCGTTTATCAGTATCCTACCTATAAAATAATATTGCTTTAGCTCGCAGATAAGTAATATTTTGAGCACAATTTTTGTAATGCGCTAGATGCTTGCCTAAAAGGCACTTAGAGAAGTACCAAGTATTAGAAGATGCATTCACTGACACAAAGTTAGCTTGACCCTTTTAATGTTTGGCATCACAATGGGAATAAGCAGATACATTTACAAGGCATGCACGGCCTCAAACATGAAAAGGAGCTAGCCAAGAATAAACAAACTTAGCTGAACTGAATATTCTCATAAAGCCAAGTAAATATAATTCAATGCAAGTAGGAATTTTACGTGCATCTTTCTTTTTTTTGCCTAACAGGAACACTTTGCAATAGTTTTTAATCCTTCAAGCTATTCTGCTAGCTGGATGGAGACTTTCAAATACATTTCCAAACGCTCAAAAGGAACTTACACTTGTCTTTAAGAGCCAACCATCCAAACCTGGATGGTACATAAATACAGTTCTTAAGACTGAGACCTTTGTAAAAGAAAAGATCAATTGGGACCTGCTCCTATTTCAGGTTTTTAAGGAATAATTTCTACTTATACCTCCCAAACTACAACTTTTACCTACTTCCACACTGAATCCCCAAACAAGGGATATACAAAGAGCAGACTGGAACTAGATGCCAAACTTAACATGAAGGCACCACACGCATCTGAGGAAGGGTGCGTACATGGAATATATGTAAAGAAGAATTATATAACAATGTCTGAATTACAGAAAGGACTAATATCTGCCTCTGAAGGCTAATAAACACTGATAATCTGTGAACGACCTCTATTCTCATTGCACTAATAATGAACTGCAGTGTTCTTACCTCTCACCTGACACGGTCCTTTCAGATTGCCAACTTTCCCATACATGTTGATTTTTCTGTCCGGCTCCTTAGTTTCGATAGCTTGTCCCTCCTGCTACATCTCACAGTTTGTTATTTGACAATCCCTGCAGTGACAGGTCCTTGGTTAGGAAGGAGACCATGGCTATGATGACATTTTGCTCTCCAGTAAACTGTGCTTCGGTATCCTCACCTATAAAATAGAGACAGAGTTAAACTCTATGGTTCTGTTTGTTGGGGTTACTAAAGCACTAAAAACATCTAAGACAACATACAGGCACTATGCATTAATATTTTTAGGATTGCATACTTTGGTTTCACATTTATATATATCTACATAAAATTACCTTTGTCACACAAAACTGATTTGAAGAGCAACTGTTCTTTCCACAAGATCAGTTGTATGGGAAGAATAGGCATTATTCACCAGCTATTTTCCTCCTACTGAAAAGCTGGGGAAGCTAGTGAAAGCAGAAACAATCACATGCATCTTCCCAGTAAAACATCAAGAGCAAGGAGTCAAGAACCATTCACAGGAACCCACAGTTCAAAATTTATGTGTATTAAATGTTCTTAGCAGTAAAAAGCATTTCTTTTTTTAAACAGAAGAGAAAGTTCTCTTCTTTGCAGAAGAGCCTCACAGTGTATAATTCAACTTCTGTTTCAAAAATGAAAATCAAAAGAAACAAAATTCTTCACTGTTCAAGCTACAGTTGTAGACCTCACAGAAAACAAGTCTTCACAGCATCCAAGAAACAAACCTGGACAAAATCCTCCACTCTCCATTAGAGACCGAATGTGGCACTCCATGCCCCACCTTTCAAACCCAGTTTATCTGTGCTGGCAAAAATAAAAATGCTTGAACACTGCCTCTTTCATCCCATAGTCCTCTACACCTAACTGCATTACCATGACAAAAAGAGTCCTCATGATTCCTCCTACACAGGAGTACAGGAAGAAAAACTTGTAAATTGGCAGTGACATCATCTGCTAGAAAGTGATTCACACTTCATGAAACAGCAGGGAAAATTAAATTTACTCCCAACCACCCCAAAGCTCTTTCACTGAATCAGTGTGTGGCAGAAATGATAGTAGGAGACGTAAATCCTTTCTCTATTTTAGAAAGACAAGGATTGTGTAATGAGCTAGAGTGCATAGAGCAAAATTACCATATACTGTCACTGAAATATATTTCCCCTGTGGTTTTGCCAAAAAAGGTATGAAACTGGGATAGAAAATAAAACAGGTGATGCTAGAGGCAGAAAGTGGATTAATACACATCACCAGCAGTATGTGACCGGCTTACAAAACGGTGGGTTGTATGACTGACAGTACCAGAAGATGAGCTGTTTAATATTCTCTCTGAAGCTGCCCTATCCTCAGAACATAGCCACACCTGAATACATTGCAACTTTCACATCCCCTGCTTTGCTGACAATGTGCTGAAGAAACGGAGAAAATTTTAACATGTGAAGGATAAATGTTCCCCACATCTCTTTGAACCCTGCTGTACCCTGACAAAAAGAGAAATGAAATCATTGTCTAGTTTTTCTACAGAATTCTTCGGCTGTAACTGCTACTTCCATTTATATTATAGTGGTGCCCATGATGAGCAGACATTTGCAGAAAAATGTGAAGAATCTTGCCTTGCCATAGACTATAGCTGATTGAATTACGTGACTTTCAGGCTAGTATCATTTTCTGTCCATGGGTCAAAGCATTGCAATCTCCAAATAAATTGGGCATGAGCACCACACAACAGGAGAGAATTTCTCTAAAAAGTCATCATTTATGAAGATAAATCAAGTTGCCTCCACTCATGTAAATCTACCTTCAGCGAGAGCTACCACATGCTGAAAGAAGTGATATTTATCTAGCTCTGCAGACAAGAGAAGCCTGAAGTTCCATTTCTGTGTTGAAGAGAAGGAAAGAAGGGAAGTTAAAAAAAACCCAAACCAAAAACCCGCCTTAAATAGCTGTACATGAAGTAGCCTCCAGCCGCCTTCTTAGCTCCCAATGCTATGGTCCAACGTGACATAAGGACCCCATGCTTGGAAGAGCATACAAGTAGTTTGGGTCAAACCTCAGTAATCAGTATCTGAACCATACAAAGGTAACCAGGCTCCATGATTCCAGCAAACTATTAACCTGGACATTAGTTAGAAGGTATCCAGAACTTTGTGAACAAACCTGGGCATCGATTCAAGCAAGCAAGACCTTGAATACAGTTTTGCTTCAAAACCACATGAAGCTTATTGTTTCATGCAATTTTGATGGAAAAACACTGCTGCACTGACAGCTCTTGTCATGATTCAATGTCCTTTTGGAGCACCTCATTGACAAGCTGGCAACTAGCCACGAGCAAATAAATGAAATGTACCTTCCTGTTTCCATCCAATTCTGAAAAAGGCACTTGTTCTGCAGTAAGTGATAAGTCAACTCACATCTGCTATGAGTTTCTTTTTTACACTTTTCTTTTAGTCAACTATCAATTTTAATAATGTAAGGGTTATCTAAAGAATTGGTTCAGTATAACCTTCTACACAATTTTAAGCTCCAACCGAAAAATGAAATTAAAGCACTATTTATAATATACATTGATGTAAAAGATGCCTAAGAAACATGCAAATTAATCTGATATTCACCTGGTTTTAAGCCAAGCTCTGCCTCTTCTCATGCTAGAAGTGGAAGAAGAGTCACACAAGCCTGGCTCTTCACCCAGGCTGGTCAGCCCTTGAAGGAAGGGCTCTCCATTCATACAGCACTTTCCTGGGATATAAGCTTCCACCTGTACAACCTACTACACTGCATCATGCACTACCCAGCACCTGATGGCTGCACTGTACTTCTGCAGGCCTTACTATGTTTATACTCAAGCAAGGATCCCTTTACTTCAATAACAGTTTTGCTATGAGTAAAAGCTTATGCTTGTTTACACAGTTTTAGAAGTTATAGTAATGGATATTCTCCGCCATTTCATAACATTTTTTCAATAGTACTAAAAAGTCAACCCAATAAATAATTATGAAACATTCACATAATACTCATTTTACTATTATAAAACTGTAGAAGTGGAGCCTCCCTGATCAATAATGGATAAAAGGAGAGGCAAACCAATTACTGTCTCTTCTAAACAATAACTTCCCCCTCTGTATACCTCTCCCTCCGCTCTGAGAGTAAAGCAGAAATATTAGCTCTGTGTCACACTGGTACTGTCTTTGGTGGCCCAGCAGAGGAAGAACCACCAGCGGACTTGTGGGTTTTGGTTTTTTTTTACTGGCACTGTCAGGGTCCAGTAAACCACTAAGCCTGGGATTAGTAGCAGAAGGGTTTGGGTTTTCTTTTTCCTTTTCTTTACACCTTTTGCACCTCAACATCAAAACCAACAGAAAACAAAACCTGTCCTAGAAGATATAGTACTGCTTAAGTGCTCAGCAATACAGTTCAAATGAAATAATGGTTTTCCACAGCTTGGAAAACACAGGAATGGTGTCCCTTGATTAGTTAACTTCTACGCTAATACGATAGTTTGCAACAGGGCTCCTGGGACAATGCAGTAAAACTATTTAAGCATAATAGTTAAACAAAACAAAAAGGAAGAAAACAGGAGCATGCATTGATACAGACCCTTCCATATCCTACATGAAGCAGAAGATAAAACACGTAATGCTGTTTCTTCACAGGAAAATGATTCCTAGTTTTCACAGTGCTTGGTGAACGGCTCCACAAGTCTCTTGCCATTCCCCTGCTTTGCATGTAATTCTTGTGACTCCTCTCCAGAGCAGTCACAGTGGCCATGGGCTCACAACTCCCCTTCTCAAATCCCCCACTCCTGGGTTCCCCGCTCAGCTCTGCTTCTCAAACAGCGCTTTGTTTCAGATCTCAGGGCACCTCCTTTGAACTGCTCCTGCTGTGCCCTGCCCCAGCCCAGGGACTGCAGAGGGGTCCCACCAGTGGTGGAGAGAAGGAATAAACGGGCAGCCCACTCGCACGTAGCAGTCAGCAAAAACTGAAGAATTAACCGAAATAACTGAAGTTTTCACCTTGATCCTGATTACATACAATTTAACATTTTGCATTCTTCAGCTGCAGAAAAATCACCACCTCATCATCACTATGCTTGTTACATCAATCCCTCATTATTATTATTTTTCTACAATATACCCATCACTCTAATATTTACCACTAATGAGTCACTGTAAATCTTAACTGTAACTCCAAGGTTACCTTTATTGGAAATGTCAGGCCCTACAAAGAAATAACTGAGCTGGAGGCACAACAACCAAAGGGAAAGTTTATCTGGAGATTCAAGAGGATGGCAAGTCACCTTTTCAACAAAAGGCTTATTTCAGGATTCTGGCTCAGCTCAGATTGTCATCAACAGATTTTATATTAAAGAAAAAGCAAGCTGATCCTTCCAAAGGTAGTTTAATATACAAGATACTCTACAACCACCACACTGTAAACTAAACAAGGAATTAACTATGGTTTTCCTGAACTCCTAGTCCTTGCCACTTATCTCAACACTGCCTTGCCTTGGTGCTCCAAAGTATTAGATACATTCCTTTTGAAATGATGGCCAGAACTCAGGCCCTAGCTGGCAGTGATTCCCTGAGTGAAACCCTGCCACCCAGTCAGTGGTTACTCTTTTTAAGGCTATCTCCAGACAACATGAAATCAAGATCTGGAAACTCCATCTAGGAAGCACAGATTCATATGTAATATAAACTTGGGTTTGGCTTACAAATGTGTTTTTTAAATGCATAATGAAAACAGGCTCAGAATCTACTTCCAACATTACAAAAATATTTCCATTTTAATAGGTATGTCCTCTTTCTATTAACCTACCATCCTGACAATCCCTGGACTATCTGAATCAATATATCACAGAATCACAGAATGGTTTGGGTTGGAAGGGACCTCAAAGATCATCTAGTTCCAACCCCCCTGCCATGGGCAGGGACACCCTCCACTAGACCACGCTGCCCAAAGCTTCATCCAACCTGGCCTTGAACACTTCCAGGGATGGGGCATCCACAACTCCTCTGGGCAACCTGTTCCAGTGCCTCACCACCCTCATAGTGAAAAATTTCTTTCTAACATCTAATCTAAATCGACCCTCCTTCAGCTTAAACCCATTACCCCTTGTCCTGTCACTACACACTCTGATCAGCTTCGTGGCCTCCTCTGGACTTGCTCCAACAGCTCCATGTCTGCCTATGAGCTACTGCATTCCCTTGCCTGCAAAATTAACTGTGTGTGTATCCCTATTTCCTGCTGAATCCCAGAAGACTGTTGGATCGAGTCACTTGAACAGCTTTCTGCTTTGCTGGCTGAGCACGGTGATTTTACACATATTCCTCACACTCCAGAGTAGCAATCCTTGAGGACAGGGGAGAACACCCACAGGACAGGACCGCCATATGTCCAGGGAAAAGACAATTTGAACAGTTCTAACATTTCTATTATCCAGTTGGCATACAGTTGCAGCTCAACTTAACGCATACACAAAGCTGTTGCAGGTGCACAGAATATGTGCATTGCCTCCTAAACAAGTTTGATAACAGCTTCCTTATCACAATGCGGCTATCTTAATTTTTGATTAAAGGGTGGTTTTGAAACCATAAATGGGCTGTTTTGCTGGAAAAGGAGATATATGACCATAGACAGTTTTTCTCAAGGGGTTAAGTGCATTATGTCATGGACTCCATTCCAAAATTTAAGAAATTACAGCCCATTGGAGTGCACAGTTTTAACTATTGCTGCCCTTATACTTGAGTAGGAGTGCCTCATTAGGAAGCTACCAGCTATAGCCACTGGTTATCAAAAAAATTCCACTGTTTAGAGGAAACTTTTCTTTAAAAGCAGCCATACCAATCAGCCTGGAAGCACTAGGGTGACACTTGGAAGCAGTCTGATCAAAAGAAAAACGTACAGAACTCAGGACAACAGATATCAAAGCATAAAAGGTGTACTTTTGCAAGGAGAAGGAATATACATGGCTTCCCAGCATACTCCCTGGCAACAGACACCTGGAGCTCCCATCAATAACAATAACATGTCCCAAAGAAGGAGGAAACATCTTGGCCAATATAACACTTTCCTTTGACAGTGGTAATACATCATTTTATTTGTAACGGTGACTGTTCCTGCAGTACTTATGTTGTAGGGAGCAGAAGTAAGACAATTCCCCTCTTTCAAAAATTGCCCCAGTTTTCAAGTAAGCACAAGAGAGTCTGTTCCAAGGCAGACTAATTTAGAGAAGACTGAAAATCCCAACATGCACTTTTGCAAAAAAAAAAAAAAAAAAGCAACCAAACAAACCCTAAAAAGAGTATTTTGTCAAATTTTTTTGAAAAAAGACGAAAAATGTTTCAGTGTTCTGATCCTTTCTATTCAGCTTCTTATTGACGTAAAAAATGAGTGGGCAGATTCAGTATGTTCTTTGCCAGTCTATTCTGTTCCCAATCTGTACACAGTTTCTGTCCATCTTGAAGAAAGATGGATCAGACAGGAAAAACCAAACCAAAACAAAAAATGCTACGGATTTGTAAGTGTCTCCTTCCGATTTCAGAACGCCTTAAGACCTATTAACAAACTCCTTTCACTAGTAATAAAAAAAACCCCCTCTAATCTGCTAAAGATGCTCTTCTACTACCTGTGTCATGCTTCTCAGAGCAGGACCTTCCCTGGACCGGCAATGGCAGGCATCGTGCCTCTTGAAAGGGTCACATAACTCGACAGTAAAACTGCTGAATCTTAGGTATGGCTCCAACCTCTGCTGTTTGAAGTCCCCACATAATTATGATCTCCTTTTAACATAATTACTTTGATAAGCTACATACTCACTCAGCTGTGGGAGGGTCATCTTGCTCAATCCCTCTGTTTCTCATTTCAAAACAAGAGTTGCCATCCAACATATTTACTCATTTTCTGTTATAAGTCAACACATGGGAGAATCGGTATCAGGATTGCTCTACAAAAGAGATGCTTTTATATGCACAAATTGCTAGTTAATAGAAAAATATACATCAATAAATAATGTTTAAAAATATAAGGAAGGCTTAGAGGTTTTACAGGAACCAGCAATCATGCCTACACAATATTGGTGGCTTCTTTTATGTAGCTTTTTATGGACACCCAAAAAACCCCTACCCCAAAACCTCAAACAAAAAAAAAAAAATACCCCATATATTTATTCTTTGCCCTGTAAAAGGTCTTCCCCTGTCCTATCTCTCCCTGCTCCTAAACAGAAGCCAGAAAAATATATTTTCCTCACTGATTTGCAAAAGCTATTTTTCCCATCTGGGTTCTTAAGCCACACACTGCACCCTGTAAAAAATATTTAGCCTGATTTACAAAATCTATTTCTCTCCTTGGGCCTTTAAGCTGCTGTTGCAAAAGTGATAAAGGTGTTCTCATTCAGACTTTTATTGTTTCTGGGCCCCTTGCCACCTGTTTTTATTTTCTCCCTCTTCCACTTTCTTCCCATCTCTTTTGCACAGGCACCACACTTGTCCGTCAGAGCTGACGCTGCGTAACAGGAGACATGCTTTCACATGATACCTAACCCATAACCAAGGGGTAGGAGGGAGCAATCCAACTGATACGCCTTAGCAGGAGGTAAATTTGATCAGAAAGTAACATTAGAAAAATTGACAAATATCAGTTTATCATTTTTATTACATCAGCTAGAATTTGAGGACAGCTTTGCTTACATTTAATTTGATGTCTTAGATTCACATGCAAAACATTTCCCCTCTGTCGTCACCCCCCATGTCAATCAAGGTGCTCTTTGTGAAAGCCCAAATGTGCTTGAGTTCACTCTGAGCCTCACATGGTTAATTTTTTTCTTAACTCTTCTCTTGTTTCATTACAGCACCTCAATTCAGAAGCAAATTTCATATAGATTCAAATGGCTACAATTGTTATGAGTAACAATTACAAAGTTACAAATAATTTTGTAAACCGCACCTGAGGTCTTCATTTAGACACAAGCTAAAGTGCTGAAGAAACCATGAAACAGTCCAGGCTCAGTGAACTACAATTTCCACAACTACCGAAACCCTGGAAAAAAAAGCAGTGACCTGAAATCCTCAAATAAGCTAATTTCTGCTCAAAAGCATAAATTGTTGCAACTATTAATTAAAATGCTGTCCTAGAGATTAAATTTCAAGTTCAATCAAATTTACATATATTTAAATATAATCCAATTTAGCTTTATGTACTTGCAATTATTGTCTCCTCTCAGACCACAATTGCTCTTTGATGAACTGCTTTTTAAATCATCCCGTTTGTCACTTGTCCCATTGCATCTCCTCTGCTCTGGCCTGGCAAGCAGGGGGAGCACGCCGGCACCCGAGCAGAGCACACCCACTCGTAAGGTAAGCTGCTACCTCACAACTAACGGGATTCTAGACATTGTGCTTCGAAGTTAACGTCAAAACCATTAAAAACCAACAAAGCCATTTAAGATGCATTTATTTTTTTAACGCTACATACTTGGTCTACAGCCTTCTCCTTACCACATCAAAACTCAAATGCTCAAGATGCTTTGTTGCTATGAAAAAAAGTTCAAATGTTAATGCTGCAGAAGGCCTGCCAGTTGTAGAAATATTTAGTTGCACTGCACAGTGGCTGTAAGCCTGTAACGCCCACGCAAGGCGGTATGACGTGGGGCTCTAGGCCATGCACAGCGCCGTACGATGACGCTTACCCAGTCTGCAGTCCTGGGCTGTGCGCAGCCCATCTCGCAGGAGGCTACATGCCCCTCATGCGTCAGAGCTAATGGCACCTTCAACGTCACGTCATTGGGGTTTCCTTTGACAGAAATCCATGCAGTTCCTTTCTTTCAATCACAATCTGATTCATTGAAAAGCAAAACAAAATACCCTGATATTTTCACAAGAAGTCTTTCATTAAAAAGATGAAAACTGCTTGTAAAAAGAAGATGCTGTATGAAGCTTCTTTGCCCTTTGTTTTTCCAGAGGAAAAACACCAACCTATTGAACATATTTTGCATTTGTGCATATCATGCTAATTATGCACGTGGTTCTGTCCATAAAATTCACATATATCAGTGAGTATGTAACGTAGAAGCAGAAACAGAGATAAAAATAAAAAAAAATCAAAAAGCTAACACAAAACAATTAGTCACTTATCAGTGCATTTCAACTAAAAGTTTACTTAAAGCACACCCATTTCTTATCAGATAGATCTACCTCCACTGTAACCTCAGATGAGAAAATAAATGTGACTTAGTATAAGTATCTTTTTTCTTAATATCTGTTCTTATTAATATATTCTACTTCAAAGGAATGGAGTAGTTCATACAGAGTTCAAATGAATGTGGTTTGATTTTGCAAAAAGTATCTTTTCTTTGAGTGTTGCCACTTAGTGCATCACTTCAGCATGAATTAAACATGAATTCATGATAAAATCATCAAAATGCAAAAACAAAGAGATGGTAGAGGGATCAAAGGCACCTTCTAGTTGCCAGAGAAACCAAAACAGCAAATGAATTTGAAGTACACAGTACTTGCACGATCTCCTAGGACAAGTGCACATGAAGTGTATGAAGAAACTCTTCATCTATGTGTTTCAGCAGCAGAACTGAAATGAACAGAGAATAAATTCATTAATATTATGCTCAGATGGGTTAATGGTCGTCGGATTAGTGGGCGGCACTTCTGAAAGGCGCTGTGGCAGGTCACTGAGAAGTTCACACTGTCACTGTGCAAGTCGAGTGGGTACAAGAAATTCAGATCCAAGTTTTTCAGAGTGCTATTAATCAGGAATGCATCATTTGCATCAGTTCTGAGAGCTCAGAAGAAACTACATTAAAGAGTTTGGATTCACAGGCTGTGAATATGAAGTGCAGCTTTCTAGGCTGGGCATTCAAAAACATCACCGCACAAAAATTGTTTAGCGTAGGACTGAATTTTTCTCAGGAGTTCTCACTTCCCCCATGTTCCTCTCTGCTAACTTCAGTTAGCACGCAGAGGCTCCGAAGATGCCTCTTGTAATATTATTTTATGTAATATGGAACCTGTCCAGTCTACTTACTCATTTCACAAAGACGACAGACCAAATAGCATATAGTAATGATTTTCAGTCATGGCTGCCCTTGCTGGGATTTGAAAGGGGAAAGGCTCTGTATCCATTACTGGCTCCCTGAAAATCACATCCTCCAGGGGAAAAGAATCGTCCCCTTTGTTAGCTATTCTAATTCTCTGATTAATAATGATAGTTTTGTTTTAAATATGGGCAAGAGAAGCAGCAAAGCAGTATCAGCACAGTAGAAGTGATTACAAGGCAACTGGCAGTGCAATGCTGGTCTTGGGGGACCCAAAACCCCACGGTGACCCACACAGGAACCATTTTGTAGATTTTATTAGGCTAGCTGCTGTGGTACATGCCTTTACAGAGAGGTCCCTGGTTGGAGCCGAAAGAGGGGCATGTCCTCCTGCTCCCTCCCTGTGGGCAACCCTGGCTATGAGGATGGGCTTTGGTATCCCTCCCAGGTGAAGCCCCCATGTCGCAGAAAACCCCCTTCCCCAGCACTATGCCCCTGGGCTGCTGGACCTCCTGGGGCTGCCCCATGGCTGGGAGCTCCCTGCCCCTGTGGCATCCCACCTGCACCCATCAGGGCTGCCGAAAGGAGAAAAACCTGGAAAGGTGGAAACCAGCTGCAAGGAAGGAGATCTTCTCCTAGAACAAGGGCAAACTCCTTTGAGTATGATGTCAGGCAACAAGGAGGCAAGTAGGAAAGACTTTTTATACCCTGTTTGCCCCCAATTACCTGCTGTGGGTCCAATCACAATGTTGGAAATGGTCAAATCATGCATGTTCTTTACTTTAAAGCATAAAACATAACATGCTAATGCTCTTTAGATAACGTTTCAAGGAAGAGAAGTACCAAAGGCAAACATTCCTGAAGTCCACCTTAATGTAGCCTGTGCAGTACCCTTGAAGGACTAAGCAGCGCTGGCCCTGGCATATTCATCATTCTGCTCTTGCCATGGCACTTGATTGAATGTTTTTTCAGGAGGTAGAAATTAAAATGAACCAGAACTAATTGAAGGTATATTTAATAAAAGCATCATCATTGTAATGAGTATACAACTGCTACGTTAATGCTGAATAATGTTTAAGCTACTGAACAAGTCCATATTGTTTCATCTAATGGGATTCACCGATTAGCAAATAATTAATTCTACTCTAATTTTGCAACACCATGTGGAAATGTGAAACCCGCTCATAAATTAATTAATGCTCAAGTCAATAAAAGAGACAAGTGTCTGGGACTTACTACTGCTGGAAATCAATCAAGGTATTATCACTTACTTTGAGCCATACAGGATTAATTTTGGTTCTTCAAGCATTTGGTCTAGTTATTACATTGTAATCATGTGTAATACAAGTCTGGCAGACATGGGCAAAGACTGAGCAGCCAAAGCTGCTCTGAACCTTTTACTCATCTTCAGTTACGCTGATGTCCCCTTTCACAGCTTCAAAACTCTCTTACTCGCATTCTCACTATTTTTCCCACCCTGTCGCATGCCGCTCATGTAGATGCCCTGCACTTCTGGTCAGGACGTTGAATCTGAAGATACCGTTATGGGTCCTTAATTTCCATTTTCCAGTTCAGTTGCACAGGCTATTGGCACATTTGTTGTGGACACTGTTTACAGAGCCAGGAAAGCAAACAGCCTAACAGATCAATTCTTAAAATTCAACTATTCTTGAAAATAAAAACCAAACCAAAACCAAACAAAATGAACAACAACAAAAAAAAGTAAATTAATTAGCTACAGTCGCAAGTCACAGCATATATCCTCATTCCTGGAAATACCTTTGCAAGCAGCCTCCAGCCTGGAGCCACTCTGATTTTAATGCAGATTGGTGTAAATTCAGCAAGCTGTCTCTAGGTTCATTTGTGTAGTCCGGGCCCTAATTATTATAAGTTAGGACCAGTGTGTTTTAGATTTCCTCCTCTATCCTTTTTACCCTATATAATTCACAACTGCTGGAATAGGCAGCACTTCATCTAATCAATAACAACTATTAGGCCCTATGTACGGTCATGCAGAGCTGGCAAGATATTTCTGTAATCCTTCCAAACCCATACAAATTAACAAATATATAGGAAAACAAGGGCAACCATATTAGTTTTTAAATAAGATGGGGTAAAAACTCTCCCAGTTAGGCAAAGAAATGGTCCTGCCCTTGTCGGTCTGTGTTAGATGAAAGGGCACCCACGACCTCATGGTTTTTCAGAGCAGGGGACTTGTCAGGGTGGGGAAGAGAGGACAGGAGAGCAGAAGGTTGCTGAGATGCAGCAGCTGCCCCCGTGGCATGGTGTGGTATGTAGTTCATTGCAAGGCCTGGGGTGCCCTGAGACAAGGTCCCCCTCCATGGCTTATTCCTCTTCACCACTCCATTATTGTATAATGTCTGCATTTAAACTCAGGCTCTATTTCTCATTCGCTGTTTATGGGTGTTAAACCATTTAAACTAATATGCTTGCAAGATATTTTCCAGATCTTGAGCTATAGGAACCAAGTACTCAGCAGGTCTTAATAAGTGATCCAAAATATCTTACATGGGACCCACCAGGAAGCCCGTGAAGCACAAAGCCATTGCACACATCGGAAAGGCCTGAAGACAACCGGAGAAAGCAGTGTCTGGGCTATGCCTGCTTTGGTGGTGAAGCTGTCGGCATGGCACGGCAGACACTGAAGCAGAAAGGCAAACCATAAGTGATTCCTTACCCAGCTGCCCTGCAGTGCTGGTGGAGAGAGTGCCAAAAGAGATTTTAACATGGCAAAGGCTGTAGCCCAATGCTGCTACTTTCATTTAATCTCTCTAACTATATAAACCAAAAAAGCTTTCAATCAAGCATTTCAACAAGCACTTGAATTCTTCATTCTGTCTCACAACTGCAAAAACATCTTTTTAGGGTCCCCAGCATTAAAATAAACCACCCAGAACAACAAAAAACCTCAACATTTGCTGGTGCTCTTTATTTCTCCCTCCACAGCTTTTAGAGGAAATTCCAGAAAACTTTGAAGTAGTCTCAGAAGCCTTACAGATAACAGAGAAATGTCAGAATCCTGCAAATTTCCCTCCTTCTGCCCTTCAATGTTAGCAAAAAGCCATCCAGCTCCCTTCTACATAGCTGACTTGCCTTAATTAAAGTATGGACCTCATGGAATGGAAACTTGAAAAGTTAAAGCTTGTTCAAAATGCCAGAGCCAAGACAATGCAGCAATCAGTGCTACACAATGCGTTCCAATATCATATATGAACACTGTTATTTGCAAACTATTTAAAAAAAAAAAACCAAAACCCCCAAGCCTCAAAAAACTTTGACATGAATAATCTAAGTTTTCTCATATGCATCTTAAAAGAAAAGTAAGAGAAGAGCTATTTCCCATAAGATGTAGAAAAACTACTGAGGTTTTCAGGTGTCTATCTCCTGGTAGCTTGACACTTCTTTTTCATTCCTAACATCATATCAGTCCTAAATCAAAAAAAGACAAGCAGCATAATAGGTGGCAAAAAACATCTAGAAGGTGAGATAACTCCAAAGGAGTGGAGCTGGCTATGGCAAATAGCCGTTAAATTGGCAAAAGGAAGTGAAAATGGAAATAATCAACTCCAACCTGGCCTAGAAAGCAGACAGAAAGCCAGGGCACGTCCAGCCTCTCTGACTGCCCTGGTCTGCACTGACACCACATCAAAGGAGGAGTAAAAGGCAACAGATGAATAGTTTTCCTTTTTTTCTTTTAAACAAGAGACTGTATAAATCTTCCTGATTCCTGTCTCTTATTCCTGACCATAGAAATTTTGAAAAAAAAGGCTCTTCAAGATCCCCTAAATAGAGAAGAGGGAAATGAAAAGACTATGGCTGGTTTCTCAGTTGTCTTGGGTTTTACAAGCATTCATCCAAAGCCAAATGTGCCCTACAACACTTGTAATTCAAACAGGCAATAGCTGAAAAGCAAAGATTACTACACCTACCTAAAAGTGGGAAAACTAGGGTACTCGGTTTATCTGGAGCATCTGTAGCAGAGCAAAAACGGAACTGAGATTCCTGTTGCCATTAATCACAAAACCATCCTTTCTAATAAAATTGTTCTTAATTACATTATTTCTCTTTTTTTTCTGTGCTGTTCCCTCCATAATATTAATTGTACTAATAAATAGTAGAAGATAAGTGTATTAATTTACAGTGTAATTACTTAACCATTTAAATGAATCTGTAAAGAAATTGTTCTACAAAGCAAATAATTATAATTGTCCTACAAAAGTGAGCAGATTCCCTCTACCTAACAGAACTTTTCTCGCCTGGCCCCACATATATCCTAAACTGATGTCTTATTTCCTCTCAGGCCATGAGATTTACAGCAGGGGTTCAGGATGGCTAATAAACATAATATATGGAGCTGGATTCTGTTCTGAGGGAGAGAAGTGAAATATCTCGCACACAGGTCAGGGACATGTGAAAGGGATTCAAGACTCCTCATCATTGTATCCGTAATTCAGTTCAGTCCCTACAGAGCCCCATTCAAAGTCTATGGAAATCGGTGGATGTCTTTCAACTGACCTCAATTTTTATATCAGGCCAAGGTCTATGGGAATAAAAAAAGGCAGACTAATTCACAACTAAAATCTGCTCTCGGAGTCCCTAATTGCTTAAGGAAAGCAAATAGCCAGTGCTTGATTAATGCAATTATTCATCACGTACAGGGCATTAAAACCCAGCACTGCTGACATCTTGGCACAGATCTGAATTAGCCCAGACTCTCCAATGAGATGCCCATCTTCTTCAAATGCAGGGAGGTTATCAACAGCCCTTCCTCCGATTTGAGAACTGCTTAGCACACACCGATAAATACACAGTCTGGTATCAGCTCGGCAGCTTCCTCCACAGGAATATTGCCTCTGGTGTCTGGTACACTCAAGTGCTCCTTCCCTCTGGGTGCGCTTGTGTGTGTGTGAGCGTGACCACGTGTGTGGGGTTTAGATCTTATGAAAGCTATTCACAGTCATAAAATATTTATTGCAATAGAGGCACTGAGAAGGTCAGAGGCTTGCATTCAGTTTGGCTCACTTTGTAATTAATACTGGGTTTTTTGGAATAATTTGCCTCTTAAATTTTTGTTTGTTGAGGAAAAGGAGTAATTTCATTTCCCATAACAGCTGTGTTCAAATTAATCGTAATCCTCTCTCTTTCACCTCTTCTTTCACTTCTCCTCCCCTGCGTACACATACCCACACATGCACACACACGTGCTCTCTCTCTTTAGCTGGCCATGTGTTTCGCTCAGTGGCCATCCTGGGCAGACTGGAAGCATAAGGTCGGAATTATTTCAGGCAGAGAACAAGGTCCTCTTTTGAGTTAAACCACACGTGTGGGGCTTCTTGTTAAATGATGCTTAGTCAATGAGGTCCTATATAAAATCAGCAGTCATGCCATGTATTTTAATGAATTGCACAGGAAGAAGTCTACCTTTGTTTAAAGAGAGTAACATTCACTCCATACCAATTAAGTTACATATATTGGCCAGTATATTATGCCTTTGCTGGTATAAATTAGAAAAGCATCATTAATTCCACAATATTCATAGCTATAATGGATAATGCAGTATAAATAATTAAGGTAGGGAAGTAGCTTTGCTTGTTTTAATTATAGAAATCACTGGAATCATGGTGATTTACATGAGGTAGATCGCAACTTACTCTTTCCATGAAAAGAGAAAAATGTCTTTGTAAAGGTTAATGGTTTAGTATACTTTGAACTAAACCTGATGATTTCTCATGCCAAAATTTAGATATAAAATGACATAAAAGCAAGGATTGTGTCTTTAGTATGATGATGTGAAGGCATAAGCCAACACATTTGATGGCCTCCTTTTCACGTATTAGCAGCTAATGTTGGGAACAGCCTTCAGCAGACCTTAGGCACAGAAAATTTCACCTCCATGACTCTGAAGTTTGGCAAAGTTAAAATGAGCAAGAGATTTATAATCTCTGCCAAGTAATCTTAACAATAGATGCTTCTCTCACTCCACTAAGACAGAAAGAAAATCCCTAGATTGTTCAGACTGAGTAGATGGAAAAAAAAAAAAACCTTCCACTTGCAATTTGCCAATTTTAAAGGATGAAATTTTATTTCTTTCTTCTGTCTTATACGTGGCCTGTTGAATTGTCCTTCAGAAATTCCATCTCACCAAATATTCCTTCCAATAACATACTATAAATTAAAATCACATGAAGGATGGCAGAACAAATTATTTTTCTTTGTTAGTTTATCCATCTTACTAGCTCTATTTTGAAAGCTAATTACTAAAGCGAATTATTATTCAATACATAGACATTCTATTTAAACAGCAAATTATTTTTCCTCTTCCACTAAAATCTTTTTCCATAATATAATGTTTGCACTGGTTTGTGACCATTTTAAATAATCAAGATAAAAATTCCTTACTAGCTGAAGAGCCCTAGAAAACATGATTTAGGAAATCAAGGCTGGTGATAAAGTACCAGAATCAGGCAATATCCTACAAGATGAGCCAATCTTAATTCTTTGGAGAGGAAAATAATAAGTAAATGCAGTTCAGCACTGGTCTTTATGAGCGTTCACTGGTCCCTGTACACACGCACCTCTAAACAGTACCAAGGCATTACTCTGGAAGTAAAATGATAATTTCTTTGTGATTACTCCATGATTTGGTGATTACTCCTTGTAATATCTTTCCAGATGACACCTGGAAAAGCCCAATACATTCACTTCTTTCATTTGTCTATGCCTAAGGTTTGTATGTGGTATCACCCACCTATTCTGTGAAACAGTCCAGAGTTCTCAGAATATTCCATTTTCTTGGACTCCTTGGATTGCTAGAATTCTTAAGATTATTTCTGTAGAGAAATAAGATTTTTTTCTTTCTAAATATAATTAAATAAGATTATTTCTTATTTGTAACTGTTCTTCAGTATGCTGAAAGAGAACAGAAAGTAGCATCTAGGATAGCACTATAAGAGAAAAAGTAAAATAATTTAGGAAGCACATTATATATCTAAACAAGATAATGCAAATGCCAACGTGCAAATTCTTTCACGCAAAATACTTGGAAATCCTTTAGGAAAAAATATTTCATTACTGAAATTTAGCAAAAGAAGGGTTAAGATAATAGAGAACAACTTTCTAAAGTTTTGTGAGCTTTTTACATTTTTAATAAAGTCCAAAACATTCACTTACCAGAAATCAATAGGGATACAAATATACAGAATCGTAGGTAATAAAGCTGCAGCACTGATTGCATTAATAACTGTAGATCTCTGAAGACTTCTGTATAAAAAGTGTTCCTTCCCAGCTGTGTATATGCCGCATTGATTTGGGCCATCCACCTTGATCATGATTAGGAAAATGGAACTTTCTGCTCATAAATGAAAGTTTAACCTTTTTGCATACATTTGTTTGGTGAAGACACCCCAGCTATAAGTTCCGCCATTATAAAATGAAGAGTGAAAATGTATTTATCACCTAGGACACAAAGCTTTATTAATTTTATTTTTCTTTTGAATTTTCATGACTTTGTATACACTATGCTAAACTAAACTTTTAAATTAATTAATGTGATTATCAGTAAGATATAATATGATTTTGGATACAGTATATGATTATCCTGTTTCTGTGTATGCAGAGATGAAGATACAGATCTGCATATATACTTATTTATCTGTAATTGGTTGCAAGTTCCAAAACAACCAATGGGACCTCTTAAACGTGCCAATTCAAACCTGTTTAGATAGTCACTAAAACCTAGGAGTAAGCCATTTTGTGCTATTTCTCCACTGCATCCAGGATGAATTTGATGACTTCACCAGTAGTCTGAATCCTCTGTGTCTCCACACCATTTCCTCCCTTTTAGTTTCCATCTCACCCAGTTAAATGCTGTGGATAAGCTATTTATATATTTACACAGTGATGCATCACTGAACATAAACTTTAAGTGTACAAGTTTTTTAAGGTTTTCATTTAAACCGAAAACAGCTGTGCTCTTTTCTGGGTCATCTTCAAGCTACCCTGTATTTGATTTATTTTTCTTTGAGGTCTGACTCCTAGTCTAATTTTTCCCCCTATATTTTCAAAGTTCATGCTGTGTGACTAATTTAAATCAATATCTAAACCCTATGGAATTAAGTGCTTTTGCAAATGTAACCTTTTGTGACAGAATATCTGCGTGCATGCTGAAGTGGATTCAGTAAAAAATAAAATAATCTTTCCAAAATTTGCAGCCAGATCCTTCTCATTTCCCTTTAGTCACTAAGTCCTTAACTGGTACCGTGGGTTTCTATGCACAGTCTAGCTCGTCTTGAGTCACAGACATTACAGATGGCAAGCCAATAACTGAGGCACTATGGTTCCAGCTAGCAGAGAACAGCTATGCTGTTTTGCAAGAACTCATGGGATCCTCATTGCTTGAGTGCAGGAGGCATCCCAAAAGACAAGACAGTTTCCCACAGTGCAGAGGCTTCTTTCAGAGAAAGATCCGTCCCAGAGATGTTCTTGCCAGCTGCTTTTAGAGATACCTACCCTGCTATTCAAACAGGGTTGGCTTTTCTTATGACTGATCAATGTCTATCACCCCATACTTCTGAAGATGATAAGCAGTGGAAGCCACTTTGCCCAGACTGTTTCAATTTCTAAGTTGCCGTTTCTTGGGTAGAAACAGGTGTTATCAGCTCTTGAACTGAAAGACATATACTAAACACTTTACTCCCCGTGAGTCTCCACCCTACCCATAACAATCCTTACTGAAATGCTGCTAAACTAGAGACAAAGCAAGAAGCTAATACAGAGTATTAGCAAATTCTTTCCTTAGAGAATCTCTTGTTACTTTTATTTATTTTAAAATTAATAAAAGTTCCAAAAAGAAGCATGTGATAGTGAGGTCATCACCCTTTCTGATCAACCTGCTGGGGGAAGACATTTCAGAGCGGACAGTGTTTCATTTTAGCATGCTGAGCGTCAGACACTACAGCAGTGTTTCCTGAAGGACGAGGCACTTTCATCCAAAAAGCGCGAGAGACGGCCACACTCTGCCCACACAAGCACCTGTGGCCAGCACCTCAGAAGCTCCCTGAGCTCCTCTGAAACACTGCGCTTTCTCCTGCCGGAGACCGCATCCCTGCCCACAGAAGTGATAAAAAGAACACACACTTGATGTTCAAGAGTAGAAGTTTGTCACCTTGGCTGATCTTCAGATGAGTGATACTCCTCCTTTTCTAGCTTGAAAGATGAGCAAGACATTTATAAGACCTGCTTGTGATTTTAGGGAGATCTCTTGGCAAAAGGCAGCAACCACGGCCTGAGCACAGTCCCCTCCACAGCAGCATCCCTGAGACGAAGCCCTAAATGGGGGGGGGGAGTGGAAACCTGAGCCAGAGCTGCCCTAAGAAAGCAAACTTTTTCTCCCGACAGCCATCTCCCGGGTTCAGCAGGAGAGAAGGCAAGGCACTCTCTCATCATCACTTCCTCCAGCAAAATAACTAGAAGGAGCAAGCTATTTCCTTCACCCAGGAGGTCCGTGGCCATCACTTAGTGGGGAGTAAGGGGAGAGGAGAAGGAGAGGACAGGTAAACATTGGATTTTCCTCCCTCCCACATGTAAGAAAAGGGCTCGGTCCAGACCATCACTGACAAATAAACAGCTGTGGGGAAGGAAACAAAATCAAACTGTTGGCTTTTTAGTTAATTACACTTTAGATTTCACTGCTGCTTGCTCTTCCTGAAGAGCATCAGGCTGCTCTCGAGCAGCCGTGTTCATCTGGGGCGCAGATAGGATTCAAGTCGTCTTCAGACCAATACTTGCAGCTACCTTTGACCCAATGAGGCGTCAGTTGTTTTCAGATGTACAAATGAGTTTAATAAGGGTCTCAGCAAGACTCTGAAATCATGCTTGACTTGTCACACCTCCAGCCCCCCAGGTTACATTTTGTTATTGATCTGTTTATTGCTTCCACTGAGCGAACACTGTCAATCCACCTATGTCAGAATCCAGCCTGCAGCACGCAGCGGATACTGTTATTACTATTTAAGTGATAAATGAGACATGCATTTCATTCAGCATGTTTGTGAAGCAGAAAATATTCATTTTTTTAAAGCACTGATATGCAGAAAAGTCAGCAAGTCCCTTCCTTTTTGTCTCTTGCTGCAGGTAATAATCAGTTTTACTGAGCTCCAGGTAGAAATGCCTGTACGAAACAAAATGTTGCTATTAAACTTTGGTGGTTTGGTTGAACCTCTTTGGAATAAATATTACAGGACTAGAAAAAGAAAAGAAAAGAGAAAAATAAGGTCCCGATCCAACACCTGATAAAGTTCGTGAGAGTCTTACTATGTACTTCAATGGCTGTTTTTTTATAAAAGCTTGGAAAAATAGAAAGATTCAGTCCAGTCTCAGAGTTCACGTGTTGCTCACCAGTTCCTTCCATCACAGGTGGGAGCACTGCAGTTCATACCTCTCTTCCCTGCGCACGGAGAGGGAGAGACTTGCTGCTGCCTGGGGACGCCTGCTGATCCGGCCCCTCCTGGGGGCTGCTGGGGAAAGAGACGTTTCAGAAAAGAAAGAGCTGGCACGCTGCCTGCATGGCTCGTCCCGTAATTTCTCTCACAAGGCTCTATGTTGAACGAACACCTCAATTGTCCAGACCCTGAACCAGCGACTCGCTGACTGGCACGCAAGGGGCTTACACCTCAGTGAAACTACATGCCCAAAGCTGAATGCAATGATAAGGATTATGAACCTTGCTGAAGTCACCTCATTAGGAACGGAGGTAGAGGGGGTTTATTTTTTTTTTAATTATTATTATTATTATTACTGTTTCTCCAGTGGCCCAGGAGATCCTGCACTTTCAGTGCGGGTTTGTGATCTTATTAAAGGCTTTACTAGACATTTGTTTGTTTGCTGTCTTGAAGCAGATGATGGCTAAGACGCAAGAGGAGACAAAGCCTGCTTACATCTGAGGCAGGTTCTGCCTCACAATTACAGTCAGCACATATTTACATTCAACTCATACTTTCTTTGCTGCTTTAAATCATTCTGAAAAACATAGAGCGTATCCAGAGCAACAAATCTCAATAGCTTTTGCACTTTTTAAAGTTGATCAAGATGAAAGAAAAGATTGTGTTTCTTCCTGCTCATCACATTCTTCCTTGTTCACTAAACACTAGTTGCCCACCGGAAATGGAGTCATTTCCCAAGTTAATAATGGAAAGAGACTCTTTTTCATTTGCATCAACTGCATTTTTTCAGCTTAACTCTGTATCAGTCATAGAAATCAAGGCTGATTTCAGTGCTGCAGTGTACCTGAGCGGCCATGGGTTTCCCTGAGAAAAGGACTATCAAGCCCTCTTGAGACTAAGGAGCAGGTGAGACTCTCAGCTGCTCTGAGTGTTGTTGGCCTATCATCTCTTACAGAGGTATCTTACAGGTATGAGTATTTTAAGGAAATGTGTGAGAGCTAGAGGCATGGACAAGTTTCCAAGTGCTTGCTGAATTCATTATGAAAGACAATCCATAGCTCTCCTAAAAGAGCAAAACTCACAGGATGCCTTTTTTTAACCTCCCAAACGTCATGTCCTATGATTAATGGAATAAGAAGAAAAAGAAAAAAATAGAAAATTCACCCTTGGTGAGAAAAATGCCGACCCTGGGCTGGTGGAACTGATGAGAACCCTTGACATCAGTAAGTTGTGAATCAGACTTCAATTTCATAGACACTACAAATTACCACTACAAAGTCTGTTTGGTTTGCTGTGGTCCTTCACAGTACAGGGGCTGTTAGCCTGAGATTTCAAACAACACATAGAACTCAGTAACCCTCTCCCTATAAAAAATATCCATCTAGAAAATGTGAGAGGTGACTCCATATTCTTGCCCAAATTGCTAAGGGCACATTATCATAAAATTAAAATCTAAAAGATGTTAAGAATTTATTTCCAATTTATTTACCACAATGCTCTGAGTTATGATTCACATAAAGAACATTTCCAAGTGTTAATGAATGAGCAGGTACCTATATGTTTTCAGTATGGCAATGCCAAAGCATTGCTGAAGGAGATACTTAACGAAAAGCTAAGGAAATTTTTTCAGAGGCCCAAGAGGAGAAATGTTTGAATGATTCTTTTATTTCCCTTTTTCAGTTAGCTGATTCTTCTCCTCTTGCTTAACAACAAAGATTAAATATGAACCTAACCAACTTTAAACTTTCAGGTTTATTTTTTGCTGAGATAGTAACTTCTCTTTAACATGCCTTCCGGTGTTGTATTCAGACTGACAAAAAACATTAGTTTTTCCCTCACTGAGGGACATTCACGCGAGATGACATTAAAATCCTTGTGTCAGCCAGGGCTACCTCCCACAACAAGACAAGATCCTGTGTTTCTGCCCCACGCCAGGTTTGGCATGCTGGAGGGAAGGGGCTCAGAACCAGGCTGCAGAGTAGGAGGACTTAGGACTTCTCCGCAGGTGGAAAGGAAGTTGTGATCTGACCTTTCTGCCACAGCGCTCTCAAAAGCCACCTTCATACATTAGGAACAGCTAAACTATTGCTGGCTATCAGCCAGGATCATTAGGGTTAAATATGCTTGATCACAGGATTTAGAAGCTATCCAGCTAGTTGCAACAGCTGGAAAATTTATTCCATACCAGTTCATTCACTCCTAAATCATGACAGACTAGTGTTTTCCTCACCTTTTATGCTGAAATCGTGTAACATGCTCAGTTTCCCCATCCCCTGGGTACCTTTTCTGTTCCTGATAAAACATGATAAACAGCCTCTTACCTAACCTTGAGTTGACGAGTCCTTTAAAGCTTACAATATATAATTCTTCCTGGCACTGAAAACGTGGAGAGTACTGACCCGCTTAGACAAACAATCTAAAACCAAACTAAATCTGCAAGTGCTTTTTCCACTACTTAAACTTGATTTATTTCAATTATTGACAAGGCTGTTACACAATACATGCTATTGTAGTAGATAAACCCGAAACCAATGAAGAATTAATGTTAAACATTGTTAACATTCAATATGCCCCGTATATATCTTATTTAATAGAAAAATCAGATTAACATAGCACTGTTAAAAAACTTTTCCACCCCTCAAGCAGTCCTAGCCTAGTTTTTGAAATACAAGATAAAAAAAGCCTTCTGTTTCAAATTCTGAAAGGAGGGCTACACTGAGACAACCCTAAAAGGGTTTTTATATGAAAAAGAAAATGTGAAAAAACACAAACAGCATCCGAGTGTGCTTAGAGCCCTAAAAACTGCTATTGTATCTACTGATCCCAGATCTGGAACAGGATCCGTGACCAAGACAATGGCTTTCAGGTAGGATCAAAGCAAGCTAAAAGCTGCACACATTGTTTTACAAAACCAAAATGGAAAAAGTCAATTATAGGGTCAAAAAAATCTATCTATGGCCTTCTCCTTCCAAATATTTCTATTTCCATAACTTGGTTGGTTTGGGGATATGAAGAATGGCAATTTTACATATATTCTAACTAGACCTCATGGTGTATTGTGAAAAGGAAGCAGAAACCCCAATTTACATACAGCAAAAGAAAGATGGTGCAATTAATCTAAGGTCTGCGACAGAGACATGAGCATCGCCTTCTCTGCAGCAAGTCCTTTGAGTGCAACTGTCCCTATGCGCCTCGTTCAGACACAGGAGAAGCAGCAAGAGGAAGACGGCAAGTGGCACTGCCCTCTCCGCTAGCGCTGAGGAACACAACCAGATCCCTCAGAGGGGCAGGACAGCCATGGGATTTTTTGTCATGCCCTAAGAGCATTGCCCCTTCACGTTTCCCTGGTACAGTGCATTTCTGCTCCAGGTATAACAGGATCCATCGCTTCCCACTGCTCATTAGATAGCTGGTTTGCCAATAATCAACAGGCATCCTGGTCAAGTTATAAACTAAAAATGAAGTTATGCTGCTGGACAGTTTGAATCCTGCATTAAAGACAAACAAATATCCCTCTTCAAATTGTACCTCCATACTTTCAAAACTTCATAAAACACTTCTCCATCTGTTTGCCCTGGCTTTATTGCCAGTTGGTTGGTGATAAGCAGATCTGTGCGTGACTTCTTATTTCCGATACAATGGGAGGATAGCTATTCTCAGTAATCATCATATTACAGTGTAACTGAGCTGTACAAAACCACCTGTTTCTCCTGCGAGGTGGAACTGAATAATCCCCAGTTATGGTCAGCCTGCTCCCGTTGGGAAACGCTGCATAGAGCTCTGCTGTCCAGCCTGGGTTTCCAACTGCTCTCCAGCACCTCGATAATCTCCAGCAACCCTTTACGGGGAGGAACAAGCAGATGGGGGAACTCTGCCTGGAGACATTTCTAGCAGAAGTGAAGGAGCTTCTTGGAGAGAGGTGGAACAAAGTGGCGCTCTGTTGGGAGAAACTATCTTGAGAAAAACAATTATGGGAACAGGAAAGTCTATTAGATCTGAAAAGAAAATGAACGCATCAGTTTGGGAACGACTACCTTTTGGGAAGGACTGGAGCAAGTTAGAGTAAAGGGGGAGGGAGGGCTGGAACCAGACTTTGCGCTTTCAAGATTTGTTTCTCATATGCTCTGTGAATAGTTTGGTCCACAGAACCACTACAATGTGTTTCTGTCTTAAAACATCCCAGAAACACTAAAGCAAAGCAGTATTATGTACTGCAGTAACTAGTATATCTCTTTCTCTCTCACACAATTCACAGTTAGGGATTTCACACAGCATATTTTAAAAATACATTCATCATCTGTGATCTATTAAGCTTTCTATCTAGAGCAAGCTAATGAGATTTTTTTTGAAAACTATGCAGTTACCAGCTACATCCAAAACTATAGACAGAAAGGATTATACCCTAAGGTGCATTCACGTATATAGCACATGCTATTTGGATTAGCACAACAGGAAGAATTTACTGAGACGTCATGGTACCATAACCAGATTATATTGTTTTCTAAGACATAATCAGTGAGGGGGTTAGCCTTTTCCCACAGATGTAAAAGGAAAAGCTTTCACTAATTATTTTTCTTTAAAGTAGGATTGATCCCTGAAACATCACAATACACAGGACAAGAAAACCCCCTTGTTTATGAAATGAAATGCCATGGGTCTCAGTGGCCATAAGAGATCCAAAATAGACCTGAAGATGAGGGGATTTGCACGAGGGAAAGTAAAGAAGAGGGGAAGCAGAGCGGGCAAGCCACAGATACCGTACCACAAAGCTGAAAGCAAGGTATGTGTATAATGGGGCTGGGGAAAATGGCCTTTTGTCTGCCAAGTGCAGCATAGGGCAGGAGGAAAGCCTCCAAAGCAAACTATTAATTCTCCCATGCTCCAAGGAGGGCTTGCTGCTCCACAGCCACGTGCTGCACAGGGACAACATGGTAAGTGCTGGTCAAAATGTCAGCAAAAGCCAGGGGCCGGTGGGCTAGAGGCCAAAAATGCTGCAAGTGGAGGATTTGCAATACAAGCAGCCATCCCTTTGGAGTGGGCATGAAGCTCTGCGGAAAGCTGCTCATGTCCAGCCCTCTCCTGTGAGACCACACATCCTCCTCCACACGCTGCCACGGCCAGACAGAGGGACAGCAACGGCCTCTTCTCGGAGAAGGGACTCACCAAGCCCAGATACTCAGCTCATACCACTGGGTAATGCTTCGTCCTATTTTTACTCTGAAATGGATGTTGCCCTGTTTGCAGAACTGCCTTGTGGGTAGGTTGAGAGGGCAGGAAAACAAGCAGAACACCTCATGAAATGATTTATGTTTTCCTTAAATTCCTGTGAATTGTTTCATTCTGATAATTGCTGCAGAGCTGGCAAAGCTGTAACCCAGTTCAGGAATCTAGCCACCAGGTTAAAATAGGTATTTGAGTCAAATTTTTGGCAGCAGAAAAGCCCCTTTCCCTCTCTATAGAAAATAACTACAGCTGAGGTGGTTCTGGGTATACTTATCATAGATGTAGTTTGCATCTGTTCTCTGTGGCAAGCTCAGTTATCAATACTTCAAACACATCTCTGTGGGGTATCAAGTACTAAGTTGATCCTAAAGTAATTTTAAAAATTAATTTAATAAAATAATAAAATGTAATAAATTGTGTTATTTCATTATAGATGATATTGTCTCTTAATTATACATCCAACCAGTCCCTAGGTCTAGCACCTTCTCAGTTCCATTAGCAAAACATAATGGAAAAATAAAAATGTCATTGTCCGGGCATGGAGACCCTTCACTGGTCCTCCACTGCGAGCTTTGTCTGGTAGCTTCCACACCTTTGCTCAAATGCAACATTTCCACTTCACTTGTTCTTCTTGATTTAGACTGACCAAAGTGCTTTTAATCTCTCTGTGGGGTGTGATCCTGTGAAATGTTTTATGACCACATAAGGATGAAAGAGAAGTTCTTCTCTGGTTTACAGCAGGAGGAAAGGCAGCAAGAAATCTTTATCTCTACAGCACATGGTATATAAAATGCATGGGAAGATTTGCAGCCCGCTCCTTGCTGCACGGTGTTTTCTGTCTCTCCACTACTTTGGAAGGATGGATAGGTAAGCAGCGAGCTCTGAAATAGCAGATGGGCTCTGGAACAGACTGAGACTTCTCTTTTCTGCTGCGTCTATTGCCTCTGGAGGAACTAGAGGATTGCAGGCCAGCCTGGTGTCTGCTAACGTCTCCCAAGAGATGAATATTGTTGAGGAAATAGCATAGAACTTCAACAAATTTATTACTCAGTTCATCCGCTTCTACTATTCATCTGGATATTGTAATAACATTACTTATGTGTTACCTTATTCCTAGAAATAGTACTTTCTTTCTTTGCCCTAGCTGCAATGCTATTTCCATTGTATTTTTCCTTATAATTTAGACAATCTCAGCAAACACAGTTAGGCTCTTTTGTTGTTAAAAAATGCCATCAAACCATGTGGGCTTTTCTATAGCAATAGGACAGACAGAACTTCCAGTCTCACAGACTCACCGTACAGGTTCGCAACGCACCTTCACCATCTAACTCACAAATACAGCCTCTAACATCCATGGATCATGGGGATTTTAGTGCAGCCCAGCTTATTTTACTATGATAATGGTGGGCACAAAAAGCCTCCACTGAGAGCATATTTGTTATGAACAATTAAGTTACAAAGAAAAGTTCTCTGTATTTCAGTAGATATTTTCTGTATTTCTTACACTTTCCTGGTTTGGTTGTTAGGTTTGGGGGTTTTGTTGTTGGTTGGTTGGTTGGGTTTTGGGTTTTTTTATTTTGGGGGCGGGGGGGTTGCCAGTTTCAATGAGTCTAGAAAACAGTGAATAAGTAAATTATGAAGTGGCATGCTTTTGCCACATCTCACTCCTGAGGCATGACCTCATTACTCAGAGAAAGCCTTAGTGCCTTCTGTCCAGATGGCGTTCGCTGGTCTGACATAGGGGATGGACACGTTTCCCACGGATGTCCAGGGCTTTTTAAGACAGAGTGGAAGAGTCTGACCCAACACTCCCTGCTTTTGGCAGGAAGGCACAGTTGAAATCAATGCTCCACATCTGAGTTCCCTCACCTTTATAAAAACACTCCGTTAAAAATCTAGACTTTTCAAAAAGAATAGGAAAAGGAGATCACAACGAAGAATTTGTAAAAAGTATATAAAAGAAAATATAGAAAATACTGGTGGATCCTCACAAAGAGTCAAACAGACAACTTAATTGAAATAGCTCAGGTGTCTCTGTTCTTCTGGAATGAAAGATGGGAGCTTTCTACTTTTAGGATGTTATTATGAATATTTACATACAAATCAATGGAAGAACACACACAGAGACAAGAATCCTAACTTTTAAATAAATCTACATCCAAGGTTTTTGTCAAGACATCAGTAGCAGAAATTGCCACCTGCAACACGTTTTGATCCTACCCCATTTCAAGAACTTATTTCTGATCATACTCAGGATTTGAGTACAGCCCAAGCTCTCAAGTCAACACATCGTGAAAGAACATTTTGGCTAATTTGACCATAAACATACACCAGCTGAAATGGGTCTATATTAAATTATGTAGTACTCTTCATGCACAACATCAGCTTTCTTTTAACCTCTGTCCCCAGTGGGTGTAGTGTCTCATAATGTTTAAAAGGAAAAAGCTTTTAAGAAACAGCAGTACTCAAAAGTGTACAAATGTCTTTACTATTTTAGAGTTATCTGAGTTTTTATGTATTATTCCTGTTCCCAAAAACAAGCAAAAAGTGTAAAAGATAGTTAAATAATTTATAAAATTATAAAATAATAATAAAAATTTAGTTTTATAAAAGGTATAAACTTGTAGGAGTGTAAAATCAGACCCAGTGTGTAAACTTACATTAACAGCAGACTACATTTATTATTCAATGGTGATCATCAAACCCAGAAGAAACTGCCTGTGTAAAGACAGTGTTGTGTTGAACAGTTAACATGGCACAACCCACAAATGCACTTGTTTAAGAGCACTGAAAAGAACATTGGTAGACTGCATCTTGTTTTTAATTTGCACTAAAATTCGGTTGAGAAGCCATTATGGCCATAAGGGCTAGTAGAACAGCCTAATAATACTAATCAAATATAAAAACTAAACCAATTTTAATAGTTGAGCTCTAGTTTGACATTCAAATACATTAGTATGATGCATCAACAAAAAGCCTAATACGGCAGAAAATAGATAATGCGTATTATTCTCTTCCCTGACTTTTTCTAAGCAGCTTACCTAAAATATATCAATAATCACTGAATACCCAAGGAAGTATTTCTGATTTGATGTTTGAAATATCCCTTATTTCTCTTGGCCTGTACATCTAAAATAACTTAGTTTACTGGGGAAAAAACTTGCTAGAAAATTTAAAGAACTGTTATGCAACGGTTACAGCACTGGAACCTAAGTCAACTCTCATTTGATCCCTGATAAAATCGTCACCATCGTCATTAGGAAGCAGAGCTGGGCAAAACTATTTCACAAATAAGAAGTTCACCAAAACCTACAGGTTTGGAGAAAATGGAAGTATGACTTGGGAGAAATTAAACTGATCACCTATCTACTAGTAATTCATGAAATAGTTTGAAAAAAGGGAAGGGATTTTAGAAAAGTTTCCTGATTTTCATCTTTAAAAATTCACAATGTTTTATAGTTATATTTGAAAGGAACATTTCACCTATTATTCCAAAACAGTCTCAGTCTGAAGTCCATCTACAGTTTTAAAATACATAAATTGGACTTAAATAAAGAGGAAGAAAAATATTCACTTTGAATGTATGCAAATATCAGTCCATAAAAAAAAAAGATTATTTTCTAGTCCATTTAGATTATTTGAAATTGTTTTGGTTTGCAGCTGAGCTATAATGTCCACATTCTTTGAGCTTTCAGATATTTTTGGGTGATATTTTTAAGAACACTATTTTTTGCCTTCTAGATTTATTCCTTTGCTTAAAAAAAAAAAAAAAAATCTTAAATGGTGGAACAACTTTATTTCTGGTTAAATAGTGCATTATATAAATGCAAAAGTATGGACAAAAGTAATACTGAAAATAGGTATCACTGGTGACTGGTAACTGAACATTAAAAAAAAGAAAATTTTTATAATAAATTCTAGTTTGAAATTATTTCTTTTAAGGTATACTACTTCAGAGAGAATTATTGCTTTTGTTTTTATCTTGACCCATTAATAGCATAGTCTAGCCTAACATATTCACTCACAAAGCCTTCTGCAGTAGGAAACCTTTTATTGTTCCTTTTATCCTTTTCGCTCCTACAGAGTTCACATTGTGCAAAAACTCATTGAGGCAATTTGAAGTTTGCTGGCAATACCAAGAAGTTGGTGTTTTATTAAGTAAGAGAGTTTAAATGTTCAGCTGAAGAGTAATATATTTGTGTGCTCGCAAAAGTGATCTTTGACTCTGCTGTTTATTTTTCTGCTTTTAAAATGTGGATAAGGTTACTGACTTTTCAGATAAAAAGAAATTTCACTAGGTAGTAGCTCTGGAGCATCAACATTGGGTCCCTCCCCTCAAACCCTTCTTGTTTTTTAAACCTCAGGTGGACTGACTGTCAGCTAGCTCATGCACACATTTGTGTAGGTTGTGACAGACGCCTGCCAAATATTTGTTCCAAGCTATAGAAAAAGAATTGTTCATTTTTTCAGAAGAGAGGGAGATATATAATTCTTTAGCTGCTAAGCTTTTACTCCCCAAGAGGTCAAAACACAAAGTGCGACACACACACCCCTTACCCAAATGCAAATAATTAAACAAAGATATATATTCCGTTCTTTGAAATTTTCTGCAAACTGACATGTAGAATTAAATGTTCTTTGTTTGTAAATATCTGTCACTTTCCTTCATTATATTTTCCTTTTTTTTTTTTAAATCTATTTAGAATCTGCATAACAAATACCTGTTTCACCCAAGGCTTTAGAGCTTTTACACACAAAGCATCTAAGCCGATGCATCTTTGTCAATACACAAAAAGTCCCCAGGGTACATGAGCTAATGACTCACACCGCTATGCTTCCTCAACAAGCACCAATTCCTGTAGTGCCTTTCCCTATTCTGTAGCTCCCAAAAGGAGCTGGGTCTTGCATCTTGCTCTGCTCCGAAAGCTAAAAATTATAGAACAAAATAGTTCAAAGCATAAAACTGTATTTTAAAGTTCATGACAGAAAACTCCATGAGAGGTTTTTATACCCCACATTATTCTTCTACCATTGGGAATCCAGACTCAGCACCTCAGCTGACCAGAGAGACATAGAAGGAAAAAAAACCAAGTGCCATAAGTTTAAATTGAAAAGCTGTCCTGTTACACAACACCTGACCATCAGGAGGTCATCAAAGAACCTAGCAGAATATTGGATCCATGCTCCAGCCAAGATATGTATCTAATACATTATTTATATCAATCTCTTTTAGAAAGCAGGAGGCTCTTGCCTTAGGAAGAAAATACAAAGAATTAGCATGAGAGGGAAGGGAAAAAACTTTTAAGCTGTCCTCAAGAATATCAGCTTTCATCGGAGAAGAAAAACTAGTTTGGACTTGAGAAAACCTTCTCTAAGGAAACCAAACTGTTATCTATGATGCAGAAGTGCTCTCCAGTCCCCAAAGACCTTGAAATATTTATCTTCACAATAGGCTGCCCCGTGTGTCTTTGAAAACATTAACTGTTTATTCAAGGCATGAAAGAAAGGAAAAGATGAATTATATCAGAGCAGTAGACTTGAGAAAGGTTAGAAGAAAATGACAGAGAGGGTCAGGCAAGCAGGGAGAGAAGATGTTATCAACATGAAGTGAAGCTGAAGGGAAGTCACAAAATAAACATTTTTTTTTCAATTCAGAAGTTTGGGAAGCATTATCTAGGAGCAGCTGAGCTCTGCATGTGCATGTATTCCAACATACATGTGGAAGATGCCATGTGTGGCCTGAATGATGCCAAGAACGCTGCAGAAAATGCAAGTCACTGAGGAAACTTCTCCCCAAGCTGATGACCAACCCATAGAGTAAAAATTACTAAAATTTGTACCACGTTTTAGACAAAGGTACCAACTGAAGACAGCCCAATGCTGACCTTACACAGAACAATGAAATGAAGCTTGTTATAAACTCTGGACACAGAGTGGGAAGTAGCAGCCCAGAAGGGCTACTAGCAGCCTACAGAAGGGTCAAGGCTATCCTTCCCAGGCAGCCAGAGGCCCCTGCCCTGCTTGGCCAAATTGGGGTAACCCCCTTCAGAGTGTTTTGGCCTTTGCATCAAAAGCAAAGATAAAAAATTTAAGCAATAGGTAGGATTTTATGCAGTATGTGATGTGAACTCCCATAGTTTCAAAGTAGGAGATACCCACTGAGATTTTGAACAGGAAAAGGGTGTTTTGAATTCGAGCCACTGCAGTGATTCAGACAAACTACTTGAGCAGAGGGTTGCAAGCCTGTTCTTAGTTTATGGCGACCGACTCACTGTGAAACATTTCTTACATCTGGTGTTATAACTGCTAACTTTTCTTCTGGTGAAAACATTTATTTTCTATCACGTGTACTTTTACAACACTTCATGCTTGCAAAAAATTACTGATGGGGGGGTTTTTTACTCATTTGGTAACACTGATTAAAGCTCTTTCCCTCTGTGACCCTCCGAGACTTTTAGTCCCTACAGTCAGCTCCGTTTTCTACCTTGCTTTTTCCTTTAATCATACCTGGAGTCACTCAAAATGGTGCAGTGTTTACAATAATGTGCTGAAGCTTTTCAAGTCCATCTGATGAAACATTATTAATAATTCATAATAATATAATAAATCATTTAAGTTTGTGCAGAAGGATTTATCACACTGTCTTGCCTGAACCTCTTCTCTTTCGAGGTCCTATTTGTCATACACAAATACCGCTGGCAGAACTCAATTGGAAAACATGTTTCTGCCAGTCAGACCTTAGGAGGTGTGAGTGCTCCCTGATGACAGGATTATTTTTGTAGGGTAAATTCTGCACAACTGCAAAACTTCTGAGGAACATTTCCTGAAGTTAAAAACCCTAACAAAGATCAAAAGTTCAGTAAAAGAAATACAAAGGAATAAAATGGTCTTCTAACTATGGATGGGGGGGTCATATGCAGAGGATGTAAACTGAGAATCAGTAGCAGTTCGAAATTTACACCCTTGCCAAACATTGCAGTTAAGAAGATTTCATGGCTTCCTATCAAGAACACAGGATTGGCCCCATTCCTTTCAATATGTTAGGTGCAGCAGTGGTTTATTGCTGAAGAACTTTCCAACCATCATTAGAACTAATAAAGAATCTAGACCACTTTTTCAAAAACCGTATATTCATTGTACAACACCCCTTTTTGTGCAACACAAAGACAGGTCTACAGAAGTCCCAAGCAACTACAGGTCTTATTGCCTTCACATGGTGTTGTGTCTCTTTGCTTCTGACAGCACGACCCTCAAGGATTTTATTTTAGGTTTTCTATTAAACACAGACCATAGAAAATGGGGTTCATGGTCAAGCAATGCTTTTTCTTTCCACTCTGTTAATATTTTTAATCAGTCCCCAGTACTGCCATAACGGTGACTGCTTTGACCTTGACCAACGCTTTAATCTTGTGAGCACAATATAGATTCCCATTAAGTCACCAGCAGCTGCTTAACTGGCAGCAGCATTTGAGCCAATTACTGCACTGTGAAAGGGGACAGACAACTCCCATGGCTGTTCAACTAAAATAGAAAAACCGAAATTCTCTCACCAGTCCTCCTCAGCTGAATGAGATTCAGCAAAATAAGGCCTTATTTCAAATCACTGTTTTCTTTAAGCTGTTAGACAGAGCTCAGTTATTATTACTATTCTGCAAGACCATGCTTTCTTTAAATGAATGCTTGTTACTTCACCTCCACTTTTGTAAGCTCATATTCTTCAATCTCAGTTTGTCTCTGAGGTCTATCTTTCCTAGTGTGGGAAAAATCAATAGTTGTCTGCATTCTGTCAGGACACAGTGGCTATTTTCCCCCTATAAACTCACAGTAAATTGGGTATTCCTGCCTTCCCTACAGAAGTGACAGCAAAGTGTACGGTGAAGTCCACTGGAATCTCCAGACCCAGTATTTGAAGGCTGAAGGTCTTTCTCAGGGATGGTCTGAACTAACATCTGAAGAAATTTTTATTCACTTTGTTCTCATACGAGGTAACCTTGTCTGACTCTTTGATGCCGCGTCTTTCCTATGCGAGCCTCCTTTCATTTAGCAGCATGCTCATAGGAACTTAACCAGCTCCATAAAAAGAGTTGAGCACTGGAAGACAGCTCTGGCAGGTAAAAGGAATGAAGGACTGAAAATTTCAACAAATCTCCAGGAGCTGCAATAACACTGAATGCTCAGCACATTGTCATCTTGTCTGTCATTCCTAGGTCAGTAATAGAAATCAATTTCTATATGAAACCATCAGAACCTGGAGAGCTAGAATATTGCTGCAGGTGTCGGATGTCCTTTTTTTCGAAAGCCCTCTCATGCCAATTTTTAACAATCGGGACTTCTCAGTTCTGCACATACGGTAAGAGGTTTTTTTTGTGCACAATATGAGAATTCAATTACTGTGGGACCTATTCAAAGAACAGAACTTGAAAGCTTCAGCATAAATTCAAGTGGTGTTCAAGATGGATAATACACTTCAGTCACTAACATCTGCATATCCAAAATACTGTACTATCCAACAGAGCAATCAAGTCCTTCTGCATGAACTCAGCAGGGCTGCTCTTCAGTCTGCTGGCTAAAAGGTCAGATGTTAAACTGATTTCACAATATTACAGGAAAGCTTAGAAAGTAGCAGAAGAAAATAAGCCTTATGCAGACGACAGCAAGGGTTAGAATAGTATGGCATTTGAAAAGAATTAGTGACAACAGCATTAGGGTAATAAAATACAGTAAACACTTTTGCTGGCTCTTACACTATTGATAAGTAAAACTATACTGACTCCATTATTTCAATTTATAGAATATACAAAAATACGTCTGCATTTTATCTAGTCCCTTAGCTTGAAAACGTAACTGGAAAGTGCTGATCATGACGGATTTTTACTACATATTTATTGCAATGACCTCAGAAATATGAGAAAACTACCATTTGTGGCTGATGCACAATCTTGTTTCCCCCTGCCTCTAATGTAAAAGCTGAAGCACTTAAACACCTTAAGAATATATTGAAATCCCAGAAGTACTTTGGCTATTCTGCACTGCTGCAGAGGTTAACATTGAGTTGCCTTTTGATTTTAAGCCAATTAACTCAACCATACATGAAGAATGAAGTCTTAGCAAGATAACCTGGTCCATTTTAAAGAGCTATAAAAACATAACACCATCCCTGAAACTGATTTAGCTATATCCTTGTGAATACATCACAATAGCAGCTGAAAATCATTTGGTTCCATCCTGTGAACATGTAACACAAAATTAAAGGTGATTTAGCCCCATCCCAAGAGTGGCAAATTGACTCCCAAACAAATCATAGCTCAATTTACTTTCCAAACATCACTTTTCAATGAGCAGCCTGTTTACGTGTCCACAGATGCCATAGTATGTTTTAGTCCAGGTTTACATCTTGAATATCACCTCTTCATCCTCATTCAAGCTACCCAAGATGATGTATTTTACCCTTCATCAACACTACAGATCTAAAGCACCCCTCACGGTTCACAAAAAGCTGTTTAAATACCATTCATGGAGACATTAAAGCCTTACCTGGGACTGCTAGATTCACTGCCTGTGCTGGCTGCATGTACAGAAATGGGAGTTCACTGTCAGGTTTTCAATCCCAAGCACTGCAGAAAGGTTACTGAAGGGTAACAGAGTACAGGTGGCTGTAGGAACCAGTTTACCAAGAAATAATCCTATAGAGCTACCTTTAACTGATTAAATACCACAGAAGCCAATTGAGGGTTCTGAGTACTCGAAAATACATTTTTTGTTAATTTTTAATGAAACTCTCTGCTCCCCCTGCCCCCAGCAAATCTTGAATTAGATGCAAGGATGAGGAAAAGGCAAAGGGCAGCCAAAAGCAGAAGCCTATCCATCACATCACATTGGACACCGTCTTTCTTTTGGTAAGTATGATGTATGATGACGGAAATATACCCAGCTTGATCGGAGGTACGGCTTCACGTAAAGGATACCATGTTAATGCTGAAACAGGCAATTAAAAAAAAAAGTCCACCAGTAACAGTATATTTTTTAAGTAGAAATGGTAACAGGATTGATCAAATCAATGGACTGTTATACCAAAGGTCCTTAATTTCTGTTAGCAACACCCTATCTTTGATACGGTTCAAAGGAATTAATGGATGTTTTCGATATCCTAGACCTCTAAGTGTGATTTTCCTTTAAGTGTTTTGCTTTTGAACAAGTAAGAAGTACTGTGAATACAGTTCTGCTGTGATTGCTTCCCAAATATACAGGGCAATAGAAAGTAAATTAATTCTAAGGAAAACTCAATCATTGCTATATGACTTTCCCCTGTATTTTGTTTAGTTACATATATTCATTCTGTAATCAGTGAAAACAGAGAGGTTAAACAGAACAACATTTGTTCTGCAGTATTGCCTCTCATGCTTGGGATGATCGCAAATGGTTTAGAAGAAAAGAGCCAAAAAACTACTGGCCTACTGGTAGAATAGTATTTACTTAGAAGTATTCAGTGGCTATTATGTTCTCAGGTGTCATTTATGCAAAAAAGTGTTTGCCGGACAACAGAGCAATCTCATCGATCAGATTTAGTTTTGGGCATTTGAGGTATTCCTCATCAGAACTGTGCTGCAGACGGTTGTGATTAAGCACCCCCGGTTCACCTCCCCCAGGGGTCAGGCACACGCAGAACGACCCACTTTCCTCCTCGAGGACCAGCCAAACCGCAGAGCAAATACTGAAAACACTTTTCATGGCAACCTTCTGTTAGCCATCCTAACTGCTGCAAACATAGTCATCAATTGCAAGATCTTTAATCTTTTCTGCATGTCAAGATGCAGTTACATCATAAACTTTTTCACTGTTGCTGCTATTAATTTTTAGCTTTTTCCACTGGAGATAATGCTACAAAAAAATGACATTAAGATATAAATATATGTGAATCTATTGGAGTTGAATCATATAGTCACCAAAAAGTATTTGTCCAGCTTATTGTTCCATTGAATACCTTTAGAAAGTATGAATAAATATATTTCCCAGCTTAATCCAATGTAATGCACAGAATAACTCAATCACTGAAAGCTGTTGAAATAATGATTACTACTATTTCTTATTCTAATTTTTCAAAGTGGGGGTTAGCAGATACTGCAATAGGCAACAACACTTGTTACTATTTATGGGACTAAAGACTCAAATGGATTGCACTAAATGTTTCTTTTTATTATATATTGCTACTGATACTTGCTCATTGGAAAATCCATTAGCGGAATTCCACTGCTGTGAATGAAAACACTAGTGGTCCCAGTCACCTAGCATACTGTATACCTAGACATAGTAGCAAAACCCAGTACACAATACTGATGGACTTAGTAATTTTGGTGCTGCAATGCTTGTTTATGAGAAAAACAGTGGAAGGTAGCTAGTGTACACAGGCATTTATTTATCTGCAAACTTCAAGGAGCAGTGAAATATAATAGTGACCTCAGTTGCACTGACACCCTCCAGTAGCAAAATATCTAAAAATGAGATTTCAAAACCTAGAGTGGTTTTGTTTTGCATATGTCTGCTTCAAGATGAAAAGAGTTGTGGCTTCTGCAGCTTTCAAGCTTTATTTACCTACAATGTTAAGAACAAAATTTGCTAATTGCATGCAAAAAAAAGGCAGTGAATTAAGCTTTGTTGTTTAGTTTTTGATCTACAGCATTCCATATTGTCAAAAGGAAGAGGTCCTAGCAGGAAAAATTATAAATAATGCATAATAACTTCAGAAAAGTAAGAATAGATATCATCTCAGTAATCTCTGATATAATCATTCTCTGATACACATATAAGAAACAATGCCATCATAATGCAAATTTCCTTGCTTCCCGTCTGACAGACGGCAGCAGACCTTCAAAAGATTTGGCTAGGTTTCTGCCTTTATTCTTAACATAAAACTCTACCAATATGTAGTCTAATCAAGGCCAACAGATTAATACCATTCAGTCTTTTTTTCTAGTAGTATTTCTAGTACTTCTCTTTTCAGCTTGGAATTATGAAAGAATACCTCTGATTTAGTAAATAAAGTTACAGTTATGTCAATAATTGATTTTTCAGTTTGCTAGCTTAGCAAATTAAGTCACACTTTCTGGTCAACTGGAAATGGGAATGCTTTTCCCTCCTGGTACTTCCCTCCTTGATACTTCCAAGTATTTTGAGCTAAATGAAAGAATTTACATTGCTTTGCTTTGTAATTTGTATGAGGTCAAAGGAAATTTTCTTCTCAAATTCCAGTAATGAAAAAAATACTTCATATTTTAATATGAAATTTTTCATTTTCCTGGATTTTTTTAGTCTTAGTGTTTGTCCTCCCCTCTTTCCTTTTTGACAGCTTGTGTGTGTGTGACAGAAATGGCCACTAAACTCAGCATAATTTGCCGCAAGTTTCATATAATCTAAAAGCTATAAATAATTTACTGGGAAAAAAAGCTTTATGAAGCTCCTTCACAGCCTTTTAATTACAACTGGGCAAAACAGAGGAGAGGTGAGAAAATTGAAACATGATTATTTTATAAACAAAACAACAACTGTGCTCAATTTCTAATGAAGAGATTTCACTAGTTTTCCAATTCATTTGGGTCCTCTTGTCTTTGAAAGGGATGTCACCCCAAACATAGTAAATATTTCTTTCCAGAAAAATGACCTTTATGCTAGCACACACAATCTGCATAGTAACAGTAGGTTATGTATACTATTTACTGATCCCTTGGCAGCCTAAGGACTGGCAGTGGACTGTTTGCGGTTCACCATAAATTAAAAGCAGTCCTTGGAGTGCCTGTCATTAAAGGTATAGATTCTGAACAGAGGCAATTTGTGGACAGTGCGAGTAGCTCATATGTTACCAATTCAGACATATATGGGATATGAGATTTGGGGTGTCATGATGTTCTCACTGACCTTTTGTAGAGATACTAGATGAAGTATTTGTTGGAAGCATTTTTACTCCCTTGTGTTTGAAAAATGGCACTACCCTTTCAGCATGGCACTGGACACTAAGAGGATATTTGGGCAGCACGGCATGCTCTGGGCAAAGGAAATGTCCCATTAAGCAATTATATTAATTATAAATTGCCTCTAAGAGGCCTACGCTTGCACAGCAGATGATGTTCTTCTCAGAAAAGAGGGTACAGCCAGAAGAAAAGGCTGTTCCTCCCAAAACTCCTACCGGATAGGCTTATCAAATTCAAGTGTTCTTTCTTCATGAGACTATTTCTATCCAGTAATTTAGTTTGAATTGAATAAACTACTTATATCTTGGCGACTGTCAATTAACTTAATAAAGGCTCGCATTAAAGAACATACATGTACGGTACCGTAGTTTTAAGACAGGGTTGATTGCAACAAAAGAAGACTCAGATTAATTGTTGATATTATGCAGCATTATTGACATGATGTTGTGATGCTTTTGTTTGACTCAATAACAGATGGCTCCCATATATTCACTTGGAGCAATATATCCTGTCTATCTAAATTCCCAGTGTGCATCCCTGTTTTTCAGTTGTGACAAAGTCCTTTTTCAAAGGTGCCAAACTAATCTGGAAATTAAGGAGTTCAAAAGACAGTTGGTTAAATGAGCTCTGAGACTGACCTGTGGGCCTATTCAAACCCAGTTTACATAAGGGTGCTGGCATCCCCGGGCCCAGCTGGCTGCTTAGTGTAGGTGTTTGGGTGTGCAAATTAGGCCCTGGATAGAATTCAATACCTTGCATTTTGCAAATGATAGATGAGCTTGGTTTTCTAGCTGAAAAGCTGCTAGAGTGACATTCATAAAAATAAACAAGCATTTGTTACTGAGAACACGTCCTGGAATATATTTCTGAGTGTCGTCAGAGAGACGAGGAGGCTGATAATGAGGACGATTTGTTTACCATTAATCATTGTAAACACCATAAGAGATAAAAGTTTAAAAATAAATAAAAAAGTTGATGATCTGAGGCTGTTTTCTGTATTTTGCCCTCTGCTTTAGCAAGTTATTTTATTTTTAAGAATTCACTTAGTTGTGGGTGATAACAGAAAGTGTGTATAAAATCTTGATCACTTATAAACAGAGCCCAACTTTGTACTTTGTGACTTTTCAGTCAGGAAGCAGAAAAAGATGTATTTCACGGGAAATATGGTCTGGCAATGAACTTGACCTTTCCCAATTCATGCTTTTAGAATAAAAGCAGAACTGGACAGAGGGTATGCACTTAGACTTGCAGACATGCAGAGCAGGCCTGGATGAAAATATTCTCTTGTTCCTGTCACAACAGTAGCAGAATTAGGAGAAGGTTTTTAGAGGAGTTGAAATTTCAGTTCCTTGCTTTGAAGGGATATTGGGAAGCCCCTTGGACCCCGGGGCACTACTGCAGGCTATGGGCAAGCAGGTGGGCAAGAAGGATGGGGAATCTTAAACTTTGCCTCTGTCTCCAGGTCCCTGGGCAATGAAGTAGAGTGGGCAAAGAACCAGCTTGTTTTATGACAAAGAAAGTAAGCAGAGGTGAACAGCAAACTGTCACAGTTTAGTAATATCTATGCTATCGATGCCAATCATAAGGACATACAAAGTGATGCAGTCTCCATGTCCATTTTCCCAACCCAACAACTACTATGGAATCCAGCAGCAGGATTTTTTTTTCTTTTTTTCTACAGGGAGATTTCTTCTAGCAACACACAAATGTAGCCTGCTGCTTTGTCATCCACTGCGACACCATTCTCAAAAAGCCAGCAAGCACTCTGTCATGATTCTACACAGAAGAAACTATTATTTTGTATTTGCAAGTCATCTTTGAAAATCGGTCAGCCCTCCTGTCTCTCATAGCCCAGGAAACGACCAACTTGCGCATCAGTTCTTGCAAACAATATAAAAATAGACCCTGCCACCACCACAGAGTGATGCTGTATGCACTCTGTGGAGCTCTTAAGTATGTGTGGAACGATACAGTCAGAGTCCACACACAGGTCATATTCCTGATCACATTATTCTTCAAAGATTGTTTTGCTTCTGTAAATTTGTCTGCTATAGACAAGATAAACCTTGGAGCTCTCACTTTTTAATTTCATTACTGCACACAGTACGTCAGAATCATGTTTCCACAAGCACTGCTGTCATGAAACATATGAATAGCTATCACAAGAATACTGTCTATTTTCGTACAACATTTTAACCACAATTAGTGGATTGAACTACCTAATTGAGGGATGCGAGTACGAGCAATAACTAAAAGTACCAGCTGTACCAGAGTAGCTCATCTCCACTTAAAATGCCACCCTATATGGGACCCAATACTCAAATAAAAGAAAAATGCGTTCCTCCTAAATGTAATTTAATGCTATATCATTGTTTTAGGGAAGCACAAGATATAAATTCAGTCTTCTTCAGCTAGGAAGATGGCTGAGGGGATACCAGAGTAATGTTCAAAATAGAATGCAAGTTCAGAGTGAAATACCACCAAGTATTCTTCTTTAAAGAAAGCAGTGCCTGATGGTTTTCTGGTGATGCTGATGAGTGCTAATACAAGAAAATTAATTGTGAATTATTCAAAAGAACTGAAAGTTGTACAGAATATTGCATACATGATTAAATAAAACCCAGAAAGCTATGGTTGCAAACACATGGAAAAACTGAACTGTTGGTGTTCACTCTACACGTGAGAATACCCAGTGCAGTGGCTGATCTCTAGTGAAAATGCTGCAAATCATATACAAATTAGTATGAATATTTATCAAATGTTTTAATTAAAATTATCAAGCTGTTAAGATTACATTCCAAAAAAAATCAAAAGAGACAACAACCATGAAGCAGAAACAGTGCGGCAGAACAAAAACTCAGCTGGAACCGCCATCAGCAGCCAAGGAAAAAATACGTCATGTGAGCATCCCACAGCCTTAATTCAATAATACTCAGAAAGCCTGCACATCCCAAAGGGTGCATGTTGCTTGAAAATGGAATTCATTAATGCTCAAGCTCAAAAATCAATACAGGAAACCCAGTGAACCAAAAAGCATATGCCATGAGTCAAATTATCATCATTATAGATTAACTCTTTTCATATTTTTGCTTTTTTTTGGTCTAACCCAAATAAGACATCTTAGGGCAAACAGCTTTTTTTCTTGGGGAGCTCAACATTAAATTAGATATAATAAGATGTAAAGCAGATCAAAACCCACCTTGCACCCTAATGCTACAATGTGCTAAACTCTTTCTGCTAGTCAGCTGGAAGAGAGAAGAGCCATCTTCTTGCAGAGCGTGACCCTCCGTGTTCTAGTTGACCATCTGGCACCACATCTCCCTTCCAGAGGAAGGACATTACCAAGCCACGTTGGCTTGCAGTATTAATGCAACCCCACACAGTTAGCAAACAAAGCCAAAAGGAAAACTGAACATGGGTTACAATTTCTGTGGCACAGAAAAAATCCCATAAAATAAGTGACTGAACAGAAGCCATTTAGGGTGAATGAATTATTTTCTTGCATGTCCCCGCGTATTTTGGCAGTGGAAGACCTCCAGAACTGGGGCTATGTGTTCAGTGCCAATCCTTTCACTTAAGAAACTATACTTACCCTCCAATTTAGATGAAAACTGAATCTAAATACAGTATTTGCTCATTAGATTATGACAGATCCCTCTTTCAAGCATGCTACAAACACATGATTGCTACAGAGGACACATTAGACTGCTAGAGAGACCTTAATTCAGAGACTTCATATGTAAATTTTTCACTGTAGATAGATATTAATTATAATTCATAATTTGAAAAACATTTAAAATTATAAATCATATCAGTAATACAAAATCTCATATTGGGATAAATAACACATTAATAAATAGGATAACATATTAGGTAAAACAGTATTACTCAATTCTGCTAATACTGACCCGAAGAAATGCTCACTTAATGGTGAATACAGGGTACACAGCACCAACTCAATGGTTTTAATGGAAGGTGCAAATTCTCAGCACTTCCAACACAGCCTTGGCTCTCTGTTATAATCTTGGTACTGGGAGGAATGCCTAAATGCTCTTCTATTACTGTAAACAGAAGAATTTCCTGATGAGTTCAGGTTGATGGGCAGTCTGTTTGCAAATGTGTCCTGCCTAAATTATAGATGCAGAAGCCACAATTAATCAGCTTCTTTAGTTCTCATTAAAAAGTAACTGCACTGCAAGGTAAAAATAAATTTGCAGACAGCTACCTCCTGATTTGCCTTATATTTTATTTCAGAGGCAAAGAAAAGGCGCCATTATTAAAGAGAGTCTCTGTGTGGAAAAGATCCTTAGAATGAGAAATTGCATCAGAAATGAAAATGTAGAAAGCTCCCCATTTGCAGTTTCATTTCATTTCCTCTCCAACTGCTCTGGATAACCTACTATTGTGTTTTGTTTGTTTTCTTTATGTCTCAGAATAAATACCGTTCCAGATTCATAAACAGAATTCACAGATCATTTAAGGCTGAATCTGTAATAAGCCTGACTCTGTAATAAGTCCCAACATCTTTAATTTGCTTCCTTCTTCCTCTGGGTTCTGTAAAGCTTTTCATTTTGCAACTATTGTCCTTTAGATTGTATTCCAGCCTAAGCATTTTATTTGCCAGTTGATTATCTTGCTGCTTTTGCCATGACCACAAACACTGAAATCCTGCCTCATAAACCCCAAGGCTTTCAAGAGACTGGACAGCTAATATCTGACAACAAAGTTCACTTTCCTCCGTGGCAGCTAATATGTTCTAACTCTAAACCCTAAGGGGCTACAGCTATAGACTACCAATTTATAACATGCATCCTATGTGAATTTTCAACAACAGGAGAGTAAGAGTCAGCTCTTTCTTCTTTAAAAAAAATAAAATTACATCTAAAAATCTGGACAGACCTATGTAATATGAGAGCAAAGTGAGCATTAATGACTCCAAAGCATTTTTTTCCTTCTTGTTGCCAGGAATTTATGCCTTGTTGTTGGCATAAATGTATCAGTTTTAAGCAAATCATCTTGATAATAACCTATTATTAACATTGCGTGCAACACCTCTTTGTTGACTGGAGAGGAGTCTTTTTGTCTGTTGTTTCTTTACTCATTGCATTACCTCAAAGAGTATCTATATAGGCTTTTAGCGCTTTCAAAGACTGGTACCATTAAACACATAGATTATCAGAAAACTTTTTGCCAATATTAAGTTTATTGATTAAACCATCTCTGATTCATTGTTACTGTCCTGGGCTTTAACAAACAATACCTTGCATCTTGCTCTTTCAAAGCGTTTTAAAAGAAAGCCAGCATCATCATATCTAATTTGCATGTAAAACCCAGAGGAAGTAATTTGTGCCAGATCACCCAAAGGCCGGCAATAGAGACAGGAGTAGCACCCAGGCTCCGGAGCTTTGGGACAGCATTTTAGCAGGTAAACTGTACCTACAGATTGACAGTCACACACCTTTGCAGCAAAATTCACAGTTGCCAGAGAAATCCCATAACATTTCAGGTAACAGCTCATATATTTTAAATTTAAAAGGGTGCCCATACAACTGATTGGGTACCTTTTCTACAGTGGAGCAAAGCTGGAATAGAGTGTTAATAACTTTAATGCAGTGGGGTTTGGCATGATAAGTCCAGAACAAAACAACATCTTGCTAAGAGCTAACACCATTGCCATTTAGTAAAATGCTAAACATGTATTAGAACATTTGCTTCATTATCATTTATTTTATTTCCTTTCATTCCTAACTTAATTTTGATGACTGCCTCATAATAGCTAGATAAGGAAAGAAACATCTCTGTTTATCAGGCAAACTCTTATGTGGCTTTTTGCTCCGTTGTTATGAAATTAAAGCCAGGGAGTGAATGCTATGGGCAAACTGGTAAAATGTGTTTATTTCCTCTGGGAAAACATGTCAGCAGAAAAGTGAACAACTATATGCACACATATTAGAAAGCATTAATACGACTTGCAATTCTAGAGCTGTTTAAAAACTGCCTTTGGTGTTCACGGACTACTTGCATCTGAACATATATCTATCTGGATATACGCATATTTTTCTCTTTCCTAATGGTAACAATAAAACTATATTTATGAAGGAAATGTATTTTTATAAACAGATTACAAGGCTGTCCACTGCATTTCTATACAATTTAAAAGGAAATTGCTGTGTGAAGGAAAGATGATGTAATCATTTCCCGAATTTGAAAATCCTACATAGGTCACGACAAGGGATTTTTCTCTGGCAAAGCTTTCATCCATCGGCCCCGACACTGCAGGAGGAGGAACAAGGTGACTGAGACTGTGGTTTAATCAGGTCCTAAATCTATTCACTCAACAAATGCGGGAAACAAGCTGGCAATAACTCATCTGTTACTGCTCACTCTTCATCTTTCAGTAAGTGAAAGGATCAGCCAAAAAGCCCTCAAAGCCCCCCAAAAGGTGGCATACAAGGCCGGCAGTGGGGAAGGCAGTCCTAGTCTCAGCTCGTGCAGGAGAGCAGCCCTTTCTGCCTTAGCACAGCGGCCTCCTGCTCCAAAGGAGGGTGTAAAGGAGCCCTTGGGCGCAGAGGGCAATGCAAGCACATCCCCTGCTCTCCCAGATGGCCTCCACCACCGCTGGTTCCTGGGGGAAGCAGAAAATGGACACAAGAAAATTAAAAAGGCTTGAGATTTTAACAGAACTCCTATACTGTGAGGGCAATGCGGTGGTGGGAAAGGTGTTTTTATAACTTCTGACCACCACTGACAACCACCCAAGATGTGCCACCTGACACAGCCTCTGTGAAGTCAAAGCGGTACTTGTTTTAATGCTAATTGAACAGCAAATATAAGATAAAACAGCAGAGCAATGGACTCAACATAAGCAACTGGAAGGGAGAAAGAATATCTGCCGCTTGGCAGAAACAATCCGCTGAGCAAGCCCGGGAGTTATGAGGGACGGTACAGAGAGCACTGAAATGCCAAAGCAGGCACCACCTTCCCTGGGTTTTGCGCTTCGCCGTTACTCTAGACTTCAGCTAAAGACGAGAGAATTGCATCAGGCCCGATAACACAGCAAGGTAAATCATCGTGCAGGAGCCAAGCAGTGAGTTAATAAAAGTCAGGTGACCGTAAATCTATGGAGAATGAATTTCATAGAAATCTTTCCGTTCCTGATGGTTGCGCAGTCAGTCGCAATCGCACCTCCAGGTCTGTTCCCAGGCATCCCACGTTCTGGGCTTGCATCGCTGCAGGCACATGCGCGCACACACACACACACATATATATATATATCTAGCACCCTCGCTACAGTTAACTGCACCGCAATTCCCAGAACCGGTTAGCTTTTTATCGAAGCTGGCGCTTGATCTGGACTGACAAACAGATAGTGGCAGCTGATGTTTGGAAGGATTTCCTGCGGTAATTTCCAGGCAAGCAAAAAAGACGTTAATTAGATGTTATCACGACATATAATGGAAACACAAGATGTCAGAACTTTGCTCAAGATAGAAAAAAAAACAGAATACAAAACCACACACTTTTTAATTAGGCCCACTCATAACATTAGTCCCAATGCTACAAAAGATATTTGGCACAGCAGCAATGTATGTCTACATGACAAATTCACTATTACTAATACTGTGTCTCTTGCAACTTATAAAAAGAAAACCAACAAACTTCTAAAACACCTCAACACTTTCGGAATTAGCAATGCTCTAAAATGTGTTTGCAACTAAGTGCACATTCACGAGTTATTTTTAAGGCAGTATTTATGGGAAAATGAAAATAATCCCAGTTGCTGTCAGCATCAGTTTCTTCCGAACTGTTGACTAAGATGTTGTGCGTGTTGAAGACATTTGCAGTCAGTGTAGTTCAAAGATGTGAGGACTGCTCTGCTTTCCTTGCAGGCAGGCAGAACCTTCCCATTGATTTTAATGGAACTTGAATTTAGTCCACAGAGAGACACAAAGCGAGGCTTTTTTAGCACTATTAGTGATAGCATCTGCCACTATATTTCCTATGAAAAGAAAGGCTATGCAATACCTTTGAGATATCTGAAACAAGCTGTTGATGTGTAAGCTTTCAATTTCTACTAGAATATTGTTTGCAATCTCAAAGTCAAACCCAGTAGCAAATGCAAGCTGGAATTTAATGCCATAGTACATACTGAAGACATTTAACACTAGATGTCAAAAATAAGCATGTATCTGTTAAAATTCCTATTACAAATACATCCACTGAAATTCAGATGCTGCAATATAAAAGAAAAGTGTGTCTGGAATGTATTTAATGTCAGGAAGGATAAACTAAAATGTGAGAATGCTGGTTTTTTCCCCAGACTCAAGGTATGTTTATCAGATCACCAGACTGGGGATAGAAGTGATGTAGTATTACATCAGAACAAAAAAATACCATTGATATAGCACTGATAGTCTAATCACAACCCACAAACGCAAAGGCAGAGCTCAAACTAAGCACCTACCATTTATTTGTCACAGCTTTACCCCACTAATTATTAACAAAATTTGTTCTAACCCACAGGCATGACATGTCTCTCCGAATATCACATTTACCCCAGTATCTGCTTATACAGCCTATCAAAATACAAGTCTCAAGTCTGACTTTTCACAAATTCAATTTGTTTTAGGATTAAAGCAGAGAATTATTCTGTCTTTGGATAAAAGGGTTTATTTGACACTTGTCTTCGCTCACCATAACGCTCAACAACATTTAGGCAGTAATGACTTGCATTTATACAGTCTGCTCAAGTCCTATTAAGCTGCAGTCGAGTCAATTTTAACTCAAGTTGTGGAATACACAACAATAACATTTAACTGTACAGCACAGCAGTACACGCTATCTAAATTGCAAAATGCATAACATATCATTGTCTTTGACAGATACGAGTGTGCATGACAAAAGCTTGATGGATGTGAATTTTGTCCTATTGCTTTACATTTTGGTGGTCTCGGCTTCTCTGAAATTGTAGAGCCACAGCTCAATTGCAAAAGAATAACGGGCAACTGCAGAAGCACAGAGATACCTCTTGTCCAGAAATGTACTAGCTCGTAAGATATCAGTCTACTTGTTCTAGAGAAGGTAAAATAAAATGCTTCCCTAGCTTCCAGAATTAGGATAAAGACCTAATTTGTCCCCATCAAACAGTAACTGTTACATGAGGATACAGGGTAATCCACCACGGGGTGAAGCTGCAGTTTGCCGAGCTGCCTCTGCTTTCCCCTGTAGCTTGTTACCTCCCCTCTCTACTGCCAGCAATGTTCAGACTTAAGCGTAATTGTGTTTTCCAAAAGGAAAGTACAGTAAATAAGCTTTGCCAAGGGAAGAGAAGGATGTCAACCTGCCTCATAAGGGATCATTATCTCAAGAAGATGAGAGCATTCACCTTACCATTACATTATTGACCAATTTTTATTTGCAAGCAAGTGAACTCTGGGCGCTCTCCTTTGGCATTGCCATTGCTGTAGCTAGTCCCTTCGTCATTTCCCACACACTCTAATTGCATATTCCTGTCTCTGAGTTTTGCTCTGAATTGAGGCAAACATTTATATCACCTTTCATTTTAACTTGATCTTGTCTATGTCAAATGCAATTCTCTTTTTGTTGCACATGCATGGACTGCACGTGCTCTTACTGTTCCCAAAGGACTTTTATAACATAACCAGGGCTGCGAGACACACAGACAGAGACAAAGGCCAACAGGGGGATTTTGAATGTGTAAGACAGTTTGTCTCCAGCTGGCTTTCAGGAGGAACCAGATGCCATTGCACTGATCTTAATCCTCTCACCTTTAAAATGAAGACGCTTTAGGCTTCAGTAGTAGGAGCTGCTGCTACGTGCAAAGGGCGGTATTTCTGAAACAAGGATCTTCATATTGTTTGGTAGGAAGGTCTCCAAAGAAGGTAGCAGAGAAACACACTTTTGCCAGCCACAATCTCAGCAGACAGTGAAAACTGTTATCAGAAATGAGGTTGGGATATTCCAACTATGCACATAAATGTGGAACTATGCTGAGAAACTGAAAACATAATGAATCTTAGGAAAAAAATAAAAATTAGTGCAGCAATGCAGTAATCTGCTCATCCATTTCCATAGCTGCTACCCTAAATAAATATTTATATTAAGACATGCCTATGTATTCCCACACAATCTTCTCAATAAATGGCTCTTAGATATCGAAAGATAGAACTATTTAAATAAATCTGCCCCGTGTTTGTATAGGATATCTTTATTTACAATTTCTTCTCACTGGATGCTTAAATACATACGTGCAGAATTGCTCATTCTCAGGACATTTTCTGTTCAGTTATAGAAGAGCTACTGGCTAAAAAACCTGTGGACTCAATATTCCTCTGCCTCTTACTTTTCATGGTTGCCAAGACCAGATCCAGTGCGCAGCAAAGGCAATGGAAAGATTCCCACTGTTTTCAATGGGCTTTGGTTTGGGCTGCAATCCCTCCTTTACAAAATATAAATCTCATTCAGATCAGACTGGCAGTACATAAACCAGAGAATGAAACTCCCCAGCCTTTAAAATCAACTCTTATACACATGATATAACTTTGGAAATATGTTTCCTCTGCTAGCATTTACTGCCTGTGAGTCATTCTGCCAAACTGACAGAGACAGGAATGCTTATTGGGGTGCCACAGGGAACCGAAGCCAGTTACTCCATGAGAACATATCTTCTCGAGGCAGCTGGCAACCACCCCCTTCCCCCTGCACAAGTGAACACCAAGGTAGATGGAAGAGAGATGCCTGTAAGATGCACAAGTAAATGGTTAATACACCAAATGAGAGAAAAAAAGATGAAAAGCAGAAGATGGAGAGGCAGTAAAGACAAAAGAATCAGCAAGAGATTGCTGAGATGAATGAAAAAGACCATATGGGAATGCTCCAGAACAAACAGCATGTTAAAAGTCACATACATCATCGGCATATTTTCCCAATAAGACAGTATCAGCTCCAATTCTTGAACAACAGATTTTCCTAAAAGACATCTTAACACACTGTGAGGTGTTCATTTTCTTTTAAAAATAGCTATATCCTGAAATTAGCTTTAGGAGAAATTCAAAGTATCACATGATTCATCATAATTTCCTCTACTTCCCCATGCCCCTCTTGCCACTCCCACCTTGTTTTAGAAAAATAAAGGACAAATCTCTAAAACTGGGCATCTAAGTCTGTACAGAGGTTATAATTTCAGCAGCTGGGAGCATACGGACACCCTGCACAATATCAAAAGACCTTCTTGACATCTAACAATTTATCAGATCTTCAGAGAACCATCGTTTAAGTCATTTTGGTCCTTTGAGCACATTCCAGTGAAATTTTGGGCACCTATCCTCATCACTGTGTAAACTGTGCAAGTTGGTTAGCCACCTGTAAATAATAAAATATTCTCAGTGAAGAAAACAGCTCAATATTTAACAGCTGCCACAAGCACTGCTTTCCTTTGCAAGGGTACTCCACATTAACCTGGTACCTGGCATCCTCAGTTTTGAGAATAGCTTGGTAGAAAGTGTTTGGTAAATCATAACTACTCAGAGATAATCTGAGTGTCGTGACCAGTGTCCATGAGCTTTCCACTCTCAGAGAAAAGGAGGTAACCTGGTATTCCTCAGATCAGCCTGAAGCAGTTTTATTACAGGGGAGATTTAAAAATGGAGTACCAGGTTAGGAGATTGACTGGAGCATCGGCATCGAAGAAAAGAGAGGAAAATTGCACCGCAGAGTGCGTGCCTCCCTCTGCCAGGCTGCTCTCGCAGACTGGAGCACGACGTGGCAGCGCTACCCTGACGGCAGGATTCACAGCAGCCCAGACCGCTCTGACTCACGAGCAGCAGGCAACGCAGGTGGGGGAACTGCTGCTTTAAAGATATTTCCAGAGACTATCAGGTTTCCTTGCAATACAAATGGAGTACCAAAGGGCCCTCTTGGGGATGATGCTTCTCTCGTTCTTCAATTATAGAAAAAATACACACGTATTAATATTTTTTTCCCTCTTTCTTCTACAAATTCAAATTATATCATTGCATTAGAGACTGTGGCCAGGGAAAATTCAAATCAAGCAGCATCAGGTTCACATTCCCATTTGGTCACTACATTTTTACTCCCTCAACAATGTAACCAGGGCAAGAAAGCTCTCTCTGCCCTAACCCCAGTAGTTTGACTAAATCATCACGCTTTTGGTGCCGGCATCTCTCAGCCACCTACTCGCTGTTTCTTCCCAGCTTCCCACAGAAAATAACCATGACATACAGGCACATCAGAAGATGGTTTTGAAAACAGGGAATTGAAGTGCAGACCCTGCTGCTATCAGTTTACTAGGGGACTCTGTCACATCAACCAGCGGCTACTCAAACTGCTCACTACTTCAGACAGGCTAAAATTAGATTTTGGACATCGGGTCATAAAGTGTAATTTGAAAGTGTATGTATCATCTCTAAAGCCACAGACAATGTTTCTAGCTTCTGTAGGTTCAACAGTATAATTATATACCATACAAAATAGCAGTAGAGCCGAGAAGAGTAAAGTTAAAACAAATGCTTTAAAAAGATATGTCTTTTGTAGATCTCATATAGTAAGTTACAATTTTGCAATAGTTAGTCTTTGGCTTCAATATCCTATGTATAAATTAGTCACAAGAGTAATGACTCCCAAAATATTCACTCAATTACACTGGCCTTGAAATCTTCATCACTGTTAGCAGTTAGGTACATTCCTTTTCCTATCTTTAAAACAGAGTTGTTGCCCACTTTGGATGAGGGAATGGCTATTGTGATTTTTCTCAACCAGGCAAAAATGTATATGAATCTTTAGATAAATATATGCTAATTCAGGCTTTTTTTAAGCCAACAGATTGACAAACACAAAACTATATAACTTAATTTCTCCATAGCTGTCCCTAAGAATATATATTTTTAAGAAGTTGGTCTTTTAGAATTAGAGTTTAAATTTCCTCAGATGTCTTGTTCCTCTGGCAACTCATTTCTTGTCTTAAGAGGTTTTCTGTGGAATTGAAAACATCTACCATTAAGTCTGATGCCATTATCTGACCTCTATTTTGTCTCAGCTGACCTTAGACTCTGAGCAATTGCCTTTGCTTGAGGCTACCTCTTGTTTCAAAAGTTCCAGAGGATCCACATTTCATCAAGACCCGGGATGCAATATGAATTTCCTCTTTTGTTCAAATTAATCAATAAAATATCAGCGTTTGTTTCTTTATGAGACTTTGCTTCTACTTTCTCTTGCTGTGACGGTTTCCAGAATGCAAGCGTTTAACTTCTAAATTGATGTTAAGAAAATTCTTCCTTGGCTAAGCTACTTACAGATGTATCAATATAGCCACTATTATTTAAAAGCCCTGACCCAAACCAGTTCCTGGCTGGTCCAGACAATAGAAACCCGACAAAGGAGAGCAGTTCCTTCTGGTGATTTCACCAGGACAGCTCCCAAAACTATTAAAGATCACATTTGTCAGACTGGACAAGAAACATCCCTAATGCACCCCAAGGCTTAAAAAGTGTTAGCAGAGAGTGCCACAGGAGCAGCAGGTCAGAAGTGCCATATTTTCAGCAGTGACACAACCGAGGACCCAGGCGCAGTCACAGGAGCAAGCTGCTATTCCCAGATCGTAAGTAAATCCCTATTTCCAAAGGTTCAAAGCCAACACAACCCATGCTGAAAAAGCAAAAAAAAAAACCCCAGCCAAATCCTACACTGCTCTATAGTGACAGTAATGCACTCTGCAAAACACAGGAGCTGGTTATTATTCTTTTCCCAGTGTTGGTGAGGCCTCCCCTGGAGTCCATTCTCAGAGAAGAAATAGGTAAGAAGCCAGGAGAAGGAACCAAAATCGACAAGCTGCTTTGAACGAAGTGGGTTTTCATCATCTAGCCATGAATAAGCATTGAAGGACTTGGGTGTGATGGTCTGCAAAAGAGACAGCTAGGGAGGTACACGATGCTGATGTCTCGGTTCGCAAAAGGCATTGAGGAGACGATCAATCCATCGCTCCCCACGTGCACAGGGGGATGGGAGCAGAGGAGCGCGATTTAAACATATGACTCTACACAGCTGTGTGAGAAGTGGAGCAGGCTGCCAGCCCAGGTGATGAAACCTTCTTCACTAGGATTATCAGGCAAAGGTTGGGCAGGCATCTGTCAGTCAGCACCTACGTGCCACCTCTCCGGGCGCAGAAACGGTATCTCCAAAGCCTCCTCCTGTGACGGAGACTTCCCACGTTTTACCAAGACTCTCCCTTATGTTTTCAGAAGGTAAGCTCCTCGTGTCCCAAATCTGAGACGTGCGTTCGATTTTAAACAGTTGCATAAGTAATAGATATATTTAAGTATACATTTTTAAAAAATAACTTGCCCATGGCTGCACAGTTGTGGCTGAAGCTTAATGAAAAGATCATTTATGTAATCTGCAACTGTGTGTGTTTGTTAACTAAAGAAAAATGCTTTGCAGCAATATGGAATATAAAACACACCCTGCAAATTCAAAATAATTATCTTGAAATAAGTCATTTACAGGTAGGAATTTAAAACAGCCTGTACATCACAGACACTGTCTGGATTTTTCACGTGTTGAAATCTAAATCTATCTGATTTTTTTTTTAAAGTATCCTGAGATGCTATTTACTAGGATAGAAGAGACCATCAAGGCTTATTCTTGTTAATACTGTCAGATCTTATCTTAAATTCACTGTGCTGTTAGGATCAATATTTCTTTGCTCAGCATATCTCTAATAGAGCTGCTGAACTGATGCAGAATCTTTGAAGTGTGCCACCCCTCTCACTCTCTCCAAAAGCAAAGGCAGAGGCACAGTAAGCCATTTACATTTATTGCCACATTTTCTGTGAGTAGCATTTTATCCCTCTGAAGATGCATCTTAGTATCTTTTAATTAAAATTTATTGTTGTAATTTACATGATGTATTGTTGGCACATACACTGCCACCCTTCTGTCGCTATTTTTAAGAGCTCTTTGAAATCTATCTGACCTATGGCACATCTAAATTTTTCCACAGGTCAATGTGTAAGTGTTTACAACAGGTATTAAACTCAGCAAATGCTTGAGCTTTGTAATTTCATCACATTAAGAGAGTAAAAATGCAGTAGTGTATCTGATGAAAATACACACACTTTGTATATTCTGATGAGTAAATCCTACTCCCATGCAAGACAACAAGAAACATCTCGCCCACTACGCAGAGTGGGAAAAGAATTTGGTTTACATTGGATAACAATAACAGGCATAACTGGAAATGTAATACTCGCTCTTGGTCCCAAAATGGAACTGGACACCCATCATGCTGGATGCTTTACAAACACATAATAAAATTATGATTCCCTGATCCAAAGACCTTTCATGGTAACTGTAGAATCAGAAACCACAAATTAATCTACTAAACAGATGGCAGCAATGAGAGCATTGGATGACAGGTAAATGTATATTGCTGTAAAATACTGTGGGTAGTCTTTAAGTGGAAGCGGGCAAACAGGCTCCTCACCTGCAGAGCACGCTGTGAGGACAAATCACAGCATGTCCCTGCTGCACCCGACAGAAAGAGACAACGCTTCTGCCACATACCCAGCAAGCCACCACCGTACCCGAAACAGAGATGCATAAACGTGAAATTGGGGTCCAGGCAGATTTGCACAAGCAAAACGCTGTATGCACAAGAACAGAGGACAGCAAGTACAAATACACTTTATTCTGCCTGTCCATCACATCTGCAGGTGAATTACACACAGGGGCTCCTCGCTCTTGGTGGGGCATGATATTTATATTCAGACCCAGCTGCCTCTCCTTTCCCCCACTTTCCATGCTTGTTTTCATCAAAAATCCACAGTCTTCACCAGCAAACAAATAGAAGAAACACTGGCCTTTCAGTCAAAGAAAGACATAGCCTAGAGAAGAGCTGAGCTCCAGTCACTTACCTGTTGAAGACCAGGACTATTGGCTACAGAAATCCCAGTGGATTCACTTCCTGGGAAAAGAACTGTTTTCCTCTCTATCTTGGGTCAGTGCTCTTCGACGTCTTTGTTTGATGTCTGTGACAGATATTTCCACAAGAAATTGCAATGTTCTTATTACCTGTTTCTCTGGCACGCTTATGTGCCTGTACACTGGCATACATTAATACAAATGAGTTTACATTGTCTTTCAGTTAATAGGATTTAAATGCGACCATGCAAAAATCTGCACTGCAACTAATACGAATTTGTTTAATTATAAGGTTCTCAAAGCTCACTTTCTTTGTGTTTACAGTCCTGTATCCTGAGTGTCTTTGTGGCTTGGTGCAGAAGGAGGGCATAATTAAACTTTAACAACTTTTCTTTATTAATTTCACTTAACAGTCCCATAGAGAAAAGAGATGATCTTATCTGGAATGGCTGTAATTTATTGCCTACCTACTCTGATGTTGCCTGCTGTAAGGAGAAAAGCTATAAAATAATACTTGGTATCAGACTTCCACCTGGACCTCAGGGCAAATGAGGACATCCTCCCCTCCTCCTCCTCTTGTCTTACAGGCAAGCAGCACACACCTCCTGTACCTTGCAGTCCAACTACTTTCCACTTTTTCCAGTCCAATCAACGTTTCTCCCTGACCACTTCTGTGGTCACCTAAAAGAAGTTTTGCCATACAAGTGAATTACCTGCAGGTTTCAGTGTATCATCCCAAATACAGCACATTCTGAACTTCCATGCCTGAAGGCTAGTTCAGACTGATGCAGAAATGCACTTGAGCTCTTAAACAACAGGTCTCCCCCCCAGTAAAAATTGCCACCGTAATTACTGTCACTCCTGCTGGCAGTTAAAGAATCAGAGCACTAACAGGTGGCAAAGCCGAGCACATCACCTAGTGTAACCCTCTGCAAGTCCGTGATTGTTCTCTACATTTCTTCCACGTAGCTTGACAAGACTTGTTAAAAATGCCCAAAGCAATTAAGTTTCAATGTCTTCCTTTGGGAGACAATTCCAGGTTGTAACAGATTTCCTTGTCTCGACGAGTTCCCTGATATTCTATCTAAATTTTGCTTCTTAATAATTTCCTCTCATTATTTCCTTCTTCAGACCCCTTCCTCTTCATCCAGCGCTACATCTTTAAGGTATATAAAAGCATTATCTACCATTCTTTCCTAATTTGACCACCACGTTTTCCACATCATTTTTGCTCCTCTTGGTGACAGAGCCAAAGAATGAATTTAACTTAATTTTAAATCCCCATGGCACCTTTCCTGAAGGCGCATTAGCACACTGTATCAGGACAACTTGCACTGTTGTTGTTGCATGCTTACGTTGTTAGTCTGAGAACCAACATGAACACAGTAATTTACCTAGATAGTTGTAAAGAAATTCTTTCAAATGACAGAAATATTTACTCCCAAACACTTTCCTGAAACAGCATGAATCTTATCATTTTGGGGCATACTGCAAACTTCATCTTTTTGCAAAGAATATAGAAATTACATGGGAGGGGAAGATTAAACCATACAGTTGCAGAGCTATAGCAAGGTGAAAAGTTAACTCTACCTTCATTCCCATCTGATTTGCCTTGCATACGTTATATACTTTCATTCAGCATTTACCTAATGTGTATGTATATGTAACACTATAGATAGTAGCTCTTAATCGTTTTCAGTATTCAATATAACAAACATATAACCAAAAAATATTGCTAAGATTTCTGATGAAAGACCTCTAGATACATAATGTTCATTTACTTTCTGCCCTAAAAAACAACAAACAGAAACAGCAGATGAGGGCATTTGCATTCTAAACTCCACACACAGCTGAAGTTCAGCTACATGCCTAGAAAATAAGCTCTTGAGCATGCCCTTGATGACAGAAGAAAACCCATTAGTGTATCTTGAAAGTGCCTGCTAGAAGATCTGATCATTTCAGCTTGGTCAGCTATCATTCATCAACTGTTTGATAGCAGATGTGAATCCAAACTCCCCAGATCAGATAAAAAACGTGCCTGAGAGTTTAGGACATAATCAACATAAGTACATAACAAATAGACAAACAATTTCAAGAACCATGTTTCTGTGACTACAATGATGCAAGATCTTGTATACAACATCAAAAAATGACTCTCAGTGTCAGAAAAAGCATGCAGATGGCCTGCCTCCATGTCAGATGGTGAAATAACAGCACTTTGCTGGTGCAAAGCAGACAAGGGCAAAGAGCAATCTGGCGTCACAATACTGTCTGTGCCCACCAGCTTAAGAAGTACTTTTAGCCAGCCAGGGCAGCTCTGACCACAGTCGGAGTCTCAGGTAAGTTATCAGCAAATTCTTTGTCCAAGAGAGTAAATGCCATAATACATTTGGCTATTATGTAGCGGTACAAGTGATAAGACAAGCTCTGTATCCTTTCTTCCTACTCATGGCACAAATACAGTCAGGCACTATCCTGCTTTTAAAATGTGTAAAAAAAAAAAAAAAAAAAAAAAAAAAAAGCAAGGGCAACACTAGGAAATTGAATTTGGTTGCATTGTGTGACATGGTATGAATGAAATTTCTCAGAAATGCTGCAACAATTTCAAGTTCAGAAAGTAACCTAATTTCAAGCCTACATAATACAGATCCCACCTCCTTTTTCACTCCTGTTCATCAGCCCCACTGAAGTTAGCACGAGGCATTTTCTGGCACTAAGAGTATTACATCTCAAGTGTCTATTGTGTTAGTTACGGCAGTGCAGCTTGTGCTATCACACGCACATCTGTAACATTCTGCTCTTGGAGCAGCTGTATTCATGGCCTCCTTTCTCCACATGGAGCAATAAATCAGCCTTCACTGCGTAACAGCATATGGCCAACTGTAAAAGCACTGTCCCCTCCCTTATAACCCAGTAAATGTGATTTTTGCCATAAATAATAAAAGGCCATAGGTTTTACATTGATTTGACAGTGCATGGTCTCTGCAGATGTCTGGGATTGCCTTGGCCTCAGCTGGCTTTAGCATGTGTTAGCAGTTGTCTAGTGGGTTGAGTGATAATTCCCTGATTTGTTTTATCTTAAATTCTGCAAATAAATAATAATACGTGGTAGAAGTCTGACAAACCCAGGTAGTGGCTGCATAAAAACAATAGTCCTTTATGTTAGTTGATGCTGGGAGCGCAGCTTGCACATTTGAGCAGGAAACCAATGAAAAGGAAGCAAACTCTAATGAGAAACGTATTAAAATAAACCCAGACCAAAGACCAAGGAGGCAGAAATTCCACGACGAACATCATACAGCTGCTGGTGAAGACCTCGAGGTGGCCTGAGACTTGTCACAGCCCCCCTTCTGCTCTGCTGGAGGCAGGCTGAGGTGGCCGACCACAGGACCCAGAGCTGGGGAGCAGAGCAAAGCACTAGAGAAAAGGGGTAGAGAGAAAGGAGGTCTTTGTGTAACAATTTTAACTGTGTTATTAATGAGGCTTTTCTATATTCATTTGATAACTTGGAGTACGTTAGAGCATTAATGGTAGCATGAATCAATTCTTTGCTCCATATATATGGTGCATAACCTTTTTAAGGTTTTTCCTGTTAGGCTTTTGTATTTTTATATATATATATCACAAAATCATTGAATATCTCAAGTTGGAAAGGAAACATAAGGATCATCGAGTCTAACTCCCTGCTCCTCGCAGGACTACCTAAAACTACACCATACGACTAAAAGTGCCGTCCAGATACTCCTTGGACTCTGCCAGGCTTGGTGCCGTGATCCCTTCCGTGGGGAGCCCGTTCCAGTGATCGAACACCCTCTCAGCAAACATCGTCTTCCTAATGTCCAGTCTGAACTTCCCCTGATGCAGCTTCATTCCATTTTCTTGTGTCCTATCACTGTAACCAGGGAGAGGACCATGTATAACCCACTAGTACCCTTCCTTTTACACCGTGCAAAACTTAACTGTCTCAAAAAACCTTTGTATCACATGCTTTTCAAATAACATGTAAAGTTTTCTTTATGATGAAAGCAAGAACTACATGGGAAACTGTTCATCAAATCTGCCCTTCTGGGTCATTCTACTGCAAGACAGTGCATCATGTTGCTAGTAATGAAATAATTACATTGCATGACTATACACATAACAAATACCATTTAATTAGTAAGGAAAGAGATGGAATTAAATTTGCAGTTTTTTCTAAATGAACGTTTTAGAAATGATTAAACTTGACTAGAGTGAGGTATGGCCCCTCGCTAGAGCTGTAATACCTCAGGAAAGCTTCTTGGCAAGCAAAGTCACTCCTCATGAACATAGTATGATCTTAATCATAGCTAATGGATAAATTTCAAATGTCAAAATTAGGGCAGCAGGTTAAGTGAATACACTGGAAAAAAGAGTAATAAGAAAGAACAGCAGGAACTGAAAAATCCGTTTCCTTATTATATTAGAGATCTTCCTGCTCTCTCCGTTTTCGTCCTTTAATCCTCCTGAATCAACCTGCATGTGGCTTTTTCAGGAGGCAGATGATAGGCACTGAAAGAAGACAATTGAGCTGGCTTTCAGCTGCGTAATGGTGTCCAGGCAAGGAAGGGCACTGAGAAGCTCAAAGTGCCTCATAACCATACCATCCACTGAGTGGTTTGCCTTTGTGAAATATTATCAACTTAACCTAAAGAAAATCTGAGCCTAGCAGGCAGGACATAGAAAGAGCTCAGGATATGCTATCCTTTCCCTGTGAAAATGAGGAAGGGTATAGCTGATTACACACCTTCCTTTTCTTATGTCATTTCAGAAATTGAGAGAAGTAACATAAATCAGAGAGATGCCTTACACGCTCAGAATTGTTTGTAAACAAACCCTGAATTCACCTGCACATCAGGACGAGGCTTGCCCCTGGACCAAACTGCAGAGAAGATTTGCTGAATAGGGCTGGTCACTCTAGGGAACATCAGAGTCATTTCAGGCTGGCCAGGACCAGGTCACCTAGAGCAACCCCATGTCCAAAACAGGATTGACTTCCAAGTTAGAGTAGGGTGCTCAGGACTTTCTCCAGCTGAGTTTGGAAATCCTCCAAAGATGGAGATCCCACAATCTCTCTGGGTAATCCGTTCCAGTACTGAACCACTCTCATGGCGAAATCTATTTTTCCTTTACGTGAAATTGGAATTTCCCTTGTTTCAACTTGTGATGCCTTGTTTTCTGTACTGCACCCGAGAGATGTCTGTCTGCCTTTCCTCAACCCCCCCTTAGCATTTCCTCATTTGTAATGCCATCTCCTGACAATCTTCTGCTTTCCCTTACATTCTCCTCTCATGCGTCAACACCTCTCTCACATTGAAGGCACTGCTCCAGAGGCATTATCTCCAGTGATAAGCAGTGCTAGTCACTGTCCTCTGACCACAGACCCCCATGCAACCATCTCCTAAGCAAGCCTGGAAAGAATATCAGTTTTGTCAGTTATTCTGAATACACTAGAGCAAGCCCTAGAACAGAACAAATGCTCAGACATCTCAGCTGTAAGGATCACAATTGCTCAAAGGGGTGCTTGCTTTTGTGTTTGCCCATTACCTCAAAATCATTTTAAACTCAAATGAGAGCAAAACATTAAAGCAAATAGTCATTTATAAAATGTAAAGCAGACAAAGGTTTACAGAGATATAGGTATGCAAATAAACCCTGGAAGCTACTTGAAGACAGTGTGCACATGGAGCCAGGTTTATGTTATCCCATATGGATCTACATACCTCATAGTGCCAGACCAAAGATGCAATCCTACGTTTGTGCAATGTTTCCATGGGACAGCATCTGCCATGAAGGGAACACGTTCTGCTCTAGAACCCAGATCTAGCTGTATGCACTACTCAGGTTCAAGTGACTTCCCTCTTTCCTTTCCCTACTTTTCACCGCATTTACATGAAGCCATGCCGGAATGCTGACCATCCTGGCACACGTCATCACCTCTTCCTCTACCTTTGGACTTACACAATCATTAAGCTGCCTTAATACAGATGGGGCTCACCACTAGCATGGGTGCCCTGCTAGGGTATTTGCAAACTGCCAACCTGTTCTGAGGTGAAATGCACTTCTCTAAACCAGATTTATTTACACGGTTCCATCCCTCTCATCCAATGTAATGGGAATTGCATGGTGAAGCAGGGAGGGAATTAATTTTAATGTATAATGGACCATGGCAACGTAAGCTGGATAAGAATCTGTCCCAAGCACACAAGACTTGAGCTATTACTCGGAAGCTATTGAAAGTGAAGAATTGAATCCTTAAATACCATTCATGCTCCTTCAGCTCAGAAGAAAGTGTTTATTAGCCAAGGGAACAAGATTCATGAACAACTGTGTATTCATTTTTTTAAAAAAAGGAGGAGGGGGAGTTTAAGTAATTTTAAAACAGTATCTTTAAATATTATGCAGAGCTACTTAAGCAGTCAAAACAATTTCTACAATTGCTACCCTTTCCTAAAACGATTTCTACTGCGCACTTTTCAATATCCACACACTAAGTTACTTACAATTTTGTTTCCCCAACCTCATAAATATTGACTAGCCAGACATAAGGCTCCGAGCAGTTTGGAGCACAGCAGAGAGGAGGAAATAGCACACAGTGACAAGAGTAATGCCAGCTGAGCTGATGCCAGACCTGACAGTCTTAAAATGACCATCTCGTAAAAGATGTGTTTCAAACAATGGCAGTCAAATGGACTTTACTGGATTATTCACATTTTGAAGGCATTCAGTGTCAGGAAAGGCAATGTGTGACAAAATTGTAAATAGGTATAAGAAATAACGCATTCAACTTCCCTTATCCTGTTTTCTAGCTGGCACAGTGTTGCTGCCTCCAAGACTGGAATACAAACAGCTGTGCACCACCCAGTGCACACAGACAGTGTATTAAATGCTAAGACAATTGGAATTAATTGGTACTGGACTTTTCTTTAAGCTCCTTGTGTAGCTCAACTGTGATGTTATTCACAGGAGACTGGAAAGATTATGGCTTGTTCCACCTTCCCTGTTATTAAAAAGCTAGTGTGGATGGCTTAAAAGAAAAAGGGGAGAGAAGAGGGATAAGTAGAAGAAAAAAACCCTGTTCTTTAAAAACCTAATCACATCGATTCGCATGCAATCAGTAAGTTACACCACTAGATACATCATGAACACTCTCACGTGACAAAAGCAATACGAAACTCAGTAAAGCTCAGGAAGAAAGCAGCATTAAGGCAACTAGATTGTTTCTAGTACTCAGGTTGCATCATTCAAAATTAGCTTATGTATTTTTATGTAAGGATAGCTTGCAAAATGAAGAAATACCATACAACTCTATGCAGATCACTGTAAGAATCCACACAAACTAAAGAGTGGGTACACCTGAAGCTCCACACAAATTTCTAATCACTAAAACATCCCCAAATGTTCACTTTGAAGACTTTTCTTGGATCTGACAGGCTTTAGTATTTGTAGAAATTGTTACCTCTAATTTCCTAACAATGAAAAAAGACATGATTAAGAGAGAGGTGCAGAAATTATGTCACCTACACTGTATTAAGCACTATCCTGGAGCAGTGTGACACATTTGTACTGACAAATTGTAGCCAAAGAAATTATCTTGTCTTAATGCTCCTCTACACTCTCAAAATTCAGCCCATAAAGTATTTGAAACTTTCTGGCAAACCTAGTGTCAGTTTTAAAAAATGCAGGGGATTTTTGTCAAAACCATGTAATGCTGTGAGTGAAGATGAAAGTGAATGAAACATGGGAACACTGAATGAACATTGCTTTGATTGTTTTTTTTTAAAAAACAACTCTCGTTCATAATATTTTTCATAACAGAGGAAAAGGTAATTGTGTATCCCAATGAATTTGAACTAAAAATGCTGTGCAATTCATACAGTCGAATACCTCCTAATCTTGAGAGGGAGCTACAGATCCCTAAATACTTATTATCATTTTTTTTTTCAATACGAGATTATAATTTTATAACAGCTACTAAGGTATCACGTAGGAAAGGCCAGTCTTTCAGTTTCATGGTCCCAGACCGGGTTCCAAAGAAGTCTGCAGAATCATTTACAATGCAAAGGGGTTTTAGCTTTTTTTAGGGTAGATTGTCAGCCCTCAGCAGCTCTAGTCTGGGTACCTGACTGAAACAGTTGGGTTATCAGACTCTTGCAGTGGTACTCTTGGGAGAATCAAGGGGAACTCTGGAGAACTTTTGAAAACCTAGAAAAAAAGAGAGTATCTGGCAAGAATGTTTGTAACTGTGAATAACAAGGTGGGGGAAAAGTACCATGGTCTACAGTTAGGAAGCTCATTTTAAGAAAAGATAGGGGAAAATCTTTAGCCTATTTGCATGCTTTTTAGAAATCTAAAGCTTTTAATAGCCCACATTTAATTAAAGAGCCTCCTATTCAAAACTCCTGTTTTCAAAACAATATTACAGCTGTTAGTCATTCAATTTTCAACTTGGTACTTTCAGAAAAAAATTAGATATTTTCACATATAAACTAAAAGTGCATTATCTAATTACATTTGTGCATCATACATGAACTATCAAGATTAAGGTAGATGTGCAATGAATACTTAATAGAGTCATTCACTCTCTGAGGTGCTTCATTTGACATATTTCAACAGATTAAGTCTGAATTTTTCGTTAGTATTTTTGTTGTAAGGATTGGACGCGGACAGTAAAACCCTGAGAAGTTTTTGAAAAAATAGATTATCTGTAAAAATGGCACAAATGTAAGAAAAGTTCTGAACAATATAATACTTTCCTGGCAAGAACCTTTCCACAGCCTGGATTCGTATGAGTTCCTATGGATCACTTTTCCTATTATTCAGTTTTCTGAAGGAACACATTTAAAAAAAAAATTTAAAAAAAAATTGTCTTTTCACTAGACTACAATAAAACGTGAAACCTGCTTTCTCCTTATGCAATATTACAGCAGGTAAAGGTTTATTGTCTCATAACATATGTTCATCTCATGCAAATAATTTTTAAAATTTCAGAAAAATATTAATATTTTCACATAATATGTGTAAGAAAAAAGCTTTGTGGCCATTAAATCAAAGTACTACAAATATTAATTCCTAGCAGCATAATGAAATCCATAGACTTCAAGAATCTGTATTTTGGATAGTACAGATGTTATCTCGCTTGTAAGAATTTTAAGAAACTGTTAAGAAACACATGTTATACAGATGACAAAAGAATAGGGACTCGTCTGTTTCTTAGCACCCATGCAGAACATAAGAGCTATTACGACTCAGAAAGGAGTGTTTCTGGAGAATTATATATATATGCAAACCTGTTCGTGCTAAGCAACTACGTTGCAGGGCGTATGTTAACACAATATTGCATGGCTTGTTTTGATTATGAGCTATTTTTATATATCATCAAACGAATCAGAAACAGCATACAGAACAAACTGTTGATGGCAACCTTGGCCAACATTATGGTACCACTTCAGATGGAGAAGTGCACGTCGGAGCACATCGTTGTTCAGTGACTGTTACAACGTGCGTGGCATTTCGTAGGAGAGGTCTGACATTGCAAGGAGACCTTCGGCAATGTGTTTGCCAGTAGTCAAACGCAGAAGAGAAAGCCTTAAACAGCTCATGAATCACATGCTGTTCACAAGCTCGAACAATGTTCTTCCAATCAAGAGATCAAGGTCATTTACTTATTAAACATATGGTCTACCAAAAAAGGCACACTCTTCCCAACTCCAAGTATGTGAACAGAAGGAACTGCTAACATCAGACTGTAGCATTCAAACTGTTTAGGAACATCTTTATATCAACCCTTTCTAAAGCACAAACTACACATCAAAGCAGTAGTTCGCTGCTATGGTGTTAAGCAGGTAAAATGACTTCTCCATTAGGTAAAGAGAATAAAAAAAGCAACAGAAATAGCATGATCTGACATAGTCTGGAAAAAGGAAAGAGGAAGCCAATCATGAACTCTCTGAAATGTTACTGAATATCAAGCTCTTGGTGAAAAATTAATAGGAAGACTTGATTTAGAAAGATATCCGTACATTTAAAGGACAAAATATTCACAGCAAATTATTCCTTTTTGCTGGGCTACCTATATATTACAACCTGATTTCAGTACAGCTTTCAGGCCAAGATTCCTCTCTTTGCTTTGACATACACATTTTGACTACATTAACTGAGAAATAGTATAGAAAATTTATGGACTGGTGCATGCGTCTAAGATTCACTCACATTTTTTAAATCAACATACCCTTTCATTCAGATCTGGACAACCCTGTCTGAAATCTACTTAACAAAGATTAATTCAGTTTGGAGTGGCAGTCGATGTATTATGCTGTTTCTCTTGAACATCCCACTGAAGAAGAGCAAGCTAGAAAGACTTTATTAAGTAGATCAGTTAGAGAGAGCCCACACGGCATATAAAATAAGGATTACGCAGCAGGAACACCCACAGGTACCTCAGGTGCCAGCTTGAGCTGAAGTACACACTTTTCCATTGCTGATGTCTCCATATTTCTTACCGCATTCCCAATATTTCTTCTTAGAAAATACGGGGGTTCGTCAAGCTGCCAACAGATCCTTCCTCATCTCCACTCTGCCTCACGGAAGTCCTGCAGGCAGCAACCTCTAAACGCACATACTGTTATTCCTTCCCAATCAGACTATTTTTAAAGCTCTCTATATCAAAGGCATGAGGAGATATTTGTGAATTCTGATTCTCATTCGTCAAATTGTTTCAATGAGAAAGTTTTAAAAAGACAAATGACTGAAGGAGGGAAGGAGGAAGAGGAGCTGGGGGGCATGGGAGGACTCAAAAATTATATTTGTCCAGAATGAAGCACATTCAGATTCAACCAAAGGAAAAAACCAAACAAACAACAACAAAACCCACCAAAAAACTGTTGCCTGTTCAGGTGCATAGTTTTGAATCTTCCTGCTTCTGACTGGTTCCAGAATCTACTTTCTAAAACTTTCTCCTCTTTATTTTCTAAAAAAAGAACAGCTAAACAACATTAGTTATCCCTTACAGAAGTAAATTAGAATTACCTAGACTTTCTCCCCACTCTTTTTTTTTTAACCTTTTTTTAAGTAAATGCAGCTTTGTAAGCAATCTCAGTGGATTCCTTGCATACTGTTATCAGAAATGAAAGTGGTGACCTGCTGTGAATTTAGCTGCTCTCAGACCTTCCAGCCCTCCTCCGCTATTAGTAGATGCCGAGTGTTTTCAGCAGAGCAGCCCTGAATGCCAAGCACGGGGACTCACTGGCATTCATTTACAAAAAGGCAAACATGGAGGTTTTCTCATCCAGAAAATGCTGCAGCTGCTCCCAGCACCAGGATAACATCTAACACCAGCAGTGACTATGAATCCCACTGCTCTTCTGGCAGCCTTGCCCCAACCTGGCAGCGATGAGTGCACCAAGCAGCCCAGCCATGACACCAATTACAGTTTGCCAAAGTGGTAGGAAAAGAGTTAGAGAAGCGGGCAGGAGCGGGCTGTGCAGAGCTGCATCCACTTTGACACCACCCTACGGCAAGTTAAAAGTTCTCTCTCCTCCTGCAAAATGTGGCCTGAACCATTTTGACCTGTCCCCAGAATTATGTCAAAGAGCATTTATAACCTTGCCTTTTCTTTGGCGGCTGTCACTGCTGACTCCAAATTTGTATCATCTGTGCCCTATTAGCCCTGCAGAATCTGACATTTCATTCAATGCATTTTTTTTTTTTTTTGGTGAATCTTTTTTTCTTCAGCAATCAATGTTGTTTCAAAGCACCAAGAGGTATTTGTGAAGTTTGGTTTGCATTTGTCAAATGATTTCAAAAGGAGGGGAAGACGAATGAAAGGAGTAGGAGAAAGAGGTCTTGGGGGGGGGGGGGGGGGGGGGTGTGGTAAAAATTTGTTGTAATTGGCCAGAATGAGGTGGATTCAGATTCAAAACTCTTTGCACCTGATGAGATCTGAATCCCAACACCAGCTCCTGCAAGACTGCCATCACCATCATGATGTGGGGTCACAGGTACCTGTATCTACTGAAGCGGGAAATGGAAAAAGAAACTTATGCTTCCCAAACGAATGCCTTGTCACCAGGCTTTATGATCTCTTCCTTGATTGGTCACAGCTTTTGAATTTGAGAAAACACAGCTTTCAAAATTTTATTTTTTTAAAGAGAAAGAGGAAGTTGGTAAAAATAAAATCAATGTAAATATATTCTACTGTCTAGATCAGCACCTCACAGCCCTGGATGAAAGGATGAAGCCTTACCCTTTTGATCCCTTCGCTGCCCAACTCCAATTCTGTCAAACTCAATGATCAGAAAATATGATGGACTGAGAGCTTTAAAGCTCTGCAAACAGTCTGCATTTCCTACTGTAGACCTCATCACTTTGCAAAGTAGTTCTGTGAGCTCACCTTGGACTATTTACCAAGTTTAATGTAACTTATTTTCTTTAACTCTACAGTGTATCTAGCAAATACAGTACAGCACCGTGACCTCAAGGCCTTTCTAGTCTTTCTAATCTACAGTAAAACTGCAGAGATCCTTAGAGTGGAGAGTGCTAGAATGAGGGAGCACTTCTTCCAGACACGCTCAGCATCACCACGGATTATCGCACACGTATGAGACACCTAACTGTACGGGGTCACCGCCTTCGTCTATTGTTTTATCAGCAAGTCATTCCCAAGGTGACAAGCGCAACAACTCATTTCAAAAGGAGAGGTAGTCAGGGAAGAAGAAAAAAGGGTTGAAAATCAGAATCCAGTAAGAGTTTTTAGAAGCCACAGGAGCAAATATAATAGAGTCTAGATACTACTTAACACGTCTCCTGCTTTACAGAGCAGGGTTTTATGTGTTTTCCTCATCTGTTTCAAAACACATTTAGCAGTGGCACAGAGTTCAGCTTTGTAAAAGTGGTTTTACTGGTGGGGAAAATGGGGCATGGAGACATATAACGGCGTACCCGGTTTATCAGGTATAGTTGGTGACAGAGCAAAGAGCATATCCAATGCACCCTGCGTTCCTGTCCAGCATCCTGGCTGCCCTGCTTAAATCGATGTCAGTAAAAGTGGTATGAAACAACTGAAAAGGTGAGCCTTATGACCATTGCAATAATCTCCAGTCCATGAGAAGGGGGAGGCTTGCTGACCCTAAAAGCTGAGCCTTTCCAGGCTCATTGCTTTAGTGTCAGCAGCTATCTTAGTGCTTCTGTAACACAGTCTGGCTTCTAATGGGAGTCAACACTGCTAGCAGAACTAACACATTATGGTTGAGTGAAAAATTCGCAATTCTAAGAAATATTTCCAAGGAAAATGGTAGCAAAAACATTTTTTGGTTTTGAGTCTATAGAGGGAGCTGATTTATGGACTTTAAGGGTTATGTCGATATATTCATTTAGAGTTATAATACTCTAAATATACCTACAGACACAGCCAGGACATATTTCTTTAAATGTTTGTATATCTGTGGGTGCCCCACAAATCCGGACATCCTTGGATTTAATCCCCCTCCATACATCTGCAATAGGTACTGACTGCAGTCTCACCCTCGTAGCATTAACACAAGCTGCAAAACCCAATTCAGCAGCACAGTAAATACGTGGAAGGTCAGTACAGTCAACCCTGTGCTCCAAGGGGCAGGCTGAAACTAGGAGACTTGATTAAAGTCCATTTAGCAATATCCACATCACACTGCAATCACAAACTAGGTACCCTGCCACACTCCTGCTTGCGCTGTAAACTGTGTGTGCATCTTCTCTAACGTGAGGCAAACTAATCTAGCTTCTGTAAAGACCCAAAGGATTAAAATACTTGCATAGTGAACAAATTTACGCTAAGATTTCCACATGTTGCAATGGACAAGATATACGGCACAATAAACAATCCCTTTCCTAGGATGTGTTGCTGCAGTTAACTTTCTTCTTAAGTGCTGTGCTCTGAAGGGCACTAAATAATCTCTCTTTTCTGACAGTAGAGCACACTAACAAGGAAAATAACAGAGGAATGGTGCTGAAAAGCTGAGTGATTTAGATAGTGATTCAGTCTGACGAGAACTGTAATGAAATAATTTTCACTCCCGGTTGCCTTCTGTGACTATTTGAGACTGAAATTTCAAAAGGTTAAAAGCTTGCACTTGGCGTCAGATCCTCATATCAGACCAAGTCCCCAGCCTGCGTGCTCACTAGGTGATAAGGGCACAAAGAATTGGTCTCCCTCGCAGACCAAGCTGCAGAGGAGCTCCACAGCCAGTGGGTGGCCATGGCTACATTGTTCTGCTGCAAGAGCTCACGGTGATCTTCACCCTGGGTGCTCTTCACTGCAGGACCATGGATTGGTCATCAGTGATCTTCCCAACTCACCCAGAGCCTCTCCTATCATTATTCCATGAAGTTTTTGAATAAGAACAGTGGATTAAAGCTTTCTTCTAATCCTTTAACGTTTTGTCAATGCTACAATATGGCAGGTGGGTTTTTTGGTTGGTTTGTTGTGGTTTTTTTTCTTGTAGTTTCCTCTAAGGCCTCTGAAAACTAATGCACCTGAAACTAAGTTTTGCATTCCTTTTCTAATGGCATTTTATATAGAAGATTTGTGAACTGGAAAATTATGCATTTGTGTTTGCTTATCATCATATCGATAGCAGGCTAATTTTGTTGTTTTCTCTATAAGGTAATTTGATGAATACCTAACTAGCTTTGACTTGTCTTCCTTATTACTATTTTTTTGTATTAAAATTTTATGAATCGAAGAGCAATAAGTTTGTATTTGCTTATCTCATTAATGCACATACTGAACCCTGAAGGCATTTTGCCCACTTACACTAAATTATCAAGGCTGGGTTTTGGCAATATAACTGACTGATCACGCAGCTCTACTTTAGTTCTAGCTTATATTACAATTGTCATGGTGAACATTAACTTCTTGTCTGTTAGCATACATTTCTGTTTCAGAAAGGCTTGGTAACTTGTATTTAGGAAGTCTTCTGTTTGTGCACTGGCAATTTAGAGAACGTGCCACTTGTTCCAAGGTGATTTCTTTATTACAGTTTTCACAACACTGAGAAAAGTATTGCAAAGACTATGTCTGTGTGTGTATTCCAAATTCAAGCCCCTGCAGAAGAAAGGAAGCAAAGCTTTTTCGGGCAATCTTTAAACACCTGCCCAGTTCTGCAATACAGATTCAGGCAGGCTAGTATCACTGCTCAGGGAAGTACTTAAGCGTGTCCATAAATTCTACAGTTTCCAGTCGGAATTCAACACATTTAATCCCTGTCCTATATCCTGATTTTCATTTCACAGTCTTTTTCCTGCACCTCTTTTGAAATTTTATAAATCTAAGGCTAATTTTTTCCCAAATACTATTTCTTTCTGTTAACGGATAGTCATCTATGCTCTCTATTCATATACCCCAGTCTCACATTGTGGAAGTTTTCTTTATTTTATCTTGCTCTCTGATGGGGAGAACTGGATCTACCAATGTAAAAGTCATTACAGGAGAGCCAGATTTATAAGCTCTTATAATCAAATCTTTGACAGGTAGCTAATTACAAATGAAGTGCAATGGGTTTTACTGCACTGAGTAGCACCTATTAAAGTTCATTTCAAACAGTTAAATTGTAACATATATAAACAAACTCTCAAAGTTCACTAGGTAGGAGGCAACTCAAATGTGAGTGGCAGAATGTAATTAGTCATTATCCATACGGTCTCCAAGAATGTTTTTGGCTCTGTGTTGGGACCCTGAGAGAGCACAACAGACATGCTTAGCTCTTCTCCTGCAGTAAACTCCTCAAAGACTCCAACACCCCAAAGAGGTGTTTCAATTTTTCTTTCTTTCTCACCATCCAAATCTATTTTAATTAACTAAAATAATAACACAATTCAATATCCAGATGACACAGCTGCAATTAGTCTCAGGCAAAAGGGCAGTTGTACACACTGTGCAAACTTAGAAACTCCCTATCTAATCCATAGGGAAATAGACTGAATATTCAAAGGTAAGCAATATTAGCTAAAATTTGTGGCCTTTCAGTACTTAAAGGGGGACAATTTTTTTAGTAGGGCCTGATGCAGTAGGATAAAGAGTAATAAACTAAAAGACAATGTATTCAGACTAGATATAAGAAAAAAATTTTTTATGATGAGGGTGGTAACACACTGGAACAGGTTGCTCAGAGAGGTGGTAGATGCCGCATCCCTGGAAACATTCAAGGTCAGGCTGGATGGGGCTCTGAGCAACATGATCTAGTTGAAGATGCCCCTGCTTATTGCTGGGAGGGGTGAGCTAGAGGTCCCTTCCAATCCAAACTATTCTATGATTCTAGAAAATGTAGGTTGCTGCAAAGAATCTCACTCATGCAAATTTTGCCACAGAAGACTTAAGTGGAAAGGACATACTATGAATTTTAAATGGGGGCTTGCTATGCCAAAATGACTATATAGCATAAAGATAGGGGTTGAGGGAAAATTGGAGAAAATGGCCCAATATCTGACAGCGAAAAAAAATGCAGAAGCCAGGCCCTTAATCACATATTTTTAAGCTGTGTCAAAAATCATGACATCAGGCTATGAATTTTGTGATATTACTTTAACCCTTTAGGATGCCCCAGTCACCAGCTAAGTTACAATGCCATTTGGGTGCCTTGTTTCCTTAAGGTGTCTTGGAACATACCAGGGAAAATATGCAGATAGTTCCTATGAGACACAAAGGAAAATAGTAATCTTGCAAATAGGTTAAGCCGCTAAGGTAAATTCTGCTTCTCAGCTGGGGGTGAGGGACTTTTCATGAGGGACTTTTCAAAGATCATGTTTTCCAAAGCCAAGGATGGCCCTTGCAGTAAGTCAAGCAAAGGAGGTCGCAGAAGGTCTGCATGGATGCACAAGGAAGTTCCGACAAAAACATAAACAGTAAGCATACAACATGTGGAAGCAGGGTCTGGTCTTCCCAGTACAAGAGAGACATGGACATACTGGAGTCAGTCCAGCACAGGGTCATAAAAATGATGAAGGGACAGAAGCATCTCTCACACAAAGACAAGCTGAGAGAGCTGGTACTGTTCAGCCTGGAGAAGGCTCAGGGGAGATCCTATAAATGTGTAAAAATACCTCATGGAGGAAGAAGTAAACGAGATGAAGCCAGATTCTTCACAGTGACACCCAGTGACAGTAAAAGTGGTAACAGGCACAAACTGAAATACAGGAAAGAACGTTTAAAGAAATAAGAAAAAACTATTTTACCAGGAGTATGATTGAACACTGGCACAGGTTGCCCAGAGAGGCTGTGGAGTCTTCATCCTTGGAGATACTCAAAGCCCAACTGAACAATGTCCTAAGCAAGTGGCTCCAGCTGCTTTGAGGGTTGGACTAGATGATCTCCAGAGGTGCTTTCCTACCTCAGCCATCCTGTGATTCTGTGATCCCATTACCAGAACACTGTATACATTTATTTGAGACATATGCAGAATGCAGACACTTTTACTCATTATGGGCCATGTTACCTCTTTCACAAGGGCAGTAACTATTGAAAAAAAACGATGCCAGTTGAGAAGAGCTCAAAGGCACTGTACTAGCCTTCACCATTACAAAATGGAGATCTCAAGTCTGCCCAGATTTCAGTCTAAATTGCTCCAAAAGAGCATTATTAAAACAAAAATAAACTCCTCAACTGACAATTATTTTGACCTGTCCTGTTCTCATGATCTTTCCAGAAATTAATAGCCTTCATTTTAACCTTGACTGCACAAGAGAATTGCTCTCTCTGAAGCTGAACTGCTGGAAGTACAAACAGCCCAGAGCATCCACTCCAACCTTGCCAAATTGGTTGCAGTTCTGTTCCGTGGCTGCACTAGCTCTGCTCTGAGTCACAGTGACCCATGTGGACATGGGAAACTGTGTATGCACCCGGGAACAACACATTCTCTGAGGCTTGGCAAGATCAATAGTCCCCTCAAAGACAGTCAAATGAATAACAGCAATTTATTGATAATCATATTAATTCATACTGACTGCATTACTCAACCTACTGAAACACTGTCCATTCTAACTTGCTGTTACACATTTCTTAACTCTTTTAAAGTGTAAAAGTGAAACAAACCTTTAGGAAGCTTCAAATTGGATTAATACATCAAATAATGGCCAAACATTTAATCCATCAACTATCAGATTTCCAGATGTGAACCTAGAATAACACCAAACAAAGGAACAGTGATTTGTCAGATAGGAGCCCTTCCCCAGATTGATCCAACAGGATGTTGAAACTAACAGTGTGGACCCATGATGGTAGCAAAAACTCTTGGGTGCACAGTAAGCATAAATTCTGTCTCAGCAAGAGATGTGAAGTTGACAGAACCCGACAAGACTGAGAGATCACATTAAAGAGAGCGGGCTTTTTGGGAAAGGTACAGATAGGTCCTGGAGCTCTGCACTGGGCAACCAAACCTTGATGACATGCACTGCTGACTGCACATTTCATTGTAAACAAAACTCAGTCTTCACTAATGTCCAAATTAACAAGCCAGCCTACAGGAATAAAAAACCCCAGAAAACTGTGTATATATGTGTGTGGGTGGGTGTGTGCTTATGTAAGACACACGAAAGAGCAAGAGAAAGATTAAATGACACAGGTGATAGCAGTCAGCTCAGTGAAGTGCAAGCAGACATAGATGTGTAGCTCCTGATGCCATAATAACAAAGTGGTAGGTAAGATTTACAGCCACTCTTTTAGGCAGAACATTAAAGCTAGTGCACCTGGCTCCCGACTCCTAGCGATCCTTCTTAATCTATTTAAAATAACCAAATTACGTAGAAAAAGACATAAAACATCTTCACACATACACAAGCAACTTTCAATAATCTCTTTAATTATCTAGAGTTCACTAATCACTGCAGTTTCAGTTCTGATTTTATTGCTGAAGGATCATAATGAGAAAGGGGTCTATAAGGTTCCAAAAGCTATGTAAAGATAACAATTCTATTTGTTTAAGTGGCGGGGGTTTTTTACCTTTCAGCTGTATGTCAGATGTGTTTGCAGTATCAGGTCGGTAGGGAACAACATACATTTTCACATTGTCTTATTCATCTGGCTACTTTCTCCTGGCTTGGAATGATCCACTCTGTAAATCTAGTACTGGAATTTATTATATACTTGGGACAAAGTGATAATACTGCTAGTTGTTAGTAGAGACTTTCTGTAGGGGTTTTGTAACCATACTGACTACCCAACACAGCTAGCATAATTGTATATGAGTAGATATTTCAGTACTATTGTATTTATTAATATATTTGTTCATAGAAGTATGGGGTTTTAGAACAATAAATAAAATGCTAACAAATATGAGGGAAGATATCTTTGTGTTTCATAAAGTTTCACCGGTGCTGTAAAGTAGCCTTCTTTAAATTATTTAGCTGGGTATATCCTATTCGTATACTTGAACATATTTCAACACCGCTGGGAAACACTTACCTACCATAGCAATGCTCCCGAATTCTGAGTGCTTGCTAACCTGACAGCCTTTGGGACTGGCACTGGAAGACACACCACTGGTCTGAAATATGCCTGTCAGCCTCTGCATCTCCCCAGTCACTTTAAGAAGCTCATCCACAGACCTGAATTCATGTTTTCACATTGTAAGCTATCAAAGCTTCCAAATGGATATTTAACTAAGACAAAAGGTTTACACAGACTTAATCAAGTATTTAAACATATGAGTGCTTGCATATTTTGCTATGTCCTTGTCCTTTGCTGACAAGGACTTGAAAGAAAACAAAACCCACAACTGTCCAAATGTCAAGGTCCACAGCATATTGAGGAGGAGGAAAAGTTGCAATTCCATGGAGGACTAATCATCATCATGTTTCTGTGCTCATTTCACTCAGAAAAACAGATCCTGACAGAGTCAGGTCTCCACAATTCTGTTTCTCCAGTCAACCTATGCCATGCAAAGAGTACAACTATGGAGTAGAAATTCATGCTTTAGTGACAAGATGCTTAAACATTTAGTGAATTTTAAAATGCCTTCTGACTGTGCAGGACCTCTGCAGACTGGTGCAGAGAGCCCTCTCCACCACAGGTGAGAGCAGCGAGTTTTCCAGAGAAGGAAGGGAAGATGCTATCTTGGGTCCCTTTGCAGGTTAGGGCATTTTTCCTGTTCAACGTGCATTCATGCTCAGTAGACCAAGTCTCCTAGTTGACTCCATAACCATTTTAAACCCAATAATACCCAGGCCATTTCACTAAAAATCCTAAGAAATCCCACCTCCACTGCAGCACGACTGAAAAGGTGGTTTGCTGCCCATCGTATAGGCTGATGTATACGGAGATTTCCAACTTCTAAGAATTCAGCCACCACAGATGCATACAAAATCTGTTTTGAAGCTGCATAAGACATAAGGCAATGGAAAACAGTGCTTCACATGCAAATCTGAAGAGGTCTGCTGATAAAATTTAGTTTCAAGTTGATTTTGTGTGTGGCATAAATTGAGGCCAAAAGCCTTTGGACAAGACCACACAATGGATGTAGCATTCTATATTAACTTTTTCATTTACCCTTAATCCTGACTTAAAAGTTAGGTTCCTGCATATTTTTCAGCTGGACTTCAGTATAGTCTAAGCAGCTTCTGACCTTGTAGAAGCCAAATCAGATGTGCACGGTCTCACTCGGCTTCCACACCTTCCTTTACACACACTGCTGTTCAGCTCTAGACATCATTATTTAAATTAGGGTTTTGAGCTTAGACTTCCACTGCATCCTTTTGTTAGAAACGAGGTTTCACAAGCAAGATGCCTGAAAGTTACACGTGTGCCCTGCAAAACACCCAAAGAGTCTGAGCAGACCTTTCTGCAATGCTCCAGTTTATAAGATTTTCCAGTTAATGCCTGAGCCCTTGGTGACCACCAACTACTTGATGTAAGACAGAGACATTTTAGAAGGATTACTAAACCAATCGTTTTTATTTTGCGACAACACAAGTGATGCTGACGTAAGACAGACATGTAGATGCTATTCCCCTTCTCAGTTTCAACGCGTGACTGTTACGGATTCCCGAGAAACAGGATTTTCTTGGCTAGGAAATAGTTAGCTCTTTGTGAAAGCCTTGTCTGAATGGGTGATTCTTGAGGCTTGACAGTTTGCTGCTTCAGTGCAACATGAAGTCTCAGTGGAGTCTATAGCATGGCACAGGGCAGCTCTGCAATCAAAAATGCCTTTACAAAGCAAAATGGAGGTAACAAATTGATACAGCTACGTATAGATTTGTCTCCTAATCTGTCACAGGTTTAAAAATAAAAGTGGATTCTATTTTGGTTTACTGTCAACACTACAGATACAGAATAACACCACTGTTAGTAATACGTTGTATTTAATGAGCCTTATTCTTTCTCCTGCGCTGCAGTAAACTCATGCTATTACCTATGCATGCAGACTCCTGAGCACCGATATGGGCCTCCGGGCAATGCTACCAGACAAAAAAAACCCCAAGCAATAATACCTCTGTAAAGCCTCCTTCCTGAGAGATCATCTTTTGAATCGACTCTTGAATTAATATTTACCTATTTTACACAGCAAAAGGCCCAATAACCAGAGGCGCCAAGTCCTTGCAGGTCCCACTGGAAGTGCGGTGGCTTAGGACACGCGGGGAGAAAGAAATAATCTCCCAAAGCTACTGTTATCAGAGGCTCCTGCACGCTTCCTACTGCAATAGGGAAATGCCTAACACGCGTTCATTTGACTAGCATTTCATTTCATCTGCTGAACAGTTGTTCACATTTGGAAAAGAAACAGGTCCTCTAGGAATTTCAGATCGCCCAGGGCAGACGTGTCAGGACAAGTCCAGAGCAGCGTCACACACCGGTGTCAGAGTAGCAGCTTCTCTGCTGGTTCAGAGCAGAGGGAGGCTGAGCAGAGCGAGCTCCACTGCACTCAGCAACTCTTTTCTCAGTGCTGAGGATAAACCCAGCGGGGACCCGGATACCAGTACGGCATGTCCTCTGAGCAAACCCTGATGCGGCAGCTTGGCTGACGTTCTTTCAGAAGTCACCACCAGCCATTGAACATGTCTCACCTTTCTAGTGAATAATTGCAAACTAAACCTTTCCTTTTGCAGAACTGTAATTATTATGATGCAGTTTCCCAGAGCTCTACTGCATGGCCACAGTGGTTTTTGAAGTATGTTGTAAGCTATCCTATAAGCTATCTCTCAGTCTTTGCAAGGCAAAGAAAATAACTATTCCAATGATACCTTTGAAAATCTTCCTGAAAAGAGCTAACTTTGAAAGATGTTGCTATTTAAGATTCCACAAGCAGTATGCTCATTCCTTTTCTTTATAAAAGTATTTTCCTTATATAGAGTCCTATGGAGTTGTCTCAGTGGGAGATGGAAGCAATCCTCTCCTCTGGATTTCAGGCTGATGGAGAAGATAATGCCATTCACTAATATCCCAATTATATGGCAGCCTGAATACAGACTTCTGAAATCTACAGACTTCACTGTATTCAGGTATGAATTCCCACACCATATTCCCCTCTTGCTGCCTTTGTGCACAGGAAAAAAATAAGCCGGTCAAGTGAGAAAGCCCAATAGTATCTCAGACGATCCAGCAGCCTTGGGTACAATTTCTGAATAGGCATAGGAAGTCCAGTATGTCAAACTGTATACATTACACACTGGCAGAGGGGAGAAGCTCTAGACTGCATACTCAGTGAGTACATTTGCACCACAGGCACAATTTAAGCCAGCCTGCACTCTGCACGTAGGCTAAACGCATCAGTGGATGTGTAGAACAAGCCAAGAGATGGCCTGGAATAAACCTTGAGAAGCTACAGCACAAAATGAATCACAGACTGTTCAAGCTTAAAGGCAATAAGAAAAAGCTCTCAATAAAGATGATAATAATAAAGACTGAAAGAAAGAGATAGCTAATGGCAGACACAGAGAAGGCTGAAGTGTTCAATACCTTCTACACTTCTATCTTTGCAAAAAATGTTCAAATTGCTTAGCACAATTAAGAGAGGAGCACAGGCAAGTGCAGGGATAGAGCAAGGTATTTAAATAAGTCAGATGAATTCAAATCAGCAGGGCCTGATGAAACTCACCCTGGAGTGCTCAAGGACTAGCTAAAGCAATCTCCAAACCATTAGCGATTATCTTCAAGAACTCATGGAGAATGGTGAGTTCCCAGAGGCCTAAGGAAAGACAAATAAGTGAACAGCTTTTAAAAGCGGAAAAGAAGAACCTGGGGATTTGTAGACAAGGTAGCATTGCACTGATACCTGGAATAATACTGGAAGAAATTATTAATAATCTGTTTTTAATCCCCTCAGGCATAATAAACTGAAAAGAATCAGACAACTTAGATTTGTCAAGAGCAGATCACATCCGACCAAACTCATTAACTTCTCTGACAGTATAACTGGCTTTGCAGAGTGTGGAGAAGCTGTAGATGTGATGGATTTTGACTTTTGTAAGGCTTTTGAGACGTATCATGGCATTCTCCTACGTGAAGGAAGAAAACCGAGTCATTAGATTAGTCTAAGGTGGATGCATTATCCTCTGTACTTAAAATTATCAACGGTTTGCTATCACTTTGGGAGGGTACTTCAATAAAGGTCTAGCTGAGGCTTAGTTCTCTTCAATCATCTCACTAAAGACTTGCATGATGGAATAGAGGATCGAGCTACAAAATCTGAGGGCAACAACAAGTTGGGTGAAAGCACTCTGGATGAAATGATCAGTAATGATCCTGATCAAGTGGAGAAATGGTTTGAAATCAATAGGATGAAATTCAACACAGACTGCAAAGTAAATGTAGGAAGGAAGACAGAATACACAAACACAAAATGTGCAATAACTGGCAAAGACTGTAACATACTCTGGACTAAGTGAGAGTAAACAATGTGCTCCAAAAACGGGAAGTGTCTTTCTGAGATGTACTAACAGGAGCACTGCGAGTACAACAAGGTCAGTCGTTATTCCAGTTCGACTTGTCTCAGTGCAGACACAGCCTTACTGAAGTACTTTGTCCCGTTCTCCTCCACACTTTAGAAAAGATGTAAACAAACTGGAAAGATCCCAAGGGAGGGCAAAATAATATGAGATTTAAAAATATGACTTCTCAAGGTGAAAGGAACTGAAAGAGAAGACTAAGAAAGAGCCTACTTAATTTCCTTCGCTATAAAAAGTCATTATAAACTTGATGGTTATCTATTGTTCTCTGCATTTACCTGTGAAGTATGGATTTTTAGCAAGAAGAAAAAATAAGCTAGATATGAGGCAGGACTTTGTAATTATGATGCAAAATAAGCATTAGAGCAGGTTATAGGTAGGGAGGTTATAGAATATCTATCACAGAAAAGTTTTAAATGTCTGCTAGTGAACATTTACACAGAGGATAAATTAGATGTGCCACTGAGGTCCTTCCATTTCCGGTTGGCTGAACCACAAATTCCCATAAAGCTTGTACTTGGCGTGGACAAGGACTGGGTCCTTATGACGGTCCTGGGGTATCCTCTCATCTCCAATATACAGACATCCTGTTTTCTGCGACTAGGAACCTGTAAGATATCCACCAAAGTCAGTAGAGAAAAGGATAATAACATATATTATGGAACATAAATCCTATTCCCATGCTGCAAGTGTGCTGCTTGTTTTCCTCTAAAATTGTGTAAGCTTTTGGTTGGTTTCATTTTTCCATTTAATAAAAGACATTGCTTCTTCCTACAAATTTTGCCTCACAATCCATGTCATTGTCCTTTGACAATCCTACCACTAATATGGATCTGAATTGTTGAGACATGCTAAATTACTGTGGCCTCCACAATTCAAATATCTAAGTGATGCAAAATGAAAGCTACGCCATACGCATAACTGCACTGCTGTGCTCTGAGGAAAAAATATGCCCATGTAGGCCTTTTTTTCAGTTGCATTCTTTTCATTAAGCACATCCACTACTGAAATGATCATAGTAGATGTGCAATTTTCATCTTACCAAAGATCTTAGAAAAGCAGTGTCATGCTACCCCACCAACAGTCTCTTTTTACCCACTATTCCTTACTCTGTTCAGAGTACCCAGTCATGTTCTAGGCTTTTGTAGGGTGAGATGAACCTAGACAAACATTTCTTCATCTACCTTCTTAGCCTACTCCAAAAATCTCATGATTTTTAACCATTTCTTTGCCATTCAAGCTTCTTATAGAATAGACCAGCAAGTTAATATTTTCTTCGTAAGCAGTTGCATCTCTTTCTCATGCTGCTGCATCCTCTAAAACTGCTGCAACACGGTATTAGTGGAAATTGTTACCATTATGTCTGGGCAATCAACTGCTTATGATTCTCTGGCTGGGAACCAATGCTGTATTCATAAGGGCTAACAGTTAACAATGATATTTCATTACAGGATAGGTTCAAGGATTGGCAGCTTACTCTGCTGCTGTTATGCAAGACCAACCTTCTCAATTAAAGCTCTGTTAAATCTAGCAGATTTGCCTTATGTCTGTCATTTGTGGCTACCTCTAAAACATCCTTTCTCTTGTCTTGTGTTGTTATCCACTCATAGATTATAAAGTAAATTCTGCCTTGGAGACAAAACCACATATAAGCAGCTGAAGACAGAATTTGGCCCTCTATTTTCAATCTGCCCAAAACCAGATTGTTTACTTGATTGACACTGTGTGAATTTTATTAATTACACAGTAGTTCCTTGGTCCTATTTTCTGAGCTGTGAACTGCATTTTTTTATTATTTTTCCTACTTTTTGTATTTTTCCCTATTACAAAGTATTATTGTTATCTGTATTTTCTGCTACTGATCTGTTTCCTTTTCAACCTCATTTTTGATATGTAGCCAACAGCAATGAACCAGCACTTTGCTTAATTTTTTAGTAGAATTCTGCAGCTGGTGTAAATTAGTGTTACTCCATTATTAATCAGAAAAGCTTCACTGTGGACATATTTGACATTACCTATCTGATGCTATGTAAGTACTTAAATTCTCAGTATCTGGAGAGCTCAACTCTTGGTTTTAACATGATGCAATCCCTTGTTCCTATCACACTGTTCTTTATAATCAAAGTTGAATCCATGAGCAACAAATCTAACACCATACCAAATTTACCCTTAATTCACATCAGTATAAGTACACTAGAGCCACTTTTTGTCATTTTATTTCACTCTCAGTGTGACGCAGACAGAGTTGGAACAAGGGCAGTGCTCCAGCCTGTATCTCCTTCCATCCCAACCTCTCCTTTCCTGAGAGGAGAACAGCTGACCTCTGCAAAAATCACCTGGAATCCATGTCATAAAGTGAGAATCAAGAAAAAAAAAAAACCTACAAGACTTTCCATTGTATACCCATGTGCCACTAACTCTGTACTCAACATTATGTCTTTGTGTACTTCCAGAAAGAAATAACACAAAAAATGATGGAGGTTTTGTTGCCTGGTCTGAGAACAGGGCAGTTCAGCAGTGATAATGTAAAATAATTACAAGTGATCATCTGGTAGAGCACTTGTTTAGATAAACTTAATTGAAGCAGCAGTCAAATGCTAGCACATACTGGGAAGGCTGCTTCAACACACACTACCACCTTCGTCAGAGAAACCTGTAGGGTATTTAGCATCTCAGGAAAAAGTAAACCTCCACAAAACTGAGGCATGTGAATCCTGCAGAAATCAGAAACACAGAGTAAGATATAAAATGGAGGGGCTTTAAACCGCTCCCTGCTCCCCAAAACACAGGACTGCAGACATAGCACTTCACTGCTGGGGCTGCCGTGCTTTGGAGCAGTACTTGAAGTCAAGAGAAGCAGATTTGACTCTGACCCTGCAGCAAGTCTTTTCACCTCTCACTGCCCAAACTTTCTCTATCTGTAAGATGGGGAAAAAAACAATATGGTGACATTTTACTTTAAAAACCTATAAGCATAAATTACTATAATAACTCTTCTTATGTAAAAGTACACCAGCTTGCCAGTTTGCACAGTGGAAACAATTTTCAGAGCCCCTCATTAGTCAGAGCAGGAAAATCCTCTCGCCTGGTATAGCAGCATGTGCATGGCTGGGCTGCATCAGAAACATCCTCTCCCACAAAACCCTAGGAAAGGCTGTTTCTTTAGGATTTTTACGAGATGATAATTTGGCCTGCACAGCTTGCTTAGCAGAGCTCGAGGGAATCAGTGATATCACAAGGACTCAGCATGCATTTTATGACCCAGCTCTGTGAACGCAGAACACAGTCAGGTCAGGAGAGGCAAGGGGCTGCACTGACGCCTCTGTCACCACCTGACTGCTGCTCCAAACAGCGAAGTGAAGGTCTCTTTACTTGTACTCAGTCAGGCACTCAGATGATGGCTCAGTTAACAGTAACTCACTATTATTTTGGCCTCCTCCTTTCACAGGTTTTTCGACAATTATGTCACTATCTACTTTTGAACACGGCATTATAGTAACCACTGGTCAAGACAGAGAAGAGATGCATAATTTCAAATGCTACGTATGGAAAAATAGCCCCAAAGTCTCCATTTATACAAAAGGCAGGCAACAGTTCTCTATATCAAGCTAATCTTGTTTCAGAAATAAGCAAACACCACAGGAAATATATCCGCACCAAAGCTTAATTCCTACATGGGTAATGTTTGCTTGCAGCATCTCCAGAATGATACACCAAGAAGTGCTGAATAGCAGATATACACTCGCTTCTCATAAATTTTTAACCGGCCCTCCCAGCTTCTGTTTAGGCAGAACTGTACACCCGTACTCCTTCAGCTGCATTCTTCAAGATGCAAACCCCTGGCAACATTTCTAAATAGCATCCACTATCCAACAACCATGTACAAGCCAACATGCATCAATACTTTTACTCCCATCATCTGCAAGGACAAAACTGCAATTTCCAATACATACACTTTTGCTCTTTTGGACACAGGTAATATACTATACATGCATTAGATAGTAACACAGATGTCAGCACCCACAGAAAACTAGCAGAAATATCTGCATATCTGAAAATATCCTCAGTAACACCCTCCCATTGTAGAAATGTTGCCTTTGAATTCACTGCCACAGTTTAGAAGAGTTTATGAGGACGTGAATTCATGCCATTGGTTTCTCTGCTTCTTGAACAGCTTTACATCCCCACGCACAAAACTGCATTACCCCCACGGTCAGCAATAACCCCACTCTGGGTCTCAGCACTGAGAGCTTCTCGGCTATCCGTGGCTGCCCTGTGCCAGCACTATGCCACCAACCCTGAGACCAGCAAAACTGCCTCTGATTTATTGGCAGAGCTTTTTTCTTTCTTTTTTTTTTTTTTAAATTAGACCACAGATAAAAACCCAAAAGCTCATTTTAAAAATGCAAGAAGGGTTTTCAAAAACAAACCCACTTTTTCTGTAAATAGGCAGGTCAGAGCAGGGATAAACAGCTTAGCAGCATGGAGTATTAAGTTAAATGGAGCATTCAGACCAGTTAGATCAGCTTACAAGCCACCACATATTAACTGCTTTGGACTATGCAGCATTATGCAGGTAAAGGATTTGATGGAGAGCATAAAACTGATCTGTGACTGTAAAAAAAAAAAAAAAAAAAGACTCCTAAAGGACATCAAGATCGCCACTTAGGAATTCTGATAACCTTTCTATTTTTCCTTCCAGAGCTGAGAGGCTTGAGTTATGGATTGCTAAGAGCAAAATATCTCCATAAACGAAGACAAATTAAAAGCCACCCAGATAGTCAAGCAGGGATGCTATTCAAAACCAGACTAAGACACTTTTGACTACAGCAGATGTTCACGAAGGCTTCACTTTTTAAAGGACTTTTTAAGAATAACAGTCAATATAATTCACATGGAAGTACAAAAACTTGCAAATATTTATTGAGAATCATCTTCTATTTTTTCTAAGCAGCTCCTATCCTTGCTATTTTAATGGAAATGCTGAATTAAATAAAGAAGATACTTAGCATTGAAGCCACACATCTTAGTGGAAGAGATATAAGAGTTTGAGGTCAGGTGCCTGCCTGGCAATTGCTTACTGGGAAACATTTAATGTCAAGGAAGCCTCTGGAAGCCCACAGGATCATACATGGATGATTTCCCTAAAGCCGCCTTCTGTGGTCACAGCCAGAAGAAGGACGGGACTGATGGTGAGTGTGTCGCAGCAGGTTATGGGCAGGGTGTGGATAGTGCATTACTCTGAGGCTGTTACTTTGACATGTGTGGGAAGCCACACACCCGTTTCCACACCATACCGCTTGCAAAGCACAGCCAGCTCCTTACACAGACATTTCAACCATTTCCCTGCTGAAAAAAAGGTAAAGGAATGGCCTTTTGGCAGTGTCCTATTTTCAGCTGGGATAGAGTTAATCTCCTTCCTAGCAGCTGGTATAGTGCTGTATTTTGGATTTAGAATGAGAATAACTTTGATAGCCCTCTAATATTTTAGTTCTTGCTAAGCAGTCAGGGACTTTTCAGCTTCTTGTACTGCCCTGCCAAGGAGAAGGCGGGGGGCGCCCAAGAAGCTGGGAGGGGACACAGCCAGGACAGCTGACCCAAACTGGCCAAAGGGATATCATCATAGAATCATAGAATGGTTTGGGATTGGAAGGGACCTTAAAAATCATCTAGTTCCAACTCCCATGCCATGGGCAGGGACACTCTCCACTAGACCACATTGCCCAAAGCCTCATCCAACCCTTGAACACTTCCAGGGAGGGGACATCCACAACTCCTCTAGGTAACCTGTTCCTGTGCCTCACCACTCCCACAGTAAAGAATTTCTTCCTAATATCTAATCTAAATCTACCCTCTTTTAGATTAAAGCCATTACCCCTTGTCCTATTACTACATATCCTTGTAAGAAGTCCCTCTCCAGATTTCTTGTAGGCCCCCTTCAGGTACTGGAAGACTGCTATAGGGTGTCCCCAGAGCCTTCTCTTCTCCACACTGAACAACGCCAACTCTCTCAGCCTGTCCTCATAGCAGAGGTGCTCCAGAGCTCTGATCAGCTTTGTGGCTGGTCACACTTCTCTTGATGCAGCCCAGGATATAGCTGGCTTTCTGGGCTGCAAGCGCACATTGCTGGCTCATGTTGAGCTTCTCGTCCACTAACACCCCCAAGTCCTTCTCCTCACGGCTGCTCTCAATCCACTCTCCACCCAGCCTGTAGTTGTACTTGGGATTGCCCCAACCCATGTGCAGGACCTTGCACTTGGCCTTGTGGAACTCCATGAGGTTCGCATGGGCCCACCCCTCTAGCCTGTCAAGGTCCCTCTGGATGGCATTCCTCCCTCCAATGTGTTGACCGCACCATGCAGCTTGGTCTCATCGGCAAATTTGCTGAGGGTGCACTCAATCCAACTGTCCCTGTTGCCAACATGCGCTGGTTCCAATACTGATAAACAGTGCTAATCCCAATACTGATCCCTGAGGAACGCCGCTCGTCACTGATCTCCACTTGGACATCGAGCTGTCGTCCGCAACTCTTTCAGTGCGACCATCCAGCCAATTGCTTATCCACTGAATGGTCCATCCGTCAAATCCATGTCTCTCCAATTTAGAAACAAGTATGTGCAAGACAGTGTCAAATGCTTTGCACAAGTCCAGGTAGATGACATGCCATATCATATGATGTCATGCTCAGTATATAACTGGTGCGTTGGCCAGGAGGCGGCACGGCTCAGGAACTAGCTGAGCATCATCTTAGGGTGGTGAGCAATTGAGATGTGCATCACTTGCTCTGTATATTCCTTTATCATTATTATCATCATCTTCATCTGTCCTATTAAACTGTCTTTATCTCAACCCACAAGTTTTACCTTTTTTATTTTTGATTCTATCCCCCATCCCACTGGGAGGGGGGAGCGAGCCAACAGCTGTTTTAGCTGCCTGACGGGTTAAACCATGACAGCCAGTCCAGTTTTTTGCTTTACATAAACAGTTGTACTGGTCCTTAATTTGTCCTTTTCTGACCCAACAGACCTGGCAGCTCTGACACAGTGTTTGGCACTAACTGTAGACAGACCAGCTGTACCAGGCACAACCTAAACAGCTCCTAACAATGCAAACATGGTTGATGACTCATCTCTGATTGCATTTTAATACAGAAACGCAGAGTTTTATCTTCAGTTCCTGGTAAAGCCAATACCTGTCAAAGACCAGTTCAACACAGCCATAACCCACAGAGCCTGTGCACATCGCAGTGGCGGTCTCTGTTTCTGTGGGGTTTTACCTTCCTCAACCAGAAAATGTATTCTGAGCTTCTGAAACTAAATGTACTAAGTGGGGATTTAGCTTGCTGTTTTCAATAACATTCAAAGCATTGTATGCTCCTATACTAACTTACCCATGTGTAGGATTCTATAAACATACAGGCTATGCACTAACCTTTACAGTATTTCAGAAGGACTCATCTGCTGTCAAAGTGCACTTCTCTCCCACCAAGCTGGGAACTCAACATCCATGGATACTAAAACAAAGCTTCAAAATGATATCGCCAAGGGTTCAAAAAATACTTCATTGTACATCTCCCTTCAACAGATGCCAAGCTGTGAACAGCAAGAGAAAAGATGCCATGAGTGTCAACTGTGGTGGACCTGTTACTTCAGAAGCGAACTGCAACTGCCAACTTTCTTCTCTCGGTTATTCCCAAGTCAATTTTGTCATAGCTGAACATGTTAAAAGAATAATAATTAAAAAGGAAAAAAAAAAAAAAAAGCAGAAGAGGAAAGAAACTATTTCTATCTAATTCTGCTCTAAAGACCTGATCAGTCTGTCTGGTGCTCTCCATGGGATTTGGGTTGTGACATTCCATAATACTCACGGAAGAGTTTATATTTTAAAGGAAAAATAAATAGGTGAGATTTATCATTTTTATATTGTTTCCACTCATCTATATTTATATCATTCTTTTATATTATGACCATTATTTTGTATTAGATTATATGGGAATAATATAAATGCATCTAAAATATAAGAAACTGCTCACTCCCATGAATAAGCAAGGCCTAAGCATATATAACAATTTAAAACTGAGTCTTTCTAGGAATTGGATAATACAATCAGCTCAGTAAAGCATTCTTGTGCAATGACTGTGCTGAAGAAATAGTGTTTACAGTCAATAAAAGACACAATCAAGGCAAAATTTATCCTAGAGCTTTAAATCACTTTGAAATGGTTTTGTCTGAAGTATAAGGTCTATTTCAGGAAAGGAATATTTCGTGTCTTATTTTTTTTACATATAACTATTTCATGTTTAAATTAAGAAAAATAAACACTTTAGAAGAATGTTCTTGACATATAGTAAACAGCAGAAAAAAAGAGAAATAGCTTAATTGATCCATTTCTTAATTCAGCTACATGCCACGCTCACTCTTCTTTTGAAAGCAATTACAGTATGTGTACCAAAGTTTATAGATTGAGTGGTGTTCTCCAAAATGGTGAGCTACACCGTATGTATCTTGTTTCAGAAACAGAATGGCTTTCACTGTTTTCATTAAGGCAAAGAAATGAAATGAAATGTTGACACACAAATGTTTTCCCTGGAAATCTATTTTATGTGAATTACTGGAGGCATAGCTATATATACAATACCTAGCAAAGGATTTGTCACAAATAACCTGCAATCTTTCACTATATTATCAAGGGGATATCTTAATAAGAAGAAGGTGTTAATGTGTGTATTTCAATGGCAGCACACTAAATAAGACACAGATATATTACTATCAATGCATATTAAACTCCTGATACGAAGCTCCAGGCTATGAGGACATATTTATTTTCTTATGAGTAGTTTAAAAAATAAGTATCAGACTAAATAACCCTTTCCTAAACTATGAAGGAAAATAAGGGCTAGTGTAATCCCTTACAGAACTTAAAAGCTATTGGTATTTAATGCTGTTCTCAATAGCAATGCAGACTCAACAGGTAGAGAAACCTGTGCAATTCCTTCAGTCAGCTGAAAAGCCACCATTTAAGACCTGGCTGCACTGATGCTATGCCACAATTTAACTACACTACAGATGTGCTATCCTGTTCTTGAGGGATGTTCATTACTCTGAGTGTGCATCAAAGGTTTTTTTAGAGGAATCCAGTATTATGTTATCTAATTCTTTTTGAAATTCCACTGGAGAGGAATGACAAGTTCTTTAGGTCCGCTTCGCTGAGAACAAGAAACAACATTTTCATGCACAGCTACTTAATACGAATAAGTTGCACGAGTAAAACTTGTCAAATAAATCCTAGCTGATGTTAAAGCATCAAACTGGCAAATGAAATTGTGTTTTTCCATGAAGCACACAGTGCTTGAGTATCAAAGGTATCACTTTTATAATCAACTAATGTAATTACATATGTATATTACATACATGCTTTGTATGCAATGGTGATGACACAGTGTATTAACATACTATATTTAGACACGTCATCAACCTTTGTGCAGTTCAACTACCTGGACACATCTCTAATCTTCTCACTTGCATAATGTTTCATTAAAATTAATAGTTTACAAAGGATATTGATTAGAGTTCCCTGGATCTGAATCATGAAAAAATCAGAGTCAGGAAGTGATACAACTGAGAAAAATAAAAGAACGCATAGAGAAGCAATAGCAATAGAATTTCCATCAGTTTGTATTATTCAAGTTTGACTGCATAGATCAATGAGACCGTAAAAATCCAGCTTTCACCTCCTATTTGTTCATTACATTTTGTGAAGACTATGTGGTAACTGGAAGGAAGCAGAAAAGAATCTCACCTCAGTGAAAAAGCCTGCTGTCGCTATTAGATGCTGGTGTCCATCCTCATAACAGCTTGTGACAGAAAAGATCTTCCAGGATTTGGTTTGCTGGTAAATTTTTACCTTTTCCCTTTGCCACCTTGGCTCAGCACTTTTGCACCGAGCCAACAAAAACAATCTGATACATAACACAGAAAGCTTTACCAATAAATCTGTGACACAGTCCTCATGGATAGTATCAACAAACAACAAGGACTTTGCTTTTCAGAAAGCCAAGAAGGACAGCTCTTTAGTGAACTAAACGAGAGTGCTCGTTGTGTGTGAACTCCTGCTAACGCAAACCACACATGCTGGTCATCCTGCTGCAGGTCCAAGACAAAGAGGCAATGGTGTAGAAAGCAGATTGGGTAAAGTTCTTTCACGTCTAGTAGATAGAAACCTAAGAAAAGAGAGCTGTAGTATCAGAGTCCCACTTTTCAAGTATTTCTGGCAACCTTCTGCCACCTATGATAATGGGTTGAGAAACAAGCTCAACAGAGAAAGTTGACATCCTGGACAAACATATTCTGCTCCACATTCCTGGGCATCACTCAGTCAGGTTGTGCTTTGGAAGACAGTGGCTTACAATAGCTTCTGGTAGGGAGAACCATAGCACATTCCTGTGCCCTGTCTATGTCCAATTCACCCAGACTGAAGGCAGCCTGCAGTACAGCACAAAATATGTTGAACTGTACTCTCAACATCATCTCTAGGCTTGTGCCTAAGTAATACTTATGAAAAAATAGGAAGAAAAGTCAGCAAATCTAGATTTAAAAACAGGCTTTTTCCCCTGTTTGACTGACAGGGCAGACAAACCCCAACGATAGTGTCTACACAAGCCAAATGAAACAGAAATAAGGGATGGGAAGGGTCAACACAGTGGCATGTGTAATACACACGTGTACTAAATGAGTAATATATGCTCCAAAAAGACTGCATTGCAGATACTAGCATTCACACAGAAAACTATAGACAGAATTTAGCCCCATACTGAGCATTTTGGGAAAACAGTCAGTACCTCTCAGAACTGCAGAACAACTGCTTGCAGCAAGCTCAGATGATGGATCTATACATTAGTAGTTACCTGCTGCTGTAGGGCATAACAGTCCCACTAAATACTGAGCCATAAATTGACTTTTCCAGTGCTAAGTAGCAGTAGTATTTAAGAATTAATAATTCATTATTAATTACTAATTTTATTACTTGTAATGTAATTGGGCTCACGAATATTTATTTCTCCACATATACTTCACCATCCTTTTTCCTTTTTTTAATCTTAGCACTCCTACTGTGATTATATGTCTTTTTGTTATGCTAAAAATGTTCTTCTGGTTTGAAACACTCACCTCTCAAATAGCCATGTACTCTTCCTGTTATTTTTCTTCTGTGCAAAGCCATGTAAAAACGGGTACTCATTTTCACTTCAGTGGGAGCTTCTAGCTTCTAACCCCCAAGTTTTACTGAAATATTTCATGTCTGAGAACCTAAAAAGTAGGGCATCCAAAACCAGTGGCCCCTTTGGAACACATAGCTCATTATTTCATCTTAACCATCTCACTTTCCAGTCCTCAGTCAAATTCCTCCTCCTGGGTCAGTATCTGCTGTCTGCACTACTGGCAGCATTACAGCTCTGATCAAGGGCACAGCTGTGTAGAAAAAGACTTTGTTATCCCCTCATAAAACTAGGGCTACAGATGCCACATGAGGCTTTTATCCAGTGGTGACCCAGCATAAGGGTCCCCAAGAGGTGGTGGAGTTACTTCCACCAACATTCCTAACCGGAGCTCTTCTCTCACACACAAACGATGACGCTCCCCTCACGAGCTCGCTGTGCTGATCAGTACCACCCCATCTGCCAGCCTACTACCACCGTAGGAATCAAGGCACCAAGGGACCAGTGTAACCTTACAGCTGCTACCTCAAAGAAAATCAGACTTAACAGAGGCACTTACAACAACCAAGTTCTCACCCACCTCCCTTCCCGCTTCTGTTCCCCAGGAAGGGTAGCTGGCACTGGAGGCACATAGGCTGCCTAGACACTTATGGAAACCTCCTCCCATCACTCCCATCTCACCCTACTCCACTTTCAATCTTCTGCTTTTATTCAGCATTTGCTTTTGCACCTTCTGCTTGCACACTCTCTCCATCAGAGTTGGCATCTTCCATCTTATCTTCACAAGCAAGGCCCTGGGACTCTTCTGAAGTGCCATGTATTACCCTAACATAAATAGCAATATGCCGCAAGAGTTGGACCATTTTCTTTGCACCTTTTGGAACTACTTTTGGCTTACAGATTTATTCTTCATCTAGTCACCTTTCCTAGCTGTTCAGTGCCAAATTTAATATATACTCATTAATACAGTAAGTCTCTAAATTTATGGTATAGCTTGTGGCAAACTGGAATATAACCTCCAAACATACAACTCCCTGTATCTTGCCAGGGAGTAGGCAGTCTCCTACACAAATCAAAATGGTAAAAGAAATCCTTTGTTACACTAACAATGTGAAATTCATTGCCCCAGGGTATGAAACCAAGCAGGGTTTCAAAAAGGATTTTGCAGACAGTAAGAAAAAGGAAAAAAAAAAAAGCATGTAACAGTGAATACTTCTGATTTGTATCAAGCTTAAAATGCAACAAAAGCTTGGCTTCTAACTCATGAAAGCTACATGGGCATTAACTGCGTAACTAACTTATTATCCCATAAACAAATTGGCACAAAAGAGGATGTTTAGATCAGTGGTCTAATACAGCAGGAGAATGCCTGTGCCAGGCTTTGCCATAACTGGAGTAGAGCGGCGTGGCAGAGAGGAGGTCACAGGGATTCTCTGATTAGACCACCCAAGAGAGGTTCCTTACAGGCACCAGAACATACACTGTAAAATGACCAACTAATAATGTGGTAGCAATACCTTCCTACTTCTACAGTCTTGCAAAAGTATGTTGTTTAATGCACATGAAATGATGGCCTGCAACAATTAGAACTGCCAAAGAAAAGCCAACTAAAACAAAAAGTAGTTCATAATGTCTAACTATTTAAACGACCTCAGTGCATTTACTAGAACTTTAGTAAGACATTATGCATTTGATTCATGCAAAATAATTCACTTCCTATGTTTTCACAGGTTTCACTCCTCATCCATGCAGAATCTCCATGCTATTGGTAAATATGCCCAGGAAAGAGAGTCAACATTAGTCCCTGGGACTTCATCCACCCTTTCTGAGAATGAGTGTGGCAACTTTTGAAACAACAACAAAGTTCTTGCAGAATAGACTGTAGTTCATTAGTAAATGCAAAAGAGATCCTGATTCCATCATCACATCTGTTCAAGTTAAAAGCAACTCTAAAATAAAGTTCAAGTCTTAAAACAGACCCCTCTTGATTATTAATATTGTTTCGTTCTCATTACAGAGATCTGATATTGCTTATGATACAGATGTCACTGTTTATGCAACAGGGCCTGCCATGTCTCACCCTGTTACTGTGGCTTAAGTTCATGTCTTTAAATTTTCATTCATTTGAGATGAGAAGTTCCCACATATTTTGTTCATTTCATTTTGTTCATTGTGTTCATTTCTTCTTCTTTTGCTTTTCTTTTCACTGTATTCTGCTGCCATTTCTGTCTTCATTTACCTCCTACAATCAATGCATTTCTAGCAAGAGATTTTAAAATTCAGTATTTTTATTTCTCATAAAATAAAGGGAAAGGTAAAGAACATCATCACAGTGAAGAAAAATTATCTGACAGATCTTGAGTATTTTTTTTTGCATTCATTCTCTATTTTTCCTTAATAGGAAAAGAGCTGGTAGCTCTTTCCATTCCCATACGCTAACCACTGCTAATCACACAGGTGTTGATTCAGCCTGTGAAAATGTATTGCAATGAGAAGTTTACCTTTTGACCTTCAGTCTCTGCAATTCTTTTGTGCTGAGTAATAAAACACTTACAGTTCCCAAACCTAAAAGTGTTTATATGGAAAAAATACAGGGAAAGAAAAGGTACAGAAGATGCCTTCTAACCCTGTCTTGTCAGAGACAGCACTTTTGCTTTTGCAGTAGGCACCTTCCCTTTCTTGATCTTCCCATCACTTCTAGCTAGGATTTATCATCTCTGCTACTGTCATATGTTTGTTTATGCCACCTCTTTATGCAAATTCTCACAAATGACTCTTAAGAACAACTTGTGAATTTGCTAAATAATGAAGTCAGAATGCCTGTAGTTGTCAACGTCTACAAAGCTGTGAAGGCTGATAGAGTGTGGTAAGAAACTCCTACTAAATGTACTCATTTGAGCCAGTAGCAACTAGGGCTCCCACATGCCTGCCCTGGGCAGCCTGCTTCCCCAGAGCGCTCCTGCTTCTGGGATCATGTGGGCATTACGTTCTTCAGCCCAATGGGCCTGAAACTACCAAGGACCAGGCTTGTAAGGTGGGTCTGCCCCCCAGCCACAGACCTCAGCCCCTTGGGAATTCAGACAGCCCTCCTGGCAGCATCAGCTTGTGGAAAAAAGGGCTACATTTATATGGCTAAATTAAAGGTATCCCAAAAAGTTTTCTGGCAGGAGAACACAACTGCCACAACCATGACATTGTCAAAAGGGTCCCTGGCATGGTTGTGGCCCATTCCGATTAACATTACTTCCAACATTTATAAGGCGTGACTGGAGGCTTAGCCTGTGCCTGAGAGTAGTCCCAGTAGTGGTTTGGATGTGGCTACCCTACTCCATAGGATAAGAGAGTTTCATGGCAGAGGCATAGACTGTTTTGCGCCAGGTGGCCCGATGCTGCATCTCCCTTGCCAAATAGCGCAGCCCCTCAGAGCAGATCTGTAGAGTAAAGCAGCTCTGCTGGGGACCCAATGTCTACGCTGTACACTTATATGGGTCTCGTGTTTGACAAGCTCTTTTTTGCTCCTGTGGACTGAGTGTCCGTTTGCTGCTGGAGCACATCAGGTGCCTTCCTGAGAATGCATTGTGCCATTTAGTTTCATCTGAAAGGAATCCAGCTCATGTGCTCCAATCCCACTCTGCTTTGTTACCAAACCCATCTGTAGTGGTAGGAGATGCACTTCAAAAAATGAGAAGTATTTTCCCACAAAGGAGTGTTTCTGTCCTTTATCAACGGTTGTGCATGTGTTCGTTCTAGTGCTTAGTGCTGTTTTTCACCCATGTTGTTTCCTGCCTGCGCTTGATGTGTCCAATGAAGTCAACTGTGTACCACAAAAAGCACTTACAGCTCGGTTGCCATTGTGAGGGTTGCAGAGTGTTGGTGCACTTTGCATCTTGGAAAATGGAAACGTTAGATTCCATTTGGTGTTTGTTGATCTACAGCTATTTTGCTTTCAGTGATTAATCTGGTCAAGTTTAGGAACTGTTCTGGGGAAAAAATAAAATCATAATCCTTTCCTACTCTGTCTAGTAACTGCTTAATTTTCTTTAGACATTTCAGTATTGCATAGAATGAATTAACATTTATATAACTTTCTGGTGTTTCACTCTAAAGTTTGATGTATTTTGATGTAGAAATTATCTTAGGAGTTAACAGTAATCTTCAGTTACAATAAATGTTCTGTTTAGGATAGATGCTGTGTTATCTGAGGATGTGGCATTTTAACAAAAGAGGAATGATGTATGTTTTGGAGAGCTGTTGGGTTTTTAAACTGATTTTTCTATAGGTAACTTTGTGCCATTTTTGAGACCGATGGTGGTGTCTAGAGATAATGATGTTGGAGTAAAATATGTCATTAAGTAAAAGTGGGTTTTTGGAGAAAGCAAACTGAATGTTTGCCATATGAACAGTTAATATATTTGAATGCTTGTATATTGTCTCTCATGTTTTTATTTCCATTTTAATGACAAAGGGGCATTAATGACAACATTCCTGGCACATATATATAAACAAAACGATGTTATCTCTCTGGTTTACAGATACATCTAGGTACACAAGGGTTTGTACCCATGTATCCCTACCCACATGTGCAAAACTCACCTTCCACATACAGAAATTGAAAGTCCTTACTTTTGACTACCACCAAAATGAATGGATTTTGTATGACGGAGAATTATAAAATCAGCCTCCCATATTTTGTATTGCATCTATTTTCCCTATTATGACTAGGAACAGAGGAATCCTTATAGTAGATCATCTGGAACTTGTGTCAAAATAATGATGTCAATGCAGACACAGATGACATGACTACAGTAAAAAGCAAATGAAATGTCATATCATAAATCCATTATGTTTAAAAAGAAGGGAATAGTGCAAAACTTGCTATGTCAGACTTCAAATTTCAAGGGGATCACTATTACTGGTCCTCTAAGCTTAATCTTCAAGAGCTTGGTTCTCCCCTTTTAATTAGCATACCTTGTATGACTTCAGCAATTATACCAATACACATTGAGAGGAGAGTTTGGCCCAACATTTTCAAGACTATTGGTATAGTTTGTGATACAACCAAGTCAACACATACAGCCAAAATAGTCTGCATGGCATTCCTTAGCCTCGAAGTCTTCAGACTTAATATAGTGTATAGCTATATATGAACCTTCTCTAGGTTTATGTCAATGACCTTAGGATATTATTCAAGTCTGAAACAGCCTGGTCTTTACCAGTATTTTAAAGATCACAGGTGTTATTTCTGAGTGTTTAAAAATTCAGCATGATACAATGATGAACATGGGTAAGATTTGACTGTACCTTGTGAATTTAAATGAAACCGGTTTCTTGTTATGAACCTGGGAAAACCATGTGAAGAAATTAATTAGGGGGTAAATTCACACTGCATTTTGTAGTGGTTGCTCATTCCACACTCTTATCCTAAAGAAATACGAGTATGTGTCCTGCTGGAGCAAAGATTGTTCACACAGGCAAACTACTGCAGAATTGCTAGAAAAATTGTACTGAACTTTACATCACACTTTTTTCATTATATGGTTATGATAATGGTTTCGTATATTACCTAAATTATAAAAAAAAAAAAAAAAAAAAAAAAATCAGTACTTTTTCATTCATCTTGCTTAGGTAAATTTGTTCAAAGCACTTGAGTGTTTCTCCTTCCAGAAAATGTGTATTAACTATGCAGCATTGATGAAGAGAACTTAAAATTAATTTTTTTAGATACTTTTCACTGGAAAAACGTCTACCCATTCTGCTATTGGTTACACTCATTCTAAACCGTGGATGTGCAAAAATTCCATATTACTGTGAAAGTATTGAGTTAGAATGAAATTTTCGGACCTCTCTGAGAGAAAAGGCTTCAGGAGCCACTGGACAATTAAATCCTTTGCATTTATGAGCTAAGCTTCTCAGTCAACCCTTTCAATATGAACATGATAGGATATTTTTGACAAATGTTACCATTCATCAAATAAAATATTTTCAACAAAAGGTATTTTACCAGCTCAATCAGCCACCTACTAAGATAATTAAGGATCTGTTTACAGTTTTATTCTCATTTTAAAGAGGAGCACATTTCAGCTAAGACTTAACTTGTCATTTTGACTTATGCCTGGAGTGAACAGCATGCATTCCTACACCTACGGCCTTTGGCACCATTCACATTTGCTCCTGGGCTCAATTCCAAAAGACGCAGTTTAAAAATAGTGTAAATAGGTGTTCATACAGATTTTTTTATTTATTGCTTTCCAATATCATGCTTTCCAATAAACAGTGTATGTTTAAATAAAAAAAATCAGGGTTTTAATGGCCTTGGCTTGCAGTCAAAGGCCATACTCCTGCCAACTTTAACCCATGCTACCATTGCAAGCAGCTGAGGCTGTTTGCTGTAACACAGATGGATGTTCTTAAATAAAGTTCGATTTCCATAGGCTGCTCAACTATACAATTAAAACACCCACTTAGATAATCAAGTGTGAATACACACAAACTCAGGAGTACTTGACAAACACATGCCATTGTGCAAGCCCAACTGCTCAAAAATCAACTCCCTCAAGGACTCACCTAAACCAAGTCAAAACCAGAGCTGGTTCCCTAGTCCACAAGTTTCCCTCCATTAGAAATATAACCCAAGTCTGCACAACACCCAGTTCCTGAGCTGAGCTGTTCCTCATCCTCCCAGGAGAGAGATTCTTGTGAAGCAAAGTCTTAGGTGTTTCTTCAAGCTTGAGCAACCATGATATAAACCTTTCTTTGCTCCTCTTTTTTTTTTTTTTTTTTGGTATCTTTGAAGTTGTGGAGGCAGCAACATCTGCCAAAGTGCATCAGACAAATTGGCACTCACAGCTGAGCAGTGGTTCTCTCCTAAATCTATTTCCAGAGGTTGATGTGAATGCAGTATGAACAGATAACTATGATGAATCTATCTACTCATAAAGATTAATTGGTTCTATTTGCTGCTTCTGCTATTATTATTTAAAGAATCAACAACCTAATTTTCATTAATATTTTGCAGAAGAGAATATTATTTAGACTACTATGAGTATTCACCATCTCCCTCAAGAAAACTGCCAAAGATAAAATTACAAATGCGTAGGTAATTTATTTGCTCAGCCATGTGTATCAAAACAAAATATGTTTCTCTGCATATTCTGACCAACTAGCTGCCCAGTAATGTTTTAAGACTGTGTAATATCAAAATTAAATATGTTTTCATAACTGCAGTTGTCAGGATCATAGCTCAATGTATTTTCTTTACACAAAACAGGCAAATTTGAGTAGAGATGGTAAAGCTAAAGGGTACATTCGCCTTGGGACTTAATCAACAGCTTATGTGGAATATGCACATTGAATTCCTTTTTGCTAAAATAATGGTGAATATGGAAATTTTCCATGTTTTAAAAATTAACACTCCTTCAAGGAACAGATGCAGACATACAGTTTAAACTAGGAGAGTCAGAATAATCAACAACATACACATAAAGCAAGGCACGTTGTAGGCCCACAACAGCATGGGACACAGGCAGCAGAACGCTCAGCAAGGTTTTACCTAGCAAGAGGGAGGTGTTCTTTGCAAGTGATAGACAGTATGAACCTATAATCTCAGCCATAACTGAGTGGTTCCAGGCGGGAAATGAGAAGGTCATTGAAGTATCAGCTGCATTTGTCGTTTCATTAATCACCGTTCACAGGAATAAGCGTGCATGCAGCCAGTTTGAATGGGGCCAGATAATATCTCAGAAAGATGCGTTAGGAAAATGTACTCCTTCAGTTCTCAGCAAAATCTGCGCGCCTAGGGTGGACTTACACCTGGAATATCTGCATCCTCCTTTTTTTTTTTTTAAATAAGTGAATCAAAAAAACCCAATCCAAAAATTGGGATCCAAAGATCCCTTTTCAAGATCTCAATAAAGAGGATCATCCAACCACAGTTGTGAAAGACCACAAGGTGAGACATGCAGTGCCACAGATGAACCCACAAAAAAGAAAACTAACCGGTACGAACTAAACCAAATGCAATGTGTGCAAATTAACCTTAATCACTTTGGTTAGCAATTGTGTTCATTTTGCTCTTCCATATAATAGATGATCTCGCCACATCTCCTAGGTACGGTTAGTTGTCCTAATTTCTTTCATTAGACGACTTGTCTTTGAGGCAGAATTGGAGTCAGGCATGCCACTTCTGTCTGATCAGAAACAGTGAAGCAAGGAAGAAGAACTAATCTCAACTAAAACTTCACCAGTCTAATTTGTGTGACAGATAATGCATTTCTACAGCCTCCCATAAGAACTCATATGAAGGAGGTTTAGTGGGCTATCAACACAGTTTGTAACTCATATCACATCGCATTAATCATCAACTTACATTAAAAAGGCCACCTGTCCTTGCCTGTTTGTTCCCTACAACAAAAAATGTTCCTCTTTGTTGCAGTTGTTCAATTAAGCTGTATATTTATTACAGGATTCTTGAACATTAACATCTACTCATACTGCAACCACTAAATCTACAGCTCTTCTTGTCAGAGTTTATGCCTCTGTTTTCAGGTATGAGGGAAATGAACAGCATGACACAAACGCATTAGTTCTGTGCTCAACCTCTGATTTTAATTTTTTTTAGATCTGAAAGGTTCAGATAAGAGTCTTACAGTTCTATCTCCCAGTCTGGACCTGATGGAGAGATGCCATAAATTTCACAGACAAACTTGAGCTGATGGAATTTATAAGCTCGCTTTTGTATGCTGAAGCAACCTGGATAAGCTTCTGAGTTTTCAGGTATTTACCCAGAACAAACCCAATCTCAGCTACACAGCACAGGTCAACCAGGCACACAGTTTCAAACGCGGATCTGAACTTTTTCAAACATTAGAAGGAGGAGGGCATTAATCTCAGATCTGTACTGTTCTGCCCTATCTCCAGCCTGACCAACAAGATGCTATAGGGACTTGTGCATCTCTGGGAATGTAGCTTTAGGATGACAGCAATCTAAAATGATGAACAATCTAAAACCAACAAGAAAATGCAGGCATGCTCCTCCACACCACTCTCCAAGCCACCACATAAGCAGGGGAGCTCATCCTGATAGCCACAAATGTCCTTGTTACTTAAGACTCGGTCATTTACCACAGCCACTCCTCGGTTACCACTAGATTTACGCTATAGGATACAGAGAAAAAAACAAGCAGTGGAATTATGATGCACACTAAAGGTTAAAACAACAGGAAATGGATTAAGAAGGCGTGCAAGGAAAGGGATCAAAGGATGCTTTGTATGTGTGATGACCTGGAACAGATCCTGCACCTTGCAGCAGCCAATTATAGGTTTTATTTTGGTGTGATTTAACAGCTATTTGAGAAGCTTGCATTAGCTTATTCAGTTATTGTGGCTTTCAATAATTTTAGCAGATAGAGAACTAGAGATGGATGCTAATTATTTTGTTTGTGTAAGAGCTGGCTTTTTTTGTTGTTGTTGTTTGTAAACGCATATGATCTAAGAGCAATTTTCCAAGATATGAAGTGGTAATGGTAAATAGTATTATTGCTCATGTAAATATTTGTAAAATATACAAAGGAGAGTTATTCTTCACTGTGGCAGTACTAACTGTTCACCAATTAGAAGGGAGCTCTAAAACCTGCTGCCTCTATTTGTATGTTACTAGCTGGGTATTCACAATAACTTGCAAATAAAATATAGTTTGAACTATACAAGATGCCTCCCCCCCTTCTTTTCATGGTTACAAGATGAGACACTGCAGAGGAGGGGGGAGAATAGGTAATAAACACACAATATAGGAAAAATAACAGAACACTCTTACAGAAATATGGTCCTATCTATGCTTTCATTTTTGTGTGTACTTTAGCACTTTTTCTTCATACTTCACATGACTATAGAGGTAAGAAAACCAGCACTTCAGTGAGTGATTAAAATAAGCTAAAAAATACATTACGGTCTTTACAATAAAATCCAAAATTCAGTCCTCACTGATTTGAGATGGTTTATGTGCCCCACTAGAAACATAACCTACATAAGGAAAGTTGATTCTTCACATTAAAATGGGGGGAGAGGAGAGCAGGTTGTGTTGTTTTGTTGTAGTGGCGGTGGGGGTTAGTGTTATTGTTTTGTTTCAGGTTGGTTTGGTTTTTGGTGTTTTGTTTTGTTTGTGGGGTTTTTTTTGAAGTGCATAAAAATGCTTCTTAATGTTTGATTTGGATTTTCTTTAAGTTGACCAGCAGCTACACTTTCCCTTCTCCCATGATAATGACCACATCAGGTTCTGATTCTACATGCAGAATCATTTTAAATTTAAACTTAATTGATCAACTCTTCAACCCTAAAAAATCTTAGCCCTTACTTGGATTTCTTTTTCACATAAAGAATTCATATAAACACTTAGGTTTTTAATGTTTTACCACAAATCATCGAATAGATAATATAACAAAATAATCTATACTCAATTCATCCTTTTCCAGCATTAATGAAACTACTTTGCATCCTATTTCAGAGGTAAGACTTCATCCCTAGATATAACTAGCTCAAATGTAAAATAACATAGTGAGATATCTTATTTTTGTCTCTAAGTTCCCTTGTGTGGAAATAACTATATTGTCCTCATCCTGCTCTTCATTTTACATACCTCTCCTGTTCCTGTTCTAATGGACTGGAAGACTGCGGGCAATGTTTAGGAGGTGAGTTTATTTCAAAAACAGAAAAGTAGACAGTGGGATTGGCAAAACAGGAAAAAAAAAAGAACACCTACTACTGCTGTGATGGGCAAAGTCTGCTCCAGGTACCCTGGCTGTGGTGGTCTCTGGCCAGGGAGGGAGACCCTGGCACCACTGTCGGAGCCCTTCAGAAGCATTTCTAGCCCCAGAAAAGGCATTATCCTGCAGTAACAGCTAGGTAATAGCATATATATGGAGGTACATCAACATAAGACTATAAAAAATGTGCAAAGGAAATAACAGATGGAAATGTACTGTCCACCACCATTAAAAACTGGAGGTGAGGGCATGTTCCTAATGCAAAATCATAATTTCAGCAGACACCTGCCAAGGCCAGAGGTGTTACAGCTGTTTATAGCAACTCAGGGCCTATTTCATTCTCCTGAAGATGAACAGGGGCCTGCTTTTATTCAGAACAAAACATTCACGATGCAATAAACATGGCAGGGCAAATGCTCACCCAGTGTAAACAAACACAGCTTCAAAAAAGCACTGTACAGCTGCTAAGGACCTAGTCCTGTGCATAAATTATTTCCTCTCATCCAGATTTATTGCTCGTGAGTGACAAAGGATCAATCTTTAATCAAAAATGTAAGTACTTAAATGAATTTAAATTAAAACTATAGAATAATTTCTCATCCATTGCTCCAGTGACAACCAAAACCACAGAGGATATGGAACACAAACAGCAGTGTTCAGCAGTTTTAATTTGCACTCCCATATACATTCATTAAAGCAGTTTTACTGTTATTTCCTCAAAAGAACTTGTAAGGTTTGCAAGAATCATAAAATGTATATTCCCGTTATTCAGTGTTAAACCAAATCCCCCAGCAACCAGGCTCACTGCAAGACCACAGAAACTGAGGTCTGTAAATCCCTGTTTGCCCATCAGGTGAACCCTTCGCTGCAACACAGCAACAAGCAACAACACGCACCGTTACAGTCCTCTGCCAGAGGGTATGTACAACACACATCCTTGAAAGTCAAAACAAATTTGTGGGTGACAAAGCTCCCAAAGAACTGGGGATGCGTGGAGGGGAGCTGACCCCTGGCCTTCTGCTTTTCCTGCTTTTTCCAGAAGGAGCTGCATGGATGGGGAAAGGAACGGATGGGCGACATGTTTGCACTGTAAGAAAGGAGCTGTGCACATTATCAGCAGCATTCATTTTTTTTTAATGCATATTTAGACTTACCAGACATTCCAAAATACAACTTCTATGGTAGAAAATGATTCTTATTTAATAGGTTCTTTGGGTTTACTTTTTGACAAGACTCTTGTTTTGAAATAGCCGATTTTACTTTAAGACAGATGCTGGCCTCATGTGGACCAATACTGGAACTCATTTACAGCCAGGTTAGACCATAATTTTGCACACTGCTAGGAGAAGTAACAGGGTTCATCTCTGCTGTGAGCTAAGAGGGAACCGGGGGCTCACTCTCACACCGACACTGCCTGGAGCCTTTTCGGCTACGGTGAATTCAGAGCTCTCTTGGGCGAGCCTGGGCATTCAGCACCCAGTTTTGCTGGCAAATGAACCACATCAAACGGGGCCATAGGCTCAGTATCGCCAGAGATCGCGAAGCACAGCCCTTTTCCGTATATGACTGCGCAGCACAGTCACCCATTGGCCCATTCGGGGCCTGCTTGGGCAAAGCCCACGCTTTCCGCGGGTAAAGCCTTGGCTGACGAAGTCTGCTGGAGGCCTGCTGCGAGCAGCCAGAGGAGCAGGCCAGCTCCCTTTGCTTTGCCACATCCAAAGCCTGTGCTTAAAACCTTTGCCTTGCTATAAATTCTTTCCCAAGTCTGAATCATTGCCTGAGCAGGCCATAAATAGTATCTAATACAAAACAATATTAGCTATAACAATATTATGGGGTTTTTTGGTCATTTAAACAACAATTATTAAGCCCAGATGGATAAACTGTGAAACTAACTCTCAAAATATTTTCTGAAACGGTAACACCAACCTACAAACATCGCCAAATATTTGAAAAGCTCTGACAATCTCAATCTCACAGAGAAAATGCTTATTTCAGAACAACAACAACAAAAAGTTTTAAAAGGAATAGGCTACTCTTTTCCATCAGAATATTTGAGTATATTAAAGAAATTCATTCCAAGTAAATTACACACATTAGGGCTGTAAGCCCAGAAAGCTACATGAATTTGTTTCACTCTAGGGCAGATGACCCATGCATTGAAGTCAATGGAAAAAATGTGGTACGTAAAGTCAGTCACACATATCTGAACTTGGGGAGTGCCAGTGTTAGAGTTCCTGCCTGGAGGACTGAAAAATACAAAAAATAATTGAATTCTGATCCAAAGTAATAAATTAGTTTTATTTGAATAAAATTTTAAAGTTATTTTACTTTTTTTTTCATTCACTGAAGAATATATATAACACTTTAAAGAGTCAGAAGGGAAGAACCTTTCCGAGAGCATTTTCTATTTTATTTTCCACTTTCTTGATTTGTAGAAGAAAGATTTTGCAAGTGATTCCTACAGTATCTCTATTTCAACCCTTTCAGTGTTCACTCACATTAATACTCCAGGCTGTGAAGTAGAGCAGCTGAGGCAGCACTTCATATCTTGCTCTGTCATTCTCCCTGCAGAAATGGTAACCTCTAAAAGAAGGACTAGGATAACAAGCAGGTGCCTTAATGAGTCAAATCATTAAAACTAAATCTATCAGTTCATTTCTCAGCATGCACATCATGTATATGCACAGGTCCACACATAGGTAGGTAGGATTTACAGAAAGTAAGTCTCCTGTCATTATAAGAGGATTTATAGAGAGAAATCGAAAGATGAGAAAAAATTATCTCCTTTTCATTTTCACCCCTATTAGAATTGTAACTCATTCTCTTCATGTGAATATTACATATCCTGATTTTCACAAACTTCATCTTCAATTTCATCTCCAGCAGTTCCTAAGCAGTATTGCTCCTTTTGGCTAAGAGATCTTATTTAAAGAAACGCTTTAGAAATTATATCATTCACACTCCAGCCCATTATTCAATAAAGCTGTAATCATGTTGCCCTAAATCTGTTTGTCCCACATTGAATAATCTTTTATCTTTTCCACTTGAACAGACCCTGCATGCTGTTGCACAATCAAGGGTAATACCATTCTTTCTAAACATGATTGTCTTCATTTTAATTTCCCTCTATTATTAAAATAACGGAAATATTAATTTTGCAAATTATGCTTTTCTTCACCACTAGCCCCTTCAGACCTACTTCAACAAATTACTTTATTAAAATATAACCAGCTTCTCTATTCCTTTTTTCTTCCTTTGCAGGAGAGTGTCTGGGAATAAAACAGTACTATACTAATGTTTAGATTTGTATTTTGGAATATCAATAACCAGTGTGACCAAAAGCGATTGTTTTTATGATCTTTTAAAAACCTCAAAATTATTTTAGGAAGAAAAACCCAATTTCTGCAAAAGCCTTTTTTTGTATAGAAAACATCTATGTTTTTTTCAACTAAACTGTATAATACGGCAATAAAAAATTAAAATTTATTGTATAAAATTATAAGACTGTACTAACACAAGAATTTTGAAGCGTGGAGGATGCAGTCATTGCCCTTGCACACACAGAAAGCATTCGGTTGCCTGATGTTATCCTATAGTTTCCAGGACTCATATACGTGAGTCCTGACTTCAAAGCAATCTGCAGTCCAGAGGAACTCTGTATGCTGAAAGGTGCCAAGAAGATGCAGGTAGTTCTGCAGGATTAGGGTTTTCAAGCAATTTCTCTTCTGGGCACACGCTATGCACAGCAGCTGGCAACAAGCTGCTCTTGCTACACCACCTTCCAAAAGCTGGCTAGCACCGCAACAGAATTTATTGCCGTGCATTCAGGGCTTTTTCAACCTTAAATGGACTCGTGTGAGGTTTGAGGGGTTTTTGTGCCTCCTTCCCCTTTCATTTTCTGACCACTATGAACTTAGCCAGAAGTCCATTTGGTTTAGTCATTTCTCATTAAGAACCTACTCAAGAGCAATACATTCCTCATCATCAACTGTAAATTTCCTCCCCATTCCTAAATGAAAGATGCACAGTCATCAATTCTTGGCCATATATTTTCCCCAGAGTCAACTTCATCTGCACTGAGGGTCATTTCTGTCCTTCCCTCAGGCCCTTCTCAAAAATCACCACTCAGTCAAGGCTTGTGTGAAATATTTATGTCAAAAATGGAAAACGTATTGAGTGGTTTCCACTAAGGCGCACACACACACGACCACTGACCGCTTATGTCAAAGCCAGGAGCGTATTCTTCTGTACTGAGACATTTCACCATGTTACTTTTGCTCTTGGGCAAAATACAGATTGCTAAAGGCTGTATTATATTATGTTTTTCCCATGCACATACCTCTCCAGATAAAGCCATCGCATCTGTTCTTCCTCCTCCACAAAGCTGGCATAAAATGTTCAGCCGGACACCAGTTAAGGCAAAAGAAGGATAAGAAACAGAGGCAGCTAAAGCAATAGGGCTCCTAGGTGATAGCAGCACAGTATTGATTTACGTTTTGAAAACAATGTTGAATAAAGACAGCAGTGATTTGAAGCCAAAGCAGAAGCCTCAGTAACTAGAAATTGTAAGTGTGCTGATCAGGATATAATCAATATTAGCTTACACTGAACCCAAATATAAGCATAGTAAAAAGGCGCAACCAACAGCAATACGTAAGCATTTTTCAACACCGATGGCCGAGCCAAACACCATGTACAGTATCACACACACACCAGTATGTGAGCAACCTGACCATCAAGGGTTGAAGACAAGCAGTTGCAGATAGAACTACATAGTATGAATTTAGTAGACTTTTTTAAAAGTTGAAATTTTGTCTTCTAAACACTTCTATTAACGTGATCTCCAATACCCTGACAATATATAGAGATACATAAAAATATATATTCATCTATAACATGTAAGGAAGCCAGGATTTTTAGAATCATGCTTTTCTTTCTGGCCACAGCCATCCTGTTTATTTTTAATGTCACGCTGTATGTTTCACATGATGGGCTTTGAAATTCAGTAACGTTTTCCAAGAGCAGATTACCATCACCATAGGGGAAGAGGAGCCATTATAGCTAGTGGTGCAAACTGCTGCTTGAAGCTGTTCTTCTGCGAACAGTGCTAATCTGGAATGTGCAAATAAAAAGCGGTAGGAAACAACGGAGTAATTGGCTCCCCATCAACAGTGAATGAATGGTACAATTCTTTACCCATCTTTATTTTTCACACTCAAGTTAATTGAGAGGTGGCTATAAAATAGTCAATTAGTAACAAAGTGTATAAGGGCATATTAGTCCCTAACATTATCATTAAGCATGCATGTGTGTTATCCACCGACAAATCAAGTACTGTCTGAAACCTAAGACATCATGGGGCACAACAGCAGAGTTCAAAATCTATTCTCCATAGGTTAACGAAGAATACAAAAGATTTAGAAACAGATTAAAAGAACTGACAAAATGCTAAATGTCTCACATCTGAGGCTGCAGACTCGAGCCCTCTCCCAGGCACGGCTACCCAAGACGCCTCCCACCTCCTGCTTGTTCCTCTTCCCTCTGTTGCAGGGGAAGAAGAGTAGGATTCTCCAGCCCCTCCGGAGCAAACGTCTGGGCTGCCCAGAATGTCCCTCTATGACCTACTTCTGTCAGGAGGAACTACTGTAACTGCTTGAATTGCTTATTTTGACTGTAATGAGACTGGAAGTTCTCCTACATCTAACCGAATGGGTACATCTAGGGCTCAACAAACCCCAGCACAGAGGCAGCAATAAACGATAACCTACTTGCAACACATCTGCACCCAGAGAAAAAGCTGACATTGGCTGTACGGAGCACATGCTTGAATTTCCACCTAAGAGCCATTCATAGGAAGATCTAAAACAAACTGCTGACTCCACGTCAAGTTCTAGGGGGACACGAAACAATTTTTCTTTGGTAGAGAAATGAACGAGGATGGGAATGACTCCCACGCTACCACAGGTGATCGCTGGAGAACCAGGGTTGCAGGACAGAGCATTTCACGCTGCCCCTGCCTGCGCTCTCCTGTGGTAGGTAAGCCAAAGACTCCCAGCTGCAAGCTTGAAAAACCAGGACTAATATACTTGCTAAACAAGCAAACAGGCCAGCAGCAGAACTGCTCTGCCTGTACCTCTGAGAGCTCCGCTACCTTACACAACCCCTGCAGCATCAGTAATACAGCATTTGCTGAGGTGAACAAAAATAACAGCGTAAATCAAGCAACGTCAGAATATACATGCTACATCATGGTTTGCCAGCTAAACCATTTTTTTGCTGAAAATTGTTTTCTGTTGAAAACTTTGCCTGGAAAAAAACCAAACACAAATCAAAAAAACCCAACAAACCTCAAAACAACCCACAAAAACCACGTGTCAAAATACCCCTTTCCTCTTCAAAGTCCAGTACTTGGCACTGTTTACTGGTGGAGGCTTCCTGAGCACAGATCTGACCTTCCCTTGCTAGAGAGGTCACCAGCTGTGTTCTGCATGAGCTCTCCAAGTCACATCCTTCACAGTACAAAAGAAAGGCTTCCTTGCCCATTGCCTACTTCAGACATGCCTTTTACTACCGCACACGTGAAGGCTAGGGATAAGAAATCACTGTACATTTGTTGTTACATTTTTTAATTGCCATATAAATGTAGCCCATCAAGCAAAAACTGCTTCTACACTGAATGCAGGGGAAAAATTGTGACGTACAATAATTATTTAACATGCACATAATAATACATGATCTTTGGGTGTAGACATGCATTGTATGTCATTAGAGACGGTTAAAAAGGCAACTCTCCCTAAAACAAATATTCCTTTCTGTTTTCTAAATTAGTGTCACAAGCTAGCATTTTTTAATTTCAGAACAGATAAAGATCTCAGCATGTATCGGAGAGGCTGCTGTTGGATTGAGTACACATACTTCCTTCCAACACAAGTCAAATACCAAGAATTCCTTCCCAATGAAATTTCTTCAAGTATTATTTTCTTGTTTCTTTAATATCACACTGGCTTCCTCAGTTATCTATGCATTGCTGAGGTGATGGTCAAGCATTTAGCATTCAGCTTATCTCCATCTGCTGTCTACAAGGACAGATTTGCTGTACTGAAGGAAAAGGGAACTCTGATGTCAAACTCACAGTCTACTGCTTTATTTCAAATGTAAAAATTAATAGGGCAACAAACACAATAAGAAATGACCAAGCAACAGCCTAGAAAACCCATAGCGAAGAGATTTAAATAAATCAGTGTTTTTTAATGAAAAGAACTGCCTTGTAAACACAATTATCTTTATAGAAAGTAGCACCACAAATAATTATCACACCCTGGGGGATCATAGGTTTCACAGATGAGGTAAGAAAGATGAGCTGTATAGGTCACTTTTTTCCTCCCTGCCTTCGTACACTGCACTGACAAATGTACAAACAAGGAAAATACCTAGTACCATTGCCACAAAAAGTGCTTGGAGAGCTGCCCGAGTACCCATGCACTGGCACATCTCTGTGCCAGGGTACGTGGTCGCAATTCAAGCTCTATAGTGCATATGCTGTAGGTCAGAGGATGCATTCGTTATGGGGCACACACTGCTGCTGCAAAGCAGTGACAAAGCCCACCTCGTTAGGTGTTTATCACCCCTGGTCTGACTCCAGAAACCTGGACCAGATAGACAGGGATTAATCTCCTCCAATATACTGCTATTTCTAACCCCGATTTAAGGGAAAGATTTACCCTGATACAAACACAGTAGGAAATAATGTGGATTGAATTTTAGCAAAACCTTAGTTGCAAATTCCTTACTGCTGTGTTACAAAAAGCTAACAGCATAAAAGTCCTCATTTATATTAGATGAAATGTCTTCATCTCTCCATTATACAAAGAATGTGTAACTACCTGCTAGTCAAAAAAAAAAAAAAAAAAAAAAAGGATGGAGCAAGATCTCTGTGATCAACTCCCTCTGATTTCTGGAGTACTTGCAATTTTTTACTCAAACCAATCCATATAGTTTTCCTTTTATTTTGCGTTCAGAGAGCCTACAAGTCTGGATCAAGCTGAAGCACAACTGACAGAACCAATTTATTTTCTAAGATTTCTGTTTGTTATGTTTTAGTGGTATTGACCTTTAATTGTAGTTTGCACAAAGGCCCAGACCTTCAAGCTTGCCAAGATCTAATGTATCCCTAAAATTTAATATGCAGAATTGAGTGGAGTGAAACTTGGCTGCTTAAGTACATAAGCCTGGCATATAGGTATCTAAGCTATTTTAACATTACCCTTAAGTGGTTAAGTGTGCAAATCTATGATGAGAATAATTATATTTTGAGGTAAATCAGATTTAAATAAAAAGGCTGGAAAACTGGCACAGCCTCTCAATTTCTAAAAACATAATATGTTTTATTTTATTGACAAACCATCACATTTAAGAAGTCTAATCATTATGCCAGAGCTGACAAGAAACAATAAGGCACACATTGCTGCTGACATATGAAAAGCATTTTCTTGCCCACTCACACTTCTGGGTTCTATTCCCCCCCACACTGCTACCTGAAGGAGCAGTTACAGTTATTTAGACTCAAGTCTGTTCAAGAACCTGCTAAACTTTGAGGACTAGTTTCATGACCAATAAAACTAATCAAGACTGAATTCTTACTAATTTGTGTCTCCTGTGGCTTTCCCTTGTGTAGATTTTCTGATGTTTAATAAAGACTGAATTCTCACAGGAACTTTCTTTCAGTCAAGGCAGTAATAGGTTTTCCTCTTTCTGGCTGCTCATTCTTATAAAACTTCTAGAAATGCAGTATCTCTGAGACTACTTAATGTCTGAAATTTGGTTGAAATTATCCAATAGATTAAATACGTATTGGAGCATGGGGAAACCAATAAGTGCATACTTAAGTTCATGTGTGCATACTTAAGTTCATGTGTGCACACATATGCAAGACTGTGATCATACAAGTCTTCTTTCCTAGGGAAACCAGGCTAAAGCATGATTTGCTCATTGGAAGAGTGCAGTCCTAGATACTGCAATTTGCTAGATTTTTAAATGGTAGCTTGAAGCACGTGCTACCAGCAGGGCCTTTTGCGAGTAGGGGTGCATTCTCAGGAAAATTACCTTTGCCCAGAAAAGACCCTGTTTTATGTGTGAGTTTCCTTCAGAAAAGGAAATCTTTTGTAAGGAGATGTAAGATCAGTTAGTTCTTCACAAACGCTTCTCTTGCCAGCAAAATTTTCACTTCACCTTTCAATGCTGGCAACTTCCAAACAGGTCTGTGCATCTCATTGAATGTCCTCTCATTACAAAAATTGGTCACACAGCTCGTGTTTTGGATGCATGCCTTTGCTCTGTGTTCAGTTAACCTCTTCCTCTCATACTGTCAGGGACTGAAGATTCAAGCTGATTCTGTCAGAGCCCCATGAGAGTCTCCACTTTCTCCTTCTCTCCGCTTGAATGTCAAAGGTCATCATAAAGGGGCATTTTCATCTGTAATGACTTCTACTCTTCTCGACAGATTGATTTGAGTTGTAATAAAACAATGAGGGTTCTTGAATTTTAGACTCCGCAGCCTGGAAACCTCATTTTACAAGTCTGCTCAGATTACCAGTTGTCCTCCATCTCTGAGCATCATTTCCTAATTTTGAGCATCTGACTGACAGAATAAAAGAAAATAGAATACAACTTGCCAGAATTACCTGCCATCTTTCCACTCCAAAAGATTCAAAGCAAAAACAGCGCTCACACACAAAAGTGAATGTATTTCAACTTGGTGTTAGGATGTGAGGTGGAGGAAAGGAAATTAATGAATGAGAAGGAAGCACATAAGGGGAAAAAATATGAGGGTTCCTAGGTTTTCATTGTTTTCTTCTGCCCGAATACACAAACACTAAAAAAGATAAACGAAGACTTAAATCACAAAAAATGTTTTTCCCTAGGCACATAACTACAGCAGCATACTTACTGACAGTTGCTTGGTTCAAAGGATGTTCCGTTTTACAGATAAACTCCATCTTTTATGGGGAAAAAAGAATTTTAAGGCTGAAGTCATGAACACAATACAGTCACTGGTGGTTATCTGCAAATTAAAATCGACTCCACACAAGGAAATATTTAAAATCATTTTTCTTCCCTGAAACCCTATATTCTGAGCTCTACATCTTCCATACCAGACTCAGTGAAGCTGCTGGCCTCTAGGCAGAAAAGGACAGCTATTTCTTGTCTTTTTTCATATTGCTCTGCCTTGCTCAAAATAATTTATAATGCCATTAGCTATTATATAGGGGAACATGAAATCCCGACTTTAGGAAGGAAATTAAGTAGGTGCAGTTTTTCAACTGTTTAAGCAGAATTTGACCACAACAAAAATGCTCACATACATTGCAATAACTAAGGAGAATTGCTTTCAAAAGTGAGTTAGGTATGGAGGCACATTAGTGACATTATAGTCCAAAAGGAAATGCGCTTACAACTTTTTAAGTTGCTTTGGAAGATACTTTTGGCTATATTATCTCTAATAGTCAAATATGTATGCAAATATGTGTATACAAAAATCACATACAGTTTTTACAGCTCTTATAATAGATTTGATGTGATGTACATGATATACATATATGTACACATACATAATACAGTTTTACATTAAAAGATCTAGTGAAAAGACACCCCTTCTCTGGTTCTATTCTGGTATTTATACAAAAGCAGGAAGAAGGGTTTTCACTTGATTTGAAATTTAAAATTATAAAAAAGATTTCTCCTGGAGAATGAAGTGTTTGTAGAATTCAAGCAAGAATGGGAAATATAGGTAACCCATTTCTAATATTAAACTACTGCTGCCACCAAATTAGCCCTATTTTTGCAGTTTCTTCCTAAATCAGTAGTGGTTCACTAGTGTCATACCTTAAAATGAACTGGAGTACTGCATACATCATTAAAAATATCTTTGTATTTCTCTATACGTGTGTATATAAGATATTATATATATATACATACACACACACACATTCATGTGTATACTAAAAACAAAAGAACTTCTACAATGGTGTACATATCAGAGCTCATCAGAAGGCAGCTGTTTCCATGAAGGGTATTCAGGTTTTGGAAACTGGGAAAGCTGACAAAATCAACAAAATTTAGACTGGAAATGATTCTTTCCTTCTTAAATGTATCCTAATCTAACTGCTTAATAGTTGGTACAGTCCCGAATAGCCAGAGACAAAATTAACATGCTGTTCCATATTAACAGAGAAGTTTCTCAAAACTCCACCAAGGAGACACTCCCTCCATCCCAGACATTACTATTTCCACAGAGTGCTCACAATTTTAATTGCTCAAGTAGTTATATTCTGCACAGAGGGCAAGATCCAAAGTGATACTGACACATTTCAGATGCAAAACTGGCAGAAATTGTGTGCCAAATTTGCATCATGTGTGCACAAAGCTGCTACTCGACCTGTTTAGGCATACGAGAGGCTGCAGGTTTTAACATTTCATTGCAAAACCCTGGGCATTCAAAGATCTGCTCTTGAATGTACCCAGAGCCACCTTCATCTTTGCTAAATGAACCTTCTCTCTAAGTTCTTCTCTTTTGCCTAAGCCAGTCTAGAATTTGCAGAGCGGGTAACCCGAGCCAAACCATGTCCAAAAGCTACCAAGCAGAAAACATACTTGGAGCACACTGAAGCACTGAGTGAAACCAAAACCACAGAAACTACAGCCTCTATCATTCACAGACATGACCAAAGAAAGCTGCTTTGTATTGCTTATCCAGTGACTAGCATGCAAACACCCTCAGGAGCAGAAACTCAAAACCCAGGTCTTCCCTACTCAAGCTGCATGCCTTCTACACATTAAGGTCAAGCTCTTGCTTGACTTTCTCCCCTTGAAATTTCCTTCTTGGATTCCTGTCAATCTGATGTCCAACTTCAATAGGAATGATGATGGATGATCTCCAGGGGAATGTAAGGGAGTGGTGAAGACAATTTCCTCGCAGCAGGCAACATATAGGTGATTTTCTCAGACTGAGGAGGGAATTTAACCCCAACGTCCCTGTTCCTGTCCCCTGCTGCCATTGCTGTCTCGCAGCCATCACTGACTTCACTTTCAGATAAAGGGACAAGCCTGTCATCTCTGTCTGATGCCTGTGGTGGCTGTGACATTCCCGTTTTACATTACACATAACTGAAGGCAGCAAATATATGCCTTAGTCTCAGAAAAATAATAGAACTGAATTTCAGAAACTAAGCTCTTCTCTCTGGAATTTCTAAGCTCCTCTCTCTGGTATTTCTATCAGTTAAATTTGAAACCTCTGTCTCAGCATGCTAGAGGTCATGAAATTTCATTCCCTGAAACATTGAACATTCTCTGCTAACATTGCAACATCTCAAAGGCTATAAGATATGGCCCAAATCCCTTCCATATCACTCAAAATATGGAATCTCTGTATGTTTTTCATTGATTACCAAGGCAGGTGTGTTAGTGAGACCTACCTATACATGTTGTTGGATTAATTTCTCTCCTATAGTTCATTTCTGTTACTCAAAATTTACTTACCTACTTAGCTGGAGCCACTGTTCTCATCCTTGCCAAAATGTCTGGTTGCCTTTGGGTGTGTATTGTTCTACTGGTTTTCCCTAGCTAAAAAATTCATCTGTGTAAACCTAAAGCCCTCTATACCATCAAAAATGTGTTACACCTCAGGTGTTGAACATGATCCAAACAGCATCAGGTTGAAACAGTCTCCCCAAAGGAGGTGCTGAACACACACAAAGACTAGCTCAGTTTGCTAAAAAGAGCTGCCAGAACCCTACTGCTATGCTCGTTGCAAAATATCTATCTGTACATATATAAATAAAAAAATCTATATAGAGATATATTTGGCATCACAGTTCCAAAAATCTCTTCCTTTGTAGGTGGCAGAAAGCAAGGGTTTTTAGTCCTCCTTTTTCCCCCAGAACAAAAAATTAATGTATCCATCCTGTTGTTTCTTCTATTTGCTCGGCAGTTTCCAAAGCAATAGGCCTGTGCAATTCTTCTCTTTCTGCCTTTTGGACAGAAGGATGTATCCTAGGGCATCAACCATGTGGCAAAGCTGAGATTTTTCAGCTCGCTTCACTATTCTGCTGAGGGCTTTCCCTGGATGATGTCTCCAAATTTCTTCAGTTTTCTTGCTCCTGCCAAAAACTTGTTCTCTTGTTTAACATCTGATGCAATTTTAACCCAATGATGGATACTGTTGTCTGTTTTTTCTGGTCTTAGCACAAGTTGAGTCATTTTGTCTTTCCCACACATTTAACATGTATGTTCAGTGCACAGAAATTCAGCTTTATAAACCTGCTTTAGTCTTTTAACCCTCCAGTGCCTCTGGCTTTCCTTTTATTGCTAGAATACAATTTGTGGCAATGTATTAGACTGTGTACGAGCATCTAACTTAAAAAACAGACATCCTATTTGCTTTTAGATCAATAGCCTATTCATCTTCCCTTCTGTTGCTGCCCATAGCTGCTGGGGCGGGGGGGGGGAGATCATACAATGAATGTCACCTTTTTGTCCTTTTTGTGCACGTCATAAAGGTGATGACAGACTGTCTGCCCAGCTGTATTTCTTGCACATTTTCCCATATGCTCAGGGCACTGGGAAATGGCTTCAGCTGGTGTCAGTTGCCACAAAAGAGCCCATTTTGTTGACTTCCCATTTCAGCTGTGCCACTGCCACAGGACTCTCCCTCTCACGTGTCTGTAATTGCCACCTGCGCTGCAGCGGCTGGCTGCTCCACAAGCTGAGAGCTGTGCTGATGGAAGCTGCTGTAGGAAAATATTTCAGCGTCGTATTCAAGGAAATACTGATCGCATTCATGAGAACAGTGGGACTACTGGCTCCACGGCAGCAAAAACAACCGAGCCTTCTAGATACTACATTGGGTTCAAAATTGCAAGAGTAAGAAAAAAGCAAAGTGATCTTTTACTTTCTGGGGTCTATGGGAGCTGTTTTTAGTTTTAGCATTCACATCTTCTAAGGTTTTCTCTACAAATTCAAGAACTAGATCTTCCAAAATGACAGCTGAGAGGTTCAGATAATTGCCCAATTCAGGGGATGGATCACATGCGAAGTATTATGAAACCTCTTAGAAGATTATAAGCACTGAGGACATTGAAACCTATTTGGAAATTGGAAATTTTTCAATACAATATCCTGCCTTTCTTTACCAGATAAATACAGAAAGTGGAGATACTACTTTTGCTGATCCACAAGGAAGATAATAAAAAGCAATCCAACTATGGCTCATCTTTTCCAAGAACAGGACTTGTTTCCCCTTTTGCAATATTTCCACATTACCTTTGATCAGAAGATGACACCAACGCCAAACGCTTTGGGTTTTGGTTTGGGTTTTTTTTCCAATTCGGGCAATTAATATTACCTCCAGCTGGAATATAGTGCCATTTTGTTTCATGAAACACTACAGAGTAGGAAGAGAAGCCTGTCCAAGCTTTCCATGTCTTACACACTGTGCTCTGGTAGATACCAATATCTATATTATCTTTTCAAACCATATGAAATAAAAGAATATTTTTCTTTAGCATTTTCACACCTTTGCACTTCATTTAATCTATCTACATATTTGCTAGAAAAGCAAAGGCCAACTGATAAATATTTCTAAATGGTAGCGTTATCAGTAAAAATAGGTGATTTGTTATCTGTCGCTTCCATCCTTAGGAGCTGACTGCTTGCAGCAGGGATGCAGGTCTGAGCATTGTCTTAACTACTTATGGTAACAAATCCTTTTAGTAGTAAGTCTTTGTTTCCATAGCAACTGTCTAATAATTTGCCAGATAACATTTATGTGATAAACAAGCCAAGAAATCATTGTTGACTCACATTAGAAGAAATCCTATACATTTTGTTCTGCTCTCTGAGAGGCAGCAGTTGCACTGTGCAGCTCTGAGGTTTCGTATTTCACATTTGGAGGTACTCAATCTTCTCCAAGAAGTAATAGGATTAAGCAATTTCCCCAAGCATCATAGAATATTCAACACAACTCATTTTAATGTGATCAGGATAAAGGCAACATCCTCTGCATCTGTCACCACACTACGCATTCACAATTAATTAAGAAATGCATCTGCAAGCAGTGCCTCATTTAAAAGGGTTCCTTGAAGGAAAGAAAAATAAAGAAAAAGCAGCCAAGCATACATATAATTCCTAGAACTTTAAAATTTTATTTTTAAAAAAATATAGATGCTAAAATTAAATAAAGATTTTGAGCCATACCACGGCTCCTTACTAGCCTTTTAGTTTACTTCTTGCTGTTTCTTTTTGAAGCCAGTACTCACAACCATACTGGGCATCTGAAGTAAGCAGAAACACTGTACGTTTGCCCCAGTGGAAAAGTGGCACTGGCAACATGGCACAGGTCGGTGACAGAGGAAGCTAGATGGAAATATGAATTCCGCTCACTCGCTGCCTTCAAAAAAACAACACTTCAGTGGAGCAAGACTGTCCCAGGTAACAGTTGTGCATGACTGAAGAACAGAGCTGCCTGGCAGGTTGGGAAATACGTATCCCAACAACGAACCAAAACCAATATCCAAAGCATTTTGAAGAAAATGAGGCTGACTGTACTGTCTAGCAAAGCAGCATAGAAACACTGAAGTCTTCAGATGTCCATCACAGTCATGTTCATCTGTCTGACATCTGCTACCATCTTACCTTACCGTCACTGAACAACATTTATGTCCTAACGCAAATTAAGAGCATCACCTCGTTACCACTGCTGACTGATGGGGAAAACTACTTTTCCATTGTGTTGCGTTAACGCTCCTATTGCATTTTTCATAAAACCTGTTTGCTGTATTTTCTTGTTTCACCTTTTCAACATGGAATCCCACCCCCATTCGGTACAATACTGTCGACCTCAGCAAAAATTAATAGCTGATGAGGTCACTGACATGGTTTGCAGCTCAGGAGAGTTCCCGTCCAGTTCCCTTCAACCTCTGAGTGTGCAACTCAAACCATAACACACTTACACAAAACCAATCAAGTCTCACATTTGAAATAAGAATCTCTGAAATTCCTTTACCTGTAATACACAAGAGTTCAGATTAGATTATCATCATGTTCCCTTTTAGCTTTTAAATCTATGCATCTTTTTAAAAAATACACGCAATTCAACATGAAAATCTAGTTTGTAATCCTTAGTGCCTGCAATTAGAGTTGCATGAATTATTTATTAGGAATCCATAAGAGCAAACAGGTTTCTCAAGAGTTTAGCTAAGTTTTGCTCAGACCAATTTATTGCTTGTGGTAAAAACCATACATAAACAACATAATTGTCCTTTGAATTTCTGAGTCAGAATCTCAATGCATAATGTAAGGCTGTGCGAGACTCCAGAACTTAAGTCAACATAGACCAAAGCCAGCAAACAGAAAATAGGTTTTGCAGAGTTTTGATCAGAGTCCCTTTAAAATAGTATCTTTAAAAAATAAAAATAAAATCACAGCTTTGGGAAGTATGTATAATGCACATCTTTAATTTGATTTTTCTTCCGATTTAAATAAAATCACAATAATATCTATTTCCTAATTGCCCAATTACATACCTTAAAACTAACAAAAAATCAAAAGGAAAAAATTTTAAAGAAACTATACATTCCTGTTTTGATGTGTATTTTTTATATTATATAAATAATAGCCTTGAATAGTCAAGTTACTGATTTGAGTGATATAGATGACTTAGAAGTTTCTTAGCTTAATCTTAAAATCTGTGTTAAAATCAGCAGGAAGTTTAATTTTCAACAATTGAATCTCAATGTATCTTTTATGTGTGTGCTGGTTTGGGCTGGGGTAGAATTAATTTTCTTCACAGTAGTTAGTACAGGACTGTGTTTTGGATTTGTGCTGAAAACAGCGTTGATAACACAAAGATGTTTTAGTTATTGCTGAGCAGCGCTTACACAGAGCCAAGGCTTTTCTGCCCCTCACACCGCCCCAATGGTGAGTAGCTGGGCGTGCACAAGGAGTTGGGAGGGGACACAGCTGGGACAGCTGACCCCAACTGACCAAAGGGATATTCCATACCATATGACATCATGCTCAGCATATCAAGCTGGGGGAAGAAGAAGGAAGGGAAGGATGTTCAAAGTGATGGTGTTTGTCTTCCCAAGTAACCGTTACATGTGATGGAGCCCTGCTTACCTGGGGATGGCTGAACACCTGCCTGCCCATGGGAAGTGGTGAATGAATTCCTTGTCTTGCTTTGCTTGCATGACTTTTTCTTTACTTATCAAACTGTGTTTATCTCAACCCATGAATAGTCTCACTTTTACTCTTCCAATTCTCTTCCCACCAGGGTGGAAACCAAACAAGTGGCTGTGTAGTGCTCAGTTGCTGACCGGGGTTAAACCATGACAATGTTGAGCATGCTGAGCTTTTTAGAAGTGCTGTGTAGACCCCTCAGATAACCTGCTTCTATTGTTAGATGTATTAAATACCTTTATCATTGTTTCCATTTTGTAGTGAAAATCATAGACAATTATAAAAACAGAGAGAAGAATGTAGGTACAGAAGTACTATGCGTTAAAGGTTTTGATATCACTCGTATAACAATTTATTAGTGAGCAGATGGTTGAATTATTTCACTCCTTTAGGATGTGGTTTCCATCCTTCCCTATGAAGTTCAAGAGTTTGTTCCTCTCATACCCCTCTGAAAGCAATACACTGGATTCAGCCTTCTCCTTTTGATCAGAAAATCTGCGAGCTGATGCTTAGAGACAAATTTTAAGTAAATTCAATCATCTTTCCATAGTATAATTTAAAATACACAACATATACTCGCACACATATGTCCACAATTCAAAAGGTTTGGTTTATGATCCCGCAGATTAAAGATAATGTTCTATTTCATATACTATGTCTCATTCAAAATGCACAGAGCTGTCTCCGTATGAGCTTACTCCACACAACTTCAGTGCTACAGACTACATTCCTATAGGTTTCAAGACTAATAATTCTCCTTTAAATGACACACAATTTCTCTCCAAGGGTGAGATCAGTTCTTTGTACTGCAATATATTTGGTTTGTTCACCCAGTTACACTCACATTAGCTTTCAGCACCATCAAGATATTTAACATTTATAAAAATAAGTAAATTTGAGTCAAATACTGCCCTAACAAATTCAATTCGAGTGTCTGCTACTTGTACAGTGGCTAATGACTCTTAGAAATAAAAAGAAAAAAACAACTTTGCCACGCTAATGCGTCAAAAACTTTTCAACATGCCTACATTTTGCAAAACAACTTCTAACTACTGTTGTAGCTGACAAAGGCATTTGCTATACAGGGATATTTTATGATAAATTTATTATGCTATGTCTGTCTACCAAAGTGTGCGCTTGACAGACAAATCATTTTACAGTACAATAAGTAAGGTAGAGCACTTCATATCCAAGTGTTTTGCCTTGGATTGTCAACTAGTGTCAGCTAACAGCTGTGTTTTGAAAGAAATCCCTCTGAGCTATTTCTTGTAGCTAATCTCCAGCAAGCCATAGGTTCCCCACAGCAAGGTGAAGTTTCACCTACTGTCATCCATCCTCACCTCCTGTCACTACTCAATGAGCCATCATCACACTCCATTTCTGTTCACTTTTTTCTAATTGGGATATATGTTGTTCACATTGGCACGGACTGAACATATATGATGCTACAGTCCTGAAACATTTCAATGTTTGCGCTCCTGTTTTAATCATTAATTCATGCATTTCAGTATGTGGGTTTGAGGCAAAGATGATGCAACTGGATCACTTCACTTGCTCAGTACAACAGTAGGAAATATGGGAGGCAAATATTTATTGCCGAGTTAGCTTGCAGAAAGCTTAGGAGAAGCTCAAAAAGGGAAAAAGTTTACCTTAAGATTTAATGGTTTTGACCTACTTTGGATAACTTCAGAGATCTGGTAATCTAAGCCACTGAAACCAGTACGTACCCAGTACGTAACTATTTTGAACAGGATATTGTTTTCTCATGTGATCACAGGATGCAGAATGAGAGAAAAAATGGAATAGTTCTAGACAGATAATTTTGGCATTATATCCAGGAGCAACACAAATCAGATTCCTCAGATTTCAAATGTACCCTTCTATTGCAGGTTAGAAAGCTCTAGTAAGAGCGAGGTCTAACTCGAAGAGACTAGAAGAGAAGGGAACAAGTGGGAGGCAGCCAAGTTTCAATTAAGTAAGAACAGATTTACCTTACACATCTAACATCCGCATGACATTTTCAGATGTGCTTAAATGCCTTAGCAGCCTCCCATTTCCAAGCCTATGAAGTAATGCAAAAGGCTTTTACCCAATTCTTCAAGTCATCTTAGACCATCTGCAAGGAAAGATGTTTGCCTATGTTCATAGTCTAAAAAAAATATGACTATTATTATTTCTGATATTTTTTCAACTAGTATCGACCACTGCAACTTGGCTTGTCTGAGCACATCAGACACATCCTCTGCTCCTTACACTGGTTTTCCAAACACTGAGACAAGTTCAGGGTGCAGAAGCTTAACAATTAAGTGTAATCTTTATAAAAATAATCAATTTTATTTCACCTGAGGTAGCAAGTCACACATTTCTCCAGGGGTATAAGAAACTGACCATCAGCCTTCTCCAACACTCATGCCTTAAGGAGTAAGCAGAAAACATCCTCTAGACAAAATAACGCTGAAAATATCAAAGTGGCTTTTCAGAGCTTCTGAGCTGTCTCAAGACTCTCGAGTTCTCTCTCTCAACACACATTTGCAGTTACAGCATTCAAATAATTCAAACATGCATGAAAAGAATATACAAAGGAGGTACAGGCAATTTCTGAAACCCACGTAATTACCAAATTAAATGGAATATAAATGAAATTACTGCATTTATTTAGCCACACATAATAGTGGGATCTTAAAAGATGTCTGTATATGCTGCTTAAATAAAATATAATTACTGGAAGGCGTGTGCCCTCAGCTCTGCTGGTGCAGTTCCTCGAGGGGATTTTTTCTGAGTGGTACTGACTGGCATATTTTCTTATTAGTAAATTAAAAATCCAGATCTGAAATAAATAAATAGTGGTAAGACCTTTTTTTAATCACTATAAAGAACACAAATCAAGAGCTGCATATCACATTTTCACAGAGTTTCACCAGGAGTTGGAGACCTGCATGCCCTTTGAGCATTTAAAAATGTCACACTGTAGCACAGAGAGAGAAATGTTGAAATTCTTCACTATTTCCAATTAAAATGCATCCTCACAGCACTTCTGCTCACTGAATCTGATTAGTTACTATGTGTGATGCCTCAATCGTGATGAAAGGCAACAAACTGGGAAACAGCAAAGAAAGGTTAACAAGGCCTTTAGGATCCTTAGTAGTATCATTCCATAGTTAAAAATACTACGATAAAAATTAATCCAATAAATATATTTATTTCATTTTACGTTTGCTGCTTCAATCCAATTTCCATCATGGATTCGGCCTATTGGCTATGCGAAGGGAGGTAAGAGGAAGATGCTATGCTACAGCTGAGGTTTCGTATTTCCTCCTAAAAACTCGCTTGTCGCCACTGTTTATATTTTGTATTTATATTCTGCAATCCTTCTACAGAAGGAAAACAGGCCACTTTGTGGTGAGACATGGTCTGATGGCTACAAGATTGAAAAGCTCAAGTGATAACTGATGCATGCCAGAATAGGAGCAAAATCCCTACAGACAAGATGGATGATGAACTGGAGGAGGCTGTAAATACCAGATGAGATTTTGCTAAGCTGACTCAAAGTCCTTTAAGTTACATTTCCATCCCCGGGTATTACTATTCAGCATAGCTTTTTAAGGGGTGTTCTACTCATAGGAGACAAAAGCTCATTCAAAATTACTGTTCCTGGAAGGTAGTGGGGTTTTATCGCCTAGCCCCTGTGAGTTCTGACATACTATAACTTAAAGTCACATTATTTTGCATTTACAAAGTCTGCACCAACGTTTGGAGGCTTCTACAATGTCTGAGTTGTAATCCCAGACTTTAGTGGGGCTCGAGGATGGGGAGGATGGTCTTTCAGGCACACAGGAGTGACAGATCATTCCAATAACCTTTTAAATCAAAAAGCACAAAGAATAGGATGATATCTAAGAAGTAGCAATTTCCACTTCTGGGGGAAAAAATAAAGCCAGATGAATAATGAATATAAATATTCACAAAGCAAATTAGGGTTCAGATACAGTTTTTCTCTTATTAATGTGATAATAATGTTCACTGGTCATTATTCATGAACATTAAGGTGATTATTCAAAACTATTTAACTTTTTTTTAAGATGTTATTTACTCTCAACTATTTTTCTTTCTTGAACATTTTTATCACTGGCTTAGCAAATAGAGGTGAGGCAAGTTAATAACTCATAAAAATAGGAAAGTGTCCTTGAGAGACTTGGGGTGCAATTTTTTCAGGTGACTCAGTATTAATGTGCTGCTCCTGACACAGATGTCAGAGGCCATTTCTCCATTTGACTCAAAAAAAGTAAGTTAGGGATACAAAAATAAAACACCCTTTTTAAGAAATCACTTAGCAAATTGTCCTAAAATCAGTCAAAATCAGAACCACCACACCAAAGAAGGCCTATCTTAATATTTTATTTCAGCTGATGACAGTTTTGGTTTGTTGAGCTTGCGTGTAGAATATATAATGTAATTCTGCTGGTTTCACGTTTGAACTAATTTATCTATGAAATTTCTCAACAATTTGAAGAGCAATTGAAATGATTGTCAGTCAATGTAACGATCTCCCGGCTTCAATTTCTGATTGGATTCTCCAATTTCCAATGGTACTAAATCTCGAGAGTTTATTTTTGAGTCTTTGGATAACTGAGACTTCATTAAAAATCTACAGCACACAACTGATGTAACTACTTGAAATTCACAGCCTTTTCTATAAAATAAAATAAGCCTTTAGGGACTCAGGGAAAAATGGCTAAAAACTGAACTCTTTGGAATCCAAAAGCACGTGGTAAATAAGAGTGTTTCAGCTTCCCCTGCAAAAAATAAGTGACTCACCTGTGTGACATCCAGGATCTAACTCATGACATTTAAGTGTTTAGCAGTGACAGTTTTACACAAGTGGCAAGCAGAAAGAATCCCAAGCCCATAGGAATCACAAGTTTTTTGAGAAAGCAAATGCATAGCACTTTGCAATACCTAACTCGCAATACGACATTTACTGGTATTTGTGAGGCAGCACCAAGCCACCTTTTCTGTTGAATTTAGGATTTTCTTCCCCTTGTATTTCTCACTGGCTCTTCTCACTGACAGCCAGCTTTGAGATTCAGTGCCCACTTACTTATTATCTCAAAAAGAGACACAGCCCCAAATCACTGAGATTTGCCTGTCACTACCATTGCTGAAAAATATAGAAAAAGAAATCAAAAAGCTAAAAATAGCTTGTGGCAGTATAGAGGTTTATTACATGAGTTTATTAGTGGAGCAAGTAAAAAAAAAAAAAAAAAAAAAAGGAAAAGCAAGGCAGATGTTACTTTATATGTCTTCTGTGCTGTCCTTACAGTATAGCCCATTCTCCCTTCCTGAATGAAAGTCAAGTAAATAAGCAGTAGTTCTATGCCAAAAGAGCCACTGTTTAAACCAACAATGGATTTCCAATGAACACGTATGCAAAGCTAGGGGAACAGCCAGGGCTTTTGCTAGTATATCTTCTCTATTAAGCACCATGCTAGCTGCACTGCTTGCTGCCTTTGCCTGGTATCTCTTTCCTTTTCCAATAAGCTCACAAGATTTTGCAGAGATCTCTAATGAGTGTTCAGATTTAGCTCAAATATGCATTGCTTGCATGATTATTTCATTATTTTCATGCATGTAAACCTCCACGGAAATCGCCTTTTGTGGTGCAGTTTGTCCAGTATAAAATCCTGGGGCGTACCCCTATTTAAAAGATGACACACTTTATTAGCTTTCATTTAGCATCTGCTTGTGCTGCAGACAGATTTGGGAAAAAAAAAAAAAACCAAACCCAAAACAAAAACCAAAAAACCAAAAACCTACATTATGTAATTAGTTCTGATTTTATCGATTGCCTGTTGATGTGTGTTACTAACAGCAAATTTGATAAGCCTAGTGCAGGAAAGACTACAAACATTGCACAAGAAATTTAGAAAGTGACTGCCACCCATAGACTAAAACCAACATAACACAACAGATGTCTGTAAGCACCTGCAGGACCAAGAGTAAGAAACCACGTCAGGCAGGCAAGATGAGCTTCTCCTGCAGGCTTTCATTCTTGCTGCCATTTACAAATTGCACTGCATAGAAACTTAATGGACACAGGAAACTAAACTTCCTTGATGTCATTTTATGAAGTTACTAACAGGGTCACTGCTAAGGTGGAAAAAATGTTTGACCTGCCTTACAGCTGTAGTGTTAGATGGAGAAGGCATTTTTGAAAACATACAACTAATTTAAAAGTGCTCAGCCTCACACTTAAAGCCTAGCTTAAAAAAAAAACCAACAAACAAACAAACCACAAAAAAACCCACACACAAACAAATGTGCCTGAGCTTCATTTTTGGTATGCCAATGGAATAACAGTCATGCAGGAAGTGCTTTGGACATTTATTATGTCCTTCCAGCGCTCATGTTGCCTGTAGAGGCTCACATTGCTTGTCAGCGTAGGCCACCGCTTCACCATCCGGTAAGCCAGAGACACGCAAGCAATACCGCTTGTGCGTGGATCCAGGTCTGACAACATCACCTTCCAGCTAAGCGCAAAGCAGGTTTGGGCAAGAACAAGGTTTCACGTGGGCCTCTCCTCCATTGAGTACTAGCATGTTGCCACCCCACAGCCTTTTGTTCCCTTGCAAAAAGGGGGTTAATCAGCTGGGGGCAGGAAGAAAATTATTTAATCCAAAATTTCCAGGCACTTTTGCTGAGTGTATAATCTGAAGTTGAGAAAGTCTGTCTTGTAAAGATGAACTGGAAGAAGCAAACTAGAAACAAGAAGGTATTCCCTAGCTTTGATTGCAGTAGATACCAATCGTTACCACTAAGCTTTAAAATTTTATATAAAGGGGTTACTGTGCCAACAATACAAATGATTTTGGAGAGCTATCCCATTTCAGTCTTTATTTCAGGACGTTTATGAATGAGGTACCACAGTAGGGAAAATTAAGGAAGGATGGTCTCAGTAGAAATATCCTGTCTAGAAGCAAATGGCAAACCTCTATGAAACAATGAATCAACAGCTTCTCTTTGCTTTAAGTCACATGTGCAAAATTACCTTTCCTTTATTGGAATTAGTGCATATAACGCATGCTGTGTGAAAGAGTAGAATGATCACTTGCAATGCCTGGACCTACCTCAAAATCCAGTACAGTCATTTGTTCCATTTTTTATTTTGTCCCATTCCAAGGCTCATGCCAAATGACAAGATGTAGGTTCCCATTTTGGACCCAGTGTCTATACAGACATAACACTATTTTGTCAACAAATGAAAGCAACCCAGAGCAATTTTCAGTTGAGGAAGCAGCAGCCAGTGAAAGAGGAGTCTCTTTCACTAAAGGAAAATAAAGTTGAGAGTAGAACTGCCATCTAGCACTAACTTATTTGACCTGCAGCTAGCAGACTTAAGGCTAGCATCACAGCAGCCGTAGCGTGGATGGAAGACACTGTCACATAGTTTTCAGGATGCTTTTCAAAACATTTAACAGCACTACAGAACACGAGAGAGAAACTCTAGAGGAGGAAAAAAGCACAAAATTACAGTCATAAAGCAGCATTTTTTTGCATAGTTTCACTTTTTACGGCTCAGTAAAAATTATACCAAGCATCACATGGCACATGAAGAAGATTTTAATTCCCTGGGTCTCATTCTTGGGATAGCTCTGTTCTTTTTTTCTCTCGTTCAGTGACTAGACAATTTATATCAGTGTTTTCATCAGAAAGGTATCTTAAATGATGCACCGTAGTTAGGATTCAAACATGCCACAGGCTCTGCCCTTCCCAGAGGCTGAAGAGGAAGAGGAAGTACGTAAACTGATCGAGACTTTCTTTGTGTCTTTGTTGGAAATCTAGTGCAAGGCGACAGCTGGTAAGAGAGAGATCCAATCACTCCAGACAGCTAGTAACCCCGTCACTCACAGACAGCTAATAACTTGTGCAAGATGAGCTGACGATCCCTGCACATTATCCAGTGACAGACGATTCACTTCACAAAATCATCAGTAGTTGGTACAAACATGACAATAAGTTTGGTCACATTGCAAAAAACATCACGGTAACAACTCTTATAGTTCCAGTGCTTTTTGTCCTGCTGATGACCACATTTAGTACTACATTTCCTGTGCAAGTGCCATCATTCAGTGAATTTGATTCCTACACAGTAGGCTCCTCTGAATTGTGATCAACCTGAATAAGCACTTGTCCTGTAAAAAGCTATTTAGAGCAAAACCAGAACAAAACAAAAACACATTTAAGACACATTTCAAAGATACATGCTGGAAACAGAAATAACATACTGAATATAAACACCGCGAATATTCCCCTGTGAAATTCATGGGTACTTTAACTTTTCATTTTCTCTTAATCCTTATTTGCAAACTTCCCATTAAGAAACAAAGCCCAGAAATTCCCACCTCTTAGTTAGCAGCAAGCCAAAGAGAACTATGGAAACATAAATTGATATCTCCATTAAAGAACAAGCATTTTCTTTCAAATTCACAACAGTCACTTCCTTTGGGGATGCTACTCCCTGACAAGCTGGCCTAGTGAAAATACCGACACCAGAATAACTCTTCTCACTAGAGAGCAGTTCTACTGCCAGGTATACATACCATCCTCTGTATGTTTATATGGACAACTCCATCCTATCATGTCTAGTGCTTGTCCCACTTAAGCGGATTACCCATTCCATTTTTGGCAAGAATGTCCGTTGTATAAATACTGTATGGATCCCTTGTAACATACATCTAGTCTTTCCCTTGCAACAGCTCTAACTTTACCCAAAGCCAGCAACAACACTGCACCATTTTCACTGCTCATTTGCTTCTTAGCTAGCCATGCTGAATTATAACTAAGAGAGGACAGCTTTAATTGCACACTGGCTAGGGTGCACAGATGAAACTCCGAAGTTTTACCTTGCATATCAAGGAGGAAAGCTTGCCCTAAACAACTGTAAAGAGTTGTAGTGTTGTGCAAATGTGGCACTACTTCATCAATTCCTGCGATGTATTTCTCCTGTCACATTGTAAAGCCAACGGTGACATGAGTCCAAACAAATTAAGTGTTGTCAACTGTGTTAGCCTTTTGCCATTGCAGTGTGGTCTCCTGAATGTAGATCAGACTAAATAATCCTTGAGGTACCAGTAACTACACTATATTTGTGGAAATAACTTTCTTTTTATCCTCTGCAATTTCAGCATCCTTAATCTAACTTGCAGGCAACAAGTAAAAATGAACTGTACTAGCTGGAAAGTAAGCATTTCATATTCTGTATGGAAATGGGATACATTCAAAAAGTGGGAAGTGGGATTATACACATCTGCTATAGACACAACAGTTCACACAACAATCATTTTTAGGCAACTTCTACAATAGAAATTATGTTGAATTTGTAAGTGAACCAAATGAGATGTATGTGCCATTCAGATTTATCTCAGAAACAAGATTTTGCTCAAATTTGGGTTATTCTAACCACTCTACCATTGCAAGATCACACCTCTTCAAAACACATTAAACAAAAGCTGAAAGGGACCGCTTACTCTATATGCAAAGTGATACACGTTTCATTTCTGCTTGCATAAATCTTCATGTAATAAAAGCAGAGACAGGATACAGCAGAGTGTTTCGGGTAGGAGAAGCAGCTCTGAGATGGCAAAGTGGAAAATTTGGGGAGTAGTACTGGCCTCTGAACTGCTGCCGACCATTGGTGCAAGTGCAGGGTTGTTTCCCCGCCCAGTGGCATAACCATGCGAGGGCTGGTGGATCACCTGTGATCATTCACTAGAAACGTGGAGAGATGAAGCAATATCCTCAATTCCAGGCAATGCAGAAACAGAGGACTGCAGATAACATCATTCTTTAGCAAAAAGGACATCAGGCCATTCTTCAAGATAGGTATGTAGAGCATATAGAAACAGGCCACACCTGGTTTTGGAAGTGAGACCTTCTAGGTTTAAACATTGGCAGAAGAGAAGAGATAACTGACTGTGATGATGAGTTAGCAGTAGGGAGCACAGACTGGTCTAGACATGGAGGGTAACTAGAGCAAACCATGTAACTGAACAGCTAGGAGCCTGCTTGTATTGTACTCCCCAACACAGCAACGCAGAGCTGACTACTGGCGGGATCACGTGTCATTTTAGAGATCCTTTTATCTAAAAATAAGTTATGACTGGAAACAAAGACTTTTAAAGAAACCTACCCAGAGCTGAGGTAACCTTCTGCAGGCAAGTCCCGAGTGCAGCCACTCCTCAGAGCTCAGTTACCCAGCGCAGCGTGTGCAGGTCTTAGAGTACCACCAGAGCAATAACCTCAGTCTTTTGGGCAGAGATTGCCTGATGACTTGAGCCAGCAAGATCACTGGCATATCAGCTAAACAGCAAGGACAGGTTTCTGAGCGTGCTGTGTATGATATCCTTATCTGTAAGGTTGGCAGAGCTGAAGAGCATTTAAATTGCAGGGCTGGAGTTGGAAGAGGAAATGGATGAAGTTCAGGGCTGCAAAACAGTTCCCTCTGAGAGCAAGTCCACAAATGGAACAATTTCCCACGACAGTATTTGTGATACACCATGTATAAGACAGGTCATATATCAACCCCAGCCTACCTTTACAGGAAACATTTTGTTTTCATGGTACATTTAGCTAATACTGAATTATAATTGAGCTCATGTGATACTACCTATTATGCAAATACATTCATTATGATTCATGGTATTACAATAGGTAGTAAATGAATTGATAATTACATGACACTTAAAATAAATAGGATAACACTTCGCAAAAATCACAGCTAAGTGTTACTTTTTACAACACATTATGTTTGTATCCTACTCTCAGAACAGACTGCAAGAGGTCTGGCATAAGAGTGGCAATGCGGTATCTGCAACAAATTGACTGCAGTGTGCTTTCTCTTTATTAGCAAGGAAGTGCTACTATGTGTTTTAGATGCAATGAAGATATTTAATTAGAAAGCTGTCTAATGTACTCTCAATGTCTTATCATCCAGCTGCTGACCACAGGGAACTGCACAGGATATTTTAGTTAATATGAACTAGATGACTTTTTGCCCCTCTGAGATGATAAATACATTCATGCAGAAAGCTCCATATAGCTTTCTATAGCACAGGCATTGTTAAAACCAGTATCAGATAAAAAGCAGAACAAAATGAAGCTGTTCCTGGATTTAACAACAGGCTACAGAGGTTAATTACTACCCTACCTATCTAAATGGTACGAATTTGGAGATTGAAATGGAACTGGTGGTGTGGAAGACTCGTTTTTAATCAAGGGATGATGTACAACTGGATCTACAACTCCACCAAACCCTTGACAAATCATAAAAAATTACTAGGGAGAGAAAGATGTGGCATCTTTTCCAAAATAGCACAATCTGGGCTAGTGACAAATTTTATTTAATTTCTTTGGGAGACCAAAATAAGGAATGCCAAAATAAATACAGCGAACAAATCCACAGCTACAGCAGGAAGAAGATTTCAACAGCACTGAGACATAGCGGCAGCCTCTGCTGCGCAGACTGGGCAGATAAATAACGAACTTCACTTTATAGCCCGGTGAAGCTGGCTGCTTTTGCAAGTGTAGCCTATACATTTAACTTAAGAACATGCTACAGTTAGCCAAAGCCAGCCAAAACCAAAACCCATCATCTCCTCTATGACTGAATTTCTTTGTCTTGCTCCCCAGGCCTGCTGCAAAGCACTGTGGTATAATTTGAAGAATTTTAAATCATTGTGATTCCTACTGTTAGAAAAGTAAATGTTAAACAAAAGCGTCAACTCAACCATTACTCAAGGAGAATGAATTCCGGTAGCTTCTTCAGAACTGAACTTTCCAAGGCCTTTCTCACTAATTAGTCTGTTGTTTCACATGCAATAACATACAACTGTTGAGGTTTTGTCATGAAAAAAAAAAAAAACCCAAACCAAAAATGTAGCAAGCTTGTGGAGCTCTCCTTTTCTGAGGTTAACTTGCATACTGCACCTGCAACAATGCCAATACTTTGTCAAGTTTTCTGTTCATTTTGCAGCCCTCAGCAATTTTAAATGAATAGTGTGCTCTGGCAGTTTCATAAATTTTTTAATTGGGTTCAGATCCCTCTCCCTCCCCCGAAAATATGTGTAGGTGAAGCACCTTGCTTCTGGTGCTTTATTAAAGATCATCACTGTTTATTTCCCATACGGCCATCTTCAATGGCTGAAGAAAGCCGACTAAACTGGCAATCAGAAAGCAATCAGAGGAGGTTAGTACAACATCTGTCTTCCCATCTTTTCCTTAGGCATAGTGTTGTGTTTAAAGAGACACCACCAAGTGAAACTTAGCCCCAATTAAAGGTTTTGTGAAAAAGTAAAAGAACAATGTCAGAGTCAATACAAGATGCTTACAAATTTTTAAGTAGTGATTACAAGGAAAAACATACTTTAAAGTAAGCTAAAACTGCCCTGGATTTGCCACTCTGGTGCTGTGGCACCTCGCTGGTATGGGAAAAACTGACAGTGAAATTTGCTCAGAAACTGTCTGAAAATGGAAGCAAAACGGCCTGGTTGCTCTTATCAGCTAAAGATGGATAGATGTCAAGCACAAGCCAGAATACAAGTAAAAAAGGTAAAATCATATTTAAAAATTCCTTCTCTAAGTCCTTTAAGGAGTTAGCAATATAAGTCAGGATATTTTCATATACATTTCAATTCTAACATATTAGTTCAAGACATGTTTTGTTACTGAAATCTCATCACTTCTCCTTGGATGACTGGCCTTGCAGGCACAGCCCCCAGCAAAATTAAGTGTCCAGCTCCACGAGCAAGAGAGAAGAGCACCAGTGGAGAGGTCTTGCTCTCTCAGAAGTCACCAACCAAACAAGACTGAAAAAGAAGGAGGAAGAAAAACAGCCCTATTCCACTCTAACTTGTACAAGCTATTTGGATCTAGAGCCTCAGAAGATGAAGGAGCAGCTTCATAATCTCTGTACAAGCTTTTTGTACAGTCTTCTAATAAACACGATTGCACAGAGGCATTCAACAAAAATAATTTAGAAATCTCATGAAAAGGTCAAGTGCATTTGTTTTTTGTAAATGCAGATTCAATAACAGCTGGGAAATTGATATTGCTCATTTCTGAATTCCTACGAACATTGTGGCTTTAAAACCTTCAGTCAACAAGTTAATATTAATGGCTTTCTATTCTGCCTACAAGAGGTCGGAGAAGAAAAATGGACCAGAAACTGGGTAAGGCAAAATATAGAGTACAATCTGCACAGGAAGGCAAGGGAAAGAAAAAAGCAAAAACACATAAAAGCATAACATAGACAAGAAAATAATCAAGTTGTAAACAATGGTCTACACAGCATCTGTTGATGCCAGCTCCACTTATGATCAATATTCCTCTGTGTTTAATTCTATATATAACATACACTTTCCAAATAGAAACGAATTTGAAAAGTAGAACTGCATCATCTTTGAAGGCAAAATTAACATATACTAAGACATTAAAGATTCATGTTGAAAGTCTAAAATGAATGTGAAAGCTTCCCACAGCCAGTTGGCATAGGGGGAGGTGAGAAGAACACCTTGCAAACTATGAAAGCAAGCCATAATCTCCACAAGTCTGAGACCTTCTCAGTAGCCAGGAAGGTGGGCAAAGAGGCAGAGTTCAGTGCAACTGCTTATAAGCAGAACCTAGCTTAAAAACTCAAGTAAAAACAATTTCTGCTTTGGCTCACTCCCAAAGTAGGATATGTGGTTTATTTAAAGACATGTCTTTAAATAGAAACCTTCGCGGTCCTGACAATATTCAGATAATACCTCATATATTAAGTAGATCGGGGATTTCGTCTCTTCATATCATTTGACAAAACACCAAAGTAATGCGAAGTAATACATGCTCTGGTAGAAAGCGATTGGAGAACTTGGAGTAAACATGTACAATTCTCCCCATGCTGTTCCTTCTAGACCATTGTCTAAAAAAGAAGTTTTATGAGCATGAAGCTTTCCTCCCATTCCTGAACATCTTTACAACAGCAGCAGAGGTTTGCCCTAATATAACCCCAGACAGGGGCATGAAAATAGAGTGAAGCAATGTTTTGTGACATCCATAGCCTTATATATGCTGCTTAAAGCTTCTGTCTGAGATTTATACGTTAATCCAAAGAAGTAATTAAAGAACAATTAAATTAAGCTTTATAGAAGGTGATGAAACTGGCAGTAAAGAAGCAAACTACAGTACTGCAAACAACATTACATAAAACAGCATTTGGAGCATACTGCAATGAACCTGCTGCCTCACCCCGTGATGCTGCCACCGAAAGTGAACCAAGAAAGGCCTGCACTAGCAGCCATGTTGGGAAGCCCCAAGGTTCTTGTGTAGCGATGATATTCTGCAAAGGTGAAGCCTAAGCAATATTCACAACCAGGAGCAATTCCCAGAGTCAATGGCTGATGAGGAGAAATGCCCCACCAAAGGCAGGGACCCAGCCATGGTGGGAAGGCCAGGTAGACAGCGGTCTGCCTAAAGCAAGCTGTGTGAAAAGCCCAAGAGCCAGGCAGGATTTGGCCGTGTTGCTGGGGCCAACATCTAAAGCAAAAAAAAAAAAAAAAAAAAAAACAAAAAAACAAAACCAAAAAACAAACAAAATCTGAAAAACAAGCAAACAGAACAGCAGCAGAATAAATGGAAAGCACAGCAAAGTGCCTGAAGAATGGAAAATACAAGGGGGATTTCCTTCCACACCAACCACAATTCTGGCCAGGGGAATTTGCAGAAAAATTAATTACCCTCACAAGGTGTCTGGACAAGGAAGGATACCCTCTCCTTTTATCCCAAGATAATTAATGGAAGACAGAGTCACCCTAGTGTGTTTATTAGGCTATTGCTGGAGATGCACAGAGGCTGACAACTGTACCAGGCCATTTCTGTGATCTTTGCTCATTTTTCTTTAAAGTTTATTCATTTCCCAAAAATCAGGATATAGTTTTACTGCAAGAAAATAACTACCAAGAGGTGAAAGAGTGTAAAATGAATGCATTCTGTAATATTAGTCATTTATCATTTATATGAAGTGTGTAATTGCTGAAAACTGCTAACAGATTACAGGTCAATAGGGTCAAAATGTGTACTTCCCACACCTTTGAGGAGAACAACTCATTGCATTTATGCATAATATCCTAATTTGAAAACTCAGGACAAGATGCAGCTGCCTATATAAAGTGGCAACTCCTTAGTCTTTTCAAAGGAGTGGCACTGATTTACACCAGCTGCTGCTTCTGGCCCTGTGTTTCATAGAATAAAATGCTCCTGCTGAGATCCCAAGTTTTTGTCACTGGAGAAAACATCCCCTCAGCCATTTCTATCACAATTCTACTTTGTAAATGTTGCAGGCAAAGGTATCCAGGCCCTGGTTTAAAGCTCCCAGAATGGCATCAGGGACCATATGCAGCTTCCAGTCCCTGCAGGACAGTGGATTTCCCTGTCACAAAAATCAGGAAAAGAGTTGTAAAATTTCCTCCTGCGACTTGGCAGGGGAAGGCATGGCTACGAGCAGCGTGCCAATTCGAGGACATGCCATACCTTGCAGGGACTTGGAGCTGTCAGACATCGAGCAATCGCCCAGAGCTCAAGACCACGAGGGGATGCTTCAGCTAAACCTTTTGCTGGCACTAAGGATGAGGTGTTGTCTCATCAGAGCAGATCCATGCTGTAATTCAGTGTGACGGCAGCATGTTCAAGCACATCTGAGCTAGCGTGATACCAGCTATCAATGGTGGACTGGTCAGCAGAACCAACATCGACAATCCCAAACAGGTAGGTACTGCCCATATTCAACATTACTGTTAATGGTTGCCCAGGTAGCTTAGCTCTGGGCTTTCACTGGAGACCTATGCTGAGACAGACCATTTGCATCTGGCTCTGACCATAGAGCTATATAGCATTCTCTTTCATCTCCAGACTGCCGAGTATGTATAAGCATAAATCTTCTGTGTAAAAACAAAACAAAACAAAAAGAGAGGAAAAAAAAGATGATCCCTGTCTTCTCTTGTAAATAACTTCTTAAGGCTGCTTCCATTTTAAAGCATTTGCAAATATCAAGAAAGTCTACAGTTAATATAGCCAACATATTTTGTTTGCAATTAGAGGAAAAAAGGCACATTTTAAAAATAGTTATTGTATCGTCTGCTGAAGATATCAGACAATTAAGTACTGAAACCAGCTATGCACATTCATGCAGACACAAACTAAAGATGTTATTCTCTGTAGAACATTCAGCTGCCACCGCGTAAAGAAAGATGAAAAAAGGGAAAAAAAACAAGCAACAATGACAGACTGAGTAGAACAGTGACATCAGTCTAAAATTCAGAGATGCAATCAGTCCTTGCAGATTTTCATTGGCTTTCTGACACTCGCCACTGAAAACTTTATTGTGCAGGCTAACATTTATTTTTTCTATTACATTGTTAGTTTTGTTCATCTCAGCAGATATTAATATTGATACTAACATTACTCACATAAAAGTACATTTTAAAAGGCAAATATTACAGAGACCTAAGTAATGTGCTCAGCAGTTTTTGTTTGTATTAATCTCTTCTGGTTTTATCTCTGCGCTCATTCCCAGAGTCCCAGAGCCCCCTTCAGAGCAATTATCTGCTTCACACTGGTGGCCTTTTACTTAATTAAAAAAAGGGGACAAATAAGATGAAAACCTAAGAAATACACCTGCAATTTATGTTTGGATTAATTCAGAGTGTGAATAACCACACAGAACCAGCAGGACACTGAGTCTTCCCACATTCAAAGCAGGCAGCAAAGCAACAAGGCATTAGAAAAGTCCCAGAGCCTTTCTCTGATACTCCCCAATGCCATTTACATGAAGAATATGAGGTGGGTCCCATCTCAGACAAACATCTTGATACTTTGGAGATCTAGTCTGCAGCCACCTGTGGCTACACTGAATACTCTTCCAACTGCAAGGAGGTGCCATTTCCCTGCATTTGTTTCCTGATCATCTGATTATTCACCCATTGCTATCTCCTTGCCCGAAACAGTAGACTGCGAGCTCCCAGGAGTTGCGGCCGACTTTGTATCAGTCACTCAACAGAGCCTAATGTAGCAGGGCTTTAGATACTGCCCAACACCAGAGACAATAATATTGATCATTTTTCCTACTGCCTAGATGTGATGGTAATAGTTGTGTTAGAAATACATAAGTACAGTAGACAGAGACAGATAGACTGGCCTTTAGTCTTTACAAGGTCTTCACAAACAGGCACGTAGAATGGGATATGAGACTCTTGCAAAATACCAATTTCACCAGATTGGACTTGGACCTCTACAAAATCAATGCATCTTGGATAGACTTGTTCCAGTTTCACTGTCTTTACTGATTTATGCTGAGGCATTTCACCTTTACAGTGATACTGTTCCATTTATTCGTGAATCTCATTTTTGTCTTATTTAATGACCATCTCAAGCAATTCCTTTTTGTATTTCTCACCTAATTCATACTTGACCTTTTCCAGATTTCCTTCCTTACAGCAATAAGCACACTTCAAAAGGCTTAGCAATCAAAGCAAATAAGCTCCCAGGAGTTTTTCCTGTGTTCCTAATCTTAGTTTCATTTACCCAAGCCTATTAAAGGGACCATCCAATATCCCAGATGGAGCTTCCTTTCTTTCCCAATGGCCTTCTCTAGAGCACGATTCGGGGCTGATGGTCAAAAGGCAACAAGACTGCATCTGGTATCTAAAGCTTCCACACAGAGGCCCACAGGTACCCTCTCTCACTCTCTCCAGCTTCCCATCTCAAAGAGGAACGTCAAATCACAGTTTAGTATTGACAGTGCTTCTGTGCTCTACAGTAAGACTTCTTTCCCAAATACATTTAATAGGTAAATGTCATGCACATACTGAACATGTAAGATATGACACAATAATCATGAAGCAAAGAAAATTCAGAGATCATCAAATACAGTCCTTCACAACACAGCTAAGTGTTGATACATCCAAAGTACTGGGATTCAGCAGTATGATGGGAAAATGTAGCAAGATCCTCCTATTATTTAAGTAGAGCATACTTTCTTAGTCAAAATGATAACAACGTCACCAACAGGAAACATGCTGCAAGGGGCAGGAATGTACCATGGCTTCAGAGTGATATTGACTCTCACTACAATGAAACGGATGCAAATAGCTATTGAAGTACAATTATCATCTCTGTGCTCGCCATTGAGAAACTGGAGACAGTCAAATGTTTTTAGGCAGCAGAGACTTATTTTGGTGGTTGTTGAAGTTACTTCAGACCTTAGGTTCTTGCAAGGAATAGCTTACTCTCAAAAGTCAACTATAGCCCAGCAATGAGAACAACCATCTATAGTGATGGGTTGATCATCTTTAATTCAAACACCACAAAGAAAGTGCCTCCATTTCCCAGGTTACAAGGTTCTAGGCAATAGGCCCCATATATACCTGCACCTGTATACAATATATCACACAAACTCAACAGACCATTAGAAGCAAGATATTGCTTCATTCAAAGTCCTGCTTATAGATACCAGAGTATTTCTATTCATCCATCTTCCATATAGCTACTAAAGAAACCAAAATACATTGCACATCATCCTTTCTACCTTCTAAACGGTTTCTGCCTTCTTTCAGTTACAGCAATAGAAATTACAAGGCATTTTCTTATCATTAATCAGGCTCAATGCATTAATTTTACAGTGTTTTTGAAGACAGTAGTCAAACCCACTGACAACCTGACCAAGAAAAGATAGTTTGCTGTAAAGTATATAGCAAGGACTGAAAACTAGAAAAGGAACGAGGGAACTTGAGTGTCAATTTGACAATAAGGATGGGCATCTGAAGAGTTAACGAATCTAAAGTAATGCAAAAGTAATCAAACTAAGTACAGATGAGTGCTGCACACCTCAGTGGAGCCCAGCAGCTGGTGTTCTAGCCCACAGTCAGATACTCTATAAAACTGTCCTCACATGAATAAGTATGTGCAATGGCTGTCTTTCACACAGAGAAAGCATTGTCTGGGGACTGGGCAATTAACTGCAGTGGGGAGCCAGGAAATCCTTAAATACTACACTTAGAAAATACAAACACAGAAGATCAGGGTCTTTGAGGACTGGATTCCACTTGCCTTGCTGTTTGTGGACATCTTCACTGGAGCCCACTGTGGTCATCAGCTCTTGACTAGTTTTCCCTTTCAATGAGAAATAGATCCTGCATTGCTGTTCTGGGACAATACTGTGTTACACTGGAGTCCCTTTGGGGGAAAATGTGAGTCATCTGGGTTCAGGGTCTGATTCTGGCTGCACAATTTGGCATACCTGGCCATAAATATGGGGTCAATAGTTACCAGGTGGTTTTGGACAAGGGTCAAGGATGTGACTGGATAATTCAGTCATGTCTCCTTAAGAGAGACCTCCACTTCCTAATGTACAGGCAGCATGTTAAAGCACAAACAATTCTCGTCTTCTAAAAAGAGGAATATTAGGGCATCAGTTTCCCAGAACTGGAAGTATAACCTAGTACCAAGACACTCATCACAAATAATTTTATTAAGGTAGTTGAAGATTTTTAATCAAAAGCAGGTTCCAAAAATCACTGGGTTTCCATTTCTACACCTTCCCACCCCACACAGTTTTCCTGCTAGCGCTACTCTTTTCTTCCTGTTGTTGTCATCATTGTTGCTATTTATAACAAAACACTGCAAACAAAATCTTTTCACATTTGCACATGTTCCTACAGTATGTTTTGGGATTTAGAGATACACGGTTGTCTCCTGATCTTAATTCTTCAGGTTGTAAAGCCACTTCCATCTGCTGCAGTGAACAGTGATCAAGGACTCCCAAGAGGTGCTACAGAAAGTCAGCATAAGGGGACACAGAGGAAATTTTTAGCTGATACCTGTTGTTTCTTCCAAGAGACAGTACATATGGGTATCAAATTGTCAGAGTAAAACTTAGAAAATATGATTGTTTGGTGTTTCTCAACATTGATCATCCAAGACTATTTACATCCCATCTTAGCTCTTATAATCTGGGCAAAAGGATTTAAGTCAGCTTCAAAATTTTAGAAGCCACCAAAAATAATGTCCCAGTATATCACACACAAAAATAACATGTCTAAAGTTATTTGCTTCCAGTAGGCTTCTATAGATCTCAGTTAGCAATCTTCTCCTTTCTCCTCGCCCAGTACTCCACTCAATTAAAATTAAAGCAGAGTTTCAAAAGAAAGAATATGTTCTGACATTTGATTTCTAAGTGACAAGAGACATACATATACATCTCTAGGGATGTCCATGGCTCCCACAAAGGCATACGCAACCCTAGTGCAGGATTCTAATGAAAAAGAAGGTGGCATCAAAGCAACCATAGTCTTTCACTCCAAACTGACCAGTTTTCAGAAAACGAACTTTCTTCCACAGAAAAGTAATCCATAAAATCAGTGAACATTTTCCTCACTAACAGTACACTATTAACATACTATTACAAACACTATCCGCTAATAGTAATATTTTCAAGCTCAGAAGTGCTTGGTTTATCTCAGTAAACTGCATTGGTAACTTACAGTAACTCCTGTACTGTGGGTAAGCAAAAAACTTAAGACGCTAATGACATGAATTTACCACCTTTTCATTGCTATCAGCCTGAATTTATACAGCATATAGGTGACCAGACATTGTGCCAGGAAAACATTCCTGAAGAGTAGTACTTCAAAAACATAAGATTTTCGCACTCTCTTTTACAGAAAGGCATTAAAATATAACAAAGTATGAACAAGCATCAAAAAAAAGAAGAATGATATGAAAGAGAAAAACATGGCCTTTTCAGAAACACTTTTTCAAGCTGGAGTATGATGGTGGCTGAAATGTTTGTATGAGCTTGGAGTATTTATTGCCTGTGTAGAGACACTGACACACAGAACCTATAAAATGCACTCTAATGACATCATTTTAAACATTTAGGACCTAAATATTACTTATGAATATGACTTTCAAAAGCTTTTATAAGCAGCTTGTTTGCCTCCTTTGGACTAACTAGAAAACACAGCCACTGATTTCTAGAGTAGGTAACTTATCAACTTTTCAACACATCACTAATGGCCTTCAACGCCTGGAGATGGCTCTGTCCCACTCACGTCCGCTGCCACACAATGATGTGTTCAATACTGCTTTGGCTTTTGCACATATCATCTGTAAAGACACCCCAACAAGCACGGGAAAAGCACGAGGAAAGAGTGGCAAGAGGGGAGGAAGGAGCAATGTAGAAGAACTGTTATGAACTGACCAAAACCCCTGTTTCCCCATTCCCCTGCACTAGAGTGGGGGAGTGGAGGTAGAGACAACAGGAAAGGAGGGAAGCTGAGCAGGGCAGGTTGGGGGGGGGGGAGGAGTTTTGTCTTTGTTTCTCACCATCCTTCTCTATTTTCAATTGGTAGAAAATTAAATTAATCTTTCTCAAATCAAGTCTCTTTTGCCCATGATGATAATTGGTAAGTGATCTCCCAGTCCTCATCTGGAACTACAAGCTTTTCCATCATATTTTCTGCTCCTGTCTCACTGAGGAGTGGGAGAGTAGCTGGGTGGGCATCTGGCAGCCAGCCCAGGTCAACCCACCACAAAACCAAAAAGATCATCCATGGTGTCTCAAAAGCCTTATTAACTAAATAACAGAAGCAAAAATTATTCCTAAAGTTATTATCGCCTTTATTCTTCCTCCACATCATCATTTTCTAATACTTCCACATGAATTAAAAATAGAAATGTGGTCACACAGTCTTCTCTTTTACAGTGTAGACTGATCAAGTCAAAAGAAATTAGTATGAAGAGATTGCAGAGATCATTTCTTCAGACAATAAATACTTTCAGATTATGATTTAGCCTGTGAGACAGATCATCAGATGGGTGACTACTTCCTGCTCATGTGAATATAAACCCTCAAACTGAATTGCTGGATTGAAAACCAAACTGCAGCTTTTATGCATTTAATTTATATCAGTTATGTAAGTAATTTAGCTTGGAAAAGTAATAAAGAGGAAATACTACATAAAGTGAACACTACAGCTGCAGATATATACTTGTGTATGAGCCCTCTGTACACGTAGATTTAGATCATATCTAAGGACTGAAAAAATTCAGTAGTCATGTATACAAAGAAGTCTTACAGCAGCTCTTTCCCAATCAATTTGAAGTCTGGCTCACATACAACCTGACCTTTGGGGGGAAACTCTTCATAGCTTGGGGGAGAGAGGTTTCTTACTGATTTCAGAAGCTACAATATGAAGCACTCTGACTCAAACAACACTTAATAACAACAGATCCCTACCAGCCCCTTCTCAGCTATCCAAACAAACAAATCCACAAAGCTTATCATGTCTCAAAGTATGATTCAGCAACAAAACTCTGAGATGTGGTGGCTAGGTGACAGACTCAAAAAGTGAGGTCAACAGAATTGGAAAGACATCGTCAAAAGGGATTATGGGAGCAAATAGTAATCAGAAGGCTTTAGAGACTCAGGTTTCATCCAGACCTAACCACGAGGGAGGAGCTCCAAGGACAACAGAGCTCTCAATTAAGTACTCATTTTAAAGGAAAACACAGCATTTGAGTGGGGGCTCCAAATGTAAAATGATCAAATTACAGACAACTGAGAATATTACGTAAAATTCTTCCATGATTAAATAACAAACTAAGAAAAGAAAACAAACCAAAGGCATAATATTGATTTTTCTTTTTGGCATCAGGGGTCAGGGCAGAATTCCAAGTGCAGCTTGCTCAGACTTATTGCAGATGAGCAGAATCAGCTTCCAGTATCTTCCTTTCTAGCCTGGCTCTCAATTCAGTCATTTAAACTATACAAAAACAATTGACTACATATTGCGTAGATATAGGTTTATGTACTTTGTATTTTACCTATATATCTGCCCCTACAAGATGCTTGCTATTTTCTGTAAGACCTTTCATTTCTATGGGACAGGAGAATATATTCATCTAGGAAAACAATTAGCATTTTCATTACATGTAGAACTCATGGCAGATTAGGGCTTCGTGCATTTACTTACTGAGTAAAGAGTCTTTGAGAAACATTCCTTCACTGCTACCATGGCTGCTAAACAACTATATGAAGTACTGGCCCTCTAAATGTACTCCTATTGATGGCTGTAAAATATGTAGTACTGTAGTGAAGTCAAGATTATCTCAAACATCGCAACTGCTGCTTAAAAGATGTGGCACTTAAAAAAACAAGCCTAGTACAAGAAACTAGGATATTTTCTAAAAAAAGTTTCACTTACTTTGTATTTACTTTCTTAACATTCTGAGTAGCTGCCATCTAGTTGAATTTCAGGCATTAAATAAATTCCAACTTTTGTGCACTGGGCATACCTCAGAGAAAGAAAGAGGTGAGAAAAATTTTAATTTCATCACCAGACAAATGAGGAAAAGCTACATTAGAAAGATGATTACAAAGATCACAGGTACAATGCAAATTTATATTAATATTTCCAAAAATCTGTTTTAATTTTCCTCATTAAAACCAAAGCAATTTAGTGCAGTTTATTTCCATTTGAAATCCAAATGTGAAAAGTTTTTACAGTATCTTTTTAATGTACCGTGTAACCTACATTTTCTTTTCTTGTATCTTCATTCACTACTCTTTTTCACCCTTTTGTATTGTCTGCTTCTCTAAGTCATTCTTAGTAAGTGGAGCCCTGTAGTCTAATTTTTATATTTAACAATTTTAATATGCAGTATTTCTGTCTTAAAAAAACCTTCTTTCATTTGTCCAGTACGTTTTCCTTTTTAATTCTGCTTTTCATATTTGCCTTTTCTTTTCAATAGAGACTCTTAATTATTAGTACATACATCAGTACATATACACATACACTTACATCTACTTACACATATGTATCTTTCTACTCCACCATGGGGAGACAGGAGCAGATGATTCTGCATTGGTTCCTGGTCTTTCAGTCACTTTCTCTGCAGAAACCTTCTCCTTTTTTCATTTCCTCTCATTCATTTGCTCTACTGCTGAACTGCTCCACCAACTACCATCAGTCTAAATAGACAAGAGGCTCCTCAAGGAGATGGTTGTTAGGGCTGCTTTAGTCTGCACAACTGTTCAGTGCTTGGCATTGGGTTTAAAGGGTATAAGACCAGCTGTCTCAACACACAGCACTAGTACAAGGGCTACAAGGGACAGCTGTTGTATTATGCAAGGAACTGCTACTGTTTAGGACACTGGAATATTAATCAAGGTCTAAGTGAGCTTAGAAAATGTGGATGAAATCAGTTCAAACCTCCTCTCTCCACCTGAAATAACTTACGTGTCTTGAAAGCAGCAGCCAAGCACACTTAGCTTCACACCTCCAGAGCACACTGAGTCAAGAACGCAAGTCAATCACTGACGGCTGGTCTGGCCTCTCGCAGTCTCCTGTCACGTAAACAGTATTGCCATCACATCGCGGGACCACAAGATTTGTCAGTTTCTACAGAGACTCCTGTGTGAGGCACATCCGATAGCTATTTCCTTGAACTATGTTCTCCTAAGGCCTCCCTACAAAATCAGCAAAGCCAAACAGTACCTTGGAAGCAGCATAGAAAACCAGTATTTTTCATTTCAAAGAAATCAGCTGGGTGCCTGAAGGAGATACGATAAAAACATGTGATGAGACAAGGAGAACAATAATCTTCTTGGACCTCTTATTCTAAAGTAACAATGTTTCCTGCTTCACCTCTTCATCAAAATAGCTGCACAGTTTAGATGGCAATTGCTCTCATGAGTTCAAAAACCTAGTGAACAAACCATCGTTAATCTCAATACTTCTCATTTGTTATTCAGATAATGCTGAAGTTCCTGGAATTGGCATATTATATCATAGTGTAGACCTGATATTTTTCCTATAAAGGTCCTGAGCACATTAACATTGCAATAGTACTGGCTTGCGTTTGTTTTTTTTTTTTTAATGTCACTCAGGTTGCAATTAAATGAAGTTTGAAAATACTGGGCGGAACCAGAGGCCTGCAAAATGCTCAGAAAAAGGAACAAGTATTTACCTAGCATTCACAAGCTTTCTACAACTTGACAGAAACAGTGTTGGTCTTTATTACAAAGCTCTTCTTTATAGCGAGAAGAAAAATATGTATTTCAGATGTTTGCACATTTACAGTTAACTGAGTCCTATAGGAAAAAGACTGGCTTCAAAACAGTTTGTGCTATCATACTGCATTAACGTGCACAGGAAAATGTAATTGGAAACCTTGCCAAAGGTCTCTGCTTTCCCATTTGCTCTATTTTGTTGTGTTCCTTAAACAGCCTTCCTGCTTTGTTTAAAAGCAATGGAAAAATGAAAGCATAGATGAACATCTGGATTTCAAGCCTGCTGCTCAAGGGATTGCTTCAGTAGATCATCAGATAATGCAAAAAAGTCTTGCTCAGCCTGATGGGCAAGGGACTATGGAGCTTCAAGAGGAAGAGGAATACATGAACACCTAAACTTTCCTCATCATGAGGACTAAACCCACCACCAATACAGTTTTCAAGGCAGCAACCATTGACTGTGCCAAAGGACAATGGTCATTAACTCAGGGCCATGTCCAAACTCTTGCTGGGAGGCAACAAGCAGCTTTAATAGACAGGCAATGAGCTATGTACTGTGACTGAGGGGTAATGAAATGCATATTTAATGTATTTATCACTTACATTTCCTTTAACTGTGCACATACACATACTAAATATGTCACTTGCTCTTCAAAGCTGTTCTGTGACTTATCTCCTTTCTCCTGTTCTACAAACCATGAATATACACAGAAGGACAGAAGGCTAGCAAACACTGTCAATACAGAAAGTAACATCAAACCTGGGGTCTATAAATGCGTGTTGAAGCTCTTCCATACTAATGCAGTATTTTAGGTGAACATATAGAAAACTTCTCAATCTTCTTTCAGTGAAATCTTTTCAATGCCACTTCACTAATCTGGGAATGAAAGCCCAGCTCTGTAACAGCCCACTTTCATCACATTCATTATTTAACAGTTCATTGTTCCAAAAGTTTGCAGGTAATTGGCTTGCTACATTAGCAATTACCTTCTTGGGTATAACTGGGTATTCCCTCCTATGCAATTAAAACTGTTGAGTTGAGAAAACTAATCTAAGCCATTATAAAACAATGGAGGATCGGAACCTCTTCAACTTTCATTTAACCTGGTTTTGTAGACTCCAAGATTTCCAATCAGATCTTAATTTCTAACTCTGGACTTTATCCTTAATCTAGTGTCAGCAGTTAAATATATTTCACTTGAAACAGATGTACGAACAAAGTCTCTTTCATTGCTTGGGTACTTTATTAAAGATGCAAGAGGAAATTGCTCTAAAATGCAACTGTAGGGAGAGGGAGGGTGATGATTTCAAAACATGGCAGGCCTACTTCCAGGCAGAAAACCATGCAGATGAAGACTTGGAAGTATGGAAACAGTTCCTTTACCGATTTTCTACTAAGCCTATCATAAAAACAAGATCTTGATTATGAAGCACTGTCTGTGTAAGAAACAATCAAGAGACTAAGCAAGAGGCTTTTTAAATTTATGCTTGTATAATTAAATCCAGACTTGCATTATCTGTGATCCCTGCCTCTGCCTCACTAAGCACATCTCTGAAATCACAAGCAACTTGCAAAACTTGTAGCAATCAGGCAATTGTACATGAGGTAGACATAGGATCCTTCTAATCACTAGTCACTTATTGCATCTTCTGTAAGCCAAACCACTGAGCCCAGCAGGAAGATGTTTTGAGGTGTTTAAAGTGTACAAGTAGGAGGAAAGCCAAGTGCAATTTGAAAGTTCATTCTGAAGTCCCTCAGAGGATCTTCAGTCTGTACAAGCAGAGCTACCTCTTCTGTCTCTTCTCCTATACCCTGCTTCATTCCCCAGGAAGTCCAACTTCAAATCACCCGCGCATCTGCACACAGGGCACAAATCATTTGATTCACTGTGGCAGAGCCCATGCGCTGGAAATCCACTAGACTCCTTGATGGGATCAATAAATGAAGAATGCATAAGTGTACCATGACAAAAAGTTTGCTCATAAATTTTAATAATGCCAGTAAAATTATTAATTAGTTGCAAAGATTCCATCATTCAGGTTAATTCCATTAGATAGCTCTTGTTGCCATCAGTAATTAAAAAAGTTTTCTATACAAAGTTGACATACAAAAGCTGATCGTAGAATCATAGAGTGGTAGGGGTTGGAAGGGACCTCTGGAGATCATCTGGTCCAACCCTCTGCTAGAGCAGGATCACCTAGAGCAGGTTGCACAGGATTGCATCCAGGCGGGTTTTGAATATCTCCAGAGAAGGAGACTCCACAACCTCTCCGGGCAGCCTGTTCCCGTGCTCAGTCACCCTCACAGTGAAGAAGTTTTTCCTCATGTTCAGATGGAACTTCCTGTGTTCCAGTTTGTGCCCATTGACCGTTGTCCTGTTATTGGGCACAGTAGAGAAGAGTGTGGCCCCATCCTCTTGACATCCACCCTTCAGATATCTATAAGCATTGATAAGACCCCTTCCCAGTTTTCTCTTCTCCAGGCTAAACAGACCGAGCTCTCTCAGCCTTTCCTCATACAAGAGATGCTCCAGTACCCTCATCATCTTTGTAGCCCTCCACTGGACTCTCTCCAGTAGTTCCTTGTCTGTCTCGAACTGGGGAGCCCAGAACTGGACACAGAACTCCAGATGTGGCCTCACCAGGGCAGAGTAGAGGGGGAGGATAAACTCCCTCAACCTGCTGGCCACGCTGCTCTTAATGCACCCCAGGATACCATTGGCCTTCTTGGCCACAAGGGTACAGTGCTGGATCATGGTTAACTGAACATTTAACATGATCTTTAACATTTAAAGCCAATAGTAACTATATTGCCCTACTTTTTAAAACCAAGTTTATGTGTTTCTGCAACAAGACAAGAAAAATCATAACAGGCTCAACCTTCTTTCAAAGCCTTGGATATGACCCAGTATTCACAGAGCTGATGGAAGCTGTCAGCCCCCCCAGTGTCAGTGGATCTCTGCCAGTTTATATCCACAAAGATTTATCCCACCATCCTTGCTTTTTTTGGGTTACAGGGTTTGAGGGTTTTTTGGTTACCTACATGGTATGTAATACAGGTCATCGCTGAAGACAAAAAAAAAATCTTGGAGACAATGCAGTCCCATTTAATATTCCCTGTGTTTGCTCCTCCCTGCCTTAATGTTACAAGCATGGCTGCAATTTCATCTTCCATTCACCAAAAGAATCGGGTCACTTTGACCACCCAAAGAAATGCACATTTCTTGATATTTATTGTTACCAGGCATTTTAACATAGTCAAACATCCCTGATGTTCATTGAGATCATACCAGCAAGGAACAATCCTCTCCAACAACAAGCAGAAGTTTAGTTGGAAAAAACTAACAGTTCTGGATTATGTATGGTGGTCCCATTCTGGGATTCAGATTACAACGTGGCTTGTTATAAAAAGTGGGGTAACAATGCTGCATATATGGTAGTAATTATCACGTACTTTTTGCACAATAACTACATTACCATGGCTAAGAGACAGGCAATTCTTTTCTCCAGATCTGATGACAATTTGCCATGCCATCTATTTAAAATGTCCTAAACCAGGTCTCGACTGACCAAAATATTCCAATAATATTGTTTATCCTAAAGCGTCTTTTCGCACACAAAGCCACTCAGGGGCATTTTGAGGAGATACTTCCTCTTTACAAAAGACTACCTAAACCCAAAATCCATTATGGAAATGTAGCAGCCAGTCAGGAAAACTTTTGTTTGGATAGGCCCATGAATTTGCAAGCAAAACAATTTTTCCTTCCTTCTTCCCCAAACATACCAGCTCCTTTGATTCATTAAACCTCGAGGGCTGGGGGAGAAGAAAAGAAAAGAAAAAAAAAGTCAGATTAGCTATTCACCTTTTCCTGATGAAGACAAGCATTTTTGAAATTTCAAAAATTCTGTAAGCCAATACATCCAACTTGTCTCCAGAATTATTTCTTGTAGTTAATTATATATGCAAATTCCTTAATATATTTGAAAAAGTTATGAGATTATACACCTGGTAAGCAATATTGTCATTAATTTTAATATCTAAAGTGCATCTGCTCAAAATTTGTTGTCTACCATGGAAGCACTATTTTCTGAAGATCAGGCAACCGTCTGGCTGCGACACCCCAGCATCCTATGTCTGGGGTTCCTCAGGTCCGGTATATGTTGCATGCAGAAGCATCTTCTCTGGCTTTGAATCTATGACCATTTAATGCCCTCTAGTTCTTACACTAGAAGAGGCACAAGCAACCACAATCCATCTTCTCCCTGGTAGCCTTGATTTTTACATACTTCAGTGACTTCTGCCTCAGTTCTCTCTTGTCCAAGTGACAGTCCAAACCTGCTTGATCATTCCTTGTTCAGAAACAATTTCATAACTTTGATCATCCCCGTTGCCTCCACCTGAAACTCCTTAAAATCAGCTTCCCAATATACTGTATCTGGAACTGCCTTAAGTACCCCCTGTCAGTTGATTCCTCCCAGGTTATTTCTCTCCAATGCTCAAAAGGGACCAAAGGAAGACAAGTATATTGCTGAGTATTCTACAACAGTTTGACAGAGCAATTTTCTGCTTTCTGTAGCTCCTAGATAACGCTATACCCTATCAGCTTCCTGAAAACCTAATCGGTTTTCTAGTATAATTACAAAAAAAAGCGAGAGAGCAATTAAGGTTGAAGCCAATCAGTCTAAATTGCTCAATCTCATGAACTCTTAAGGAAAAAAAGCAGGTTTGTGCACATTTTGACAACCCAGCTCTCTGATTTGCTACATGAGCATTCCTGGAAACAGCCGATTCAGAGTGTTACTCAATTTTCATGAAGTCTGTTAAGAAAATAAGGATCTGCGTTTTCTGAACTCAGAAAGCTGCTTTGGGACATACAGCCTTCATATAACCAATCATTGTCACTTCTCTTTGGATAGCCAAAACAGATTTTCGCTGTGCTTGCTTCATAAAAAGGTAGAAAGACTGCTTAAAGAAATCTCTCTCAAAATGCTTGTTTTCAAATTCACATTATAGTCAATCATGCATTACTTCAATCTTCTGTATATATGCTGGTAGAAATATCCTTTTCTTCACATTAACCTACAGTCCCATAAACAATGATCCAGATTCTTCAGGTCTGGAAAAGGAGTTATATTAGCTAAGGCTTAGAGTACCATCCACACAGATATCTTCATTAATCTGTACACTGTCTACTTCCTTTGTGTTTTAGTATACTGTCTTTCTTACTAGACTGATTTTTTTTTTTAATGTCCTATTTTGTCTGTTCTTGTTTGAAGATTTTTGTTTGTTTGTTTGTTGGGGGAAGAGGAGCGTTTAAAGACACAATAAAAGCTTCACAATGTCAAATCTTTAGCTACGTACACTCCGACTACTCCATTTCAGGTTTAGGCCAAGTAGGTATTTCTGTGTTTTCCCTGTTCAAAGAAAGTTATATTAACATTCTTTCAGACCCACTTATCACTCTATTTTTAAAATTAGCTTTATTTCTTTACTTCCAACACATTCCTGAATCCCAATGAAAAATCCCTACAGCATTTCACATTTACCCAAACTCAGCTCTCCTGAAGGCAAAATTCACTCTTGTACCATTCCTCAAAAATGTGCTTACATGACAGTGTCGAATATAATGACATCTGAAGCTGAAAACCCCAGACAGCCACCGCTTCAGCACTGTCACAGTAGGCTCATTTACTAAGATCAGGGCCAAAATAGATTGTGTCACTCTTTACTATACTGCATATAAAATACACCTCCGTGTTTCAAAAAAAGTATCCCTTCCAAAGTTGTACACCACCCTCATATTCAATAGCTGTGCAATTATAATCTCCAAGCACTCAAAGCCTTTCTTGCAAGCCTTATCCATAAACCAATTCCCTGATCTCCTTTCTGCACCTGCTCTAGAGCACTATGGAAAGCACTACGGAGTACCTGCAGTTATTGTCTCCATCATGACTTTGCTGCACCAGCCAAATAATTTTAAATGCTTCTTGCTCACTCAATAACTCCTTTCTCTAAAAATATTATCCTCCCCACCCACAGGAGACAAAATATTCATTTAATAAATTCTCTATCTTGCTGCTTTCAGATATGCCTGTTTTCAGTTTGTTTCTTCCCCCCAAGGTCTTGGAATTAATTCAAAATACTTAATGGAGAAGTACTTTATTGTTATTTCTATATTAGCTTATATGCAAGTGCATAAAACATTGATTTTTAACCTCTTTCTTCTGTACTGTGTGGTAGACTTTCTCGCCTTTTTGTTCTTTCACTTCAGGAAAGTGCTCAAAGTCCAAAATTATGATTATCTATACTGTTGTTAGATGACCAGAATAATGAAAAATCAGAATGTAATTACAGAAGAGAAACGGTACACACTGGGTCAATGAAACCCTCACACTCAGCTTTGATCATACTTTTCACTTGTAATTCTGCTAGAAAAGGCTTCTGATGGGTCCTTATATCCAGATCACCAGAAGCAGAGAGAGATACCGAGCTGGGCTCCAAACTTCCACTCAGTTCCAAGTTTTCCCTTCAAAGATCCATCCCTGGAAGTGTTCAAGGCCAGGTTGGATGAGGCTTTGGGCAACATGGTTTAGTGGAGGGTGTCCCTGCTCAGCAGGGGGGTTGGAACTAGATGATCTTTGAGGTCCCTTCCAATCCAAACCATTCTATGGTTCTATGATAATATTTACTTCAAGGCTGCTCTAGTTTCTATACATGACCATATACTCTTCTCAGACACTAATTATCCTCATCAGGCTAAAACCAGCCACCTCTTGTCCAGCTGTATTGCTGCTCCGTTTCTACTTTTTTGGAACTGCAGGGTTTCAAGACTGCTTGTGAATGCACATATTCAAGTTAGAAAGCTTGGCAGGCAGCAGAAAAGATGTTCCCACATTTGTATTTTACATCTGGAACTGTGAGTCCTGCCACTATTTTACAATACCAGGTGACTATAACTTTTACTACACTGTGGTATTTTACCTGCCCATCTAGTTAAAGCTACTGCTATCTTACTAAGCACTCAAAAATATTTACTACATGTCCATATAGAAACTACCCCTGCAATTATCCTCCTCTCATTTCTCTTTTTTGCACTTCTTCAGTAAATTAGAACTTTGTTTATTTTACCGAGCATCATACCCAGCAATAGGAATTGCATAAATTCATCTCCTTTAAAATTACCAAAGTCTAATGGGCTAAAAGGCTAACCTTGATTCTCCCCTCGCAAGTTCACAATAGATGCACGCTTTGGGGCAAATTCCAAAAAGCATTAGATATCAATTTTCCCTTCACAGTTTTACCTTTGTACACAGAATAAAAATACATTGTTAAATGGGGGGAAAAAAAAGGAGCTGCCTTATAATTGTTGTTGATTATTTTTAAGGTCTTTTAAAGATCTTTCCATTTTCAGAATGTTCATGGCAATCTTCAATTATAATCACTAATGTGCACTATCTGAGGATTAAGCCCTTAGCTTAATCCTATACTAAGCAAATTGCATTGAATAATTGTGAAAACTGGAGAAATCATGTGTAAATATTTTTGTTCTGTGATTGATTATGTGTGGAAGCATCTACTACACAAAACAAAGTCCTTTCAGGAAACTTATCTGCTGGAAACTTTGAAATGTATTCCCAGTGAACACTTACAATGGTGAAAAATGGCTGACAAAAATCAAACGTGAAACAGAAGCTTACTTCTCATACTTGGAAAAACTGCATACATACCCATATATAACATAATCATAATGAACTAGGAGTTTTGGCAAGGTTCACTATTTTAGGCTACAGGGGTTAGAGAAATATGCTCTGTTTATATTCTATTTTTTATTTTAACAATGCAAAAATAGATTTCTTTTTCCAAAATATTGTAAAACTATTTAATGAAATCAATCATAGCATACATTTCTTGTTTTCACCTCTCCCCAAAGATATACAAGCAGTAAATCCACTTGTTCTGATTTCTTTCAGGCAAAGAAAATTTATTTTAGGAATAGTAGCAGCATCACCTATAGCACTGCTGCGGAGCATTTCCATTATATAAACATTGAAGCTTTCCTGCACCTAGAAGAATTCTCAGAACTGGATGGCAGTCTGAAAGCAACAGAGATCATGTTTGATGTGGGGAAGAAAATCCACTAATTTTTTTTTCTTCAAACCAGGTCTATTGAAAGTGTCAGTACAATTCAAACTGAAGTCTGTAGGGGTATGCAGATACTCACCAGCTGAGGCTCCAATTTTCTCTTTGTAAACTGTAAGGACACATTTGCAACAAGATTGATAACGGAATGCTAATATCTGTAACTTCCACGCACATTTGTTCCAAAAAAAAAGTTTTTATTCAATGGTCTGGACTAAAGGAATCCAAAGTCTGATGTCATGTCAATATAAACCTTTTTAGTGTTTAGTCCAAAAACATGGCCTTTTAGTATGAAAACAAATGCACATCTCCAAAATATCTCTGGTTCCAAAGCACAGGTTGTTCAGAGATGCTTTCGTTATGCTAACTTCCGATGCACCCTGTAGAGGAGGCAGATTTGATAGCACTTGTATGAATATGCAAACTTTAAAGTCTTACTTATCATCTGTCCAGAGCTACTGACACAACTGCAAACAATAGGTGAACTGTATCCAAACAAATAACAAGTCCCAGCACTGGGAAATCTAGATGGCATCATTTACTACTACATTATTCCAGGTTGCAGAAACTTGTTTAATGGCCGTTGTTAGAGCTGGCAAACGATGAAGAAGAAATGGGAGAAGTTTTCAGTGCTTTTAGCCCTCTTCACTGTTTGAAAATTAGCCAAGAACTTTCTCCTTTTTTAAAATCCTTCCATCTCCAAGTCATTTGGAGATGTTTCTCCATACAGCAAAACCAAACAAAACAATATCCACCTGATACTTGAAATGCAGCTAAGCACAGTTCAGGACCTATACTCCATGCATGGTCAGAGTACGGATCAATGTTTGTAGTGGGAAGGCTTCTCATCCCCATGCTTCCCATCGCTCCTGGCTTTGGGGTTGGCTTCTATGCTGCGGCACAATGCATGGCACAGGAACGATGCAAAATGGTTCCTCCCCAATTTACTCACTTCCAGTGCCAACACTGAATCCTCTTTGTACTGATCCAAAAGGCAGCAGCCAGGGGAAGTAGGTCAGTTTCTCCCCAGAGAGGGGATGCAGTCTAAGAGTAGAGACTGGGCCAAGACTGGGTGCCCTACACTCCTGCTGTGCTTCTGTGAGTACCCAAGATTATTTCTCTTTTTCTTGGAGGTTTAGATCTCTACAGAAATTAAGCAATACACCCTCATCATAGAAGTGCCTGGCTTTTTCCTCCATACTTGAAGACTTTTATGCCAGCAAGGATGGCAATTCTAGTAGGAAAATGCATGCAGCCTGGCTGACCTCTCAAAGTGGAAACCCTTCTTAGCTCACAATACTGCATGAAGTTGAGGAGCACTTACCACTGTCACTCCTCTGAATCTCTTTAACCATAAGATCTATTAAGAAAGCAGTTACACTAAGCAGTGCCACAGGCAGTACACCACAGATGCAGCAGGGAAAATAAGTACTGTAGCAGAGCTGGTACCTCTTCAATGTCTTTGCTTTTGTAATTTTAATCAAGTGAGATGCTCCAAATTAACTTTGCCTGGTAACTGGTATAAAGTAGTCTCCTCCTCAAAGCCCAAGACCAGAAATAGCAAGTATTTTCTGTAAGTCTCGTGTCATTGGACCAAGGATATTAGAAGTGATCGTTACAAAGTGCATTGCTAGCCCAGATTTCATGTCAAGATAAAAACCCCTTCTTCTGCAGTTTTGTACTTTCAGATAATTTCTGGCATCACTTAAAATTGACAGCTTGCCACAACTAAAACCTCCTACATGAAATATTATACCTCAAGAAAGAAGGCCAGGCCAGCAAAGGCATTGCCCCCTTTCAGATAGTAAAACCAAACTCTCTTCAGATATTTGGAGCCACCACAGCCACAGATCCACAGCAAGCATACCTCTGAAACGCAGCAAAATTAAGGAACCATCCACAGCTAAAAATACTTCACTGACCTATCTGTATGAGAATGCTTCCCCTCTAGTTATTAACAACGGTCCATCACGCAAGCTTATATTCAGATGCAGATCAAAAAGGTAACCCCTATGGAAGCTGAAACACTACTGAAATGAAACCATCTCCAAAATGAAGCTTAGAAGTTTTCCTCTTAACAACATGGAGATGCTGCCCTATTCACCAACCATTACAGTGGGGCCAATTAAAAACAAAACTTAAAAAAAAAAATGTGGGTTTGATTTCAAGTTCAAAGTCTTTTAAAAATATTTCAGAGCCCTCCAACAGCCTGCAAGGGTAAAAAGAAATAATAAAAGAAAGCCTTTCAGACAGGCTGGGACTTTTTAACACATGTTTGACTGCCCTGACTTCACCCTTGGAAACAAAATTACCTGGGCGATTAAAAAAAAGTTGAAAGGAAAATATATATTCTAGGTGGCACAGAATTTAATTTGTATTGTACTGTAGTGTACACTATAGACCATACACAGGAAGAGTTACTGAAGTGAAAAGTCAAGTACTCTCGGGAAGGAACCTTCTAGGCGACCAAAACTAAAAACCACCATTTGTTCATTTTCATTTAATAACTAATCTGTGATCAACCCAGAGGAAGGGACGAGCAGAACCAATATTCCATAGTATTAAATGCAAAAGTGGGGAAAAGTGCATGATATATGTTTCTCAAGAGTCAGTATCACATCTGATGTCTATTATTTATTGGCTCATTATATGCGTGCTTTGCTTTGAGACAATAAGTCTAATTTCACATTCAGTCTTATGAGGACACATCCGTAAAATATAGCACATTTTCTGCTCCTCAGAGCAGTCTCTCAGGGAGCCTTAATGGCAGTGTCTGTGTAGTCTTTGGCACAGACTGCATCTGGGAAATTTAATGGCACAGAATCACTGTTTTGCTTGCTGCTGGTGCTGCTGTAAATGAGGAAAACAAATTTAATAGGATTAAATTACATATATTAGACCCCAAAAGTTGGTGACTTATTTGCTGCAAACTATGTTTCCTGACAAAATTATGTTGCAAAATGCCCTAGTTATGACAGCCTGAAGTCCAGAGTTGCCACACAATTATAGCTAAGTGTATGGGATATTTTTTGACACAACCGTACACGGTATTTCTGCTTTTGTTCTGAACCCTTTATCCCAGGGTTTTCTGATTGCTCTCATTGGGAGGAGCTGGGTTTTGGAACTCTGACTGGGTCACAGCAAAGCCAATGTGTGAGGTCTGAACACCGAGCTCTTAAGTAATGTGGTCCCTCAGCCATGGAGAAGATCATTTTCGCTACTTAAAAGCCCTCAGAGACAGGAAGAGTAAACTGGTATTACAGTGAATCTGAACAGGACTTCAATCTGCCTCTCCCACATTTCTCAGCATTTCCACACTGGGAGTCATGTTCTGGTTTGGGGTTACAAACCTGCTCCCATGAGATTTTGGTCCCTCTTAGACAACAGTCCAGAAAATTTTGTATTTTGGAGAAGCTTTGGTCAAGCCCTAAAGAGGCTCTAGTTGGAGATCCTTGATGTTATCAGTCAGAAGTACTTGGCCACCAGCCCAGATTCAGACCTAGTTCAGGGCTGTATCTGAGCACCGTCTGTCCCTACCCATCTCTCGCTGTGCAGTACAACTACTTTGGATCCATTTAGAATTAAACTGGAAAATGATAGTATTCCCAGCATTTGCCTTCCAGGATGATCCTCGAGTTAAAGTTTTAGTTGCATTGAGTAAATCCATGGTGCTTACCAGACCAAGTATTCACTATCTGCTCCCTGCACCTTAGCCTTATGAGAATATGAGCTGTATTTTAACACCAAAGTATTCTCCAGTCTGAATAGAATCGTGATTGTTTTATTTACATGGGGTTTTTTTCTCCTCAACTCATACATCACCATCTTTTACTAAAGCATTACCACATTGTGGTGGGTTGGCCCTGGCTGAGGGCCAGGTGCCCACCAGAGCCGCTCTATCACTCCCCTCCTTCATTAGACAGGGGAGAAAAGGTACAATGAAAAAAAAAAACTTACGGGTCGAGATAAGGACAGGGAGAGATCACTCTCCAATCATCATCACGAGCAAAACAGACCGAACTTAGAGAGGGAATTCATCCCATCCATTACCAAACAAAACAGAGTAGAGGAATGAGAAATAAAACCAAATCTTAAAGACACCTCCCCCCACCCCTCCCATCTTCCCGGGCCCAACTTCACTCCCGGCTTCAACCTCCGCCCCCCCCAGCGGCACAGGGGGACGGGGAGTGGGGGTTACGGTCAGTTCATCACGCAGTGTTTCTGCCACTTCTTCATCCTCAGGGGGAGGACTCATTGTTCCCCCGCTCCAGCGTGGGGTCCCTCTCATGGGAGACAGTCCTTCACGACCTTCTCCAATGTGAGTCTCTCCCACAGGGTGCAGACCTTCAGGAGCAAACTGCTCCAGCATGGGGTCCCCCAGGGGGTCACAAGTCCTGTCAGCAAACCTGCTCTGGCGTGGGCTCCTCTCTCCACGGATCCACAGGTCCTGCCAGGAGCTTGCTCCAGCACAGGCTTCCCACGGGGCCACAGCCTCCTTCAGGTGTCTCCACCTGCTCTGGCTTGGGGTCCTCCACGGGCTGCAGGTGGAATTGCTACACCCCCTCATCCTCCCTCCATGGGCTGCAGGGGGACAGCCTGCTTCACCATGGTCTTCACCACGGGCTGCAGGGGAATCTTGCTCCGGCGCCTGGAGCACCTCCTCCCCCTCCTTCTGCACTGACCTTGGTGTCTGCAGAGTTTCTTACATCTTCTCACTCCTCTCTCTGGCTGCAAAAGCTCTCTCTAGCTGTTTTTCTCTTTCTTAAATATGTTATCACAGAGGCGCTGATTGGCTTGGCCTTGGCCAGCGGTGGGTCCATCTTGGAGCCGGCTGGCATTGGCTCTGTCAGACGCAGGGGAAGCTTCTAGCAGCTTCTCACAGAAGCCACCCCTGTAGCCCCCCCCGCTACCAAAACCTTGCCACGCAAAACCAACACACACATCAAAATAAAATACATTTTTCCTCTCCCCATTTGCAAGTACACAGCATTGAGATGCACAAAAATAGCAGGTTTCAGTTCATATCCTGAGCTGAATTCTCCCTACTATGTATACACAGCAACCAAACCCACGTATGGCATTTCAGACACAGCAGTTCCAGGCTTACTCTAGCATAAAAGACCTAGTCTTGACATTCCTGCTTATACTTGCTGCTCCTGCGACAGGAATGACATTTTGAGGTCATGATTTAAGGCATTAGTCTTGTATGTTAGTATGCAGTATGATGGATACATCTTATAGATATGTCCTTTGCAGGAACAAAGCTATACAGAATCCTTCTGGTCACTGACTTCACTGGAAATCGTAAGTACAAGAAGAATATTTATCATATCAAACATAGGGGGTTTGCCTTCATTTCCAAAGCAACGCTTCCGATCAGGGACCTCTACAGCTTCCTCAAAGATAGGTAGCATCACTAGAATAAAGTTTTAAGGTCTGACTTGTGATTTACTTGCTGAGATGGTTATTCTGGGCTGGCTGACAACCTCTGCTAGTGACATACTAGAGGACACGCTTCCCCGTTTTCAGGAGCCCATCTCAGCAGTACAGAGGAGAATGGTGTCCTGCACTCTCTTGCACATTCATTCAACAGTGCACAAATACCAAGAAGCACACATGATTGCTAATTTAAACCATTTGGGTACTGGTCAACAAGTGCAGTGAGATCAGCTCAAAGCCCCTCATCTGGCTATGGTGGATCCTGTCTACCTGGCTGTTGCCTCCCTCCAAGTAAAGCTTCTTATTTTTAATATAGAAAACCTCTTACTCTGAAGGCACAGACACATACCAAAAAAAAAAGTTCTTAATTTATGGATCAATACCTACTGTCTCCCTGGGAAAGTTATGTCATGATAAAATATAGTTAGTGCCTATTGTCAAGAAAGACAGAAGAAAACAGATGTTATTCTCCACAGTGTAAGCAAATGTAGATTTTCCAGACTGTCGCCCAAAGAAATTTTTGAACAACCTCTATATCCATCATAAACATCGGCATATCCTGTCACTGCCACTGGAGATGACAATTAAGAGCTAACTATATGAGGAAGCATCTAGCTCTTTATTTACTACATAATTTAATACGTTACAGCTAAGATCATCGTTCTCTAATTTTTAAACAAGACGACTTGCTCAAGCTGACTGATTTTGTTCAGAAAATTAGCCCGAGGTTTATCTTTGTCACCACAGCCCTCACAAGATAGCTACAGTAGTTATCGCCTGCCAACTAATATTATGTGAGAACATGGGGCAACAACTCTTGTAAGCAGACATTTGTGCTATTAGCACTGTAAAAAGGACTCTCACCAGAACAGCTGCCCTAGAGATTGAATAAAATGGGAGAGAAGTGGTTTGGTTTAGGACAAAAGGATATTATGTTCTAAGTGCAGATATTTCACCAGGTTGTTAGTCACAGCATGGCAAGGGACAGGAAAAGTCAGTAGTTTTGTATTCAGTGTTTAAAAACTGACAGTACAAGATACCCACAGAAAAGAGGTACGTGCAACTTATAAAACAGGTGTTCCTCTTGTTAAAAAGCAGATTGCGAAAATACAAAGGGAAGGTCTAAAATTTGAAGTTTCAGTATCTGCAAAGTAACAAAGCACAAAACGACCAACCTGCGCAAACCGATCATCCCTCCCCATGGCTTAGAGAGGCTTGTGCCCTCTGCTGGCTTTCCGTACCGGGGTGATACACTGTTCACATGTTTCATTTGTACCTGCATGCAGAAATCAACACAGAAAGAGGATCCATCCAGTCAGCAAGGCCTTTCCAGTCTTGCTTTGAGAAAAGTGCCAGTGTAAGAAATCCAGAGAGGCTGTTTACATCTCTAGGTCAACTACAGATGCCTTAAAGGCTTTTGCCGTAGTTCTACCCTTATTTCAAGGGCCTGCATGCCCCTATGCCACAGTACAGCTTGAATATACATAGACATCTGCTTCAAGCCTTACACTTGCCCCTCCACAAAAAGCTCACCCCTTAAGACACGTAGTCCTGCCTTAGCTGCTTCTCCAGACTTCACTTGAGCTGGAGCTCCCTGCGAGCCCACGCTTGCAGCAAGCAGAGGAGGATCTGTGCCTCCCTCCCTGGCAACCCGACTGGCCCATTGCACTGATTTACCTGGTGAAAAGAGCAGAGAGCAGACACCATTTAGCACTGACATTTAGACAAATGATATCCTTGAATGCTGCTATATGAAAGTGTTCCCATTTTCATCTTTTGTAAATCAATGACCATCGCAACATTTCAAAGGCAGTAACTCATATTTCCTGGTTTTTAATATTTCAAAGTCACTGACATTTTATGAAAGGGCCTTCTAGTCTGTCCATAGGGGCCACAAGAGCTGCAGGAAATGTGACATACGTGAAATTATCTCCATAAAACACTTCCCTCAATAATCCAACAATGATCCTAAATGTTTACTTTATACAATCCTCAACTACTGTCATTGTTATTTCATGAACTGAAAAAAAAGAAAATGAATCCACAGATAAAATATAATCTCTCTAGATCAGGTTCTCCCCCACATATTGAGAGGAAGGGAGCAGAAGAATGAACAATTCCAGCTACTACTGTCATATTCGATATTAATCTTTTCCAGTATATATTAAGAAATGCTGCATTGCCACATCATTGGAGGAAAAGAAATATGTCACCTCTCCATGCAAGCTGCCTTCAACCCTAAGGATTTGCTCTGCTGCTTTTGAAAAGCTAATACACCTATCCAAGGCAGCAGGACTTGAAAAGCTGAATTGGTATAGAAATGTCATTGACAAATTGAACCTTATATAGAAAAAGCTTAGGTTTTTTCTAATTAAAACTATTTTTCTTTGAGTTCAGGGTGAGTGTCTACTCCTCATACAGGCTGACGTCTTATTTCATAAGTTCCTCCTGTGACCTGCCATATGTCCTGCATCAGTCAGTACTGGCGAGATCCTCTTAGATGCCCTGGTCTACATTTAATGTATCTCCAATGCAGAGGTACTGATGATACCTACATATTCCCAAATTCAAGCAAGAGAGCACATTTGCCATGAACACATGAATTTTTATTTTAAAACAGGCTGCACAACTCTCTTTTGAAAGTGAAGTTTTTGAACCCCATGCATTCATGGGACTGGTCCTTTCCAGGTGCACTGTCAGAGGGGCAGAGGAAACACTGGCTCATATCTCGCCTACACAGCGCAAGGACAACTGGATCTCATCACTAGGTTTAAAATGCTCGCTAACAGCTAAGTCTAGAAGGATTTTGACAGTACATCAAGCTCGCCATGAGAACGCAGCATTCACGTCCACAACCTCTCCTCAAAGAAGTGCTCCTAAACAAAGCAGCACCACTCAAGTAAATTGAACCTAAGTCAAGACCAGGTTATATTGAAGGAACAGACCTCAATTTGCTCCATAAATACTCATCAGTAAGTTTAGTACAGTTGGCTTTAAGGTTATCTTATATTTCACATTGCAGATACTACAGCATTTAATCAACAATCATATTGCTCACACGGACAGAGCTTTTGTATTTGCAATGTCCTGTTAATATTTCTCAAATTCCATTTTAGCATTTGATAGGATACATTAAAGTGAAGCAAAAGTGAATTCTTGAAATAAATTCTAGTCAAAGTCAGCTTCCTTAGCTAGCTGCCATTTTTGAAATAAATTAGTCCCTGCAGGGATTACCAGCAGCACAAGCACCAGGCATCCACCCACATGGCACATTCAGCTGTTGTACGTTTAATTCATTAGTCTCTTCAGCTAGGTTAGAGGTTATTACAACCTCTCTGGGGGTAAAAAAAGAAAGCTTAGATGACCTCCTAACCTATTTTAAAATCTCTAACAAGGCTTTTGAAAATACAACAGTTATTTCTTAACAATAGGGATTAGAAATTATTCTTGTATTAAAATAACATTCAAACCAGACCTGACAACGCCTTTGAAAAGCTCTTCAAATAGCAGTGATAATGTATGCTAAACCTCAGAACTGCAAACCATTTAGATCATTAGATTCTTTAAAATTACCCTCGAAAAAGTTATGACGATGCTTGTAAAAAAATTGCCAGTAAATTAAAATCATCAACAGTGCCTGAAATGACTTAAATTATTTCTACTTCAACATGATGTTCCAAGCGACATGATATTAATTACTACTGCTGGTGTAGTCTCAGTTTCTACAGTAAAAACGTTTCCTCTTTTCTTCACTAGTCTTTCAGTAAAAGAGAACTCCTTAATAAAAGTTAAGATTTCTATACCTATCATGTTCAATGTAAGACAGTAAGTCAGCTTTTCTATCCACCAAACAAATATGTCAGTTGAGGGGAAAATATTTTCCGGAGATTAAAAGTATCACATTTTGGTGAAAATAAGACAAGGCAAGATTTCAAATGTTGCAGATACCACAATCATGAGAATAGATAGATTTTGGGTCTAACATAATATGTCTATCCACATTAGTATCTACCCCTAGCCATTAATGGAGAAAGATGCACAACAGAAAAACGTAAGAATCAGAAGCAGTACAAAACAATCTTTCCTCACTAATAAGTTATTAATCCATGAGAAGGTTTCCCACATGACAGTTTAATTTCTTTAATAGCTTCTAGTGTGTTCAGTAATTTTATCCAGCTCATCACCTGATTCACCAATTACTTTTTTTCCTTCCACAGAAAAAGCCAGGCCATTTGTGAGGCATTATGTCCCCTTGAAAAAGCCACAGTGGCACATTCTTAATACATCACATTCACTCATTGTCTAGTAATTTTATCCTTTGTGAAAGGTTTATTGTCAGGTTACATACAGAAGCCACACTGACCGCTCCTAGGCTCCTGGGCCCCTCAGGAGCCCTGCAGGCACCACAGTTTTGTACCTCCTCATAGTTCCTGGACCTCCTTCGCCAATTAAAGCCACAAATTACCCTCCACAGTAATCTTCATAAAGCATAGGAGACGTAAAGCACTCTTTCTTTTTATTCCCCTCTCGAAACTACCTCTGTCACACAGCACAGGCACCCAGGCACTCCCCCCCGCCATGGGCTGCCAGTGAGCTCAGGGTTACACTAACTGCCCAATGGAAGATGCACGAATGTAGCAAAAATTCCTTTGGGGACGGGTTTGATGAAAGTGGCAACACTGCATGCAGAAAGCCCAAATCTTGCTCAATATTACATCTCTCTCTAAGGCCTCACAATACACAGGGAGGACAAGTGGGTGCCACAGGTCAGCTAAGCCTCAAGTCTGCCTGCATCTGCCCAAGAGAGCAGTCACAGCCACTGAGGCACCACCGAGGGAGCCTTGGGATACATTAGAACCAATTACCAATCGCTGATCTCCCTGGGAAAAACAGTTCATAACTGGAGACAAGGCTGTAAACCTCCTGACTCCATTTCTTCTGGCTGTTACCAAAGCAGTACAATGATGTCTTCATATTTTCCCACAGCTTGCAGCTTTTTCATCACTGCACTGAGAGTCTCACCTTTCCCTTACACCAGCAGAGCCCTTTTGTGCAGCACTGGAGAGACTGTGGAGTGGGATGAGAAGGAAGAGGGGCAGATTTAATTCAAGGGGGGGACAAAGGCTTGATTCAATAGCTAGTAGGCTCAATAAGATCTCTGCTCACTGCCTCAGAAGCTTATTTTAGCCAGAACCTCTAGATCCAGACTCAAGACACAGGATTTCAAACATTTTGCCTGTAAAGTGACAACATACTAAGACAATAAAAGCTTTAAGCACGACAAACCATACAACAAAGCCAATGGAGCTGCATGAAACCAGTCAGTCAGACTCTAACTCTTCTCAATCCTATCACCAAGGCATACAACAACAAGGAGCAATCTTTGTCAGTTTGTTTTCTACCATTACACCACGCAGCCTCACTCAGAATCTGCTCCTAATTGAATAAAACTCAGCTGCAGAGAGAAATCTGACAGCAGTTGTCTGATCCTCACAAAGGAATTTAACTGTGAGAAGGAAAACTGGACAGAGAAATAAAATGCTACAACACAAGAAAACAAAATAAACAGGGAGCCTATGCAGTAAATTCACAAAATGAGATCCTTCCAAAGCATAAACTATCCCATTGCTTTTAGCTTTTGGCAGTGTGCTGGGCTTAATGCCTGTTCTGCTCAGGTCTGAGACCTAAGCAATCTTCTTTGTTTGCAGGACCTGTCCCATATGGTGGAACCAAACAATGTGCTGAAAAGCTCATTGCTCTCATCGTAAACAAAGCTTCTGTGGAGGTCAATAGAAATCTCAATGGGAAACAAATGTTCTGATGATGAGACAGCTGCTGCAGGATCATATCTTGCAGCCAGTGACAAAGAGAAAGAAGGTAAATGCTTTCCATCTCAATTGGCTTTTTCTGCATGTCTTATCTTCAGCTACGGGGGAGCGTATGAAAAATGTATTTTGAAGCATGTCAAAGCAGGAAAAATTCAATTTGCCACTAATAGATGAATTAGCTCTGAAAAGTAAGCTTAACTAAGTCAAACTGCGCATTAGGAAATCAGCCCTCATCTGCTGTCACTTAGAACACGACTACAGCAATACCAGAAAGTAATAAGCTGTCTCAATAAGGCTAAATTTGCTTGCTTTGTGAATAAACAGAAAATACATACCAACTCAAAATCATTCCATGCTTGTGTGCATACCTGCATGCACATGGGTATATAAGAACACTTAGAACCAGGCTGAGTTTCTCACCATCAAACTTACCTATACATGCCAAATTGTATGAGCTAAGGATCCACATAGTTCAAACAGATGGTCTGATTCTCTGTAGTTTAGCTAAGGTCAAAATAGTAAAACTGGTTTATGCCACTTGAAACCTAGGTTTCACAATGCTTTCTGCAGCCTACACAGTGCTGCAAAGGCAGAGAAAGGCTAGTGGAGACCAAATAAAGATCAAGAGATCTCTCTTATCACACATCAGCTTTGCAGCATCAAAAAGCATATTCGTCTCAGCTGTGATTTGTTATTGATACAGCTGAAAACTGTAATCAGCCTTTGTTGTAGTCTCTGCTGCCTCTTTGTCACCTCCTTCATCACTCCCAGATTACCAGCAAACTACATACACAACTCAACTCCAATTGTGGATGGAACATGATTTATGATGTGGCTATCATTTCACCTGTATCAGAGGCAGAAACAATTTTGCACAGTGACAACTTGCAACTCAGAAAACTTCCAAACACGACATTCAAAGTTACACAGTCTGAACCCATGGTCTTAGTAATGATTAGCACTTGACTGTGTGCTCAGCATCTGGATATAGAAATGACCCAATTAAGAGATGCCCATTAGGTGCATAGACTCTTAATAGCCAATACTAGTATGATACAAAGCAGTAAAATAATTAAATGCTTGAGATTGGAGCAGCTGAGTTATTTGTATTGCCAAATCCTTGCTGATCTCTAATATGAGTTCTACATTTCCAACCCATCAAAGAGCCTAGAATTGTCTGACAGACACATGCTCTGAAACAGCCAGCTGTGGCCAGTGAATATCAACAGTGACTCAGGATCCTCGGAGCCCTTTAAACACCAGCAGCGGCCAACAACAGGAGATAGGCACCCTGGAAATCAGTAGTTCATGCCATAAACTCCCACCCAAACTTTTACTCAACTCAAAAGCATGTGCATGCAAACCTTTGTAACCTCAATTTTGTGCCTATATTTTACAAGTTTGGTGTCTGTCATGTGCGGACACACAAGCCCTCAAGTGATCCGTACAGGTCAGCAAAGCATGGCTACATGGATATGTTTGTGGTTGGGAAGCACAAAGCATCTACCTCCACACATCAGTGGCATTCCCACACTGCTTCAGCTGTTCTCATCTTAATCATTTTAACAAGACATGCCATAAAATTCCTCTTTACATCTTCTCCTGTAAACTGACTAATCAAGCTGACTCATGATGGGCCAGATTTTTTGATTTTTAATAATTCTGCAGTGTTTCATTTATTTGAGAGGACAGACAGTGTAGTGGAGGAACTGCATAAAACTATGTAAACAGGATGTCAGAATCAGACCCTGTGTGTTCATAATGGATTGAGATAATCTCTGCAGACTATTTATCTGATGGCTCCCAGGTTTTTTGTGTATGATAGCACACAGATCAAAACATTAGTAGCACAGGAAGAAAAAGAAGCACTAGGTGCATAAATGTGACAAAAAGTGGTTACTTGTTTACTTGCAGTAGGGCAAAGATGACAAAAGCTGAAGGGAGAAGCAAAGCAGCAGCAGCAATGCAAGACTTTTTCTCCCTATACACACAAAGCACAGTAGCCAAAAACAACAAAAAAAAAAAAAAGTGAAAAACATGGGCCTTCCGAGATGACAACACACAGGCTTAGTCTTCTCTGAGCTTTCAGGTTCTAGCTATAAAATTCTCTTTACTTTCTACGTGTTCCAGCATGCCCTTATCTCGCATATACTCCTTACCTCACATTCAAAACAGAAGCAAATATTCTCACACTTGGGTGCCCAATGCAAGACATCTTACAGAGGTCTAACTTTTTAAAAAGTAACGCCTGTCTTCTCCATCGACAAACACAGGATTACCAGTGCATCTCATCCAGGTGTCTTGGACACCTATATCCTAGGATGACAACAGCCATAGAGAAGTGCCTACTTCTTCCCCCCAACAAAACAAAGAGCCCAGAAAAATTAACATGGATGTAAGTATCTGACTTTCGTCTACCTTAGGTAGAGCAGATGAATCCCAAACTTCAGTGTTGATGTAGCCCATTATTTACATGTCAAAATCCAAATGAATGTTGCTAAGTAACACTGGCTTTTAGATACCTCACCCTGATAAACCTCATATGCAGTGATGCTGTCAGATTACTGGAAAGGTATTTTCCAGAATCCTCATTCACATGATATCTGCTGATCTCTTCTATTTTCCAGTACATTTCTGAGATTGAGTTCAGCTGAAAAGGCATACCAATTTATTATTCACTGGACAGCCTTTTTTGATCCGGAGCCTGATCAGTCCCCAAGTATGCTAACATACACATCACTCCAATCTGTGTGCTATATATATATATACTGATACTCTTATTTCCAGTAGCTATTTATTAATGAAACCAAAACTAAAATCTGTGATTTCATACATCTGTGATTCTTTCTGTTCACACATTTTAAGTAATATGGCAAAAATTCACAATGGATAAATTATGGTGTTTAATTTTAAGTTCTAAATCCTTATATAATTTGGATAATTTAACTTGCATTAAACAATTTTAAAAGCAGAAAGTACTGACATCAAAAAATAATTGAAACCAAGAGAAAGGGAAAATAACAGAAACAAGGATTAATATAAGACAATTAAATATATGACAATCTGGAATTAAAAAGGAATTCTAATAGTAATTCTGAAAAGACTACTCTGGAGACCACACTTGGAATAAACAATTGTTTTTACTGAAAAGGCAACACAGCCATGACTGGTTTCTTTACCATTTAATTAATTATTAGTACAATATCATTTGCAGATATTTGACATTTCAATCTAAGTGAGAAATAAAAATACGAAATGCAGAGTCAAAGGGATCATACGTTCTCCCAATTTTATTGACAAACTTCAGTAATTATCTAACTGAATATCAAGAGCTGAAAGTAGTGGTGTTAATTTTCTCTGAAACTTGCTTCATTCCTCTTCTTGAGGTAACCTGTAGCCAGTTAATCAGAAAACAAACTACACTCTACCACATTGCGAAGGGCAGTCTGACATGAGCAAGTAAACATGTGTGGTGTGTTCCACCTCAGCAGGGTTACAGAAAGTATTCTGTCCTAGGAAACTTGGATTTTTGTCACTAGTTACATGGTGATGCTACAATGACATTTAGCCTAAATAGTAATATTAGTCTATGAAATCCATTCAACTTGTATATAAATTTGATTCTTTATCCCATGGTTTAAATAGAAATTGTAATTCAGTTTGAAGATCTGTACTTCTTCAAAACTTTAAACAGGAATGAATCTGAAAATAATTCTGTTTGCTTGAAACTAAAAAAAAAAAAAAAGAGGGTAATACTATTTATTACTTCCAATGAAAATGTATGAAATACTGGAATTTTTTAGATAAGCAAATTTAGCAGCCTTTTCACATGCATTCGGGCTACAAGCTACAAATTAAATTTGAGTTTCTGAACTCTATTTGTTACATGAATAAGTATGGATTAGTAGATTGAGTCAGGATAAGCTTATTCTATTATAGCTATATTTGTCTGAGGTTATTTACATTTCTCCAACAGATATGTTTGGGTTTTTTTTTTTACTTCCTTGTTCATTTCAGGATGTCTGCATTTAGTCAGGGGTGATTGTAGTTCCTTGCAGCTAATTTTTTTTTTTTCTAATAGAACTTTTGTTTTTTACAGGTTACTGAAAAATATTTTAAACGTGTAACTCAGTCACAAAATTATTTGTTTAGAAGAAAACTGAGAACAAAATAATACTATCTGTTGTTTAAAACCATGACAATTACTTATTTTACTGCAAGAGTTGAAAATTCGCTTGTGTCGTTAAGCAGATGACCACGCGACTGTCACACCACCTTGGGAATACAGTCCATTTGTGCTCACGTGCCCCTCCTACCAAACAGCAAGCTGCAGATGCACTTACAGGCTTGCCCACCAGCAATAGCTTTGCAGGTGAACAACACATTACAGGATCAGCAGATACTTAGAGGTGTTGATAACTACACCACCAACTCAAATATCACCACCTCCACTGCCACAAATACACCGACGTCTTGCCTTTCATTCTTTCACGTAGCGCCTGGGGCGGGGAGTGAATATTGCCTTAAGGCAAAGCATGTCACAATGCGTAGGAGGATCAAATCTGTATTTTCCCTCCACTCACGTCTACATTAATGGAAACACCCCATGCCAAGTGGTTCACAGATGGAGGGTTGAATGAACCAACAGTGTCCTTAGAGACAGAAGATTAAAAAAAAAACCATGCTCAACAAGCTTCTTTGCTTTTTCTCACTAGGCTCCATCACTAAAGTTTCATTCCTGAGCCAGAACAGTGAAAAACCACTTTGCAATGCTCTCCAGAAAATTTTTAAATCTTACATTTAGCAATAAAATGAAAGTAGACTTCTAAATTACTATTCTTCTGTGTTCTTTCAAGTGAGGTTGGGAAACACGCAAAAGGATCATTCTGCCTAACTGATTTCTTAATCCTTCCCTGTGCTTATAATCTGGGATTATAAAATTTCCAGTGAAGGAGCAGTGAGTGTCCTCTCTGTACCTGGAAGGTTTCTAGAATACCATGGATGCTAACTGAAACTCAGAGAAACCAGTCTTTTCAAAAGCTTCTATATAATTCAGTCTCTTCAATGGTGAAAAGAGAAAGCATCTTCTTTCTTTTCTCTGGTATCTAGTATCTAGTTTTATATACACAAAAAATACAAAATGCATGTGATTTTAAAAAAACACATGAATATATACACATTATTTCCTCTGTCTTTACATTCTTACTGGGATTAAGTGATACTAACTAAAACCGAACTTTTTTCTGTAAGGAAAGAGATGTTGATAATTCAGCTATCATAAGACGTTTATAAAATTATTTTAAGTCTGGTCAACAATTTTCTGCATCATTTCATGCTAATTATTGCAACAGCAAGTCTTACGGATGCTGCACATCCAGAATTTCACAACAGGCAGCTATTAAAAAAAAAAAAAAAGGCAGCCACAGCTAAATAAATGAATCACAGAGAAGCCAACTGAGGAAAAGATGATGCATTTTCTATTTAGCCAAAATTTCAGCAAGGCCAAGGTGATGGTAAAAATACTACTTCTTCATTCATGATGACCTGCTAAATAGTACTACTGAAAATTTAGATAAATTCTTCCATATTCAAATAGAAGCCAGTGAAAGTTTGTGCAAGTGTAAGCCAGCTGCTTATCATTGCTGATGCTATAAAAATCACACTACTGTCAAGCAATCAGACTTTCCAAGCTTAAAAAGGTGATCATACAGATAATCTTGCCCATTCATCTTGATTCTTTCACCAAGGTACGGATAAGATATGGAGGGGGGCCAATAATGCAGAAGAATGGAAGCCTGTGACAGCAAGGACCAGAAGGAGGAAGAGATTTCCTCCAACACCTGAGGTGCCCTTGCAGACTCACTTCACCGCTCTGCAGACTGAAGAGGAAAGACCTGGCATATCAGGAGGGACGCTGGATCTGAGTAAGGCAGCACGATCTGCTCCCCATGTAACAACCAGCACAACTAAGAAAAGGCAATGGATGATAGCAGTAGGCGACTCTCATCTGAGAGGTACAGAGGCACCCATTTGCTGACCTGACACACTCTCTAATGAGGTGTGCTGCATACCAGGGGCTCGAATCAGGGATGTTACCAAGAGACTGCCAAGCCTTGTACACTCCACTGGCTGTTATTCACTGTTGTTGTTTCACATGGGCATACAGCCAGGAGCAGTCTGAGGAGTATAAAGAAGGATTCCAGGGCTCTAGGAGCAGCAGTAGGGGACTCTGGAGCACAGGTAATTTTTTCATCAATCCTCCCAGTCAAAGGGAAGGGGTTTGAAAAGGCCAGCTGAATCTGGCAAATCAACAAATGGTTATGTGTTGGGTTTGTGTGGCAAGGTTTTGGTAGCGGGGGGGGCTACAGGGGTGGCTTCTGTGAGAAGCTGCTAGAAGCTTCCCCTGCGTCTGATAGAGCCAATGCCAGCCGGCTCCAAGAGGGACCCGCCGCTGGCCAAGGCCAAGCCAATCAGCGCCTCTGTGATAACATATTTAAGAAGGGAAAAAAAAAACAGTTAGGGAGAGCTTTTGCAGCCAGAGAGAGGAGTGAGAAGATGTAAGAACATCTGCAGACACCAAGGTCAGTGCAGAAGGAGGGGGAGGAGGTGCTCCAGGCGCCGGAGCAAGATTCCCCTGCAGCCTGTGGTGAAGACCATGGTGAAGCAGGCTGTCCCCCTGCAGCCCATGGAGGGAGGATGAGGGGGTGTAGAGATTCCACCTGCAGCCCGTGGAGGACCCCACACCAGAGCAGGTGGAGGCACCTGAAGGAGGCTGTGACCCCATGGGAAGCCCACGCTGGAGCAAGCTCCTGGCAGGACCTGTGGCCCCGTGGAGAGAGGAGCCCACCCTGGAGCAGGTTTGCTGGCAGGACTTGTGACCCTGTGGGGGACCCATGCTGGAGCAGGTTGCTCCTGAAGGTCTGCACCCTGTGGGAGAGACCCACGCTGGAGCAGTTCATGAAGGACTGTAGCCCATGGGAGAGACTCACATTGGAGAAGTTTGTGAAGGACTGTCTCCCGTGAGAGGGACTCCATGCTGGAGCAGGGGAACGATGAGAGGAGTCCTCCCCCTGAGGATGAAGAAGTGGCAGAAACACCATGTGATGAACTGACCACAACCCCCATTCCCTGTCCCCCTGTGCCGCTGAGGGGGGCGGAGGTTGAAGCCAGGAGTGAAGTTGAGCCTGGGAAGATGGGAGGGGTGGGGGGAGGTGTTTTAAGATTTGATTTTATTTCTCATTCCTCTACTCTGTTCTGCTTAGTAATAAATTAGATGAATTCCCTCTCTAAATTCAGTCTGTTTTGCTCGTGACGATAATTACTGAGTGATCTCTCCCTGTCCTTATCTCGACCCACAAGCTTTTCGTTGTACTTTTTCTCCCCTGTCTAGTGAATGAGGGGAGTGATAGAGCAGCTCTGGTGGGCACCTGGCCCCCAGCCTGGGCCAACCCACCACAGGTTATAAGACTGGTGCCACAGCTAGGGGTTTGGTAGACCATGGGACTTGCTTTGAGAAACTTGGTCTGCTGGGGGCTGATGGGGTCCATCTGTCAGAGAAGGGGCAGAGCATCTTTGGTCAGAGGCTTGCCAAGCTGGTGAAGAAGGCTTTAAACTAAAGTCACCGGGAAGAGGGGGAACCTCAATCCATCCCACTCCTACCAGTTTAATGCCAGTGCCAGCAATAGATTCCCAGAGCTGGAATAAGGACCACAGGTCAGCAGGAGTGCACCTGAAGTGCAGCTTAAAAGAATTCCAGCCACTCCATCCAGTAAGTCAGCTTCAGCAGGGGCCCAAATTAAATGCCTTTATGCAAATGCACATAGCATGGGGAATAAACAAGAGGAGTTGGAGATGTGCGCACACCTGTGGGCCTGTGATCTTATTGGTGTCATGGAGACCTGGTGGGATGGCTTCTATGACTGGAGTGTTGGAATGGAAGGAGACAGGCTTTTTAGGAAGGAAAGGCAGGGGAGATGAGGAGGGGGTGTCACTCTCTATGCCTGCTGGAGTGTATGGAGCTCCACCTGGGGATGGATGAGGAGCTGACCAAGAGCTTAAGGATCAGGATTAAAGGGAGGGCAGGGACAGGTGACACTATAGTGGGGTCTGCTACAGGCCACCCAACCAGGAAGACTGAGTGGATGAGGCCCTCTATAGACAAACGGCCTCACGTTCACAAGCCCTGGCCCTCACGGGGGACTTCAACCATCCCGATATCTGTTGGAGGGACAACACAGCAAGGCATAAGCAATCCACAAGGTTCCCGGAATGCATTGATGATAACTTCCTTCTCCAAGTAATAGAGGAGCAAACGAGGAGAGATGCTATGCTGGATCTTGTTCTCACCAACAAGGGGGACGCGAAGATCAAGGGAAGCCTTGGCTGTAGTGACCATGAAGCAGTGGAGTTCAAAATCCTTAAGGAGGGTGCACAGCAAGCTCACTACCCTGGGCTTCAGGAGAGCAGACTTTGGCCTCTTCAGGGATCTGCTTGGTAGAATACCATGGGACAAAGCCCTGGAGTGAAAAAAGGCCCACGACAGCTGGTTAGTATTCAAGGATCACCGCCTCCAAGATCAGGAACTCTTCATCATTATTGAGAAGTTGTGGCAGTCTGGTGAAGTTCCCACTGACTGGAAAAAGGGAAATATAACCCCCATTTTTAAAAGGGGAAAAAAGGAAGACCCAGGGAACTACAGACTGGTCAGTCTCACATCTGTGCCTGGCAAAATCATGAAGCAGATCCTCCTGGAAACTATGCTAAGGGACATGGAAAATAAGGAAGTGACTGGTGACAGCCAACATGGCTTCACTGAGGGCAAATTGTGCCTGACAAATTTGGTGGCCTTCTATAACACGGTTACAACATTGGTGGATAAGGGAAGAGCAAATGATGCCATCTACCTGGACTCGTGAAAGCATTTGACACTGTCCCACATGACATTCTTGTCTCTAAATTGGAGAGACACAGATCTGATGGACAGACCACTCGATGGATAAGGTATTGGCTGGATGGTCACACTCAGTCACAGTCAATGGCTCGATGTCCAAGAGGAGACCAGGGATAAGTGGCATTCCTCAGGGGTCAGTACTGGGACTGGCGCTGTTTAACATGTTTGTTGGTGACATGGACACTCGCAGCAAGTTTGCCGACAACACCCAGCTGTGTGGTGAAGTCGACTTGCTGGAGGGCAGGGATGCCATCCAGAGGGATCTTGACAGCCTTGAGAGGTGAGCCTTCATGAAGTTCCACAAGGCCAAGTGCAAGGTCCTGCACATGGGTTGAGGCAATCCCAAGCATAACTACAGACTGAGCAGAGAATGGATTGAGAGCAGCCCTGAGGAGAGGGGCGAGAAGTGGACAAGAAGTTCAACATGACCTGACAATGTGCGCTTACAGCCCAGAAAGCCAACCGCATCCTGGGCTGCATCAAAACCAGTGTGATCAGCAGGTCAAGGGAGGTGACCCCACATTGAGTACTATGTCCAGCTCTGGGTCCCCAACATAAGAAGGACATGGAGCTGTTGGAGTGAGTCCAGAGGAGGGCCATGAAGATGATCAGAGGGCTGGAGCACCTCTCCTGTGAAGACAGGCTGAGAAAGTTGGGGTTGTTCAGCCTGCGGTCTCCAGGGAGACCTTATCACAGCCTTCCAGTACCTGAAGGGGGCCTACAAGAAATCTGGAGAGGGACTTTTTACAAGGATATGTAGTGATAGAACAAGGGGTAATGGCTTTAAGCTGAAAGAGGGTAAATTTAGATTAGATATTAGGAAGAAATGCTTTACTGTGAAGGTGGTGAGGCACCAGAACAGGTTGCCCAGAGAAGTTGTGGATGCCCCATCCCTGGAAGAGTTCAAGGTTGGATGAGGCTTTGGGCAACCTGGTTTAGTGGAGAGAGTCCCTGCCCATGGCAGGGAGGTTGGAACTAGATGATCTTTGAGGTCTCTTCCATCCCAAACCATTCTATGATTCTATGATAAATAACATCCTTTGCCAGAAAAGTCTGGTATTAGTGATCTAGCTCAACCAGTCTGGCTTTCCACTATAAGGGTTCCATGCAGTGGGAGAAGCAGCAGACCTGGAAGCTATGCTGTTGCTGTTTCTCCATGCCCCATCAGTCTCAGGACTAAGTTAATTCCCACCTTATTTTACACACATCGCTGAAAATATTAGCCACACACAATTTTTGGTCTACTAATTATTACCCATCCCTTCTTTCTTGTTCTAAGTCTTCAGCTTGATGAAGGAAGCCCATTCTTGTTGCTATAACATGTTGACACGTGTTTTCTCTTTCATGAAAGAGAAATGCATGAGCACCCCAATATACAAGACATCACCCCAGCTGACAAGTCCCCTGAAATGGAGGAGGGGGTGGGAATTTTTTCCTCATCATTAACTGAGAATCCAAGATGCAATTTAAAAACACACTTTGCAGAAAATAAACAAATTTCAGCAGTGCCCAAGAAGTACGTGTGATTAACAATGGCTATAACACAAAAACTGTAAAACTTTTATTGCTGTATCTGAAAAGGCCTAAAATAAATAGGCAAAAAAATCCTGCAAAGTTGAAAATGCACCAATTAAAGCATACATATTTCAAAAGACCTTGAGAAGGAGAAGAGAAGAAAACAACTTAATCCCCAGCAATAACAAGCCATGTTCCAGCACCCAGCCACAGGAATGAGAGGCAGATGAAGAAAGTAGTAGTGAAGCCTTTTATATCTGGGGCTAAAAAGCAGCAGGTCATCCAGTGAGACTTTTTCACCTACGTCTTGTTAGGCATGTTTCAAAACAGAAGCAGGAAGGACATACTTCTAATATTTCCCCAGGACACAAGAGCCTTATAAGCTAAGAGAAATCCTTATTAAATAAATAATGGTTTTTATTGGTTTTGGTTTGTGGGGTTTTTTTTCTATAGCCTTAGTACTGCAAATCTATGCTTTTAAGTAAGCATATTCTTTTAATCATGTTTCATGTAGCAGCTTCCTTGGAGCAAGAGCACAAAAGATGTGCCATTTCTATGGAAGCAGTAGTCCCCAAAACTATGGCACTGCAACCCATCTACTCTAGCCAGTGCTCCAAAACACACTGCCTGTGGAACATCACAATGAAAGCAAGCCTGTACCTAATTTCTCCTGCCTACCTGGTAGCATGGGAGAGCAAGAGGCAGAGGCACATGCTGCCGGGGATGTGACAGGATAGTGACAGCAGCCCTGGAGGGAACAGTTACACTGTGAAAGAGGTCTAGCAAAATTTTAGTTCAGCTGGTGTACCACCAACTTCAGAAGAAAGACTCTCCTCAAGCTGTGCCTCTCACAGCTACAAATTGAAAGCAACTGTCCTCATTCCTTGCTCACCTAAGAGGTGCAATAAAATAAATTCTGCTAAATGCTTTACAGTTCCATAGCAATTCTTTAAAACTTTCTAAAGCCTTTACATCCTTTTATTAGGATATCTTAACAGATTTTAGCCGAGTTTCTTTAGTGAGATTATTTTTGGGTGAGCAGTCATTTCACAGATTTAATACAAGTTCTACACTTGTAGTATATTAACTGAGCTGAATTGCTACTGGGAAGTTAAACATATTGCAGAAGATGCTTTGCAGAGTGAAACAGCAGTAAAAAAAGAAGCTATTTTGTTGAGAAGATGCATTTTATTTCATAGTCAGAAACATATTAAAGTATGTAGAGCATATAAAAGTAAGTGTTGAGATTTCATCTACGATAGTTTCAATTTGAGACAAAGAACCTAATTTCTTAGACCTCTTCTGAAATGGAAAGAAAAAAAACCACCACACCAAAATGTAAAAGAAAGAGGACTGTTCTATAATTATCACAATCTAAAGGGCACAAAGATCCTTTCAGCCAACAACCTGCTCTACAGAAATGCTCTCAGCTTACCATAATGCACTTCAGTGAAGAACCTCTGAGAAATACAGAGAAAAATCTCAGAAGGTTTGAAATATATATTTATATATCTCTGCATATATTTATATTCAAGCCATGAAACAATACTGGAGAATATCAGTTAGGAGTCTGATCTGTCATTTTCTAAAGGGACTGTATTACAAAGGACTCTACTCACCAAAATGTCTTATTTAGTTATTTATCAAGGTGGTATCTTAGAGACAGCAGCCCTGAACTCAGTGACACGCAAGTCCTCTTTGAACACTACTATGACTGCAAAACTCTAAAAAGATTCACAAAATACCCCAGACATCCTCCTCCTCAATCTTCCCAGTAACATCATGAATTATAATTCCATACAGAACAGACACACCTAAATCCAACTTCAGTTTTACAGATTTCAGAATATCTAGAGTCAAAAGGGAAGGTTTTTAACAAAAGGGTCTTCATACCAAAGTTCACAAGTAAACCTACTGAAATATGTACCTGTTTTCATGCAGATTTCCCCATTTAGAGCACGCCATAAGATGACACATGTAACATGCCAATTTATGAGTTGTTAATTTTGAGGCTGGTGAAGTTCATGCTCTGCTCCAAAAGGAGCCGCTGAGCAAAGCACACAGTCCTCATCTCCCTATGAAGCCAAACTTTGAGCAGTACAGCTCAAGTGTGTAAGCCCAGCTTGGCACCCAACTAAGCTTAGCATAAACATGGATACTCAAAAATGTGCCTTTTTAGGGCTTTAGATTGCTCAAATTTTCACCCTATCACACCTTAAATAATGCATTGGAAGGTGAAGGACAATATTGCGACAAGGTCAGGAAGAATCTATGATATCCTTGCTGAAGTTTTAAAACAGCAGGTAAATGAAGGGAAGACAATGTCGTCTTCTTTGGGGGGGGGGGGAAGGAGAGAGAGGAGACTGTGGGTATTTAACTTGAACTTTTAATAGGCTTCTTTGCACATCAATATAAGAAGATATTAACAAAGATAGAACACACACAAAAAAAGTACTTTAGATTCACTCCTAAACTGGGAAATTCTGCTTCTGACCATAGATAGCTACAGATTGTTTTTATCTGTCCTTCTGCCAGTCAGGAGCAATACAGTATCCTAGTGGTTATATGACAAATTTCCTTATCCTGCAACTATTCTGCAGTTGCAGTTCATTTGGAGGATTTTACCTCAAGGGTGCTGTCTCTCAGCGTCACAGTTTAACAATCACTACACTTTACATCCATTTCCATTAGGTACGTTCAGCGAGTTTCAAAAGTAGAGTTGTCATAGAGCAGAATGCCTGCTATCTAGCGGTATAAAACCCATTAAGACAACTTAGACTTCAGCTGCGTAGTACCGGCTTTCCAGAGGCAGTGAACTAATTCTTTTTTCCCCCCACAGTGGAAAGTGCCTGTCTCTCACAGACACACTACAGTTAAAAGATAGCCTCTTCAGCAATTTATTGAAAGGGGGATGGAAGGAGATGGGGGGGAGAGAAGATGCATGGAAATTCCTGTATTTAACATGCTATTCCAAGCGTTTGGTTATTAGCCAGCATCATAGACACAAGCCTGTACATTTTTCTAGAGTCTGCAATTTTCTGACATCTTTATTGTCATTTGGAAAAAAGCCTGTTGCGCTAGTAGCGTGTGCATCTCGATCAGCTTATCTTTCAGTCGCTTCTTTGTACTGTTTAGTTTGTGTTTCTCACATCCTCCCAACGTCTCTCTCCCAGGAACATCCAGCACAGACCTCTCAGAACATGTCCAGAAGTTAATGTCTGCCTACAACACTAACACAAGACTTTCTATCAAGTGAAGTCTTTGACTCACCCAAGTAACTATTAAGTTATAAACTAAGCTTTCAAGTTCCATTTGCTTGTAATAATTTCTGCCCCAAATAAAACATAAGCAAAAATGACAAAATGCCCATTAGCCTTCTCATCACTCTTCCTGGGACACTTATTGTATGAATCTTCATCTCATGCCAGCTGAAGATTCATAATTACAGACAACAAAAAGAGCCAGGTAAAGCTGTATACTGCTTTGTATTTGCATTGGCATCACTAGAAAATTATGTTTATAAGTAAGGGTCCTGTGTGTTAGTAACATTTCTTTTCTAGTAATTGCTGGTTTATACAAAAAAAAAAAAAAAAGGTTGTAGTTGTGCATTCAACATACCTTTCCTAACTAAAAACTAAGCAACTACCTATCGTGTAATAACATTAGCTCTAATGTGCTTCCTTATAACTCTTGATTGACTACAGAAGTTGTACAAGAAAGGTGTTTTTCTATTTCTTTTTCCAAAATAAATGCAGAGTGACAAGTCATTAACTGAATACACACTAATTATTTTTGAAGCACCCATACTCCACACTGTTTCTTGAGTCTAGTGAAAATCCGCAAGTGAATGATAGTCAAACCCTGGTTTCAATAGTTTTCTCCATATTGCAAAGAGGCTTCTCTGCGACACAGTTAGAAGGCACTTTGTCTTCAAGTTGCAGAAACAACAGGCATTCACAGATTTACAAGCTTTTCCAGAAGTCACTTGTGGGTCAAGCAGCTAACGTTAGTCATTGTAACACCTCAGCTGCAGGGTTATAGTGAAACAACGGGCTACACAAAAATAAAATAAATTCCATGAAAGCTACATTCAGTGAGAATGCATATCTAAAGAAACCATACTGGAAATCTGTGAGCAGTAAATGTTCTCCTATTCAGAGCTGGATGCATCTTTAATTCACGTATGATGTTTTTTCACATTGCTAGGATAAATCTTTATAACAGTAGAATTTCCCTTCTGCAAAGAACCAGATTTTCCTAATGAATTTCCTTCATTGGGAAAGCTAGGGGTGAAGGGAACTATTAGTGAGTCTTCCTCTGTCCAAGTAAGGAGCAATCCATAGGGTAAACGTGGAGGGAACTGAATATAGTGCTCTAACTACACACGAGATATCGTCTTCTAAAATACAACCTCATTTAGCTTTCTTGAATTCCTTTTTACAGTTACCCGTAGTGTCGTTTGTACATCCAGTGATATATAAACAGCCTCCCTAAGGAGACTTTGACTACATTTCACTAATATTGTGCTACAGCTCAAAACAGAGACTGCCAAGTGAGTGCACTGGCACAGAATATATGACAGATCATATGTAGAACTTGAGAGCACAATAAATAATAAAACACGTGTTCCACCCCAAATCCAAAAAGCTGGCCCTTCAGTATTAACACTGAAGTGCCAAACTGCCAAACATGAGACAAGCTTCCTTTGTCATGCCATAAATTCCCCAAAATGTGCCCGCACCGTAATTTCCACAGTGCAAGAGTCAGCTGTGAATTCAGCAATGCATACGAAACACGCTTTGTACAAAGGCGCACTCTGAATCCTATACTGCACACACAACCTCAGCTGCTAAACCTGCACACCATAAATTCCCAGCTATTAGGCACAACAGGATTCCAGCGTGGATGCAACATGAATTGCATCATGGGCACGTCTAGGTCATCCAAATTATACGGCTGCTAATGCACAACATGCATCCCATGACAAGTTAGCAACTCTCCTGAAGGACAAAATAGTTACATTCAGCCCAGAGAAATGGGTAGTTGGAGATGTCAGGTCCTTTCCTCACTCCCTACCTTAATCCAGGGGTGAAATCTGCTTCTGATCTGTGTCTCACCCCATCCTTGGAGTAAATGCAATACTCTATCTGCATTTCTGTGGGAGGCAATATACACATTAGAACTAAACTCAGTATATGCAGACGCATCTGTATCTTTAGAGACCTCTTATTCTACCTCTAAACAATACAAATAATTGTGGCAAATAGTTTCCTTAATTAAAAAAGGTACACCTTGAACACTTATTTTGTTATAAATTGGCACTTCTTTCATTCTGCTTGCAGATTTAAAACAAATCAAATCTATTTTGCAGTTTATTGCCACACTCATAATTTAACCTACTATAATAAAATTCACAGTAAAGTTGATTTGGCAATATTCATTTCAAAATACCATTTCTGGTATTATAACAGCATGTATTTCCATTTCTTTGTAGCATCAGTATTTACTGTATGCAACTGGAATTTTCAAATATATTGAAAATACTGCACCTCTATTCGTCAGTCAGATAGATTTCAACTGAAATTGAATTTTAATGGCACAGTCAGATAGATTTCAACTGAAAAAAATACTCCCAGCTGTCTCTGCGAGCACAGCATTTTCCATTTCCAAAAGAGAGTTTTGTTAAATAACCTCACTTAAGATTACATGGGAAATCTGTAGCACAGCCCAGAGCCCCAAATTCCTGGATTTTAACTTAAAAACCTCAAGCACCATGATTTAGAGTGTACTTACTTCATTCCCTGATTGCTCAGATATGCTTTCTAGAACATAACTTTCTAACTCTTGGGGGTAGGAGTGTGCGTTGGGGAAAAAGCACAGAGAGATAACTGTATTACTGCTTTGACCTCCCACTTACCTACATGGAAAAATATTTCTGTGTTAGATTATCACAGAAAATCCAGTGTTGCAGCTGTTGAGACAGCGTGTTAACATTCCTCTCTGCCAGCCATTCATGTCATACTCCGTACCTCTAAAGATAGCGGGCAAATCATGATGGGACTTTCACGGGTGCAGGGCTATAATGGTACAAGCAAATTAAATAAAGCAACCACAATAAACCCTGGGAGAGCTCCCAGAAAATGTCACTCAAATCATCCTGGGTGAATACTGCTTTTCTGCGGGGCGCATCCAAAACAGTTCCCAAGAATCAGGACTCCTCAAAAAAGATCCTGAGCCCTCTTGATTTTATATTCCATATCTTCCTCACTTACTACCAGAATATCAACAAAGTATAGCAACCTCTGAAAAGCTCTGTGAAGTCTGCAGTGTTTAACTGTTTGACAAGAAAGCCGAAAGGCATGATGCACAAGAGGCGACATTAACGTTAAAAAAATTCCTCCAGGTTTTTAAATAAATGTTCAAGTGCTAAAGAGCCCGTGTAAGGTGATGTGATGGGCAGTAACACAATTTACTGTGCTTCTCCTGCTGCTTGTATGAATGCTACATCTACCATACTCTGCTAGAAAGGGCAAGGCTGCACCCAGATATTGGCAAGATCCTTTCAGCGATGGGGAGCAGGCTGTTCCCCTGCAGCAGCTGAGCACATCCAAGCACAGCAAGCTTGTGACTGTAACGCGTGCCAGGTAGGAAAGAGACGCTGCCAAACACAGAGCTTGCAGTGCAAATATGGATTTGTACATCTCCGAGAGGAGCAGGGTATGTGCTTAGAGGAGCGTAGCCACAGGAGGCCCAAAAGAGATGACGATAAGGAGAGGTGCCTGCAGCTCTGGGGTGAAGGGGGGGGTGGGTTGTATTTCAACCCACAAAGCCAGACACCAGCTTTTCTCAGCAACTCTAGTCAAGAGCAAAGTCAGAAGAAAGGTCCAACCCTTCAAGGACCCATTGGAGATGGGGAAAGATTTGTTTTCAGACCTTTTTATTTAAATCTGCCTGACCCAACAGATTTATGTATTCTCTCTAAAAGTATTTCTCTTGTTCTAGCTTATTAGTTTGTGTTTGTTATAATGAAACAAGGAGCAGAGACTGGGAGCCACTTTGAGCACTTTGGCACATCTGCCACGGAGAGAAGCTGAGGCCGTTCTGCCTCAAGGCCCTGGCTGACTCCAGGTACTGCACAAATGCCTTTTTAAACAATCATTTTCTCTTTCAACACATAAAAATTGGAGGATCTAAATCAATAGCTGGAGCTTACAATGGATGCAGAGCAGCTGTGGTTTTTAACAACGCGTGCAGCCGTGCAGGCTCCAAAATGAGCAGCTGCAGGGGGAGAAACGGCAGGGGAGGGGAAACCCTGCCAAGGCAAACCATTAGGTCGCAGGCCCTCAGCAGTGAGCCTGCGAGGGGAAGCTAGCATTTTAAGCAACTTTTTTCCCCCCAGATCTATTTTGTAAGTAGCAGGAAGGAGTCCTTGCATTTAATCTTAAAGTAATCCTCTTTAAGCCTAAAGTACTTATGTCTCTGTGAGCACAGCATTCTGCAAGCATTGTAACGGACCAGAGGGGGGAGCGAGCAGCAATGCGCAAAGCGCTCCATTTTCAGCAGAGAGCTCCTCAGACAGGTATCAGTGTCCATTTTCTGGCAGCTGTCCATTACACAGCTCTTAAGTGCTGTATTTTGTACAATTGGGTAGAGTCTAGAGGAGGTACCACCTGATATTTAGTTACATTTGGCAATACACTCAAAAAATGTACTAAACTATTAGTTTGGCCTTGGAGGCTACAAGGTGAAGCACTGTGCTTCCACTAGTGCACTCTCTGCAGAGCCCCAGAGAATGTAAGTCAAACAGAAACTGGGGGGGGGGCAGGGACACCCACACAGATTTTTACCAGCCCTTTTCATGCCAGTAGGCAAAGGAGCAGAACTACACCATGTGCTGAGCCGCACAGCTCTTCCAGGTGGGCACCCGCACAAAAAAAGTCAAACAAGTGCTGTTACAGTACGCTGAAGCATGTTATACTGTCCCCCTCGCTCAGGAAAGCTGGAGGCTGTATGATGCAAGCTCCAGCTGTCCCATGTCAAGGACCAGAGGCAATAAGGCTAGCTTAAATTAGGAACAGGGCAGCTGAAAATAACTCTGGTCCAATGTATGTATTCTTTGCAGTACTGTAGGAAGCATACAAGAAATCACAAGAGATCCGCTTTCATACATGGCAGCAGGTGAGTTGCAATAATCTTTTGCTCCCTTTGGTCTAAAAGTGAACATTACAATTCAGGGTACTCTTCTTCTCCCCTGCCAATACTTGTCAGATCCAGATTTTTAAGCCAGTGTACCCAATATTCTTCTCAATAGCATCTCTGCACTCTGCCAACCCATTATTGTTACTGCCAATAAACATGCCAATTTAGAAAGGGGCTGATTATGTAGTTCTATGTAGGACAATATAATAATATATCTCAACAGCAATAATCATTGTTATCTATACTTGACAAGTGCAACATCCAAACTTTAAAATGAACCAGCCTCTTAAAGAACAAAGCTTTTGTCAACAAAAGACATGCTCTCCAGAACTTAAATACCAGCTAGAAAGAAGGCAGAGCACCTGCTTAGACATTAACTATTATGTCTAAGCAGGTGCTCTGCCTAATGTAATCTTCCATTAATACCTGGTCCAAGGCCTACTGAAGTCAACAGGAGTTTTGTAATTGATTTCAGTGGGGTTTGGAATATGCCCTTACATTGTACTGTCTCTTGTGCATACTACTCAATAAATACTTCTGTCTGTTTCTAAAAACTTATTTAGAAAAGTGTATTCTAATAAAAAACCCGTAACTTTTGGTTTATGGAAAACAACATTTAAAATCTAATTTGCAGGTATCAGACTGGAGGCTGAGACTTGAACTTTCTCCCTTCAGGAGGAAGGGGCTCAGCCCTACGAACAGCTGCTTGCAGTGGCAAAAATGCCACCTGGGAAATGCCAGAGTCCTGGGGGGACCAAAGCACATGAGTTATCCCTGTAGCTGCAGTTCTGTGACTGTCACAGGCTGATGCACAGCACAGTGATATACAGCAGTACACTGTGTGATCCTCTTCCTGACGAGCTGCTCCCTCCCTCCCTCTTGTTTGGATCTACCTCTATGCCAGACAGAGTATGTAAAACTGTCTTCGAAGGCCAGCCTCACCGTGGGCAATTGCACTTCACAGCACTGTGTTGTTCTCTCCAGGAGAAAAGTTTTCGGAGTACAGAAACAGCCTAGAACAAGGATGAGATCCTTTTCAGACTTTCCTTTCTAAATGTCCTGTTTCCTTTAAATGTACTAGTTTACTTCTGACTAAACACAGTTATGGATGCCTATAATCCCTACCGGCTTTATGGATGATGCAGGTCCTTGAACTGTTGCCTGGGTTTTCCAGGTTGCAGCTGTGTGTTTTTAACCAAGACTGTGCTGAATCTGGGCACAAGCACATCTGCTCTTCTGTCATTCTGCACCGAAGTCAACTAGTTATATCCAACCTGACACATCACGATCTCTTCTGAGGCAGGCTCGGGAGGAAGGAATACTGATGACATGTTTGTTTATAACCATGTTTATTAGACATATGTTCCTTAATCACACAAGTCATAAGTAGATTATGCAGACAGTACTTCTGGCAATAGCAAGCATCTCGGGGCTGCTCCTTATTGTGAGTGATGTCAGCAGAAGCTGCGATGCACTAAGGAAATCTGAGCACCCTTGGAAACATTCCCCTGCTCCACCTGCCCCCACAAGTAACATCCGTTCAGCCTGGAAACCGCTTAGGTTTCTGAAGCTGACCAGCTGGTGACTGCTGCCCCAAGGTGGGTGAGCCATCCTTGTCTCCTTAGTGGTACCATCAAAAATCAGGTCCCATTTCCACCATACGTACTAATAGAAAGTGAAAATAAACCAGAAAGCAATATAGCTGTGCTTTTACTAATGAAGGAAGAGGTGAAAAACGGATAACCTTTTGCCATTTCAGATGTGACCAGGAGTTTAATCAGTACAATCTATTTTGACCAACATTAAATATTAAAATATCCCTTTTTTGGAAAACATAACCTCATCTGTAACACTCCCTGCTTTGACTTCCACTCTTTATTCATCCACATCTTTGTCACCTTCTTCCCATTCTATTTCTACCGTGATCCTTTGTACTGAGCTGAAGGGTAGCCTTTTTTTTTTTAATCAGAAATTACACTGAGTACCTTTTAACCAGATTTCCAAATATATAAAGTGTACCTTGCAGAAGACTTAATTCCAGGGAAATTCTATTTCTTACACTCTTAAGTCTATGGTACCTTAAACACCTGCAGGCTTAGTACTCACTTTCATACCTTAAAACTAGTGATGAAAAGGACTAGAAGTTCATGAAACTTAAAAGAAAAAGGAGAGAGGGAAATAAAGGAAAATTCAAAAGGTTATATTTGCACCATTGACCACCAGTCTCTCGAAAAATAGCACCTACCTCAGCAATCAGAGTCAGAACTGGAGAAGGTTTTCTGCAGGTTAGGCATTTCACACACATTGGCCTTTAGGCACGCAGCAAGATTGTTTCAAGTGGTCTGCTGAGACCGTGATTCCCACCTCTAACATGATGGACATTAATTATTCTGGAATAACCTCCCTTGCAGTCAGGTAGAACCAAAATTCAAGGCTGTGTTGCCTTCTCCTCAGTGCTTACATTTAGTAAGATTTTATTGCTTCGTTTCCTTCCAGAACCTGCCGACAAGCCAGGTTCAAGAAACATCCCAAAACTCTGAAATTGAGTCTGTTCAGGTTATTGCTGCCAGTAGGCATCAATTTGAAAAGAGTACCAATTCTTTCAGCAGTTTCCTGAAAATAGTGTTTTGTATCACAAAGATTATTGGTTTATGATACTATGAAAATAATCAAAAGTCTTAAAATAAATACCCGTTTCAGAAGACACTAACATGGTATTATCTGGCTCATAAACCCAGTACACATTCAATGCCACTGCTCAGCAAAACACCTAGGGAGAACCCTAGAATGAAATATCCCACCAGTCGGCCATTCAACAATCAACAAAAATTCACAATCGGTGTAAATTCCAGCTGCTCTTTTAGCACTGCCAGTAATGGGTAATGACCTTATTCTTCTTGCCAGGCAGACAGTTATAGAATTACAACCATCTTTCCACTCAGATTGGGATGTAGGTCTGCAGGTTTAACCTCTGAAAGCAGCATCTGAAGGAGGAAAGGTTTTCTCTAAAGCTGATGATGAAAGCACCCATTTGAAGTGAAGAGTTTCAAGTGTTGCCAGCGGCCTTCAGACACCCTTCCAGATTCCCTTATATTGTCAAGACCAGGGTCTTGCAGCCCAGCAGGTCAACCAGAAACTGCATTCTTTCTGCTTAAGCAGAAACCAGAGGGAATAGTCTTAAGTATTTAAATCTTGTCTTTATTTGCAAGAACCACTTATAGGTGGATACAGAGCTTGGAATAATAAATCAGTCCAATAAGGCCAAACAGGATTTTCAATGGCTGGAACCAAAAGCTTAAAATTCACTTGGGTGGCCCAAACCACCTGTACTCCAGCAATGATTTCAAAATACTCCTTTACTAATTACTTCAGAAACCAGTATTCAATCCCACCCTAGGGCTCAACTACTCTTAAGAACAGGATTATAACCTCAGCACAGGAGTATATTAGTACTTTACACACATAAGGTCCTTCCATGAGGCACAATGAGCTTAAGTAAACCTCAGTACATGCCTCTAAGTATCAACAGAGGAGAATCTGGAAAATGAGGATAGGGCCACTTCGCAAATGAGAGAGTTTTATGAATCACACTGCTATGTTGAATGTTATATTTCCTGCCATAAAATTGTAAAGTTAATTTCCTCTACATTTCCAATGAAGTCTTGATGTGACCTCAGTGGCATAAAATGCTAATAATCTTCATACCTTAAAGACTAAAGTAAAATATTAGTTTTCCTCGGTGTTCTCTTGCGGTGGAGGGGGAGGGAAGTAAAAGAGGAAAGAAAAAGAAAATGTTTCCTAATACTGATTTAGCCCAGAAGATTACATCACCATTTCAATAAAACACAAAACAATTAAAACCAACCAAATCCAGTGCATACTTTCTACTCTAGCTTGCCCTTAGGAATTTCTGATTTAAAGAAACCTGAAAACAAATAGCTAGTTTTCATATAAAAGGTATACACCAAGCATATTTATGCATATCTTTTGGAAAGTAACCTTCAAATATAATCTGACCTACTTTTTGTGTTGAATTATATATATATATATTTTTTACACATATACATACACAATGTATGCATTATATATGATGTACACACACTAATGTAAAAATCACTTGGAGGAAAATAAATAAAAAGAAAAAAAAAAAGTCATACATCTTAGTTCCCAGACCAATTTCTCAGCCAAGCTGTAAGTCTCCTGCTGCAGACTAGCAGCCACCCCCTTTTCTGGGGTGGAGTCTAGGGGGAAGTCATCCACTTTGTGAGAGTATTTGCACATTCAAAAGGAAACTCATCTTCTGGAGAGTTGTTCCAAGACCGTGCAACAAATCCCCCGCTAATGACAAACCTCTACACCTCCTGATCATTAAGAAAAGGTCCTGTCTTTAACATCCTTCTGCCAATTTAAATGCAACATTACCCAAAAATAAAATTATTACCTTAAAATAAATGAAAGTTTACAATGACAAAGGGATAGAAACCAGATGTATCTGTTGCATACAGCTTTTATTTCTTAATATGTGCATCTTAGTATGGTTTAAGATGAACTACACAAGCACTTTGAATATACAATGGGCTAGTGAAAAGTATGGACAACTCAAGAGACATCTGCTCCTTCTGTCAGCACCTACAGTACAGTTTCCACATAAAAACTGTATCTTCAAACTTAGACTTTCCAGCACTATTATTCAGCAAAAATAGCTCTTTTGTCTACAGTCCCTGGGAAACAGTTGCACTGTACCTATGAATGACCAGCAGGTCTATCCCAGGGAATTTGAAAGCCACTTATCTTTTATCAGCAGTCCTATCAAACTCACCAAGGTGAGAGAGTCCACTGAAAGCCTTGGGTTTTTAGTCAAAATGAATACAAATTTCAGCCAGTAGCCCATGAACTATATCCCTCAAGAACACAGAAAATCCTCATCAATGACTCCTCATCGAAGCTGCCAACCTGGTGAATTAATTCACGCAGCTGAGCCCTTGTGAGCTTCTGTTCATTAGCTGCTGAAACATTTCTTGAACACTGCAACGTTGAACGCTGCTCCCTAGGGTCTTAAGAAGTTGCTCGGGGCGGGAGGAACAGCATGTAAACCTTGGTTATGTGCTTTTCCTTTTCCATAAAGACTCTTTGCTTCCAAGTTGTCTCTGAAGTGAAAATCCTACTGTGAACAGGTTCCAAGGAAGGACCAAACCCAACAAAAGCAACTGGATAAACAACATTAAAATCTTCTTGTAAGCATAGTTCAAAATGAACAACAGGTAAGCTAACATAAATCACACTGAATAAAGTGAAAAAAGTTCAGGAGGAAAATGCACCTAGCACTTTATTCTGCATTATTCACCTTTGTGGGTTAAAAAGAAAAGAAAAATAGTTGGCAGGATTTACCATTTTCCTGCTCTTATTTAAACTGCTTTGCTTATCCTTATTTCTGAGGGAGCCATAAAGGGACTCACATGGAGAGACAAGCCCTCATAGTGCGATGCTGCTTTTCCAGTATGCTTTTATTAGATTCATAGTGCATGACTGAAAGGAGCTCATTGTAAACAGCTGATTGGGTTTTAAAGCAGTGGATAATCAGTTGGGTAAATTACCATTTATTGTCTTTAGGACTTACATACTCTGGGAACACAAGCCCACCAGCGACTGACTGGGGTATTATACTCCCGCTTAGCTGCTTCAACAATGAGACTCTCCCTGGTGTTGTATGGGGCAGAGCTATGGACCTTGAAGAAAGCAAATGAATATCGACTTGCAGTGATAGAGATGACATGTCTCGGGAGGATCCCTGATGTTAGCAGAAGAGAGAAACTGAGAAGTAATGACACCAGAAGCATGCTGCGAATAAAAAGCAGCTGCAAGCTGCCATGAGAGAACTGGAAATGCTGCTGAGGGGGAGGTACCTGTATACCACCTTTCACTAAAAAGGGAAGAAAGAAGTTCTTTCACTATAAGACCTCTCCAGCTGGGCACAGTAAAAACATATCCATATAGTATTAAAAACATCAAATAGGACTTCAACATATCTAGGCTTGTGATTATTCAGAAACCCATGTCAGACCTCAAAGCAATAGCTGGAAAGATGGCAGAGAAAAGCATTTACCACTTTCATTAACAACTGCTCTTTTCAGGAATTTCCGAAGTAGCATTTTATTCCAGATTGTAATAGCCTCTTGCAAAACTAAAATGAAAATTACATTCATAAAAATATTTCAACTGTTGATTACAATAATTTTCAAATGCTTTTAGCTTTCTCAATTTACTTTTGTTCCCCTTTTCCATGATGTAACATTTGGTTAGATCACAACAACACTCGTGATTTGATTTCTGGGTTGGTGCAAGCTGAACACAGGTTTATTAACATCAATGTGTAAATATGGGAACAAGGTCTTTATACTCAATTTTTATTAGATCAAAAACTTTTGCTGGACGTTACTCTAGAGGTGGGATAGCATCTGCAATAGGTGGAAATAGAGTACAGAAATACAAAAGAGCATCTACAAGTTCTGGAAACACAGACTCCCTAGTTGGGAATTTTGAGATCTATATTCTCCACGGTGTACTGGACAGAACTTAATGTGAAACACTACAGACTTCCTCAGCACACTCTAATATTTAGTTTTCTCTCTGTTATTGTTGTTGTTCTTTCTTTCAACATACAGATTCAAAATAGGAAAATGAGAAAGAGAATTTTAAAAAAGTAATTGATATTGTATTCCCCTTTTCGAGGAAAGGGAAACAAACAAGCAAGACTAACTAGTTAACATTTGAAGTATGTCAGAGCTGTTTTGAGCCTAGTTATACTACATCAAGAGTCAGTTAACTTAGAGGAACACTTTTTTTTTTTGACTGATTTTTTTTATTATTTTTTCCTTCTTTGGTTTACTTTTTCATATTTATGTTATTTCCTTCTAAACACATATAAAAATTAGATAGTTACAGCTATATTTACTTGCCAGTTAAAGTCATCATGCCTATAAAGAGCAAATGTAATATGTAATTTTAGATGGAACCTTGGGAATTAGAGACTAGAAGACTGAAGCTACAAAGATACTCAAAGAAATTATTAAGGAAGCGGTATGTTAAGCATCTAAAACATCATACAACATTAAATAGAGATGAATTTGTCAAGAACAATCTGTACCAATCCAGCTCAAATTCATTCTCTGACAGGGCTACAGAATATGGAAAAAGAAAGAGCTGCACTATTTCTTGACTTCAATGCATTTTTTTAAAGACAGCAGAAATCACATTACATAACCAAACTAGGTAAAACCGATATAGCCAATGATTTTTCAAGCTTTCCTCACTTATGGATCAGTATTTTGCAGAAGATGTATGAGCACCCTGTAAAACTTTACATAAAATTACTGATTTATGTTGCCTGTTGCAAATTCTTTGGAAGCAACAGATGCTGTCCCTCCCCAAGACCCCACAGAACACAGCTGTGTGACGATGTTAAGAGTTATCTGCACAGCCACCAGTGCAAGTCTGAGTATCAACAATTTTATGTCAAATCGAGAAGTTATTTCGACCTAGGAATGTGTTCTAGGCTTGCTCCTATTCAAAATTTCCATTAATAACCTTGATGGCAAAAGAAAGACACTCTGTGCAGGTCACCAAGATCTTTGCAAGCACTTGGACCACTGGTTCAGAATTCTAAGTGATCTTGATAGAGAAATAGCCTGAAATCAATAAAATAATTAAAAAAAAAAGTCATGCCGCACAAGAGGATGGGGAGAAAATTGAATAAAAATAACAAAGTGAGGAATAACAACTTAGTCAGCTGTACCACCCAAAAAAAGAATGTGGTAGAGTGGGCTGCAAATTGAATACCGGCCCACAATGTGATACTGTTCCAAAAGAAGGATTTTTAAAAGTCACCCTTAAACAACATGAAGAGGAGCATCACTATTGTGTCCACTTCTATTTTTTCCATTCTACTTCTATATGTCTTAAAAATCTGTCCTTCTCCCATCTATTTTCTAACAGCTTTGACACAGCAAAGAACCACTCTTCCTTCTTTAGAACTTGGCATGGAGTTTGGGTAAAAATTAGTCATTTTCATCAGTTAATTCCAGGCTGAATTTTGCACCTACTCTTTGTTTCAGTTTCACAGTGCTTTTGAACCACATTATCAGTAACAAAATCAATATCATGCTTAATCTTTCATTTACCCATCTCTGACTTTGGAAGCCAGATCTGTGGGAGCAGTCCAGGGCAAGAAGTTCACACTCTGACAAAACTTTTTCATTACGTGAACATACCTCATCCTGAGTCAACACTGCACATCAGTGTCAGAAGTTCTTAGTGAGTATTACTGGTGGTAAGGAAATCACCATTTTAATGAAAACAAGCTTATTCTATGCATACTTCTCAGATGCTTTTTGCTATCTTCACAGTTGGTTTTATGCACAGGTTAGTGATGACTGGCTTTTATGAACAGACCTTTTTCTCCAGAGTTTTATTATGACAAGAAAAATTACCTGCTTCTTAGGTCTGTACCACAATTTACAGTAGTAGCTGCTGGGACAAAGAGAAAAGAGAGATGCAATGAGAATGGCTGAGGCCTCTCTCTCTTCGCTCCCCCCCTTTTCTTTTTTCATGCAGTGGTGTTTGATGGAGCATCAGATTAGAAATACTTTCTAGCTGTATCTTTTTATACTTGTCCAGGTTGTCATCATTAAAAAGTGAGGCTTCAATACTATTGTTAAACTTAGGATAAAGCTCAGGTGTAAATGTTTCGTGCTGTAAATTTATATGTCATTGTCAGTTCTGCTGTATATATAAATCACCTACCAATGTCATAGAAGAGGCAGAACTGTCATCTTTTTCACAGTCAGGTTAAAGATTTCCTGCATGTTCTTGGAAGACTGATTGAGAAACACATGATGGCTACAAGACTAGTTTCTGCACTTCCCTGTAGAAATAAAATCAAATCGACTTCCACAACCAAAGAACCACCCTTTATTTGAGTTATGGTATATACCCATAAACTTACTTTCACTTGGCCACCTGCCATATCCTTATTTATCCTTGCATTTATCTTGATCAGAACTTTACCATGCTTTCATCCAAAGACCTTTAAAAGGGTGCTTTTTTTTCTTTCCATAAAAATGTTTTCTAAATACTGTCTTTCTTACTGAAAATTATGAATTTACATATCTGGATACCATGCACAGCAGGATATCTCTATGTATTTGCCACTTCTTTGATGTTAATAATGTGATAATTGAACTTGAACAAATAAGAGGACATAATCAAGAGGTCAGCAAGATATCACCATGATCAGAATATTTGACAGTATACACACCACATGCTGTCCAAAATGCAATCTGTGTTAAACCAAAAGCTACAAAAGTGCAACTGTTTTCTACCTAGAACACCGAAAGATAAAAGATGGCTGTGTTTACAACACAGAGTGGTCAAATAGTCAATGTAAGGATTTAACTCTTGTTAAACTGTGCAAATTGCAAACTAAGGTCATGTTGACATGTTTCAATCATTAACAAAAAACCACCAAAAATATCTCTGAACATCTCTGCAATGCATATGGATGTTTGTAATACACAGTTGATAACCAAATCATACGCAGTATTGTCTAACAAAAATGTAGCTTTGCATTAAAAGCAATTCAGTATCACATACCTTCACCACCACACAGAATTCTAGAAAATTGTATACTAAATAAAACAAAACCACCACTAAAATTTGACAGAGAACTATAAGCACAGACAGATATAGCACACCCATTTTATACATTTACCTTCACGCACTTATTTTTTCAAGGACTCAGAGCAAACATTGCTAGTTGACAGATAAGGATGATAATTTCCTTTTTTCCCCTCACAATTTAAGATACATTTATTTTCCTGAAATTAATTCCTGCCCTTGATTTGCCTATTCTCTTGACACAACTATCTTCAATTGATGTGCCAGACCACTGTAATACTGTTGAACCAACCATATCGTTTAAGAACTGTGTTGATTTAACGTTTTCCTGATCTGAAATGCCTTGTGCAGTCTTAGGATTTTCCAAGAAACAAACAATACTTGAAATTATTCCCAATATTTTAGGATATACCTCTTGGCTAGTAAAAAATTCTGTTAAAACATGCAACATTTATGCTAGTTCGGTGGTTCTAATAACACAAGTATTTTGTGGCAATAGTAACATTAGAACTAGGAAAAAGGGATTTTTCCTCTGTTTAGCAACAGAATCAATAAATACAGTTTGGTCTGCTGAAGTATAACTCCAAACTATACACATACATTCACTTTGACTCAGCAGATATCTTTGTTTCTGACATAAACTAAAAAATTTCCAAGATAAAATCAAAACTTTAAGATGATGTAAATGAGATTTTTCATCACAAGCCTTGTTTCAAACCTACAAGGAAGGAAGTTTTTAAATGACAAAACATTATGTTTTGTTTTTTAAAAAAATAAAAAATATATTATTTAACAAGAATTTAGTTGTCAAATTGACCCAGAATGAATTGAGAATTAATTGCAATTCTTCTGGAAATTCATTTTCAGTCAAGTTACTACTCAGGAAAAAAGTGTTCATACCACTTGGTGTGAACACATTTGCAAATAGAGCTGTTTTATCCAAAAATAAAAATGGAAGTAGTATAATATCAAAGACTTTTTGGAGGAAGAAAAAGTTCCCTTTCCTTTTCTGTAGCTTTATTTAAACATGTGTTTAGTTTATGGAGAAGTAATTTCCCTTCTGTGGCAAAAGTTCAATAGCCAGTTTAATTTCCCTTTTTCCACTATGAACATTGCTGCTGCTTAATTTATTAAGCAGAGAATTTCTAGAGAGTATACACACTCTGGGAACACACAGAAAGATAATCTAGTCATTTATTCAGATAAACATTCACATATTTATCCTTCCTGTATAAAATAAATCAGTCCTAACCCTCAGAGAAATCCATTTTCATAGAATCACAGAATGGTTTGGGTTGGAAGGGACCTTAAAGATCATCTAGTTCCAACCTCCCTGCCATGGGCAGGGACACCCTCCACTAGACCATCTCCATTTTATACTAACACTGTTTTCTTAAAAAGTATCTTCAAAGGTATTCCTGCTTGGCTTCTGTGCCTGACAGCAGTGGCACTCCTGTTCTCTCCCCCCTGGAGCACCAGTTAAAGTTGAGATAAGCATCCTTTGATAGAAAATCTCTAACTATTTGGGTCCTCTACAATGTGGGCAAGTCTTTACCCCGTAAGCAGACAGTTGTGCCACTCTGCAGCTGGATGTCTATTACCTACAACAGAAAGAAATCACTGCCTCTCTCTGGAATGAGGACCAGAGATCGCCTTTGTTGACAAAGTCCTTGTACAAGCCCCCATAAGCCTCGTGTTCAGAACAAAACAAAGCATAAAGTCTCATGCAGCAATATATGGGAAAATGCTGCTGCTCACCTTCTCACTCCTGCATTTTTATGGCATCTGTCTGTGAGACAATAGGTCAAAGGAATATCAGTCACTTCCACTCCTGCTCTCATCAATATATCCCAGGGTTACAGAGCACAGATGTTAATATGGCTGAGATCAAAGCATAAGTGAAGCTGTATATAAAGCATTCTGAGTTTAGTTATCCATTTAAAAACATGGATTTTTCCATAACAGCGCACCATTGAAATATTTTAATTTGTCCATCCACAAAACTATTTTGTTTCAGATGACTGCAATAAGCATAGTTATACTTAAGGAGAAGCATAGTTATACTCAGTGAGAGCAAATACACATTTAGCTCAGAATGACCAACAGTGAATGCAAAGAGAACTGTATGGGGACGAGGCAAATGTAGTAACTCATCCCAAAATAGTCTTCAGAGTCCAGCAGTGATAGCTTATTTAAAATCGCTCAAGGGATTTTTTTTTTTTTCCATTGACCTGTCCAGTAGGATTTTTGTTTGCTTTTGGGGTTTTGTTTGTTTAGCTTTTTATCACCCAAAAATCCTGTGGCAAGGAGTTCCACAATCCAATTACACGTTGTGTGAGGAACCAACCATCCATTAAATGATGCCCATTGTTTCTTGTATGGACAACCAAACAGTTATTTGATATTTACCCCCTTTGATCCCCTCATAACTCCTTGAAGCTTTCATTGCATCACACTTGCCTCTGCACCATCTTCCCATCTTATTTTTCTTCCTATGGAAGCCTTTTTTTCATTCTTCTGATCATTTTTACACTCTTTTTAACCCTTTTATGATTCTCTAATGTCCAGTTTGAGATGGAAGAGTCAGAACTCCAGGCAGTATTCAAGATGCAGCTGAAACAGGGATTTATACAGTGGCCTAGTAAAGATCTCTGTTCTGTCCTCCATTCCTTTTCTAGTAATTCCAAACCTCAATTCGCTTTTTTTGACTAAAACAAGATAGTAAGTCAATCCTGTCATTTAGGACAACACCAGTATCTTGTTCTTGAGCAGTGTAAGTCTGTTCAAAGCTCGTCATTTTATTTAAGATATTTTTGTCCCCAGGGTGCATCATCTAGATAAAATGCCAGATGAAATTCAATCTCCCAGTTACTCAAGATCAATCTACCTCTGCTAGAAATCCTGAAGTAACCCTTATCTCATTCTGCTTTGTAGACTGTCCCCACTGGCAAGGATATATTCCCTGTCTGGCACCTGACTGAACCACCAAGTCATACGATGGGAGCGACAGCAAACCATGGGAGATAACACTAGCCTGAAGATCTCAGTCCATAAAGGTGAACGGCAATGCAACATCTGATGCATTAAAACTACCAAGTGGTTCTACTAAAGCTGAGGATGATAGGGAATTATATCAAGCTAGCTTGAAGCAACATGTTTTCTATTCTATGGAAAGGTTTATATCCTATCTAGGTTAAAAGCAAGTCTTAAAATATTGTCAACCCCATTCTGCAGGATGGAAACTGTAGTTGTTCAGCAGCTGTACTGATGTACAATCAATAGTACATATACATATCCATACACACAAAGATGCAACTGCCACCACTGGGGAATGGGGTTTTTTTGGTTTTAAAAGATGTGATGAACAGCAGTTTATTGTTTACTCAGTCTTTGACAGAGTGTTGAATTTCTATTTTTCTTTACTACGGCGTAAATCCGATACAGCATCCTGAAAGTAATGGTTACACTATATTAGCACTATTGTACCAAAATACAATAATGAAAGTGGTTCACTGATTTTCTCACAATGGTTTTCTTCTCACACATATTTTTACTGTACTCTAGCAGTATCGGTCAAGCATGTTAGAGACAATTTCAGTCAGAGCACTTCAAAAAAGTGAACTGAATATTGTTTCTTGATTCCTCTGATCTGCAGCCTTGAGCAAATTATTGTTAACAGCTCTGTATAACGTTTTCAATAGGAAATTTTTATTTTATTTTCCAGATATTGTAAGACTTATTCAATGCAGAGGCCCTTGATCAAAGAGCACTTTATAAACATAAGGGCTTTAATTTTACATTGATTTCGCTCTCACAAAACCCTGTTGTAATCAGTGGGACTGTAACACTGCGAAGGCAGATCAGAGTTTCTCCTACAGTATTTTTTATTATTTATTCTAAGCTGATAATAATATATCTAGATATATTTGTCACCAAAGATTTTAAAAGCTTTCCCCTCTCCCTGTTCCAAAAAAACACGTTCATGAGCAATACTAGATAATGTTTACTATCAATATAATTAACTGAGGGGAAAACAAAGCTAATGCTTGGGCTCTTTTTCTACAAGATTGCCTCTTTCTCACTCCAAATTACATTTATCTTATTATAGCACACATGCTCGCAAGGAAAACCTTTTTTGGGAAGAAGCATCGCACCGCTCAAGTACCCGTTCGGCTCCTCAGAGAGGTAGCTGGGGAGCTTGTGATAGCTCCCGTCCACTGTTCAAACCCAACAGAACACAATTCACATGCAGTAAATCTCTACAACAATGAAGATACACAACATGGGAAACTGGTTCAAATTCTCAAATCCCATCCCCAGAGCATATGCATTGCACTCTTAAATACATTGTCACTGTAAATTAGGACACACAATGAGCATCTCCTACATTTAGTTGCTCCTTGAGCAAGAATTTGTTGCCTGAGATAAAGTAGTAAGTGTAGGCTTCATAAGTATGTCTAGCTCAGGTGATAATGAAATGAACACTGACAGAAATCAGTGATTAAAATGTATTTTTAAATACTGTAAATTTTTTTTTTTTTTTTACACTTCAGCTGAACAGAGTTGTTGACAGTACAAGTCACCTTCTAACTGTCCCATGTGAGTGCAGAAACAGTGAGACAGGAAAACAGTTTTCTGCAGTGCGTTGTGCTGAACTAAGTCTGTTCCTGCTAATGTCAACAATAAGTCAGTGACTTAAAAAGCCAGTTTGAGTCATAGCCAGGCAGGGTCCTTTTTATTTTAAGAGCTAGAAGAGAATCATTTAGTTTTCCTTTGATTGCTCAGTCCACTATCTCATTCCTGCATTCACTGCCTCTTCTTCTGAAGTCACCAACACGGTCGTCTCCCACAGCTTCCAGAATTTCTCCCCAGTGCAACAGCCTGCAAAACTAACACCTACTAACCTGAGGTTTATTTGGCACGTTGTTTAAAATAGGGACAAGAGAAAACCTCGAGCAAAATGAACATTAATCAGAACATATGTTGAACTGCTCACTGTAAATAACGTAGCTAGCAAGGCTGCTAATTTTGTTACCAGGAAACAGAAGACATTAGATGCATTCATCACAAAACCAGAGACGTCCACGTGGCCGCCAGTTACCTACCCTGCTCACCTCCCTCGGCCTACAGAACCCTGTATTTCAAGACTCAGGAAATCCATGCACAAATCTCTCTGTAAACGCATGTGCAAAAACAACTAATACTTTTATTTTGTGCCTCAATCCTGGCCTTGGCACACCTTTTCAGGGATGATTCTGCATTTTCCTGCAAGTCCATTTTTAAATACCACTGCGACAGCTCAGCACCACCTTTCAAAGGCTTCTTTCAGAGATACCAAAGCAACTAGACACACTTTACCTTTCATCATGTTGTTACGGTCCTGTACTTCTCAATTTTCAGATGTTCTATGCCCAGGTGAGGTTTTTGTGCCTGCACGGACTTGGAGGGATGCTTCTTCTCCTTTCATGCTTTGAGGAACAAAAGCAGAAGGAAGAATACAGCAGCTTTACCAGAACTGATAACTAAATTTAGATACCAGTATGATATTTATCAGCCACTGTATGAATACCAGTCACCACACTAATTCACCACTAAATTCTTCTTTACTTCATGCTTGACTGTTTTCTTTGAGGCACAAAAGTAGCCAGAAAAATAGAAATGAGGCACAGTTCTGTGGAAAAGCTCCATCAACGCTGCCCACAGCTTGCCCCTTCAAGCAGTCTAGGAACACACTTGTTCCCAGGACTGGATAAAACATATCCTATGTGTTTATCACAATTTTGCATATCAAGATTTAGCATTCAGCAGGATTGTGGGCAATTTTTCACCCAAGTCATAAAGTACCTTTTCTGCTTCCCAACTGAATGGTGACAACCACTGAAAAAAATAAAGTGAATAACTAATAGCAAAACATGAATAGCAAATGCTCCAGGACATGTATGAATGCAGATATTCACATTCTGTTGCTGACATTTGCTAATCAGTGTATGAAAACAAAGAAAGCACGTTCATATCAATAGCTGCAGACAGGAAGGAAATGGAATAAGGTTAATGGCACTAAGTAACAATCCAGAATGCAAATGAACGTTCAAAGCCATGGTATTTTGCACTCTCAGGATTTTACTTAGAGATGTCCTTTTTGCCAACTGCTGCAGTTCCATTGGGATGGGAATTTTGTTTGCAAGTTCAGTACATTTGTAAATAGTCTGGCTCATTCATGGAGTTGCATGCTACTTGATGTTGAGTTTAGAATGGAGATTTTAATAGTTTCCATTAAGTGTACAGTCTACCTAATTCTATACACAGGCACTTAATCTAATCTGCATATGCTTTGGCAAGTGCATGAAATTTCAGAGTACAAGTATGCTGCACTAATTTTTTGCATAATTTATGAGTGGACTTTGAACCTTATTCTGATGCACTGAAGAGTAAGTCAGTCCTACCTGTATGAGCCTGATCACAACTTCTACTTCTCTGCTGCTACTCTCAGTTGCTGATCAAAAGTGTAAATGAACAGCTCTTTCCCTAAAGCTTGATTTCAGTTTGGTTTTTATTTCAGTTCATCTTTATCTGGCTAAAGTCTAGTTAACCCTGATGAATTAAGCAATCTTTATAAAATCAAGTTCAGTACCCAGTAAGCAAAGTGAATTGTCTATGAACTTATGAGACTTGTCAACATGACTATTATAGAGAAATACGAGTGTATATGTTTATGCTCCTATGAATATTATTTCAGCTGGTGGATGAATAGAAGCCATTTCTCACAGGGAAAATTGAAAGGATAGTAAAGGGGAGCTGTGGGCTAAACCCTGAACATCTTTCCTCATATTTAAGCTATAAATAGTCCCAACAATACAGTAGAACTATTTGAACGGATAATAAATTGGTGCTAGCTTTTACAGGGCAAGCCTGTACATTCACATTCAGGGACGGTACGCTTGCAGACACAGTGATCTAAAAACATGTCATGTGCTAAGTGACAGACCATATGCTTTGCCTAGAATAGGAACTTTGGCTTGCACAAAGGACTTGAATTAATGCATCAAGTAGGTGACAAGCTTTTAAACTGATGTATACATCAAGCTTCTCATAACCAAGCTGTCATCCTCAATTATGTTTTGTGAAAAAGTCCCCCAGACAAACATAACTTTGCTTATTAAGCCCAGCATATTGGCTACAACCTGCTGCAGAAGATTGCCTCTATTTTTTTAATGTATTTCCATAAAACACACAACAAAGTAATTTGGATCAGTGTTACTGGCAATACCTGTAAAAAGCTTGAGATAAATTCTTAACAGTATATATGAAACCTTGCAGAAAACAAGCAACTGTATGTATCAGGACAGCTTTCCTAGCATCAGAGTTGAAGTGAACTGTTTACTAGAGATTCCAATACTAATTAAGAGATCATTTTTAGGAGGTAGGGAAATGTTTACTTGGTTACACTCTTCAGGCTGCAGCAAAAAGCAAGCTGAAAGTAAAACTGAGGGATAGCTGAACACACTCTGAAAAGCTACATGAAAGAGAACAAATGGTACAGATCAGACCATAAGGTAGAGCTGACAAATGTAGGGAAGGTCCTTTTTTTCCAGAGCTAGCACATGCCCTCTGAGACGACCTCCAGTAGTAATGGCGTGGGTGTGGGGGTGGGGGTGTGTGTGGGGGTGTGTGGGGGTGTGTGTGGGGGGGGGGAGGTGTAGAAAAATAAAGGAGAAAAAAAAGGAAATCTATGATGGGCATGAATTATCTAGAAATGCATATACTATTCAGGGCATAAGTGCTTCACTGAATGACAGCCACCAGCTCATAGCATCAAACATAACAAGAACACCAAAGATCCTGGTGCTAGTCAGAAAAAACAGTGTTAAGTGGTATTTGCAAGAAAACCAGAAGCAATTTTAGAGTACTGTCTAGCTAACACAAAAGAAGTGTTAAAAGCACTGTTTCTTCAGCTCAACCAGATTTACTGTCTCATAGTAAGAAAGATTACCTTGTGGACTGGACAAAGCATTGCTGCATGATTTTTCTGTTCTAATGTATGCATAGAAACCAATCTTTCTGTCAAAATGAAAGTCTGCTAAGAAAGGGCCTTTATACAGCAGAGTGCTCCCATTTTCCAGGTGAATACTTGGAGACTGATGATGTGCTGGTGTGAAGTGTCACCCTTACATTTGAGCTTTTGCACTGCAAGGAAATGCAATTGTTGACCTTCTCTAGTTAACAAACACCTCTTGTGCAGAAGTAGATGTACAGGATACACATCTTCAGAGCATCACAAGAACTGAGATGAGCACTGAAGGCAGATCATTAAAATTTAGACTATTTGCAGGTTGGGTTTTCCCCCTTTTTATTTTAGTAGCCTTAAGAAAAAAGACAAACTGAATTTAATTAAACCTTTCCAAGAGCTTGATTATCTATTTTTAATGAGAGCGTGTTCACTTATTAGATTGTATGTGAGAATTCACTGTTCTTCACTTACTGAAGGAGGAAAGAAAAAAAAAAAGATAATGTCCTTATTGTCTGCCTGAATCTAGAGTCCCAAGGTCATTTTTCAAGTACATAATTAGAACACCTTCCCCCCCATAGGAGTTCGATCAAAATGGAAATAATAAACTGCTGCCAGCTTTCAGATGGTATTAGCACAGATTTTGTCTTAAAGTTTTTAAGAAGCTTCGCAATTAGGCCCCATTATCATGATGATTAGAGCTTTGAATTATTACAATGACTTATGTCTGTACAAATCATGTGTTAATAGAAATGACAATTAATGGCTATCTTTGCCATCTAAATGAAATACTACAAACTACCAGCTCTACAAAGCCAGTTTTGCCAACTCAAGTAGATTTTCTTATGGTTAGAGATCTTCTGCTGGCACATTGCCAAAGCTGGATCTCTGGTCACTGCGTTTGCTCAGCAAGATGAAGGAGCATCTCAGAGCAGAATAATTCATCAGCCATTCTCACGGCCCAGAATAAAGGTAATTACTCACACGCATTCGAGGAAATCTCTGATTATGTCAGAATAGCAAGGTGCCAAAGCTAGCTTAGATTGGAGCACCAGAAGCATCCATGAGAAAAGGGTAGAAAGTCGTCATCTTTACGTTCTCTTCAGCCACATGAAGATCATGTCATCACCTTAGTGTTCCCTACGAGCTCTAACATAGGCCTCTTGGGATCAAAATCCTTTATGGAGTGCCAAAATGCCATACAACTGCCTAAGGCTAACTATATATTCCCTAAATCTACTTTTGTTGGTGGCAACTGGTCGTGACAGGGGGAAGGGGTGGGATGGGGAGAAATATCCTGTACCTGATAAGGATTCACCTAGAGATTGAGAAGATTTTCAAATCTCACCATGATTCTCACAAAAAAATAAAGAACAATCAAAAAACACCCCACCAGACACCACAATTCTAAGCAGAAAGTTCCCACACAAAAGATGTGCAACTCCTTCCCATTTGAAAAAAAAAACCAACAAAAAAAACCCAAAACCCCAAAAAACCCCACACCACCAAAACCCACACTTTAGGAGTCAAAATATTTTAAAACCCCAATCACAGCAACACACACAAAATCACAATCAAACTCAGAACATTTATTTTCTTAATTATCAACAATTCCGAGAAGGAGAAAAGTTTGTTGTTATTCTAAGCAGGAGTAGTGGTTTGTTTGCCTTTTTGCCAACCAAATGAAAAACAACAAATGAGGTGATTTTTTACTCAGCTCTACCTTCACTGCTGTTAATGAAGTGTCTTGAAATCCTGAAAGCTTTCTTTGTTACTAAATATTCACATTGTCCGTGAAATGAAAGAACATATTATCAGAAATAATAGGTAGTGTGCATGCCAGCTGTGGATAAATCAAATTACTTTGATTTGTAGTTCCTGGTAATAAATCTCCCCTCTTGTATTTCCCAATAAAAATTTCTTGCAAACACCCAAATTTTCGCGTACCTTCTGTAGAATGCATTTTCACTGAATTCAAGAACCAACTGTATATTCTGAGGCCTGCCTTTCAGCCTTTCTCAAATTAAATTAACCACATTTAAATCACGCTTACTGAAAAAAAAAATCTAATCCCAATCTAATCTTTATATTGACAGAGACTCACAGTATTTGCTTCTTTATCTAAAACCTCTCCTGAAACATTTCCTTCTATCCACTCCTCACCACCTTGCTTTCTCACTCCCCTCAGCCACAAGAATATTTTGGACTTCTAAAGGATTAAATGAAACACAAGTTTCAATCCCCAAGTCATTATGAGATTGCATGGAAGGATAATATAATTGCACTTTCCTTCATGAAGTGATAAATTAGAATTATTTTTTTTTGAGAGGGGGGAGGGCCAGGAGGAGGAAGGAGAGACATGAAGGCATATTATCATAAGTGGTACTTAATGATTTTCTAATTAACATTACAGGTCTCAATTTTCATTTTTAATTGTGCCTTGCCCTACTTGCAAGTTTACCCTCATGTTTTTGCAGTGTGCAACCCTACCTCCAATAACTGCAACATATCAGTTGAAAAGCAGTTATGGAAAGCAGACCCTGATGCCTAATAATTAGATAATTACCATTGCTTTCCTCCCATCCCCCCAAACTCTCAAATGGAATTAAACACCCTTCCATGAGTCAGAAACCTCTCATGCCACTGAGATTTCTGTTTCACTCTTACCTATTTAGTCACTAATTACATTTTAATCACTAAAATTATCTTCGGAAACAAAAATATAGCTTTATTCAGAGAAACACTGATGTTCTGGAAAGCTCACTCCTTTATAACTGCCCAACCTAGAAACTCTCCATGAAAGAGATTTTTTCCCCTGGTATTTACACTGATTATGATGCCATTAAAAAAAAGAATCAAGCGATGTAATTTTTTTCCCCAAAACCTTTTTTGTTTGAGCAACTCATATGCAGGCCAAGAAAAGTTAAGACAATCATCTTAGGAGTTTGCGCTCCCCTTCCTTTGGAGAACACATAAATTGCAAAACAGTGGCAGCAACAAAAGAAGTCAAAGTACAGTAAAACAAGGTATTGCACCACAGGGATGGTACTGCTGCCCCCAAAGGAAGGTGCTAATACTTGCACAGACCTGTGTTCACTCAGCCTATGTTTTGAGCCAATTCTTCCTTTATTACTCTTTATTACTGTACTCATAAGCGTATTCAGGAACTTGCTTGGAAAGCCATTTGAACACTTGCAGTAAGAAAGTCAAAGTCATTTTAACAGGGACATGGGAGAACAAAGAAGTTTCTGCTCAGTTGCTGGGGGCAGCCTTTCTGAGAAAAGAGGAAGGAGTTGACAAAGAGATACCTCAAGTCAGCTCAAAAGATCATACCCACACCCATCAGCTGGATGAAGGATGAGAGAAAAAAAAAAAATCTTGAGCATGCAAAATTTGCAGTTTTTGCATCGCTCTTCCATAAGAGAGAGAGAGCTGTAGGCAGTAGTCTAAGCAGACGTTTTCATAACCTGTACTGGGTTTACCACAAGCTCGGCTATCCCTCATGCAAATTAGCTCCTTAATGCCAAGTTAGAAAGTGTCCATTACATGGTGTTGAGGGAACATTTTGACCTTCCTCCCTGAGGAGACCTTTATCTTTTTTTTTTCCCCACTATTGTATGCATTAAACAAGGTAAGACAATAACATCAAGACAATAAAAATAGCTAGATTAAAAGTTTTTTGGGAAAAATGCATCATTAGGAAGACTGGACATACTTCAGAATAGGTATTTTAGTAACATAATGCAGCATTCACACAGCTAGTGTAAATGCTAAGTATCATGTACAATTGAAGCACATATTCTAAGGCAAAGCATAATTAGCTACCAACATTAAGCCTATACTTAACCTAAGCTTTTTTTTTTTTTTTCACTAGTTGATTTTAACATGGTCCTTGGGTCATGGTCAGTACTACCTTTATTATTATTATTATAATTCATAACTGGAAAAATCCTCAACCTACCATTAATACCCAGTTTTGCAATGCTTCTTTAAATAGAAGGGGGAAAGGGGAGAGGAATACAAGGATAGGACAGGACATACAGAAATTTGTGCAGACAAGAAAAAAGGCAGGAAGAAAAAAGTCAGTAAAGTTAGCGGAGATACCATTTGGGGAAAAAAAAACCACCACAAAAAACCTACCTTTTTTTAGCAGCACTGAACTGTTACATACTTATAATAGAAGTGTGGATAATGTATTTTCATGGGTTTATGACAAACAAGAGTCCTACCTGAATGAAATCAAAGAGTCATTCTCAGATAGAGGCCAAGACTTCATTTCATACATATTTTATTTTACATTCGAGAGAGAGAAAAGATACTGTTGTCATGCATTCTGATACCAGTTTTGCCATTGACCTTTCTTTATTGCTCAGTTCTCCAGCTTCTGGAGTCACGTAGTCTCCAGTAATGGAACAACCACCAACACCAGTGAGTCACCTTGGCTGCAATCAACTGAGCTGCCACAGCACGAGCTGGAGGGCCAGAGTTGAAGTCCCCAGACGGGAACCTCTGGTGGGTGCAGCCTGGCTCCCAGCAGGGAGACAGACACCATCCCAGGCAGGCATCCTTTAGATACGGTGCTTGGGACATCAGGCAGAACTGAGTCATTCTATCTAGCAACTGTTTCAAGCATATTTACTGCTTTAATTATCCTCATGCAGCTTGGACCCAATTTAGTGGGTGTCAATTCCAAGATGACAGCGCTGCACTCTTCACTTTTCAGTGGGGCCACACTGTTTACCCACAGTAAAACCTTCCAGCTTTATAGGGATTCGAAGGGATCTGCTTTTGCTATTGTCCAACTTTACTCGACACACAACTGCAAGGTGGCAAAACTATGCCAATTGCGTGTATAAATCACTATTTCCCTCACGCTCTGTCCTGCTGTGGTCTCCAGCTTAACTACCCCCTTGAGTCTAGAACATAACTATTCCTCTCAAGTCCAAGTCCATGTGTGAATGTTATTTATAAGGCACCGCAAATAATAACTACTGGAGATAGCATTTTTTCTATGCCAATTGACTTTCCAATGTATTTAAGATCCAACTGAGAAACATATATTGTTAGAGAAATTTACTTACCTTGTACTGCTAATTAGAGGTTTATAATTAAACTGGACAAAGCCATAGAAAATGTACAATAAGCAGAAAGTCTGCCATTGCCAGAAGCAAAGATGACTTAAACAGTCCTTTTTCCTGTCTAAAGCCTGTGGCTGGTAATTAAACTGTGATATTTGAACATGAACACCAGTTTAGCTTTTTTAATTATTCCTATTCATGTCTCCTACTGAGAACAGCATTTACTGCATGCAAACTTCCATTTTTTTCCCTGCAAATAATGCCAGCAGAAAAAAAAACCACCACAGAACACCTCCATAAACTATTACTAGATTTAAACAAACAAACTTGTGATGGGAAATTCATACTTTACAAATACCCTACAAAAAAAAGGCAGTGGGGTTGGGGGGGAGGCACACAGAATTGTTTCAATAAACTGTGAATATACAGTCAGCTCATAATACAATACCCTGAATGAACCATTTCTTTTTCTGGGGAAGCTGACAGAAGAAACTAGCAGGCTAGGTACCATCAAAATTAATGAACCATGAATGGACACATAACTGCTAAGCAAATGGGACTATTATAACATCATGGGAGGCTTGGTCCTTCCCAGTTCTGCTACATGCCCTTTCGCACCTTGCTGCACAATGACTGGCCCTCTGGGCATTGCTGGCTGAAGAAAAATGAATCATCAATGCAGTGACACCACCTCAAACCTTTCATCAAAAAAATAAGTGCTAACCACTATGCAGAACAGGCATTGCAAGTACTGTTCCCGTTGTTTTCCTTGCTTCTACATTTCCCTACTCCAAAAGAGACCCTCATTATTTTTCAGTTTGTGCACTTGATTTTTGGGCAAGAAAACAATGTGTAAATTATAGTCTGTTAATCTCAGCTAATTACAAATAGCAATCAAATTTTGACAGGTTAGCAGAAGCATCTCAGAACATTATTTCTGATGCATGCACACTTTAGGCAAAAACACAGCCAAGCAAACACGGATTTACAAGCGTGAGAAGTTGTCACAGAAACTATCCAAGGAAATAAAATTATTCAGAATACTCTTGGAGAAAAAATACATCAACATTCTGTCCAATCACATATTTTCTAAACTGTGCACGTGTATCCATGTGTGTACGTACTACTGGGCTGACTAATTTATATTATAGGTAACATATGCAATGACTTCACCTGTATTCTCAATGGAATAGCTACTATTGGCAGCAATTCTTCAGCTCCCTGAGCATTTCTTGATTTTCTACTGACTATTCCATGAATCTTTATAAAAAGTAAATGTATAACTATCTGTATATAACATCAAAATGTTACTTTAACAGAACATTGCCTTGGCAGATTTAGTCAGTCAAAAATTACGCAAGTGCACAATTAAGATTACCTGTGTGGTTTTAATCTGACATCCTTATGCACATGCTTTATGGGTAGTAAATTATCCCTCCACCAAAGCAGCCCACACAGTCTCCCATAGAATCAATCAAAAAAAATTTTATTTCGTCATCTTTTTTTATGCACACACTGGACTTGCACATATAGGCTACAGATACTACTATCACATGACAGGCACTTTTCTGGCCACAGTACAGAGATTGAAACTCTCTCCAATCCTGTAATTAGATGTTATAGAAAAGGACATGCCCTGCTGCATGGGATGGCTGCGCTGGGTTCACAAGGCAAGTATGTGCCTGCTGTGGGCAGGAGGAAGAAGCGTACACAGTGCCCACAGGAAAGAGAGTGGCAAGAAGAAAGGTTTAAGACACCATAACAACTTGCCTACTTCCAAAACCCACTCTCTGCCATTAGCCTGAGGGGCCGCTGGAGGAGAAAAACTGATGGACAGACCCACAGATTTATTCCAGGGGCCATATCTGTCCCACAGTTGGATACCTCTGCAATTTGATACCATCTTCAAGATGGTTTATTTTGTCCTCCTATGGGTATATTAAGCTCTTGCCTATATGGGTGCCATCCTATTTTGTTATAGGATATTAGACGTAAGGAGTGAACGGAAAAGGCAAACGTTACCTGGAAGCAGAACCCTCCAGAGTAAGTAAAGAAAATTTTTAATCATCTGCAGCATCACAGATGGGCATGAGATACCAAGAATATCACAAGATGTTGTCAAATTAAAAAGAAAGTTTAAAATAATTTGTTTTCAGTCCAGCTACAACTTTACTGCTCAAGGTTGCAAAATACTTTAAGTAGAAAAGACATAAACCCAGATTAGGATTTTAAAAAGAGACTTCAAAAAATTCCAAAAAAAATTATTTTTTTTTTTAAATCTTCTTAACCTGCTTTTTTTGGAAAGCTATGACATCAAGTAAAAAGACCCCTGACTCAAACTCAAAGCTTGGAATTCCCATGAAATCAAACACTCATCTCCTTCACAAGTTAGAAGAAAACATCACCATGACAACTTTTCATGGCCAAAAAACTTCTGGGAGTTTTGATTGGAAAAATACTGACATATTTTCTTAAAATGGGAGAGGAAATTAAAGAAGAAAAAAAGCAGGAGTGTTTCAGCATTCAAAAGCCAGCATATTACCTCAACATCAGTACCTCAGGAGAAGCTTATGAAAGCCACACCCCATATTTCAGCCAAATTTCCTTGCTTACTTTTGTTTACTCAGCAGGTTATGGATGCACAATGAGCCTCTAGTAAGAGCTAGTGAGCATGTTCAACATATTTGTCCCAATTCTAATTTAGTTAAATATTCCCACTAGAAACACTGCCTAATTAGAAGACCCATTATAAGTTCATAATGATAAGTTAATGGAAAAAAATCTACTCTAAAACTCAATTAAATTATTTCTGTTAATAATTGGCAAAAAGCTGTGAAAGGAACTCTTAAATGCATACTTAAAAACTCCATGCAAGGTCATTGTCTCATAAACAGTACACAAATTACAGGTTTAGCCTTTCTTCTGTGAAGGGATATGGGAGCTTGAAATACCTGCTAGATAATCCAGTTTGCTGTGAACTCTGACATACGAGTATCAAGTAACCCAGTCTGGTTTTACTAACAGTTACAAGCACTTTTGCTGAAAATGCAGAACAAGTTAGCTTTGCCATTTGTTACAGCATCCTGCGGTTTGTGACCCCAAACTGATTGATTATCATTGCCTGGTCTCAGTCAAGAGGCAGCAATAAACTTCATTTATTAAATCCGTTTACAGTCCCGTCAATTTACAGGTTGATAAAATAAAGGTGGGTGGATAGTGACCCTTAACACTTGAAAGTCATTCACAAGCCAGGGAAAAGTGCTTTTTCCAAGCAAAGCAAGAAGTTAAGTCAGTCAAGAACAGGAGATGGTACCTGATATGTAAGAGCAACACCCACATATCCAGAGAGGCATCTGTAACTGAATGGGAAAAAGTTGAAGGCTGTGCAGCCTTTTGGGGGGAGAACGTGAATATGTACAGTCCCAGAGGATTTTCAGAAAAAGCCTCTAGAGAAAAGCTAATATGCTTCAGCTCAAATTAATGTAACTGGAAACTAAGCATGCAGGCAGACCACATACCTGCCACCCAGTATATGTGCAGATGATCGCGAGCTTGAGCTTTTATATTTGACCTTTTCGTGACCAGATTATGTGTTGTTTTCCCCTCACTTGCCATCTATAAGCATCAGTAACGACACTGATGATTTCTGATATAGCAACTATGATTTTATTGGGACTTTACCATATCAAGGAGCACCAAGGCATGTTTCCACATCCAAAGGCATAATGATTTACATCAACAGAACCCTGTACTACTTGATCTCAATAGGAAACCCCATAGGGGAGATGACATACACGATGTCCATGGTGTCTTGAAAGTTAGCGTTAAGGGGTCAAGGACTAAGTTCTCCCGCTGATGAGCTATAATGAGACAAACTCTCTGGCCAGGAGTCCAAGCTCCTGATAGCACAAAGGGACTTTCCTCACTGCAATACACCATTATGGATCTATTTTGTACAATGTTATATACCACACCAAAAATCCATTGTGGACTGTGTACCATGCACAAGTACCTGACGCACAGGCAATACTCAAAATATTAGACCACACAAAAATGAACCACAGGTACTCTGCTCCCAAAGCTTATACAAAGTATTATTTTTTTTCACTATTTCTTTCTTTCATTGCTGACATGTACTTTTCCCTACAGACGCAATTGGAGACATCACACAGTTCTGCAGAGTGAGGTACGTTTCCACCTGACTCCAGCATCACTCAATGGTTAAATACATTTTAACAAGAAAATCCTATTACAATAGTCTACAGTCCATGAAGAACCTAGCTCAGTCATGTGATTCCCTGTTCATTTACTATGGTTATTGGGGGTGGAGGGGAGAAAAAAAGAAAATCTATAAAGTTGGCAAATTTAACACACGAATTAAGAAAACAAACTATCAAACTCTGCTATATATGTCTTACCTTGCAATTTTTCAGTGTTTGTGGTATCTTGTTACTATTTACATATTTCAGTGAGAGTTTCATGTAGACCTATAAAGAGCAAGAAAAATCACTTCATTGTATGCATTCCAGATGAAAGTATTAGATTTTAGTGGGACCAGGATTTTACTCTTGACTTTCAAAAGGTTTTTCCTTGAGATTGTATTTTGTTCACATTTAAAGGTCAGAACTTATATTGATGCATACATCGGGTACTTTCTATAGTAAGAATCCTTATTTTGTAAAACTACAGAAAATATTATTTAAATTACTGAAAGAACACATACATACATATATGAAACATAATTTCTGCTTTTAGTATAACACTAGATCACTTTTAACATGTTTTTAACCCAAGAATGTACCACAGTAAGTTCTAACTACTTTAGTCAAGGGTATTTCTGTTTATTTTATTTCCATGTTCTCTGCCCAAGGATTGTGACCTGTTTGCTTTTTAGGGAGAGTGAATGTGGGCATTTATCTTGTATACTTATATTTTCCTGCGTACTTGTAAATGGCATCCAAGTTTTTGCCATTTACTGTCTTTTCTGGAGACTGACAGGAGTCAATACATATCTTAAAATTAAAAGAGATTTTTAAAAAGCATAATTATCCTTTTAAAAATCACATTTGTATTTTTCATTCTGTAACTCTCTCAATTAGTCACACTAATGAAAATACTGTAAAAGTGTGAACACAGAAGAAAGGGAATGTATTCAACTTAGGGAAAATAAACTGTTTTCAAGTTTAAAAAAGTCATAGTACAAAGATCAGCTACTGCAGTCACCTCCCTGACTTACACCAGAAAAATATAAACCAGGGCATTTCATATTTCTTTGGGAGCTGAGTCAGGCCTTGTGAAGTCAATTGTTGCTATAGCAACGTATGAATCAGGGAGAAGATAACATGTCTGAATGCAGAAAATTAATTTACCTAAGATCATCCAATTGCTCTTTGATAGGATGTATATGCTTATTTGGAAGGGAAAAATCATCACATTTTAATTACTATACATCACTTTCAATAACATTGAAAAAAGCCCTGTATAAAACAGTTGAGGCTAAAAGGAATATTATCCAATGCACTTTACCCTTGCACTTAGGGTGGTTTGATTTTTATTTCATCACCTTCCAATAACAGAGCAGTGAAAAGTATAACACCTTTTTACATATTCTCTTTCTCTATCTGCCATCAAGATACAAAATTAGATCCATATGTCAGGAATTTAAATAAGTCTACACCATGGCATACTGCAATAAACCTAATTACTGTGCAATGGTTTAGAAGCTTAACCATGGCTGTTAAGAAAAAAAAGTTCAGATGCAAGAAATCTTTATATCCATGCATTTTTAATTCAAAATAAAAACATGCTTTGCCCTGAAATCAGATACCTGATAATACTTGTTAAATCCATTAAAAAAATATATAAAATGGAAGGCAAATTAAGTATTCATATATTTGTATTTTTCAAAATCTGTCTGAAATTAAATCATATTGCCCCAAGTTGGAATCAGTATGTTCAGCATATGAAATATCCACTGCAGTGAGAATATAATCCAGAATTTCCATCCTAATTATCTAACAGCTTTGAAATCACCTTTCTTCTGCTGAAGGCGGTACTTACAAGTTTTCAACCCATGCACACGCAGTGCAGAAATACAGCTTCAGACATTGTACACTCCACCCATTTGCATTCTGTTAGCTGGGTCACACACACCTGAATAAGACCTTCTTCACTGATCTCACACAAGAAGAAAGCATGCAGGAAGAACAGAAACAATGCTCATTAGTAAGAAAAGCTAAGCCATGAATTGAGATGCAGGTCACAACAGCAGCAGATTAGCCAGAGGAAGAAGAGCAAATCAAGTGCAGGACGGCTGCAGGAAGGAGAGCAAAAGCATCGGCAAATTACATTTCGAAGTCCAAAAAACATAAAACTCCATTTATGTCAGTCTCCATTAACAAGACTGAGTTGCTAGTGCAATTAATATCACCAGGAAAAGCATAAAATACCCCAGAAGGCAGCCAGAGGAAGCTACTAGAAATTACTGGTGACATTTCTTTGTACCAGCTGGGCTTCATAAACTTCATCTAAGTTCTTAAGAAAAAAGCTTGAATAAATTTCAGGACTGTTAAAGTTTATTACAAAAACAAATGCGTTACTGGTAAGTGAAAATCAGCTTATGTCTTATAAAAGCAGAGACGCAGAGAAACAGGAGTTGCAGATCAGCCACCTTAATTATATTGTGGAAAAACAAAAACACAACAGAAGGTAAAAGCAGCTACCGCAGAAGTTGCTTCTAAGTGTTGGGCAGGAAGCTGCAAGGACAGGTACCAGGTATGACCCTCATGGGAATCATCAACTATGCAGGCATTTTTACTTTAGAAAAGGATGTGCAACTTGTAGCAAATCACACACTGAAAAGGAGTGATGTTACATGCGAAAGAGGCACACGGTATACCAAGACACAGCAACAGGAATATAGTGGGAAATGGACTAAAATGGGCTGCTGTGCTCATCAGCTCTCACACGGCCTTAGCTGGAGAACTGCATTCTCACAGTGAAAGAGAATTCGTTTCCTTTCTTGTCCCTTGCCTCTTACTCTTCCACCATGCTCAAAGAGCCTGGCTGTACCTCTCGGTCCCCTCCCACAGGTGCTAGGGGGCTGCTGTTGCCCCCCCACCCTGAGCCATCCCCTTCCCAGGCTGAACAAGCTCAAGCCCCAGCCCCACAGCCTCTCCTCCCAGGGCAACCACTGCCCTGACTTCTTTGGTGACCTTGGTCCAGTTGACCAGCTTCCTTCTGGGATGGCCAAAACTGGATGCTAACCAAGTGAGCAGAAGGGGGATAATCACTTCCCTTGATCTACTGGCTACTTTCCTAATACCTCCAGCTCCAAACTGGGAGAGAAGAGAAGCAAAGGGCAGGAAGAGGAGTACAATATATATATATACACACACACACACTTGCACAAGCAAACCTGAATGTCTGCCTGTGTCATCGCCATGGCATGGGGATGCTTCGGTGAACTCAGGAACCCATTTTCACCTTTGCAAAGAAGGAGAATAGCACTTCAAACATCACCACCACCCCACAAAAAGAAAAGCCACCCAAATCAAGCTGAACCCTTCCCTCCCAACACCCTCCGGTCTGGTACTCAGTGCTCTGGACACAGCTCTAGTACCTCAAGGACCCGCAGCAAGGCAAACTTCTGGGAACAGCACACACAGCAGAGTAAACGGGGGAACAGCAGAGTCCTTCCATAGCCACAGGCCATGCACATCAAAGCTGCAGCTGCTTGCTGTAAGTAGTTAATGAACATGCCAGTAATGATGCTCAGGATACATACTCTTGTATTTGGGGAGGGGGGCTGAAGGAGAAAAGGAGAGGCTAGTTAGAATTCAGTATGATTTGGTGCTGTGCTTCCCAGATGCATCCCTTCACGTGGAAAATCAGCACAGTGCCCAACACAAAGATAGATTTTACAGCTTTTTCTTTGTGGTCAGCCACAGAGAATCATTGACACAAACATGCAATACAAATGTGTGAGAGAACTGGAGGTGCTTTAGGGTCCCCTGGGTAAAATAACTGCAAAGCAAGATAATGGAAGCACAGAAGGCAGAGGAGCCACACTGACCAGCAAGAAAGGAATACTTCTTATTTTGCCACCATTTAGGGGAGCTTGGGGGATGCTGTGGAAAAATATTTTGCACTGAAGAGAAACCTATTGTAGCAAGGCCATAATATCACTGTGACCAATCAAAAAACAAAATAAACCACAGGCTAAAGTGTCAATAGGCTGAATCAATACCCCCATCTCACAAATGTGTTTTTTTTCCCTCCTCCTCTGTTTTAGAGATCACATGGTGTTGCCTGCCTGTGACAAACAGAACACACAAAATGTAAGAACAAGTCAGCAGTATCATGACCAAATTCTGTCTGCTAGCAGTGAATAAGAAAGGACAAATCTATAAAGTGAAAAAACGTTCAAATACTATAAAACTTACACAGTGTGGCCATATGTAGATATAAGTAGAAGAAGAGCATGAATGGCCTTCTGTGCAAAGAATGTACATGGCAAGAGAAACCATGAATGCAGAAGATGGCCAGTGTCCCACAGGTTTACTGCAAGAAAAAGGTAGCTCAACAGTGACTATCAACACCATGACATAGTTCAGATGCAGGATAAATATACACCCAAAGGACAATAAGTCTTCATTTCCACCTGCCAGACTGCAAATGGTAGCAGCAAATTAAGGTGTTTGCATGACATTTTGAAGCACCATCAAGACACCCATGTCAGACATGATGACATCTGTCTAGTAGCATTAAACTTTTAAAATTACTGGAGAATTAGAGAAAACAAATTCCTTCAAGTTGCAAGAACGTATACTGTTCAACAGAAGGGCTCTTTCAACTAGCAAAGGGGGAGGCTGTGGATCTTTATATTGTATTTTATCATCTTGTTGCAGAGTGTATTACATCCATTTTCTTTTACCAGAAGTAGGAATAAATTCCATCCAGGCTAAGACTAAAACCGCATCAGTTTCAGATGCCAAGATTACTGCTTGCAGATTATAAAAGCATTTTTTCTTTCATATTGTGAGCTCCCTTTGCTGATATAAGCAGTTGTGAAAGGAGCTTCCAAACTACAAAGTGTCATACCAAAAATCTTTTGCCAATCTTGGCATTGATTTTGCCATGCTCCATGACAAAGCCACTAGGAGCCAACAAGCTCTAGCTTAGATTAGAGAACACCTGTCAAGCTTGAGACCTTTCGAAGAACGGTCTTCCAGCTCAGAAAAATGTTAATTGCTGAGTTTGTTTCAGTGGACGTTTCTAGCTACTGCATTACAGAAAGGTACCACCACGTAGTGGTAGGTGCAGTCAGACTTCAAACATGCTACGGATCTGGAGTCAACAACCACACAAATTTGATACGTGACCTTTGAGCAGCTGAGACAGTTTCTGATGGCCTGCACACATGCCATGGGGACACAGATAACACTCAGGCCCAAGCTGAGGTATTGTATATTATGCTGTATTGTGTCGCAGAATACACAAATTGAAGCTGCTTCAAGCTGTCTACCAGAGGGCTGCACAGTAATGTGTCAATGTTAGCTAAGGTCCCAGAGGGCCTTTAGCTGACTCAGCTGAATACCAGAATTCATCATCCAAACCCAGCTTCACCATTTATTAGAATTTCAAACCCATTTATGCTAGAAAAAAATGCACCACACATGAAAACATGCTATACATCAGACAACTTTTAACAAAAGAAAAATCTTAATACAGTTATTGGAAAGACCAAAGCATTCTGCAGCTACCATGCCTACACAACATGAACACACAGAGGGAACTACAAATTCTGCAAATTCAAAAGCTGGTGTTCCTCTTTTAGTCCTACTGACCTTTTAGTCAATCCACAGCATCTGAAATTCATGCATTACCTATACCCTGAGCACCTGGGTAATGAGCTGGATTTAACATTAAGTTAGATCATTTACACAAATCACTCTCACAATGTCAAGAATACCTGCTTGAACTACAGCAGCTTGGTATTCAAAGGCAGGACACTTGGAGGCCCCATCCCTGGAAGTGTTCAAGGCCAGGTTGGATGGGGCTTTGAACAACGTGGTCTAGTGGAGGGTGTCCCTGCCCATGGCAGGGGGGTTGGAACTAGATGATCTTTGAGATCCCTTCCAACCCAAACCATTCTGTGATTCTATGAAGGTTTTTCCCCGACTCCACAATTTTACTCCAAATTAGTCAGAATTTGCTAGTCAGAAAATGTGAGTATTTTCCTTTTTTTTTAATCGTGTAACAATCTAAAAGATATCAGTGTTATGTCATTATGTGGGAGAAGCAGCACTGATATTTGTTAAACAACCTTATCCCTACCATCCTTTACCGCCTAAGGTTTATCCTATTGGGTTAGACAACAGTCAAACTTTTGTAGATTTTGCTGCTGCTCAAGTTTCTGTTCACTGAGAAATCTTTCCCTCATTTCCCACTACCCTGTGAAAAATCTAATATGTGAAATGGGACAAAATAAAGTTGGTTGCAGAACCAAACTTCCATTGAGAAACCAAAATATCAAAACCAATCATTTTGGTGATTTTCTTCACTTAGACCCTCATAAGAATTTGCCTTTTGCCTCCCTCAGGCCATTCGAGCATCTCTATGCCCATCTTGCTTCATTCATGTAATATGAAGTCTCACTGAGGGTACAACCCAATAAACTGATGCTTTAAAGAAAAACAGTATTTTTCAGATCTCTGGAAAGTTATGCACAACACTGAAATATTCGCTTGACTCCATCTGCAGGGAAAGCTATTCCATTGGAAAACTGAACCATAGATCAGTTACATGACATTACTTCTGGATTTATTCTTTATAATTAAAATTTCAGATTATCATGGCAGAAAACTGTCACACACTACAAGGCGTGAGACAACAAAGTTAAGCAAGATACCATTGATTACAATACCTGAATGTATGTATCTTAGCTGGCATTGGAAGTAAAGACATTTGCATTATCAGTGTACTGTAGGTAATGCATGCTGGCCCATGATGCAAAAAAAACAAAAAGCTCTTTGCATATGATCTGCTCTGACACAATTTTTTTTTTTTTAAATTTTTTTTTAGATAAGGACACTTGTAAATTTTTCATGGAATCTTGTAGAATAGCAGGAGTGTGTGCATGTATAAAAAAAAATCATGCATCTCCACTGAGTTAAACAGGACTTTAGATAAGCAGGCACCATGGGAAAACGTTCTGCTTCTTCATTATCCTATATCAAAGAAATGTGCAGTTTAGATGAAGGCTTCAAGCAATTCTACCCTCATTTATATCCTTCAGATAAAAGTTAGTAATAAATCAAATCAGCAAGGAGGTAAAAACTTAAAGCCTCAACGGCACTACATATGGTGCATAGATTTTAAAAAACCAAAAACTTCAATAGTAAGATTATCAATGTGTATCTTTCGTAAAACTCACTCATAACAAATAACTAAATAATTTTCCGTAAGACATTATGCGTGATCTGAGGCATAGAATACAAATGCATTAGCAACATATTGACCACAGTGTTATTTCTACAACTTTTCTCTGAAGTGTAAGGAATGATGAGACATTAACAGCAGTAGTTTAGTATTTTTCCCCTAATATGCCACTTCAGTTTAAGACTGCCAGTTTCTAGGGATAAAAGAATGGTTTTTTTCTTCCTTAATAACATGACTGTTTTCCCATTAAATACTCAACTGCATCCATTTACAATTCTGAATGGGAGTTTCACCAACCCCAGTGTTAGACTCTCTTTGCTTAGGTAGCTCAATGTTACATCTTGGAACGTAGGAGACTAAATTCTTTATGTAATGAATGGTGAGAAGTCAATGGAACAATTCAGAGCATCTGTATTAGATGCATAGGTCTGATGATGTGAAGACCTCCCCAAAGTCTTGAAATTTGAATCATTTATAAAAATAGAAATAATATGTTTGTTAGCATGTTTGCTATTTAAGACATTAAATCCCAGAGAAACAAGAAGTTGCTGGAATCAGATTTCAAAAGGATGAAAACCACATTATTACAAACATGGTGCAGCTTTCTGTACGTCAGTGATGCTGTTCACTGGTTTTCAATAATAACAGGAGACAGTTCTTCCCTTTCTTACATTACATGCTTTACGAAGAAAGCCACGAATAATGAGTAATTGGGCCATCCAGTTTAAGCCGATGAAATACAGACATCTCTGGATGGATGGAGTCAGAAAACAGGTCACTTCAGAAATGAAAAGGGGAGGAAGGAGGATTTTGAGGCTGGAAAGAGCTGCCCAAGAGAAAGCTGGTGTGTGTTTCTTCTCCAAGGCCCAGAGAAGAAGCATCACAGTACTCAACGTATCTGCCTCACAGCATGATGGTATTGCATCAACAGCAATGCAAGAGAGGAACAAAAACCATTGTTTTCCAGTCAACTCAGATATGAAAGGGCATGTAACATTACAGAAAAGAGCACAGACAGAAGGATGGAGAGAATTCTTTCAACTGGAAAGAAAAATTAGACAATTCCCTAGTACTGTCTTGAGGACAAAACAAGCAAGTCTCCACTAGAGGCAAATTCACACAGATACAGGTTTGGAGAACAAAACTTCCCATACAACCCCTTACACCCTTGTTCAACTGCAGATATTCTTCACTGTATCAAAAAATGTCAGGTTTTTTATATATGATTGATTGTAGTAGTTACACAACAAAAGTCAGAGGTTTGCCACAGCCTTAACAATGCAGTCTAAATAGGAGGTGTAACCTCAGTGGAAAGAAAGTGTTAGCAGAACCTTTCTATTCCTGTCCACATGGAGTAATTCCAGTAGCAAGTAGTATTTATCTTAGACTTATCATCCAAACCACTAGAAAGATGGTGTGTTAGAAAATTCAGGTAAACTGGCATTGGCTAAGACTGTCCCAAGTCAATATATCTAAAGCCAACATCTTCAGTAGTGGTTTTCACAAGTGATCAATAGGTAGCAGCCCCTCTTCTACCTAATATCAGACTTTGGTTTTGCCACTGAATTTTTCTAGCTGTGAGTGTGTTCCTGATTGTTAACTTCAATGTTCTATGCCTAGAAACCCTGATATCTTTTCTCTTTAATGAAATGCATAAGTCTACTATCTCCTACTTCACTCGCATATCTCCCCTTGGCCATTTACCCCCACCCACAGGGCAGTCAGCAGCATCACTTGCAGTGCAACATGCGGCAAAAAGTTTGAGCATTAGCTTAGTGCAAGATCTTTATAGCAATTTTCTAGGTAGAACTTTTTAGCATACTGAAATTTTATTTAGCACTGTGTTTTGCTGCTATTACAATTGTTCTAGGTGGTGTCAGCCAGAGGAATATTACTGCTATCCACAGTATGCTTTACCTCCTCATAAATATCCTCTTCCTCGGGGGAGACAATGGTATACTTCTAGCTAAACAGCTGTGCTGGTGGGGATGCTGGTGTTCCTTCTAACAACTGACAGTAGCTGTGTTGCTCACTATATTTAATAGCAGTAAAAAATTTAACAACCAAACAGCAGCCAGAAGATAACTAGCAGTACTTTGACTATGCTCCTTATTAAAATCCATGGCAGGTATTTATATTGCACTTTAATTGTACAGGGCAAGTCATAAGGCATACCTGTAATTTAAGTCTCCAAATTAGCGGCTGTGATTTATGACAAGGGCACTAGCACAGTTTTATTGCAACAGAACTGTCAGCATCAGCGCTCAAGTAAGCCTGATCTCCAAACACCTATCTGCCAGAGTCAAAACATTAGTGTCAGGGCAAACAAATCTAATAGGGGATAGAGAAAAACCACAACCACACAAAACACACGTAAGGAAAATGACAAATATTTTTGCTTCATCAAACTAGAACAGCAGGCCCTGCTTTTCTGACCGTAAAATAAAGAAGCCCAAATGCTAGGATTGCCTACATTCCACATGGCATGCACCACTGGGCTAGTGACAGGCCACACGCATCTCCACCCCTGCGTGCTGATTTCCTTGCATCAGTTTGTTCACAGTCCTTCGGATGCAGCTACAAAGAACCTGTCTTAAGGAAAATTTTCTGTGCCTGGAATAACCTGCACAACAATATACCCACATAATTTCTGCTCTCTGCCTTCACACAGAGATTTTTAAAATGTCCAAGACAGACATCTAACCTACTGTAAGCAGAGGGAGGAGATCAAGAATATTTTCTTGCACAAGTTCAGGGCACATAGAAGAGTTTTTCCAGGACTCTAGATTCTCCTGGAAAACAAATAGCCTTCACTGTCTGACTCCTACAAGGAAAGATCATTCAAGTTGTTACAGAGTTGTAGTGTGCAGCACATATATACGCCACTTCCCAATTATTTGGGCTCTGGCTGCTGTTTACTTTTGGGCTAGAAAAAAGATCAGAAGAATAAGGTTTCACTATTAAGTTTGTTCTTCTCTGTGGAAAGTTTACACACCTACCATAAGACAAGTTCAAATGGCCTGTGAGATGCCACAGATTGTCACTCCTAAAGAATACCTCCCAGTGACCAAGGAGCAGCATAGATGATAGCATGGCCACCAACCATGGGAGCTTCCCCTTGTCATTTTACAAGGTGTATTGCCAATGAGAGGGTAGTGCTTAACGCGCTGAGTCCATATATACCAGGGACAAAAATAGCCATAAAGGGAGAAGAGTATGCTTGGAGCCAGAGGTAGAATCAGATAGAAAACCCAGGTGTCTGCCACCCAGCAGTGGTGGCAGCTGTAACCAGAAGCCATGCAGGCCAGTGCAACTGAATTACAATAGCAGTTCAGATCAATTTAAAATCCACTATTTTGACAACAATTCAAATTCCACAATTTTTTCCAGCATCTCCTTTATTTCCCTCATCAGCCTACTAGTTATGTTTTTATTTGCCCACATTTTTCACTAGTGAGAGAAGAAACACACTTGTGTGAAGCAAAGCTATTCCTGTTCACCAAAATGCTGAAGTAATACATAAAATCAGCGCTAGCACTGCTCCATAATCCCAATCTATATTTAGCAAAGCTAAATCCTATTTATGGGTTCAAATATGTATAGTATCGAGCAAAATAAAGAACCGATTACATCCCCAATGTTATTATCACAGTGACAGGATAATACAAAACATAGCAACAGCCTCTCATTGATCAGCTAATCACACATGTTTTTATCTGTTTGGTTACTATAAACCAACTACAGTACAACCAAACCGTTAAGTCTTTTCTTCGTTAATAATTCTTTATTACTATTTGTCTAGTTTTACAGATAAAATTAATACTTCGGTCTTGTTCTAAAGAACCAGATTATACTGTTTATAGCTGTTATCTCACAAAAAGATGAGCATTAATTTTAGGCTGGGCTGTCAGGTGGTCATTGGCTTTTCTATCTCCATCCCTAGCAGTATATTTTGAGGCTGAGAGCGCATCCAAAGATGTTATTGGTAACGAGAATACTTTTAATTGTTTTTCCACCAGAGCACAAGGACAAAACACGAGGGACAAAAAGTCACAGCACTCAATCATCTTTCAGCCCTGGTTAGAATCAATAAGCAGCTGTGAATGTCCACTCTTCTGTGAATGTGCCATCTTCCACAATGCATCCTCAGAAAAAAAGAAAAAATAGAGAAAGAAAACACTAATCACTGTAAATCGATAGAGTAATGAAATTTTCTTCTATTGGAAATAACAAGAAGGGCACTTTATTTAATCTTAATTTGCCACAGTCCAGACTCACTTTCTACCCCAATTTATATACACACGTACAGAGAAAGAGCAGCTGTCCCCACCAGCACCACACACTCATTCATCTTACAGTTTTTATTTATTTATTTTTAAATTTTGGTGGCTTTTTTAATAGATATATCTTTCTCTTCTCTCAAGGATATCTTCAAAGACAGACCCAAGGCATTGTAGAAGATACCTAGCTCTCACTGCTAAGTCACTTGCTTCTCATACTAAAAAGTTCTATCTTGGGGTTTTCCACCTAATAAAAGTCAGATTGTAACAGTAACTAGTTCTGTACAAAAGATCAGATGCTTTTAGAAAACTGAGGGGTTTTAGCATTTTGTCCGCAAGTGTACAAAGGAAAACAAAGAGGAGATGGAATCAGAGCAAGGACTAAAGAAACATTTCACTGGTAACGTTATAGTCAGCATTAGTGGCATTGACCACAGAAAAGATCACAGTTACCTATTCCCTGTCTGCTCCAAATACAAGAGCATCGTAAAGAACAGAGAGAGCACAAAGAAAGTTCTACAGCCCAAAACACGAATGTAGCACTTTCTTGGTGCTTTTAAAGGCTTTTAAAATGCAAGAACTCTGTGTCTTTATGTTACAGAAAGACACTGCTTTTAGCCAAACAAAACTGTTTCTGCTGAAGTGACCCATTCACAGGGTATAACTGGGATGCAGGAGTTTGACAGGACTGGTTTAGGTTAACCTGGCTGAGCTTCAAGTCTTCCCTTGCTTAGCAAAATCCAATGTATTAGTAAGTCACAACCTCTTTGTAGCCAAACCTCTTCTGAAAAAGAGGTGAGCAATGTTCTCTGCTTTACTGGTAGACTACAGATGAGGTCACATATCAAGGCTGTCTAAAACTGCAAAATAATTATTTTAAATCAGTACCATTTAATTCCTGCTTCCTCTGTTAGAGGTCTGCAGCCACCTTTCCCTGTACAGCCACGGAGAAGTAGCAGCACTCAGGACGCCACTGGTGGTTAACACACAGGTGCCCGCAATGGTGACAGTACTAACAGAGCCCTCTGCCACCACCTCCTCCCCGGGCCCTGCTCTCTGGAGCAGAGGCCCACATGGCATGGTGGACCTGGGCTGTGTGCCTGCCTGTGTAGACAGAGGCTGGGGGGTGGCGAGCATCATGGGGCCACCACAGCAGAAGGCAGCAGATGACTGCAACCCCAGCCCAGTCATGCCTCACCTAAAATAAGCCCATACTTAAGCAGTTAAATCCAGTTTTCCATAAAGTCCGGTGAATGGAAGTTTCTCCAGGGAACACGAAAAGGACATGACCTGAAGTTCTCAACCATTGTCACCAACACCATGATGATATTGCAAGCACCAGCATTTACTTCCTCATATTACAAACTAGAAGTGGCCAGGCTCATCTGTTCACATTATTTGCCACTTGTTTACAATAAGCTCATATTAAATCAGAACAGATGACTCATTATGCTATTCTTCTTGAATAGCCCACCAAGATCAGGAGCTTTCTGAACACCTGGCACTACGACATCTTCAGCTTCCTTGACGTGCCATAATTTGTACAATTTAAGCACTACTGTGCAGGTCAACAACACACAGAGCCACAATTTAGAAGTACTCAACCAGCAACACATTCACTAACACTTTCCCTTGTACTGCATCACACCAGTGCTGGGGAAAAAAAATAGCAGTTACAAATGGGTTTGCAGGAGATGCATTTTTTTGCAAGAATAACAAACCAGAGACAAGGGGAAATAAAAAGGAAACAGAAAAGCCCATTACCACAAAAATAAAGAAAGGGGGGGAAGAGGTAGGAAGGAGACAGTGGCAGACACCTATATTTTTCTGACCATTCTTTTTAAATCACCTGTTCCCTACCACTAAGTAAAGGTCAACTCCTTTCCTCTTAATATTCTTACTGGTTCTGCTTGACAGAACACAGTTATCTAGCAGTGCTCCACGCAGCAGCCTAACAAGGCCACGTGAGAGCAAGCTGAATTTCTCGCCTACTCCCACAGCCTCATCGGGCTGTCTCTGGCAGCCCAGCAAACCGAGATCAGCCCTCTGCCAAAGCAAGATGCTGCACTGCTGTTAGACCCGTTCTCAGCTGCAGTAAGAATGCCCTGCTTGCCCTTATTCTGGCCAGTATATCCTTTACAGCCCAACTGCTCTTAGATCAGCTCAGGGTGTAATAGCCGGAGTCAAATGGATCAAGAAGTACAGTATCAAAAATGCGTGTCCCTCTTGAGTTTCACTTAGTGAACACCACCATGTGAAGCCCAGGAAAATACATATTTCTGGACAGATTGTAAGACTTCTGTCATCTAGATGATTTCTCTCTTGTCCTCCTCAGGGCTTTCTCTAAGAGAAAGAGCATGGAAAATGAAAAGTAACTATATACATGTATTAAGTGTTCTGGCTTAAATGTTTTCTTTGTCTATTTTCTGATAGCTACTTCAGAATGTACAAGAAAAATGGCTATGACAGGAAGATTCATAAAATACAGTCATCTTAAGCACTATGTACTTGGAAAATTATTTTTTCAAAATACACTCAACAGCTCCTAAAACACACACGAATTGTGTATTAATTGCTAAAGCCTTAACTATCAAATACAGGCTTGCTTCTGTTGCACTAGGAACTTTGACCAAATGACAAGCCTCAGTGCTTGTTAAACCATGTCTAGGATGCTCCTTTAATATCTGTACTGTTTTTGTGATCTTTCAAAGCCCGACAGTCTGTGGAAAATGAACTTGGATACCTCCATCGGGCAGTAGGTTTAACTGAATGTTATTAGGAGGCGCCATAGTCGCACAAGGACAGAACCACGCTCTCTCTCACTGGTTTTGAACATTTGCTAGCAGCCTCTAACTCCAAGAAGCACATAAATGCATTTCTACTCGATTTGTTCAAAAAACACCAGCACTCATTCAGAAATAATGTCATGCATCCATCACAGTGCTCTGAGGTTATACCAAGCTTCAATATTTGCATTGGAATAGCTGGTCCCATAACCTTTTCAAATAGGTTACTTCATTCTTTCTTAGGTCAATGATTCACAACTTTTCCATACAGTCATTTTATTACAAAAAAATGCTCTGAGACAAGGACTATGTCTCTTGCTTTCTCTGTCAGGCAATAAGCCTACATGATTGCATGAATGAAGGGACAATTCTTTCCTAGTTCACATTCAATCAGAAAGTGGACCCACCTGGAGCACACTCATCATGAATCTGTCACATAAATAACTTCCTTGAAGCAGGTTGACAGAACAATAGTAAAAATAACTTTAAGTGTGTCAAAAAACAACCTTCCTTGATAAATATCAGCAATCCATTTTTACACACACACTCATCCTTAAGTTTATGCTGAACTTGGTATTTCACTCCAGAATCAATTAATTGGCATTGAGGACTTGGCATTGTTGAGCTTGAGCAATAACATTATTCATTAAAAAAATCATGACAGTCACTCTACAATATTTGGAAAGAGCAAGCTAGACGCTAGACACTAGACACCACAGATCTTGACATTTCATCTTCGTCTTCAACCTTTTCTCCATCTAGCAAAACTTCGCACATGGACAGTAAGGTCTTGGGCAAGCAACATCCCAAATGGCCAGAAATTGCCCTGCAAAATTGCTAACTGAAAGTTTCCACAATAATTAGTATTTTTCATTATGTGCCAGCTGCTGAGATCACATGGCTTCATCCAAAATCTTAGCTTCCATGGTGGCATTATCTGTTCCCCAGATGTGCACAGGAGAGCTTGAAATGATAAATTGTATCAGGTCATACTAGAGAGGAAAAGGAAAATCCTCAGTCTAGCCTAAAAAAAAATTTTTTTTGAGTATCAGTGTAGTACACTTTCCTCACCTGTTTGCACACATCACCTAGCTTGTCACATGTTTTGTAACAGTAAAGTCATTTTTGTGATGCACTATCTTCAGTGCCCTACCTATTACAGTAAGAAAGTATTTTCCCCTCGCAATTGTATTAGACATAATATGCCAAAACCCAGGTTTTCACATTTGTATTCAGCATCACTTGAACAAACTCATGCCAGAGTCTATAGCAGCTTGACCAATGAAGTACTAAAAGAAGTCACTATCTGGTGTGCTTACTTTACAATAAAATTAGGTAGTGTTGTATTATTTACTGCCAAAGTATCTTCTAGAGATTTTGCAAATGAAAACAAATGCTGCTTCTATTACCACACTGCCCAATAGATGAATCCCACAGGTGAAACTTCAGCCTCGCTTCTGTGTTAATACCTCCTGCTTCTACTTGCTAAAACAAGAATGTGATCTACATCTGGTTTAGGCAAAGAAAAAACCATATTGCCCAGTGAGGAGGGATGGATACAAAAAAAACAAAAAGCTGTTAGTGTGCTGGAAGCCAGGCTATAGACCTACTGGACTCCACGTGCATCTCAGGGGATCAAGACTTAGGAGAGGCAGGCTGAAGTGCATTTCTTTATGAGGAAAATGTTCTCAGAGCAAGATCATCAGCAGGGCCAAGGCAAGGTTTTCCTGCAAAACGAGACAGACTGCACTGATCTATTCTACCTAAAGATCTCACCCCTGACCTTCACCCAGTTCTGAAGGAGAAGTTTACCTGTAGCAGTTTCAAATGGTAGCCAAGATAAAAGAATAGGAAAAAAGTTATTTTATCCATCCAAACTACTTAAAGCATTTTAAAGATGATGCTTTTACAATGTACTTTCAGAGTACAGGATTTATTTCTTGTGCGTAACATCCGCATATATTGCGCCATACAGTTTAAAAAAATAAGAAAATCATAGAACTAACGATTGCTAGAAACCAAATATACCCCAAAGATATATTTCCAGTTGGCTAAAAGAATGTGAGTTCACAAGGGCATACCATACATAAAGCATTCAGCTAGAAAATGTTAAGTAAAGTTTATCATCTTCAGCGTAGAAGACTCTTCTCTTTCCTTGACTTAATCACTTAAACCCATGAAGTTTATGCATCTAGGACAGATACACGTGGACCTCTAGCCTATTTGCTACTATAGCCTGAAAACTAAATCTTTATGAATTTTTTTATAGATAAAGAGTATGAATTAATATCAAAATCATCCACATCTTGTCAAAAGTATTTGATTTAAAAAACTGGAAAAAGTACTTGGAAGCAGCCTTCACAGGCAGGATCAAGGTTAATGAAAATTACTTCCCATCAATCACTTTATCTGCGAGTTAGAAAAATAAAAGAAAAAAGTCCAGTGGGCACTTAAGTCTGTTACGATGTCCCTCTGCTAGCTTTAGGCATACATTTACACTGACAGATCAGCAAATGTAGAAAAGACAAGGAAGATTAAAAATGTTTCAAGTGCCAGAGCTTGCCTTCGTATAAAGGAACCTACTCATTATAAAACGTATTCTTGCAGTTTTGTACAACTAATGACAATCCCATCCTCAATTTCCCATATACTAGTTACATTTTCTCTCTCTCACCACACACAAACATGTAAATAACGTATTGTGGGTCATCTTTGAAGTTCAAAGACCCATGCTGAGCTGTGTTCTTTTTTTGTTATGCTCTTGCCTTTATTATTTACTAATCATTTACCAAAAAATGTTATTTCTCTTTATTTAAATGCATAACACCAAAGTAACGCAGAATTGACAGGGGTGAAATATGGAGCTTAGTACAGAAAATTCCTTTCCTGTAAGAGAACCTCAAGGCAGTCTTCACAAACTCCAACTAAACTCCTAGACTTCTGCAGATAATTCAAACTACATGTAACTTTTTTTATCAAGCTTGAAGAAATTTTATTGCATCTGCTCCAAGAATTTTAACAGGTGGAAAATTGACAGCATGCAACATAACTTGAGCTGGTATCTAATATTCTGAATTCATGGGGGAACTAATTCTGAAGACTATTTAATTCCTTGTTCAAGGAAAATTCCCACTGAAGTCAACGAGACTGTGTGGGGTGAATTTAGTAACTATAATATAAAACAGTACAATAGCAGCTAGTCCCCGAGATAAAAGAACTTTACTTGTTTAGAACTGCTCTTGCAACAAAGGTTGAAATTATCAAAAACCTCACATGGGTTGAGATTTCATTTTAATTAGAAATAAATCAAGTTGCAAAACAGTTCTTGAGGTATATCAAACTTTAAAGCAATCCTAGGCTTATTTCCACAAGCAGCCACCAAAGCCAGTGCATAGGTTTGCACAAAAATAATTTTGAGAAAATTAACAGCTTCTGCTTCCTTCAGTTGTTTTGAACAAACTGTACTTTGTTAGGAGAGATCAAAGGAAACAAAACAAGGATCATAGGAGTTGCTATAATCTGTCAGCAGTGTTACACCTAGACGAGCATCCTAGAGGCAACACAAAGTGCTTCAGAGAGGAGCAAAGACAGCAGGGTGTTCAGTGACATTTGGAGTCACAGCCTCTTGACAGATTCTGCCTCATTTAATGACCAAGCTGTAACTAGGTAGGGCAGCATAACATGAGCATGGCACAATCCCTCCTTGTCACCTAATGGAGTATTTCCCTTCGGAAACCTTGCAGTAGATAATTGGGAATAGCTTGTTCAAGGAATATTTCATCTAAAACCCCAGCACTTAGGCTTATATGTGAAGCATGAAAATGTTTACTCTTCTAATAATCCCTCCTTTATTGTAGTATTTAATTATAGCATGACTGTTAGCATTACCATGTTACAAGCTGTATAAAGTGTATTTCTGGAGAATTTGTTGCTCGGTTGTTTGGGGGATTATTGGGAGTGCCGTCTGCCTTATGAGCTATTGATGTTACTGAAACTTGACAACTAATTTCTACTTTACTTTCTATAAAGAACACTTTCTTTCACATATCTATCATCTTCTCAGTTGTTTTTCTTGAACTTTCCTGTCTTCTCATGAGTTTTCTCCATGTCATTACATGCTCTTGAGACCAGAGTATTGCATTCCTCAAGGATATACTGGAAGATGCAATACAGCGTTACTGGGAAATTTCCTTTTTTCACAATTCTAAATGTATACTCATCTTTCATCTGCTTTGTCTCAGAATCCAGTTGCTCCAAGAAAAAACACAGAAACATAACTATTTCAAAACGTAGTCATTCTAAAAACCACAAGTCATTACCCCTTCCGTTAATCTCTTAACATTTCTCAATTTGACTCGATATTGTATTGTCTCTTCACCTAAAACTGGAATTACTCAGTCTCCTCTTGGCTTTAAGTCATCATGCATTATCATACATTTTTTTCAATTTTATTCATATTTTGGAAAAAATATCAAGAGTAAAGCTCTGCTGACACACAGTTTAGCTGATACACAATATTGACTTTGGATGAGCTATTTACATTTTCCTCATTTCTGAGTTTTTAGACAGCATCTGATCCATAGCAGTACTTTGTTCCTCTCATTAGGACAACTGGCATCAGTAACCCTTGCTGCGAAGGACATGGTGGGGTACACGCATAAATGCCTGCAGAGTTCACACAGAGCAACAGCTGACAACCTAAAGCATGCAGTGGCCACTCTTTTGCACTCTGCCAGGGGAAATACAGATTTGAAATCTTCCAGTCTGACCTCAACGTTGGCAGTGATCTGCTGCATCCACAAAGCAGTGCATCAAAGTTCAGACACCAGCATTAGTAGAGCCATCGAAATCCACACCAAAACTAGTAAGGTCTGCAGAGAGTTCGTAATGTAGCTGCACACAGGTTTTCCACTTCCACAGTGCAGAGCTCCAGCAGCTCAGGTACCTCTGTGCCTCAGCCTGTGGCCCCATGTAACATCCTTTCCCAATGCCAAAGCAGCAACACCTGACTTGCTTTGGTAAGGAGCAACACTCTTCCTCCTCGACATTATTCTTCCACTCATTAAGTTTTCCCTGGAAGCACATAAAAGCATCACCTGTTCATTACAACAAGCTCTTTGGGGTACTGAATACCAGCATGACTCAAAATGACATCAAAACAATAGATATTTCTGTAGAAGAATGACTGTCTCATGAAAGAGCAAAATAAGGATCATTCTTTTAAAAATGTATTTCAGTAGCCTAGGGCCAGATCATCACACTTCCTGCACAGACTCGTGCCTTTGGACGCCAGCAGAGCTGAACTGGTTGGCCCTCTGGGAACATCCTACCCTGATTTCTGCTGGTTTCCTCACAGATAGGATCTTGTCACAACCTTATTCCCCAGTCACATTTTGTCACATCATCCGCATTCCTCTTCATGAAAAAGAAACCTTAGTTATTTTGCTCAGATTCAAACAAGTTACAGTAAAAGCCTGGGGCAGAACATTTTGCCCCATTTCTCTGTTCATCAGTATAAATAATTACTACTGAACCTGCAATGAAATAGCATATCTCTATTACTAGGAGAGTAAAATACCAGCCCCACTTCTCAGCTTACTCATTTTCTGGAATATCAGCTCCTCTGTACTTAAGTGTTTTAATTGCATTAATATCAGCTATGCTACTGCAAAATCCATTAATTTGAACAAAAGACAATAATTAAAACTAGGAAAAGCTGAGCTGAAGCTTTTGTACAGACAGAGCATAGCAAAACTAAACATATTCCTAGGAATTGAGAGTTTGTGGTATACGTGAACTGTAACGACTGATCGACCCTAAAAAGATAATTGGTAAGCCGAACAAAGGGGTTTTTCAGTATGATAGCATAAAAGAGTTAATGCTTCAACTTCTGAGACACTATTATGAATCTGAGAAATGTCACAACTTCTTTAGAATCTGTGAAAAAGTCCCTTTTGCTTCTGAGGCAACATTACGCTTCAGCAGGCATCAAAAACTTGAAAGTAATGGAATTGGATCAACATCACAGTTCTTTCAGGAAGCTTTGCTTTTTGCCTCTGAGAAATTAATCTTTTTTATGAAACACTACTTTAAATAAAGCATCCCTCTCACTGAGGCACAGCACATCACATTTAGCGATACAAGTAGTAGATCTGCCCCAGTCAAAATATCTATTTTTGAAAGGGAAGGAAAGGTAATACTATTTCCATCTCACCTGTTGTTTAATCCTCCAAATGTCAGATGAGATCTTTGGCATCTGCCTACACGTATTTAGCAAAGGATTATTTTTTCTTAGCCAAGCTATCAAAGAGCCACCAAGTAATTTAGCTGATTTTTGCTTAGATACTATATTTACTTTGTGTTGAGGTTCATATCAAACAGATAAAGAGTCCAGATACATCCTACTTTTAACAGAGCCTTCATTATAGACAATTTCAATGGATCTACAACATCTAAACAGATCTGAAATGTGGGAGACATCCTCCAGCAAGAGCAGAGTCAAGCCTCCAGCAAGCTATGATTTTTCAAAAATTGCAGCTGGCAGAAGGGACAGCTTTATGGCCTGTGAAACATTTCCACCACAGAACAGTGTGCAAAGATACAGAAGTAACAAATTCTGGTCTAAAAATCTGTACCATTAATCGAGCCTTGCAATGACTCCACTAGGTGATTACATTGCAGTGCCTACCATATATGAACTCAAAAGTTTTTTTTAATTCCCAAAGTGGAAATACCCTGCACATTCAGTATGTACTGTTTGTGATTATTTTGCTTGGCTGTAACATCTCAAGGAAGTATCAATCAGGATATCCATAAACTTCTGAAAAGTTGCAGACTAACCACAATTTTTATAAAGGCGTAACTCCAAATACTAGGGGAAAAACAAAACCAAACCTCACTGCTAACAACCAATACACTTAAGTTCTCATGAACTGCTGCAGATTAAGAGTAAAGAAAAGCAAGCTTACCTGTCTCTGGAACAGAATCTTCTGAAACAGCAAGGAGTAAGATTGAAGGAGAGAGAGATCCCACATGAGTCTGCAGGAAGGGAATTCATGCTGGGCAGGTTCAGAAACTCTCTCACTTTACAATAGCCTTCTCTTCCAATTGTTTCCTGCTACTTCAGATCACCTGCAGGTTTTATATCATAAAGATCTTTTAAAAAAAAGTTTATGTAAAAGTCTTCTCCTTACAGTTTTAGCACTTGCTTCTTCCAGACCAGTTAATTTGACTGTTTTTCCAAGGTGATCTTTAAAAGACTGGAGTGACAGACCAATGTATCAAACCAATGCTGACTTTTCTTTTACATTTCTTCCACAATCAAGAAAGTCCAGAACGTCCATGCTTTTCCAAGCCAAAAGGTCAGTTTTGTGTCAAGTATTTGCAGAGCTCTCGATAGTAACCACATTAAAGCTGCAGGATGAAAGGATCAACACTCCTTGCTACTGTTAGAGCCTTACAAGGATAATGGAGTTGACTCAAAAACCTCTCCTGGGACTCTGAGGTTAGAGTCTCCTTCTCAGCAAGCCAAGAACTTATTACTTCTTTCTGCAGGCTTTGTCCATCCATCGCACTTTCCATCAAAGCAGCAGGAGAGCTCTGAAGGGCGAAATGGGCTGTTTATGCAATGGCTGCTTTGTGGGTGCTTTTCCACCTTTTCATTCTGCGAGCAGAACCCAGAAGGAGTGTCACAGATCCTGTAAACAGCCTCATGTATTAAAGGTGCATTTACCTGTGGGAAAGAAAAAAGTGTCTGATGTCAGAAGAGACTTTCATAATTGCTACAAGATTATCCAGCACTAGTTTATCTTGTCGGTAGCAATTCCCAGTCAAATTACCCCAGGAAAGATGCAACCACCAGCAATGTGATGACCTGGTAGGACAGTTGAGGTTACACATAAAAATCCTTTCATACCTTGCTACCTGCTTTGAGGCAGGACAGACAGTTGATCTTTAAAATTGACTGCTGCATGAGAAAAAATAATTCAGAGTGCATGGACTCAAGCATGCAACTCCTCCTCTCAGATAATTAACACACTCATAAATAGGAAGTATACATGTAAGGAACCCTCCTACCTGCTTTGTGACCTAGAGATCTTTCAGTACTACCATTCTTTCATATTCATTTTTTTCTTAAGTTATTCATCCCTGGACTATTCCAAGAAGTTGTGAACCTGTTAACTCAGAGCTATATTCATCATTTTAACAGGCGAGATCACTCTATCAGGTATCTTGGCATATGAGACATACTGAAATGCCTTAAGTTTTTGGAATATTTTATTTCAAATTCTATGCAGTCAGTGCTTTTTTGATTTCCTTAATATCTGCAGTGAAAGAAGCAGTCACGTTACAATGCTAAGCAGAAAGAGAGATATTTAAATATTGCTTCGCAAACAAAGTAATTTTTTGAATGGAATGAATAATTAAAGAAGATGGAGGCAGAGTTGAGTCCACATATGTTGGTTATGTGGTACAGTAGTTTGAGGGGTTACTATCAACCTCCTACATAACAGTAATCAAGTCACTATGGCTGCCCATGAATTGCTTAATGTAGCTGGGCACATACACCTGCCTCGAATTTACACTGAAAAGGTCCATTAATAAATCATCCTTGAATTTACATAACAGCTTTTACTCCATAATTTCAGAGTTCTTCAAGCACAGATTGTCACAGTTGGACTGTCAAATTATTATATTCATATAACAGTCTCAACTATTCATATGAAATTAAATATAGTTGCAATTATTTGAGCAAAATCAGGTAATAATTTGTAGCAGAACTAGGCAGAGAACACTTGAAATGCTGAATCCCTGCACACTAGCTTCACACCAGAAAAGATTACCCTTTCCCTTGTTTTGCAGTTACCACATTTATGAAGCACTCTTTAAGGGAACAGCTAAAGAGAGTGAGTTATCTACAGCCTGTCACAAGCATAGTTTGTACAGAGCAATAACAAGACATTTCATTTATTCCTTTTATGTCTCCCAGTGAGATGTTTTGTTTTTAAATATCAGACACAGATCCACTGTGTATGGGAGACTGAAATGTGAAAGTGATAAATGAAGCAGAAAGCTCATGTCAGAGATTAAACTCTTACTCATTACACTGAAACACACATGGATTTCCCTGACTTCTAGATCTGTTCAAAAAAGAATCTGGAAATTTCACACATTCCTGAACATCTTACAAGAGGGCAGAAATACCATCGAGAATACCAAAATGGAAAGATAACATGTCTCCATCGTTAACTGTTATGTATATGCCATGTTATATAACTATGGCTGAAAAGATGCTTGAAATCCCCTTGGAAATGATGCTAGCATTGAAATAATTCCTTCCATCGTCAGAGTTTCCCTATAGACTTCAATCAAATTGATGCATCAATAAAGTACTGTACATGAAACATTGCTCTGTCACTCTGCAACTAAGCCTGAACAAATATTTATGTAGTAGCTTACATTTTTAGCTAGTAAAAAAAAATCCACAAATAAACCACATAAAGCTGCTCAGCATTTAAAACAAACAAACAAAATGTATGTTTTACGTAAGAAACCCTTCACTCTTAAATAACTACAGCTGTCATAAGATTTGCCTCTATTGCTTGGAAATTTTCTGTATGAAGAGAATATAGTGCACAAATAAGTTACCCTACAATCACTCTGGGTCTCTTTGCAAGTAACGACAAACCCAATAGTTTACCGGGATTATTTTAAAAGTATGTATGTAGAAATGAATTTTAATGTAGAATTGTCTGTATTCTTAATCATAAATTACCAACTATGTCACTATTGACCAGTGATTAGAACTCCAAGTATTAAAAGACTTGTGACTATTCAAATGAGATCAAAGCACACTCTTTGTCATTAGTACCTAAACCCATCAATTTATAATCTGAATGAGAGCTCGAATTTGATGAAAGTGTCTTATTAAAAAAAACAAGGAAGCACATTAAAAATAGCAACTAGACCACAAATTCTGCAGTAAGTTTACCTGAGTAACAAGCAGATAAATGCCAAATTGTGTGAGTCTTGTTCATACTGAAGTCAGTTTGAGATTTACTCCATTTGCCGACACATACTATGAAACAGAAAACACAGCACGCCCAACTGAGCTTAATACAGCCATTCCTAAGCTACAAAACACTCAATAGCATCTGAATGGGTAATAAACATACATAAAACAAATGCTGAGATTCCTTTCATCAATACGAAAGAAGTATAATTTAATGTCATTTAGATCATACAGGCACTCTGGAGTTTTATATAATATATATAATGTCAACTTATATAAAAGTTGGAATTATGTAAAAGCTGACAGATGAGTAGAGTTCAATATTCTTTAAATTTTCAGCTATTCAGTTTCCAAACCAAAATACTGGATTTCAACACTATTCAAAAGTCATAGGGGAGCAACTCAGTTAGGACATTGGGGACACTGCAGAATAGACAGCACTAGGTTCTGACAAGTTGGAAAATAAGAGAAATGGTGTTGGCTTTGGACGGTATTTCTGTGATCATCACCCAACACATGTGACTTTTGGTACAGACACAGTATTAGTGTTATGGAGCGCTCTGTGTCAGATTCTGCAGAACCAAACCATCCAGCTCCCTGCTTCTCCACCCTTTCTGTCCCCAGGGAAAACCCTACCCCTGCGTGCAGATGAGAGAAATCTCACAAGACCAGTTTATCTCTCTGAAGTGGTATGGTCCAGCTTGATGTGACAGGTGGAAGGAGAGGTCCTGCACAGCTCTCCTTGATCAAACTCCCAAGCATGAGGAGTGCTTTGGGAAAGGCTGAACAGGGTCAGTGTATTCCCATTTGTACTCCTCTATTAGCTTCACCCACCCCCCACATACAATGTGCAGTCACCAAGGATGCTTGGAATATTAAGCTCCAATAAAAGTGAGGTAATAATTCTATACTAAATGGAAAATAGCCTATTGCATCTGACACTCGTTTTTTCCTAAGGCCACCGTGACCAAGATTCTACTTCAAATATCCCTTGACTGGAGCACAGATTTACTAAAATGCTGTGCAGCTTCAGCAGCTGTTTACTATATACCATGACTATCTTGCATCACAGATGCAAGCTTTCTCCTTACTCTGCTATAAAAGGAAAATAGAAAAAAAAATAAGAAGCCAACTTCTTTCAAATAGGAAAAAAATCCTTTTTAGATAACAGAACTCAAGTTGAAATACATCACTTTTCAGATTATTTTACCTACATAAGTTTATACAAGCACAACACTGCATCTGACATTAGTACCCGTGAGTTCAGTTTTTGGCTTCTGAGTGTTTCAGCAGCCTTGCCATCAGTGAAATTATGACTCATAGGTCAGGGATCTGGTTGCCCCCCACCCCAAGCCACAGGGAGCCCCTGAAAGGGATTGTTTTGACTAAATTCAGAAGACTGAGCAATTGGTTTGAGCTTGAGAGACACTAAAAGTTACCATTTACTTCTGTTGACATCTCTTGGCATCACTAATGAAAATTCACCCTGGAACAATGGATACCATGCAGGGGCAACCTTGAATAAAGAGAAAGTTTGAACAAAAAACAATTTACTGTGCCCAGTTTCCTTTATCCCTGTTGTGTTTGCTAATTATGGAAAGTTTTATGAGCAACAACTTGTCTCTCCTAGACCAGGTTTTACTTTGTTCTTTATTCTGCAATGAAATTAGGATATAGGGTTTAGGACTTCACTCTCACTCCCAAAACCACCTGTAATTTGTAAGTTTTGATCACAATGACTTCAAAACAGAACACAGAAGGGAGCATAGAAGGAAATGCTTTTTTCCCCCATACAGAAACCTTGTCATTTTGGTAATTAGTACAAGCAGCAGTTATTTAAAAAATGTGGTTGAGACACAGGTTTGTATTTAAATACAATACATAGTGCACTGGGGACTTGTTTATCTGGATTTGTATTATCCAAACCTCCTACTACGCAAAATTGGGTCATCTGCCTTGACATGCATCATTTGCCCTGAAAAGTTCCCTGATTCCGAAACCTCATTTAGCGGAATAAATTCCATATCCCTATGCTATTTGGGTAGATAGGTAGTTCTCCTCCACACTCAGGTTCGGGTTCTCACTGTTAAAGAAGTAGCTGCTTCTGCATGCGTACCTACTTTCAAAATGTTACAGAACAGTATTCTCCAACTTGACTGTATAACACATCTCCATATTGGTGTAAGTCGTCTTGCTTTCATGCGAAGCTGACCCACAAGCTCAGACACCCAAATTCTTTTTAACAGCCCTCAAAATGGCTTTGGAATGAGTAACTGGTGAAAGACTCACCATCCTACCACACCTGTATGCATTGCACTGATACAACTCCACACTGTCACTTCATTTGCAGGCTGGAAAATATCTAATACTGAGAAAAAAAGATAAATTTCTTTCATTATGGAGTTAAGACTAACCCCCAAATGTCCTGTACTTGAGCTAACAGCTACAGTATGCCGAAATGTAAATTCTGTTACTGTAAAAGCAGTTAATAGCTCCTGAAGATTTAATGGCACAGTCAAGGTTTATTACAGAATAATATTTAAAATGTGATGGAAAATAATTTTCTGTTTCTATATGACACTCAAGATAATAAAAGCATTAAGGCACAATAGACACAAAAGTAATGCCTGTGCTTATACACATTAAAGAGCCTATCACCAAGACAGAATTTTAAGGTTCTTTTTGATTTCCCACTCACAAATACTATGCCATTTTTTTAATATGTAAGGTAATGAAATAATAATTTCCAATTATTATCAGTTCATCACAGTGAACATTTAATATGATATACTTTAATTAAGGACCAGTTTCCAAGGCTGAAATAGTTCATTTTTAATCAAGAAGAAAGTCATCATCTTTTTCCTATAACTCTGAACCCTTGAAGAGCTTAACGAGCTACAAGGTTGACATTTCAACCACTAAACTTTGACTAAAACCATAAAATATTAAAGTTTGTTTTATTTAGTGGTGCAGCTAACATGATACACTTTGCCAGTGTTGTTTTCAGGCATAATAACCAGCTATAAAGGAGATGCAGTCTGAGCAAAGAACAGGAGAGAAGTTGGGAGACAGACAGAGGATGGACACTAATTTAAATAAAATCATAGTTCTTGGTCAAGACCAGTGGCATAAAATTCCCTCTTCTATTTGCAAAATATCTCCGCCTGTTTCTACAGGTTAATAGAGGCTTTGCAGATAGCTGGTTAATTGTAAACATGCAATTTTACTATTTGGAGAGCAGCTTAATGTGGGGCAGTCACTGGGGATGACCTTGTGCAGAGGGAAAGGCAGACTCCTCTGCCAGTTGTAGGTATTGGGTGGGAATCAATTAAAACAAAAGAAAACATCAAGCAAAGACACATACCACCAGCCACTAACACCTTTGCGCTGCAAATCTGGAAAAGGTCGCTCAGGCACCAACGTCCTGGAGCACCAGAACAGAAGGAGCAGGAGTTAAAATGTTGTTTTCCAGGTGGACACCTACAAAGCTAAGATAAATGATGGGTTAGGAAGCTATTGGTGGCCTCTGTGTTTCTAGTTGGAAACGAGAGCAGTGTAACGTTAAGTGGAAGATTCATCATAGAGAATCATCTTGGTTTGACTTCCCCTCCTTTACTATTTATAGGATCTATCAGTTGTTAAGGGTTTACAACTGGGGCCTTTTTTAAATATACATTTATACAACAACTTTTTTAAAAACATACTCTGTCATGCAAAATCTATATACACTTTCAGATGGTCTAATTGAAATCAGAGGCACTACCTATGGAGAATATCCTGATCCATCCCTCCATCCCTCAGCTGCTGAAGGGAGGCAGAGTGCTGGGGCAGAAAAGGCTAAAACCCATCATGGAGGCAATGAGAGGAGTTTCCAGGCAAAAACGTCTGATTACCTTTACTTGAGCACAGCCATTTCCTATTGAGCCTCAGGAGTATGGCAGAAGCCTTTCTTTAAAAATTATGTGGAAATTTAAGTGACAGGCAGGGGAAATCTGGGCTGCAGGCCTGTCAGCGAGGGGGACGCCTGGCCAGGCCCTGCACAGCACCATGGAGGCGGCCAGCGGGGCTGGGCAGCAGCTCCCTTGTCATCAGGGTTAGCTTCCTTTCACATTCAGAGACTCCACTTCCAGATTTTGCACAATTAAATACATTCCTTCCTATAATTAATTTTTTAAAAAAATGACTCAGCAAGATTAACAACAATAACGGCACATGAAGACAGTGGGGAAAAAAAAAGAAATATGGAAAGGAAAACTCGGCAGGTGTCAAATTAGCCTGGTGACCTTAGGACAAGCTGTCCCAAACGTAGAGGTTTTGAGCAGGAAACCAAAATAATTTATTTTTTTTTAAATAAAAAATACATGTCATTAAATAGAATTGCCTGCTTCACTATGACAAATAGATTCTGTATATAAAAATATATAAATATGTATAAGTAATATATTCATGTTGCTATATAAATTTGTATATCTAAACTATATTTACATACTATATATCAAAAAAAAGGGAATTTTCATAGCTATACAGAAGTATCTTTTTCCTCCTTTTCCTTCCCCATTCTGACCATTTCTGTGGCCCATTTCAAGTTGTACAGATAAAAAGAACTATGATTAGTCTATTATTAAGCGGAAGTAATCAAATATTTAGAGCAGTGCAAATAAGGTTCAGTCCTTTACTGGCTCAGAGGGAATGCCAGCTCTGTTTCTCATCCGATCTGCAACCCAGACAAGCCTGCCTGCAGGCTCCCCATGAGATACCTTCAGCCAGAACCTCCTTCTTCCCCTTCGCCACCACATTTCCTGCTTCTCATGAATTTCAAGAGATCCTTTAAAATTCATCTCCCCACACACATCTCTCTCCACAAGAGGGGAGCAGGGTACAATGCTGGTTGACTATTTTCAATAAACGTTAGCTGAACAGGAAGAGGTATGAGGTGATTCCATCCAGAACGTGTCCCACAAAGTTGTGGAAATGTCTTATCCAGTTATTAGTGCAATGAGACACTCGCCCCACTACAACTGACTGCCTCCCAGATGCTTTTCCTTTCACACAGAGCTTACAAAAGCTCTCCTTGGGCAGACGGGGGCTAAGCCAGCGCACAGACCTGCCAAGAGTGCTTACCTGCAGAGCAAAGTCCAGTTAATAGCCAGTGATAACTCACCACGGTGACTGCGACTGTAACAATCAAGGCCTTATGACAAATTACCTAATTACAAATTTGATATAAGTTAGTATTGCACCCAAGCTTTTAGTGATGAGGACGACATTCTGGATTAAATCCTTCAGATAGATTTCTACAGGCTGCAGTTTTACTTCATCAAACAGAAATTTGAATTTGAGCCAAGGCATGGTTTTTGAAACACATTCCAGACACTGACTACCACTAGATGCATTACATAAATAATTATATTTCTAGTTCAGGCATACTATTGAACAACTGTTTCCCGTTTATCAATTTATATTTTGCAGAGATAAATCATACTAATGTGCAAGCAGAGACAGTCTAAAGGAGGGGAGCAAGTTCAGAAATTTTAACCCAGGCTGTTGTACAAACCTCACGTTTGCTGGAAATAAGGATGATAGCCCACAGGCAAAAGATCTGATAGCGTTTTTCATTAATTATACACTGATTTCTTAAAATTATTCAGAGCGGGCTGGACAAGCCTTGATGGATTTCAAAGGCCAGCCTATGTACTAAATAGCCCACATTTATTAAAATCCAGCTTTCAGCTATGCATACTGCACACTGCCACTCCAATCATTTTTCATAAATTGAGGGACTTGCAAATGTAGATTAATTGATGCAATGAAACAGCAGCTAGAGTAAAGAAATTAGATATTCCCTTTCATAGTTTCTTCTCTTGAACTTTGAGATTTCACAGTGGTGGGCAATTCCCCAACATAAGCCAGCAAGGGAATATAAGCTCAAACAGCATTTATTAAATCCAATGGCAGAATTGGTAAATGGTTGCATATAGACTTGGCTTTCCTGTCGCATGTCATTCTGAAGTAACCAGATAAACACATAGTTGAGCATTGTGGTTAGGCACTTTGCTTGTGATAACAGGAAAGAAGCAAGCGTAATTGGCTTGTCAGCTCTCTTTGTTGGTAAACCACAGATGATTTTTTGATAACTGCGTTTGTTTCCTAAAACAATATTTTTTTTTTTTTAAAAAAACAAAACCACACAGAACCAAAACCGCCACACAATGAAAAGCCAAAAGCCCCCACAAGACCAAATAAAGAGAACAAACCCAGCAAAGCCTATGGGCTGTTTAATTTCCTAAATAGGCTTTGACACTTTAAGCATACACACAGCATTACATGGATGATTTCTTACTCAGTTGGTTCTGGGTGGCTCCAAACTGTGCAAGCAGCTACGGAAGGGTTTTCATGATGTGACAGTAGAGCGGTACTGAATAGCACAGGCACTGAAACCAAGAGTCCTCAGTGCAGGATGCTGAATTATATTCTTTGGCAATCACATCTAAGTTGCTGCAAGTAAATCTGTCACTTCAAAAACTGTTAAAATATTGCAACCTATGAAAACAGCATGTGTTTAGAGCCACTGTTGGGCCCCCAAACTTTGTACAGGAACTAAAATGGCTGGGGAGCCTCTGCTGTGTTTGGAAAAGCTACACCATGTGGAATTAAGCATTCCCTGTTCTCCTCCCCCACTACCAACAATCTAGCCATGAGAAACTCTCTGTTTAGAACCATCTCACTCCTCTTTTACATCCTGCCCACAGGTGCACAGAGTCTGGGCTCAGTGTTTGGGAAGTGCAACAGGAGGTAAACAAAATGCAAATACTTCAGCTGAGAGTACCTTGTAACCCTGCCTCGCCTTTCCAGCAGCCTCCTTTTCTTTGCACAGGACTATGGGGACACATATCAGTGACTGCTTTAGCAGCATGGCTGCAGAGGACGTCCACAGGGCTCCTGGGTCTCTGCAGAGCAAGGCTTACTCCTCTGCCTCCCAAAGCATAAAAGAACTTCTAGCCTTATGTTTCTCTTCCCTTTCTGCAAAGCAAATTAGGTGACACTGCTTATCATTCAGAAAGCACACAGCCAAGGTAACTGCACTAGCCTAGTTAAAGAATTAAGAGAATCAATAATAATAACAAAAAACAATAATGATGAAGCAGCTAAGATTAGTGTTTGCATTTCAGACATGATGAAACTGCCCAGCTCCAAAATAATTTTTAAGAGTAAGCATTAGCAGGTAACGGACTTTTCTCCACAGCAATTTCTACTGCTAACCCTTTCAGCTGTCTTAACACAATCTTTAAGCTATACCCATTACTACTTTGATTTTTGTTGAAAATAAGAATTTTTTTGGAGGAGGCAACTTTACTCTCAGAGCATTTGTGCTTCATTTTATAGAAATTCTTTAGAATAGAATAACAACATTGAAAATACATGCAATTAGGTAAGTCACAGGGAGCACCAAGAACAGGGCAGCTCTGAGAGAGAAGGCGAACTGAGGGCAGCCACAACACAGGATGGGCAACAGCCTCACCTTCCTGCTCAGCCCATAGCACTGGAGCCAGGCAAGCAGGAACAGCAATAGCAAGGTGCCCCATAGACAGTTCAAGAAAAAGCAAGGCAACAATTCAGCAAATCCAAAGAACAAGTCAGGAGTAGGACCAGAAACAAGTACATCTACAGCACAGCTCAGGCCAGGAGCCAAACCCAAAGCGCAGCTTAAATACAGCTCCTGAAGTAAGGAGCTGGGGAGGGGGGGAGCTCCCAGGTGCAGCTGGTCAGGGCAATTAAGGCTTGTTGGTGCCTTCAGAGCCCTGAATTTGCTTGAATGCGCTTTAATAAGCAAGATCTTTTAGTGACCACACTGTAGCAAGTGAATACTGCACTGTAAGATGTACTAAACTAATTGGTTGCTTGAGCCAAATAGTTACATGGCGTACATCAGTGGAAGCCTGTCCCATCTTACAGTGAATTCTGCACACACTCACGTGAAATCCATAGAGAATTCAATGGGAAACACCAATTAATAAATTCTGTTCCAAATTGCATATTCTGATGTCGCTGTCTTTTGGCCCACTTTCACGACATTTTCATTCTGAAATGGACTGAGAGGTCAGCTGTTATGCCAGGATATTCTGCCATGACAGATCACATCAAAACCTAAATATGCAAGAAGAAATAACACAGCAAGGGGATGGTTCCAAGAGAGCGCTTTTTAATGTGAGGATCACTGAAAGTGGCGGAAATATCTAATCAGCAGTTCTACTTTGTCTCATCCCTGCTTGCAGGGTGTGTGCTTAGCCTATGGGTGTCTCTAAACATTCACATGTGAGCTACCCACATATGCAACACTCCAGTTACCAGCTCGTCAGCCTGCTTTAGCCTTGTTACAGATCCTCCTGGAAGTTTGTGGTACGTCTGTCAAGACCTGTCATACTTCTCCCAACACTGTTCTCCGCAAATACTGACCTTTGCCCTTCCCAAGCCAAAGAATAGCTTATGTTCTCCACATATGGGATTTGGAGAACAAGTCTTCAAAATATGTGAGCACCAGAGCAACCTCTTTTCAAATAAATGAAATGCACAGAACAATGAATTGCTCTTTTACTTCCAAAAATCCATCTCAAATCCTGAAGATAACTTGTTTACACCCTCCATATTGTTACACCCTGTTTTAAACATCCTCATACAGTATCTCAGAATAGACTGAACCGCCTATTTAAAAGCATTCGTCTTTCCCTCTTGAACTACCCTATGCCATTCTGGTGGTCGCACTGCACCTGAAGGAAAGCCCAGCCACCATGGAAAGAAAACACCCACTAAGTACACCATCACTGTGCTTAACAGGAGGGCAGCTTGCATCACAGAACATAAAAAAAAGCATAAAAGAGTGGACCCTCCACTTCAAATACATTCACTTGCCAGTGGCTTTGCTGACCATTGCTGCTTGGAGCCCATTGTTTGAAAAGAGCAAGAAAATAAAGGAAGAACAAATCCTACTTGGGAATGGTCACAGTAGCCTCATTGAAAATGCAACTAGCAGAATCAGATCACAAGGCAGGATCAGTCCACGCTGGCTCAGGTGGTCTGACAGGTGGACAGAGAAATCAGGTGTGATCTACAACAAAAAGAGCTGAACACAGAATAGGAAGGAGATTATCTGAGTGACTGGCAAAGCGAGATCAGGATAGCTGCAAACACAAGATCTAATGACATTCATTCATTTTTCAGCTTCTTAAGCATAGCTCTTTAGGTTTCATCATTGATCCATAGTTTTAACACCCTTGTCTGATTTCTATACGCTGCCCTTCCTCCCCTCACCCCAGGCCATACCTTATGTAGGGCACTTATCTAGATTTTGAGCGGCTCAGGGAAAGAAGAATCTTTCCTAAACATCTGAGCCCCTGAGATACAGGTGCTGTGCTCAATGAATTCGCTGCTATATGCTACCTCATTTCAGATAATAAATATAATAAAAACCTCTTTAATTATTAATAAAGGCATGTATTTTTATAAATCCATATTTTCATAAAATATAAAATAACTTTCAAACTTAAACCAAATCACATCGAAACAATAAGACAGTGAGCACAGCATTCACCCTGAAAAGGAAAAATGCCTGCATGCATTCAGAGAGCGGTACGCCTGGGTACCAATCAGTGGAGACAGCGCAGCCACCTGAAGTGGCAGTACGAAACTGCAGAAGAAGGAATGAGCTCTTTGCCCCCACTTCTTTCTATTATGCTTCATGTAGTGCTGTTGAATCAACAAGAAGATAGGAAGATTCATCCACAGAAACAGAAGCAGCTTTTAAGTGCTTTCACTATAAACAATACCAAGTGGAAACAAAGGTACAAAAGTGAATGTCCCTAACAAACAGCGCTGCCAATTAATATTCTTGTATCACTGTCAGATTTTAGGAATATAATTTTCTGGGTTGGTCCCCCCCCCCCCCCCGCTGTTGTTTCCACATGCCAGGAACACCCACTGAGGGCAGCCAGCTAGCTAGTGGTTTTGGCAGAGGAAAGCTACTCTACAAAACTTGAAGCCTACATTTCTCGAGTTCTGCTCAGCTGCTGTAAAATTTAACGGGTGAAAACACTATTTCCACATCCATACTTTTGCTGACAATTTCAGACATCTTTTCTGACCTTCTTGTGCAACCACCAATCTCCTTCCAGCTCTAAAGCAACTAACAGCCAACAAAGAAAAACAACAAAACAACCAACCAAATAAAAACTCTAACCTTATTGTGGTGGTGATACTGCCTTCCTTCCTTTGCTTTTTTATCAGTTAAAACATTCTCCTTGCTAACACTGTATAGCAGCAGTGATGCAGGCTTTAATGAGACTGAGTCTTATATTTGTTTTGCAGAAACTGACAGATGTCATCATTTGCTATTCCCCAATTCATTATAAAAGGGCACAAGCAGAAATATAGGAGCTCCACCCAGCTCCTGCACAATGGTTGACCTGCTTTTATTGGAAAGCAAGGCTCATGCAGTGACAAAATCTGCCAGCCCCCATCTTCTGAGCAGGTTCACCTAAATTCGGCAGAAAGGCTGTGCTGCAGTTCTTGGAGCTGAATGGTCCAGAGAAGTCGCGCCCACACTGCCTTTATGACTGAGAGCTTGGGGTTTTCTCCCACTCAGGTCTTTACTTGTCTGCCTCACTGCAGACTCACTGCAGCCAGAGCGAGAATCACGTGGGCAATGCAGATTATCAAAAAAATGCAGGACTGAGTAAAGGTTCCGATTCCAGCTTATCCCAGCCACACAGGTAGAGTCAGTAATACACTGCCAGATGTTTGATGACTGAGGCTGGATAGAGGAGAGACACTGTGTAGTCCTCACCAAGAGACAGGCTACAAAATAAGTCATTACCAGGTACTGTAGGATCTGCACAGCAGAGAAATGACAGAAACATCCTAACAGGAAAAACTCACACTTTAATAAATCCTATCCTGTCAAAACACTGGATACAAATTCATAAAACATCAGGCTGCTTTTGCTCCATCGCTCAGAGAATTATTCATTTAACACTATTTCCTGATGTGACTTTAATTGTCATATTATTCCATAATTTAGCCACTGTGTTCCTTCCACTGATAATTTTATGAGACAAATTCAAATGATGAGCAGCAAGCATCAATTAAGACATCGGTGCTGAATTGTGTTTGATAGATGGTCATTTTGAATGACCGAATGTCTTGCTAACATGTGTGTTGATTATCCTTCTCCCTCATCCACATACACACAAACTTTTTTTGTTAATATTAGCTTCCTGCATGTTTTGGAAAGTGTAAGCCTGACAGCAACACAAGTTTAGCAGTCACTGTGCAGACTCCCAGACACTACAGCAGCACTCTGCTCGAACTGTTTCCCTGCTCTCTTTGAACAGTGACAATTAATCATGTCAAATTGTGCCAGATGCCAAAGCAGTTTTGTGATGTCAATAAATATTCAGAGGAGACTTGCTTCAGACGAAGACAGAGATTCATTTCAACTGGTGATCTAAGCAGGGTTCAGACCTAGAGGTAAAAGGCTGTTGGCCTAATTTACTGCACATCCTCCATTTCTGCAGTCCTGGGAATATGAGGTCATATTTTAGGAAATAGAATTAATATATTTCACTGATTTTAACACATGCTGGCCTCATCCTGTCATCTTTATAAGTAGGAACGATTCATTCGCTTTCATTAAAGTACACAAGCACCACAATTTCAAGACAGCATATCTGCTGTATAACAGGAGCAAACTGTCTCCTTCCTTTTTTTTGTAATGCTAGTGTACATTCCAGTATCTAATTACATAAAATTTCTTTCTCATACTGAACTGTAGATGCTGGTCAACAGACCTGGTTAATTCCCATGACAAGATATTTCAGATTTTTTTTCTCCTCCTCCGTCTTCACAGCAGATCCATTTTAATTCCAGCTGAGACTGAGTGAAGCAATGCTGATTTCCCCAGATGGTTCTGCTTTCTTAGACAGAAACCCGATGGAATGATAATTACAGCTGAGGAGACAGGCAAAACTGTGAAATAAATGATAGTAAAAACAATAACATTTCACCGGCATGCACAAGCTAACTGAAGGGATCGTATGATTCATTATTGGCCTCATGCATGATGCTGCCAGGTTGAGGCACGTTTTTCATTCCTCATCAGATTTCACTAGTCTCTTCCACACCTCTTTTCTATGATTCCACAATGACTGGCAAATTCATAAAATAAGAAAAACGCTCTTCTTTCATACTTCTCCCATGTGAGAAATGAGGAGTATCAGCAGGGAAAAAGCCATTTATTGGATTATGAGAGATGTTACTTCTTGATATTTGCTTCAGGAACATGTGAAATTATATTTAATTTGGAAGCAGCTTTGCTGTGCTGCCAATGGGAGTTCTAAGCATGATCCTAGCAGCCAAAACCAAAACAAAATGCATAGCCAGCTGACATACGGGTGGAGTCTGGCTGTCTCGCTACCACTGACAGCACAGAAAAAATGCGTACGGTATTTGTCCGATCCAAGTAACACTGGCAAGGCCTCACAACATCTTATACATACTCAGAGAAAAATGCTGCACACATTCTCCATCGGTGGACATTAAGTGTTGGTGGGAGACACTTGGGGCTACAGCTTTGTACACTCATTCATGGCGACTCTCAAATATTCTCGTTTCCTGTGAAGTTGAGACAAACTGTAATTTGTAACAGCTCTTACTACTTGCAGATATCCTGGAATAATGATAAGGCGAGCATTCACCCTCAGAGATGTCCATGAGAGCTTCTGTCATTGTGCCCATTTCTTTCTACTAAAATATTTTCCATGAGGCATCCATTAGCAGCATGGATCACAGAAACAAGAGCATGTGCTTGCTGTCTTCCCACACCTTGATAATGGAGCACAAAAACAGCTTAACAGGGAGTGCTCATGGCAGCCAAGTCGCCTGTTAAACAGGAGTCAGCAGAGACACAGCTTTGCAGACATCCATGTGTGAAGCATCTGCATAGAGCAGGGTTGTCTCGTATCCCCCACTGACTTGAAACTCTTAACTAGAATGTACTACAATTTATCCTACCCTCCAGCTGAGCTAATGGAGGGGCAGGCTACTCCTGGGATCATTATTATTCATTATTATTTTATAATGCCTGCTGGTGTTATTTTAACAGCTGCATGAAGGAATACATAAAAGATAGGCCACCTTTGTGACACTGGCACTAGGCACATGCCTAGGGAACGAAAAGCAAGGACAGGATAGTGCTGGGTCTCTGCGGCAGCACTAGCATTATCTCTGTGTAACATCCATGCTAATACCAGGCAAATTCTGTGATTACAAGCATCACCTTTTAAAAAATGAACTGAGCTAACCTACAGTCAAGCTTCGTTTTCAGGCATGCTGGGGACCTGCAGCTCCAGCTGAACTGGAAATGCAGAAGCTTTAGCAGGCAGAGAGGAGAATTACTAGGAGCACAGGGGGAATGGCAAGCCTATTACAAGGGCAGACTAAAAGAGCTTGTTTTTCTTAGCGTAATAAAATGAAGGCTGAGGGAGAGTAAGATTGCTAACCACAGACTGAGAAAGCAAGGCAACAGAAGAGATAAGCGCTGGGGAGGGGACCGAGCAATGTGAGCTGAAGGACAAAACCAAATAGTTCCAGCCTGGCCATGGCTACAAAGTACCTATCAGAACAGCATAGCTCCGGATAAAACCCATCAGTAGGAGAAATGCCAGCAAAACCTTAGGGGTTTTGCAACGCAGTTTGATCTATTTCTGTAAAAGGTTGTCTAATTCAAGACCTGGGATAGGAAAGCACCAATTCAGGTAACTGAGGAATACAGGTGGCCTCACCAGTCCTGTGCTCCTACTCTACTCCATCCACCCCAAACCTCAAAATTGCTCACAGACACGTGCCAATTGGCATGATCACTCTGTCCTTTTCATATTGCCCTACAGAAGAGGAAATCTGGAGACTTTTAATAAGGAAATGATCAGCGATCAAGTGAGGTTGTGCAAATGACAGTTACATGCTGTACCTTTGCACTTACTTTTGATAGTGGAAACAGTTTTCAAATTCCTAGTTCTAATAGACCTTAAGATAGCAATCTTACTACTAATAGGTCCTGTGGTGTGATTTTTCCCCGTAGAAAGCAAATGCATTTCAGCCTTCCAAGATCCAAACAAAGACAGGAGGAAGACACAAAATGTGGGATGCAAATACACAAACCTGCTGGGACCTTATAATGTTTCTGAATGAAAAGCATTTTCTATAAACTCTCTAAGTTTATGCTTTTTTCCATAATGTAAAATTAACACAACTTTAAAAAAACTAGTTTGCTCAGGTTGGAAATTTTGTCTTGCACAGGGGATTTTGGAGGCTGCAAAGTATGGCCTGACAAAAGTCAGGTGAAGGTAAAGGTACACAATAACGCACAGGTAGGATAACAGATTAAAAGCTTGCTGGAAGGTCATGGAAAAAATATTTTGGGAAAAAAATTTAAAAACTGCTGATTGGTGCGGTGGAAAACATTGTGGAAAATCAGTAGGTAAGGTACAGGTAACAGGTTGTGAAAGACAGGTTGAGCAGGTACTTCCTGAAGCAAGAAAGAAATGACAGAAGTTGAGATTGGGTGAAACAAAGGGTGAAAACTGTATAGTGTTGTGATTAGAAAAGCTCTGCACAAATAAAGGGGTAATACAAGAAAGAAGCTGAGAGAGGATGAAGAGAGGAAGGAAAGAATAAGAGTTGAAGAATTTGAAACAGGAAGATGCACCCATGCTATGCACACCTCTGAGTAACCAAATGTCTGGGAACATGCAGAATCAGCCAGAAAACCTGATATCATCTTTTCCACCTATCATACAACCCAAATATTGTAGCAAGGAAGTCAAAAGTAAGAAAAATTAATTTTAAAATTTTAAAATTGGCAGTTCAACTCTTCCCTTAGATGCAGCCAGAGAACTGAAAGTCATTACCGTGAATATTAGCAGGAGGAAAAGGACCAAACAAGGATTTCACTTCAGGAAAGAACAGTTGCACAGTTTAGTGCACACAAACTATACTAGTATACTGACAGTAGATCCTTGGCTTTACCACTTAGAAAAGGAGAGGCATCGCCAACACATTTTTCTGGTTCACACTCCAGTTCTAAGTGCCCTGACCAGATCCATGTGCAAATCCAGTGAAACCATTCATTCCCTGGCAACTTAATGGCACTTGTTGGATTGTTATTCAGTGGACTCACATAACTTCTATATGAAGTTACATGGAGAATTTGTGAGTCTGGTCTTCTTCAATCTTTACTAGAAACAGCCAAAGGCTCATTGATCCTAAAATCCCCAAACATGAAAGGTTTGTGGAAAGTATTCTGTATAATCTCTGGGGGGGTAAAAACAAGATGACTGAAACACAGCATGACTTTTCTTCCCTTAGAGAAAAGACCTTGCCTCTTTCTTCTTCCTGTCAAACTGCATGGGGGTTCAGAAGAAGAGAGGCCTTACTGGGTGACAGAAGAGTCAGAAGAGACTAGCCAGCCCTTCTCTGCACGTCTCTGAAGGGAGAAGCTGCCCATCTGCAAATGCGGATGTGCAGAGCAGAAGGCAAGAGCGTCCATACCACACGAAGAACAGCAGGCCACAGATTCAGGCAAACTGTACAAGCATCACATTTTGGTTCTGCTGAGCTGTCTGTCATTACTTGTCATTACTGGCATTCCTTTGAGAAAAAAGCTGATTTGCAGTTCAGCTGATCTGTGTGCAGAACAGTTAATAGCAGAGTATTTCCCCGCCAGTGGTAGCATATGGGTCATAAGAATCAGTAAGGTTTTGGCTACTCTAACCAGGAACTGCTACAAAGCACGTTGGATTACCACAAAGATCAGTCATCACTCCCTCTGCACTCACCAAAGGCACTTTTCTTTCCAACAGTCTTGTCTGTGACTCTGTTTTAAAATCACATTCTTTGTCAGCTGGCTTGTCTTCTGAAAGTCATTTTTCCTTCCCTCTACGGACATCAGAAGAAAGGAAAGTGACATCTAAATCTATGATTGCAAGAATAGAGAGGGTGTCAAAAGAAGAGCCTATAACAGGTAAAGGAGAGAGAGTGAGAAAAGAAACTGAAGAAAGTTGTCCTATAAAATAATCCACCAAACTGTATAATTCTGATGCCCTAAGGCCTCAAAAAACACATGCAAAATGTGAGGGATTTCACCCAAGGTAAGTGCAAGACAAGTAGTACTTAACAAATCTCAGCCATCCCCCGGCTCATCAGAACTCTTTGGGTGGCAGGAACACCTGCTTGGATATATGGGAAAAGACTTCAAACCCCACTGGACCTACAGCACAGCGACTTTAACAACAGCTCTACCAGCAATTTGAGTGGGTGAAGTAAAAGGACAGATGGGCCCGCATTGCAGGGTAGCAGCAATAGCCAAGAAAAAAGGAATTCTTAGAAATATATACTATTCTTTCCTTGATTGTATTAATTATTACAACTTAATTGTTATAATATCAAATGAAAGATAGAAAGAAAAATAAATAAAAGCACACTGTTGTCGTGCTCTAGAGATTACTGAGGACAACAGACATCAGTGACAACCAGGGAAAACACAAAATTTACCTAACGTGTAACAGCGGTTTCATTAACAAAAGTTTTTTAATGCCCACTTAGACCCTCTCATTTCCTCCGTCCTCATTCCCTTCTGTTCCACCTCAGCGTTCCGCTGTTGTGCTGCCAGTAGGCACCACACACAGCATTCCAGATCCTCCACTGTGTTGTGCTGAAATCACTTCCCACCACTTATTCCAAGCCTCTCCATTGATGTTTTGCCTCCAGTCACAGTGCAGTCAACGCAGAAAGCTAAATACCACAGTGAGAACTTGTTACCAGGGCTGAGTGAAGAACAGCACCTCTGTTCTGCAAAAAGTCCAGCGGTTCCATCGTGTCAGAGGGTCTTGTGAGGCGAAAGTGAGCCCTTTCCAACCACTTTGCAAAATGGGAGGGTGACAAAGGAATTCACAACTCTAGAGTATTCTGCTGTGGGGTACGTGGGGAATAGCTCAAATCTTCATTCTGCTTCAAGTTTATCATCCCAGACAATGCAGTCGGGAATTTAAGGGATCTCCCAGGCTAGTTCCACACTCTGGGATGTACTAATTTTCCCTTGGGGAAGAAACAACAACAAAGTCTCTTATCTGTGAAATGATCTAATTGCCCCTCAGTCAATTTCTGTAACTTAGCTCGAAGATATTTCTGCTAAACCTTTGTAGCTTCTTACACAAGCATCTTGTTAAAATTCCTTTATTAAAGTTTCCTTTTATCTTGAGAACCTCATTCTGCCTAGGCTGGAGAAAAAAATGGCAAAATTAGTATGTTCTAGCACTTCAATGAGTGGAGTCATCTGCAGAACAACAAATGACTATGTCCTAAGAAATGACATTCACAAGTAATACACTATTGACATAGCTGCTGTAAAATATTTAAATGTTTATTGGCATCAATAGCTATTATGAAATCAGCTTTATAGATGTTACGGTAAAAAGAACTGAATTTCATAAAACCCTGAATAATTACAAGTCCCTTGTCAAAAAGAGGAAGATATATATTTACAACAAATAGCCCAACAGAACAATATGACAAGCCATAAACATCCACTTACAGACAGCATAATTTAAGACAGGCAGAGTGTTAATTAGAAGACAACTCTCCCCAGGTGTTACTCAAGTCAGGGCGAACCTTCTCATTGAGACAGACATTGTTATAGTTGCCATACAGGTTATTTAACCTGTATCCCAACAGCAAAAGAGAACATGTCCAGTTTTCACTAAAATGATGTTTCTAACTTGTAAATTATACACTACAAGGACAAAAGCAATGTTAGATACTGCAATTTGTGTGTATTTTGCTGTGACCTGAGATAGGTCATTCAGTGAGGAGATGATTCAGTGTTAAGAATAATGAGCAATCATACACTCCAAACCCAGGCAGCTATAAAATGCCAGCCTTTTCTCTTCCCTTTTATTATTTCCTCTCATCTGATTTAAAACATAGTGCCTTTTCATATTGCTTTGTACTATTTTCATCCAATTCCAAAACATATGCAACCACAAAGTATCCATGATACATTGGGCACATAATGGGGTTGTAAGAGCACTTGTCACTCCTTTAATTATCAGGTCATTTCATGTTCCTTTTTACACTGAATACAGGGAAAAGCCAGAACATTGGGCAGCTTTTAGGGTTGCATCCAAATAAAGTGAAAATAAGGCATACACTCCTGTTTTTCTCCAAAAGAGTAGAGCTTTAGCAGTAAAATTTCCTACTGGCTTAGCATACAGGTCTCTTGAAACTTCCTACTCGACTCCTGTTTGCTTTTGCTCCATAAATACTTAGTAAGTGGCCTTTAAATGGAACTTTGGCTGATTAGTTGTGGGGTGGTTTGGCTTTGGGTTTTTTTTTTTTAAGCTTTGACAGTTCTACTTTCCTTACTATAAAGATAAGTAATACTGAAATGTTTCCAAGGAAGCAGACTAACAGTCTGGAACTTCTTATTCAAATAATGGTACAAATGCAAACGGTTCTGCTTGATTTCGCTAGGAGTAACCTACCATACAAACTGCAATATTGTAGTAAGGTACCAGAATCACCTGTAAACCAACCAGCATCTTAGAAACCATGTAGAAAAGATGCTTCTCACTGCTGCAGCTACGCTGTTTCTGGTATGCGAGCTAACTTGTGCAGATTTAATTAGGGGGTCTGTGCTGCTCTAAGATGAAATCTGGGACCTAACAGATTCCATTCAAACTGGGCTACCAAGTGGAGGTGGTCTGGTGGATATTAGTAGTCTTTGATATCCTCCAGCTCCAGGAATTTGAAAAACACAATTCAGTTTGCAAAACCATTTCATAAAGCTGTGACCTGTGCGTGCCCAAGTAGACCCTCTTCCTTTAAAGCACCAGCCTGTCTATTGTCTTCGATCAGTCCAAGTTCTCCAAAAAGCAGGTCTTATCTTCACTGGCCTATTGACAATAACAAGATAAATCCTATAACTAAGGAGCAAGCCCACTGCTCTCTTTCTGTTTCTGGGTAACCTCACTAATATTTCCAAATATTTCAAACCTCCTTTACTGAAATATATTTATTTTTTAATTCAACAATCAATGAATATATTGTGTTATTTCTGCCAGGATGATGGCAGAGTTAAAAACACTTCTTGCAAATAAAGATGATGAGAAAGCAGCAAAAAGGATTAATGCAAAAAGAAGAAAGAAGAAATAACTTAATGACATGAAAGGACAGGCCATTTTTAACAGGAGAATGGAAAATGCATTCCACTGATGGCACATACAGTTATAGGTTTATTATTATTTCCTTCATTTCTTATGCTTCTTTTTTTTTAAAGACGTCTCCCCAGAGGATCCTAGGGAGCTAAATACTGCACCAAAGTATTAATATTCAGTTGTTCCTCTTTGGATGTGTTTCTAATTGGAAACACTTGGGCCTCTTAAGCCAAAATGGTCTTACTGCTGGGTTTCCCAAACACCTGTTCCTTTTCATACCACCCAACCAGCACATGGGCTGTCCAGCTGCCTTCACTTACGCTGTCACTGAGTTAGAATTTCATTTTATCTTTTCACATCAGTGAGAGCTAGAGCTCTGAGGTTGATGTGCCCAGTCCTTCTTCTCCAGTGAGCTCCTGAAACATGCCCAAAAGGCTTTTTGTTCTCCAAAAAAGCCAGGTTTTGTTGGAATATAAACTAAGATTCTTGGGTTTTTCAATCAGAGGAGTCTCAAAGTGGTGTAACTCAGACAAATCTGAGTTTATGGGTTCAGATTGATCCAGTCATTTCTGTCACTGGTTTTTGTGGACTAACTCTCAGGAAATGGGCACTGATTAGTGCCAGCTGAGACCTAATCAGTCATGCCACAACTATACATCAGATGTAAAAGGCAGATTTCCCAACTCCCCATTCCACTGCCTTCTCAGAAAAGGTCTTGGGCTCTTCACACTGACATTTGAACCAGCTGTCTTTAATCAGTTAGTAGTTTTTTACCTCTGCTGATAGAGATTTTTCCCAAGTATTGCCCAAATTATCAAGTATTTAGCTTATAAATTACGTAAAATATATTCAGCTATTGGAATTCTTGGTAAACACAAGTTAATATTCCATGTCCTGAATTTTACTGTTTTTATTTTAAGGATTTACTAGGCAGTAGAGTTTTATTCTTCATTCAATGTGGAAACATGAAGTAGATTAAGTACTCATAAAGCATTAAGAGTAAAACCAAGAAGAGAGGAATTCCCCTCCTGCCCAGTGATTCAGAAGGGGTGCAAGTCTGTTCACTGCTAAGAAGAAGTTAAGTTCTGTAGGAGAAGCCCTTTGAAGAAAAAGGCGGAAAACACTGTTACTCTAAATGGACACCCCTGTGCTCAGTCGCTAGAGCTCTAAAATATCAATCTTTTAGGCTTCCACTGAGATAAACCCATTTATTATTTCTGCCCTGGGAGTCACATGGTTTATTAGCTCTTACAGATACAAAAGAACATTGCAGCTGAGTTTTCACAAGCAGCTGGCTGGGATGTCAACATTTTTCCCAATTTCAAGGCACCTGTGGTTGGGGTTTTTTCCCTAAATTTTAAATAATTTTTATGACCTTGGTTGTTTCTAAAAGTACTCACATATACCTTTTCTCCACTATCTATGATCTAAATATAAATGTGGGGGTAAATAAAAAAAGGGGGAAATAAAACATCATAAGAAAAGAACAAAATGGTCCCCAAAGGTACAAATTCATACCTTGGATATATATTTCTCACTTGTCTTTTCTGCAATGTCCATGTGGGGAATATTTGCTGCTTTTTAATACTTCATCACAAGTTTTTCAAGTTCATATGAAGGCTTTTCAAACATACTTAACATAAACTATGCCTTCAAGAACAGTTCAGGTGGAACTAAATTTCTCATAACTATTTAAAAATAATCTGTAGCAGAATTAAACCATTCAAAATGGTAGGACAATTCTTTTTAGATCTACCTGAAAAGGGTAGTAAAGAAGGCAATATATAAACAATGGATTGTGGAGAACATTCCTGTTGTACTGTTTCGGGCAGATCTATGAGCCTCTTTTCCTACAAAGGAAGGTGTACTTGGTGTTATGATCACAGCAACTCATGAAAGTGAAGATCTAGATGAATAAACACACCTTATGCCAAGGATGATTATTATACAAGAATATTGCTGTATAATTACTGTTTATACCCATTTCTGTTATGTTAATAATATTATACACATCCAACAATATAAAATTATCTCACAGTGCTTATCAGTAAGACATATTGCCATCATTAGAAAATCATAGAATCATAGAATGGTTTGGGTTGGAAGGGACCTCAAAGATCATCTAGTTCCAACCCCCCTGCTGTGGGCAGGGACACCCTCCACTAGACCACGTTGCCCAAAGCCCCATCCAACCTGGCCTTGAACACTTCCAGGGAAGGGGCATCCACAACTTCTCTGGGCAACCTGTTCCAGTGTCTCACCACCCTCACAGTCAAGAATTTCTTCCTAACATCTCATCTAAATCGGCCCTCCTTCAGCTTGAAGCCATTACCCCTTGTCCTGTCACTACACTCCCTCATAAACAGTCCCTCACCATCTTTCCTGTAGGCCCCTTCAGAATCTGGTAAGCCGCAATTAGATCTCCCCGGAGCCTTCTCTTCTCCAGGCTGAACAATCCCAACTCTCTCAGCCTGTCCTCATAGGAGAGGAGCTCAATCCCATAAGACTTCCATTGAGCTTTTCATCCTTACCTTTTCCACATTTTTATCTTTCTTGAGCTCTTAATTTACTTCTTTTTTAATTTTACTACAGTTACTCTGTTTTGCTTTATTCAAATGATTTCCATCTGACTGCAGGGCAACTCCAATAATTTTTCAAAAAAACTACTGCCCCTCTATCCAGGAGTTTGATTGCAAATCATGGCACAGTGTCATGACACAGTGGTGTTAGAGTCACAACCAGTCAGTTTGACTCTGAAACAGTTAATAATCGAGCTACACAAACAGGCTGCATAAAGGAGAAGAAATGTATACACTGAAATTATAGTTCTTCTCGTACAACTCTTAACTCTCAAGCCTCTGCTGCATATTAGCAGCTAGCTAGTTGATTCAAACCCTTCTCGCTTACAATTTAATTATAGGATTATAAATGTGATGTCATTTAGCATTTTGACAGTCAAATTAACCAAACCCATTACTTAACATATCAGCTTACACTGGTAAAGTTGCGTGCATAGAAGACAAATTGTACTTATCCCAGGCATTCCTTATAGAGCCTGGTTTGTATCTATGGTGTTTCACAACTAGGCACTGAGAACAGATTTCGAGACTTCTTCTCCAGTGCTCCCAGTTCTCCTTGAGCAGTAGGGGTAAGATTTTTGTCTTTTCAGGGGAAACACGCTCACAATTAATCCTGCCCATTTTTAAAACCAAAGAGGATTTCAATAGCAACTCCTTTTGGTACATGCTGTGATGTCACTAACAAAAATGGGGGATGTATGAGAGGGAGTGAAGGAGCTATCCATAATCCAGAGATTAAAGTGCTGGTCTCTCACACAAGTGAAGGTCTCCTAGTACTCAGAAAATATCTCTAATGCCAAGATTAGTGAAAAAATAGAGCATAATGTTCAGAGCTGGGGCTGTGTATCCTCAGCCATCAGGAATTGCCAAAAAAGGGATGGCAAGATGGCACGGCTGGGAGGAGGGCAGTTTATACTGGTTTCATGGTGATAATATGGCTTCTCTTTATTAGCAGTTGCTTCCAATCAACAATGTGTGAAGTTTGCTACCAAAACCAGAGTGGATTTCGGGTGTGGGTGCACAAATAAGCAGGAACTTACAACTTAGGAGGACAAAATGGAAAGGATCTTGTAAAGATGCAGGAAATGAGGAGCAACTCAGCTGAAGGCCATGTTTTGTTAGGTCCACTTCTTCATCTTTAATCTGCAGTACTAATGAGGAGAAAGGTGAGAAGCAGAGTGAGGACATGTGTTGCATGTCATTAAAATGGGTGGCATATTATAATTATTTCTTAGAGTTTGTTTTGGTTTTAACTGTATCCAAACAGGATTTGGGGTGGACTTTCTTCCCTGCTGATTCATTTCTTTCTATCTTGAAAGCCACTGTTTGTAGGGAATGCTACATTAGCCTTATTTTTCATTGGTCATTGTTCAAAATGCCTTCCTCAGTCTCTTAATGCTCTTGACTTTAACCAGCTAGGCTATGATGAAAAAGTACCTTGGGGTGAAAATGTACTATCAATAAGTCTGTACAGTTCAATTTCAATCCCCTATTATATCTCTTTTGTAGTTCTAGTAATATTACTTCCCCTCTGTGCTTACTTTAACAAACGCAAGTTTAGCTGTAGTATGTACATTTTTTTCCTTTATTTTGCCTCATCCAAATGCCAGACCCTCAGGCAATGTCAACTGGCCTATCTCCACTTGCTTTCTGCCTTCAAGCATGGAACCTGACCAAAATTTATTTTTGCGATTTCACCAGATCTTGTGTCATGTTCTATTCATTTCATAGTAGCAACAAATATTTCTCTGTTAAAACATTTGGAATGATTTTCTATTACTTGACTGATTTTTATTCCACATATGGATCTGACCAGCAGAAGTGGAATGAGTGCATCATCTGTGATTATACTGGATACATTAATCTCTCTAAGAAAATAGCATTTAGGTATGTCTAGTGTAAAGTAGAAATATACAAGTTCTTATGCTTAAGGATCAATGCTTTTCCCAGCTAGAGAGGGATAGGAAGGGAATTTGGTTTATGTTATTTGAGTCAGAAGCTCCAAAAGCTCTCTGCAATGCTCAGAAGCCTCAAGAAACAGGATTCAGGACTCAATGGTGTGATGTTGGTTTTAGGCATAGATTTCACATAATTCTTAAAATATCACAGTTAAAATCCTGATGAACCTGAACACAGGTCTTTTTAGACAGTATGTCAATAGCCTTTCCCCTTTCTGCTCCTGAGAACAAACTCTGTAGTATTCTTCATAAATCAGTCTCAGTCACAGTAACTACTGCATTAAAGAATATGAGGGTATCACAAGCCTCTTTCTCCAGATTCTTTCCTTCCATTTCTCTCCACAGAGCGATAGCTGGAACTTTTGGCAAATATGCCTTGTTCCTTGTCACCTAAGGCGGAAGGACTGAAGCCCATAATCCAAAACAACATAGGTGAAGAACCACCGGTTTGGGAAGCACTAAATTGACCATGTCAGAATAAGTCACGGGATCCAAATGGTCACATTGCTTTCAGTGCTCTAGGATGACAGAGATAGGGTCACAGAGAAAATGAAAGCATCAGAAAGCATGGAAAGCTATAACTTAAGATGATCTGAACATGAAAAGTGTAATTATCCTTTCCTCTATTTGGGCTCTATGATGTGGAACATACCTCCTAACCTTCAGCTGTTTCAGGCCAGGATGCGTAGACGTGTAGCACCATGAGAGCTTGAGTAGCAGGCCACAAACAGGAGAAAACCCAAGTCTACCAACCAGTGCTGATGGACGCACAGGAGGCTGCAGATTAATTACAAACATCCTTTACATCAGCAAAACTTTAAAACTGCCATGGGTTTAGGGTATATGATAAATCTAATTGCAATTATTCACACACAACTGGAATGAGTTGTTTCGCTTCTTCTATGGAAGCTCATTTATCCTCTTTTAATGTCACCACAAATGGCTTGGCAAGGACTACTTTTATTGCAAGTTCATAATATAATTTCTGGAAAGCAATCATTTTGGCATAGCAATATATGAGACTGCACCATATGGCACTTGCATGTAAAAGGGGATATAACTCCTTCCTTTCATTTTGAAAAAGTTTTATATATGTTATAACATTAGTATATATTAAATTTATATATTGCATGAAATATATAAAATTGTATATCAAGTTTTATATATGTTATAACATTAGTATATATTAACTTTATATATTGCATGAAATATATAAAATTATATATCTTTTGTTACATCCCCAGTGACTAAAAAATTCCCAAGTCTTTAAGTTTTGATTCTCATTACTACCATGTCTGACAGTGCTAAAAGACTACCATGTCTGACAGTGCTAAAAGAGAGCTAAAATTTTGAGATCTTAAATATAAATTTACATCCAAACTAAAACTTTTAATTCAGTGAATTTCATCTCACTTAAAAAGGTAGACCCATAAACAAGCAAGGTGCATCAGGCAGATCCCTATCATTCAAGAATCACCACACAACTTGATGAACAAACTGGAGGACATAATTCAACAGTAACAGAAAAATAAATTAAATTGTAAAAGGACTAAAAATTCCTTAGTTTTGGCACATGTTTTTATAAATCTAAATCATTAAATAAAAATGGTTCTGTGTAATCTGGCAGTTCTGGCACTTTCAACCCTCTATCAAAAATCATAAGTATAGGAAACTGTGGATGACAGTGATACAATCTTAAGCTTGACATAGAAAACACATGAGAAGAGATTTCTCTCAAGACTATTGAAAGAGGTAGCAAAATGGAATATACTCTTCTAACTACTTCAACAGAAAAGTGTTCACTGAAATAGTTGCAGAAATTTCTAGGGTAAAATCACAGCAAACTCAGGAATTCAGGAACTACTTTATTTAAGCAGATAAGGAAAATGAGATCTAAGAGCACTGGAACATTGATCAGGGATAAAAAGGAGGGAGCCCAAATGCATTAAAATTGAGAAAGGTAAAACAGCAGAATAACTGCTAAGGAAGTTCTGTATTTCTAGGTCTAGTTCAAACTTTCATTCCATACTGTATTCAACAAGAAAAATAAGAGCAAGAAAAGAAAATCTGAGGTAGTACCAAAAAGCAAGCCAGGTGCAATAAATTGAGCAGAAAGCAGTGAAGACATAAGGTTCAGTGATCATATTCATCATATCGGAAAAACACCTCGAGGCATACACAGGGAAATGGCAGCACAAAGGAGTGGGACTGTGAAGAAAGCACTCATTGATTAACTGCACCTATTCAACAAACAGCTTGACAAGGAGTAAGCTTCACTCATATCAGCAAATCTTAAGATTTAGTGGAATTTAGTACAAGAGAGGCAAGAAGATCCTCAGCTACACAGACTGACACCAGCTGAGGAGCTGACCCAGCACCTTGCGATGTAAGTCCCTCATCTTGCTGTTACTGACTACTCCATGCCAACTTCTAGCATACACATACTGGAAAGAAAACACCCTGCATAGGGTTTTCTACATATGGAGCCTGGTTGCAGGAGGACTTCTCCCACCAATCTCCCAAGGCAATGGAAAACACACATTTTATTTCTAGGAACAGTGCAATGAATTTCCTGAGAAGTTTCCTCTCTCTCGCTGTGCCACCCTTGACCATGTACTATATTGCTAGTAGGGCCTGTGATGGAAAGAGGTGTAAAGATACTGGAATCTGTGTTTCAGGGAAGAATTGTCACGGGTTTGGGTTTTTTTTTTTCCCCATTCTAGAGGTAGTAATGCTCCCCTACAACAGTGCTCCTTCTAGACCACATATAATGTACTGTTGTGAACTGTCTGAAATGGCTGATTTCCCTTCTCTCTTTCAGGTCTCAGGCGTGAGTTATATTCCCTGCTTTCCGCTGGATTTGTGGCATAGCCCTACACACATCACTCACTGACTCGGGCACAAACAGGCCTCTGAAAAACAGCAGTAAGGGTACTATAAGGATACTATATATACTATGCTGAAGTCCTCTGAGGCTGATGGATAACAAATATTACTTAAGTGCTAAATATTATACTAAGCAATTTCCTAATTATTCTAATCGAGTGTTGTATAGCCTTAATTGTGTTTCCAGAGTACAGTTTGAAGCTTCTTTTCGCTACTCGTTCAATGGCACATCCCCTAGCTAATCAATAGACCTTCAGAATTGGCTTTACTTTCCAGAAGTAGACAAGAGTGATAATATTTCTGTCATTGCCCCAGAGGAAAACAAAAGAACAAAAAATAAACACATGCACCATTTCTATTTACTGACAGTAGGGCATTAGCTAGGAAGAGAACTGAACTCAAAGCACTCTAGACAAGGCTCCACCAAGCCCTGTAATGAGAGCATCATTTAATGCACCGGCTGCTTTAGCTTCTTTCAGACTACTCCCTTAAAGGCTTTTTAATCCATAGTTTGAGCGCTAAAGGCACCTGTACTCAAACTTCTGCAAGAATGTCACCCATATCCCATTATTATTTCATCCCCTGATGGTCAGGAAACCTATGTAGCTTGCTTCTAATGTGATCTCCTTTTAGATTTTTTTTCTTTTAATACTCTGTGAACTTCTGCTGACTCACTGTGTTTCTTTATAGGAGATGGCAAGCAGAGCTTCTTTATCATTAGTGTCCTTTGATCCGGCTTTCTGTCTTGCCTGTCTTTCCCTCATTCGTTCAGTACATCCTGTAAGTGCCCTTTGATCTCATGCCACTCTTGCCTCCCTCATTCATTCTTGCAATATGAAAGCAGCTGCCTATTCTAAACTTACAGGTGGACCTCTCCTTTTGAAATAACCTGTGATTTACTATAACTTTCAATGGTTTGATGTTATTTGGTTTGTCTCTATAAGCTTTAGTTTTTTACAGGCACATTGCATAACTTCTCATATTTTCTTTCACTTGTAACGTTTCTTTTGTGAGGGCAGGTTTCATCTTTCCTTGTATATTCTCTAGTCTTTGACTTGCATTTTTCTTACATATGCTGCCCTGGACTGAGATAGCTCTGGAAAGATTGCTAGCACTTCATTGTACTCTATACATTAATTCTCATTTATCAGAAGGCAGTTGGAGCATTCCTTTATTGCTGTTCAGCAAAATCAACCAAACCTAAAAAAAAAAAAAAAAAAAAAAAACCCAAAAAAAACCCCAAAAACCCAAAACTGCAAGAAACTAAAAGAAACCTGAAAGACCTAAAAGAAGCATGCCTCTTAACCTCAGGATAGTTTTCAGCTGTTTGGGGAGTTTGGTTTGGAGCCTGGCATCTCTCAGCTGGGCCACAGGTGCTGCATCACACCTAAATACCAGCTGAGAGACATGCAGGAGTGAGAGACATCTGAGTTAACCAACTGTTTTTACTTGCATGGAGAACATGCATCATCCTACTGAAGTAGCATTTAGTGTTATTTACTAAATGATTCTCATGTCATTGCCAGGAGGCTATCAGTTTAGAGCTAGTATCCACCTCTGCTTCAGAGAAGGAAATTAATCCTTCCACCTGTCACTGAAGTTTCTGATTTCATTTTATTTTATTCACAGAGAGAGCAGAGCAGACAGGGCAGCTCTTTCTCCAGGACCCCCTGAAAGGTAGGTATGTCTCCTGCACACATACCTGATGCCTTAAACCTCAGCCTTACAACTCCACAGTGATCCCACAGAAACCGGTCATAGGAAACCATAACTGCAGTGGGAAAATGAGGAAGGGCTGAGGATCTACTGTGATTAACTGCAGCATCGTAAAAAGAGAGACAGCTGCACTGTCTGAAGCCTTCTCCAAGCTGCAAGACAGACATCTGATGGCAAGAGGTGTCAGTGCTGCAACCTCTTGCTCCCACAGCTCTTGGAGATGAAGTCCCTCCCACGCTGCTTCCTTTTGGATGAAGTACCTTTTCCTTCTTATGTTTCTTACAGAATTTTATTTGTAATACCTCACCTTTGTAATACCATACAACCAGAGTAACTGACTTGCTAAAATCCTGATAAACCACTGCAAACCAACTGGCTGCAAACACTCAGTCCTACAAAGGAGGCCACTGAACTTCCACAAATTATGCTCAGATAGCATTTACCTGTAGCAGTTCTTCAGTGCATCTGCTAGTTCAAAGGGGACCAAGTAACTTCTAATGTGCCCAGCCGGCATCAGCTCAAGGCCTTGTAGCTGCAGGACAGATGAGGAACCTGCCTTACACCAAGGGACTACTCTCACAGCACGGAGAGGCACAGGGGCAAAGGCAGAGCAGGACGGAGACCCAAAGGGATGTGCAAAAAGGGAATACCAGCTGGCACCCCTCCTGCGAGCCAGCCACTCGCCCACAGCGCAGCTCTCCCTCCCTGTGGTGAGGCAGCGAGACACCTGCCTTGCTGCACTGGGGACCACTGTCTGGCTAAGCAACATCACAGACATTCTGCCACCTCTGGTCGTTCACTGCCTCCTACATCCACATCTAAGGCTCTGGCCTTAGAAACATTAGAAATAAGTGTCCCATGGATCCAAACCAGAAGAGACATTCAGAGTACAGAAAGTCCTACCAGCTATCCCTGGCAAAACACGGACACACACTATTCCTCCCACTGATTTCAAGATGTTGCCCTTTGCTTTTAGACATTTTATATAGACTGCTGAAGCTCCACTTCCAAACCTCAGTCTCTCCAGGCACTTGCCTGTTTCTTCTGAATAAATTTTCACCTGTTTTCCTTCAGTATGTGTAGGTGCTTAGTGCAGGTTGATAGAAAAGCCTGGGGTACTGCTGACCTCAGAAAATATCCAACTGCCTTGTCTTCACTGCTACCCTTACTCAGGCACTCAAGGTGGTTTCTTTTTTGGTTGGGGAGGTGGCAGAGGTGGTTTTTTTAATAATGCATTGTATGCTAAATGGGAGCTGCAATTCAAGCCTTTTCAAAAGCAAACATCTTCCTTTCCCCACCACTCTCTTTTTTTTTTTTTTTAACTTTCAAACAGCTGAATTCTTTTGTCCATTTTCTATCCTTTTTGCAGCCCTTTAAGTCAGCTGAAAGTGTTAAATTCTGATTTTTCAATGCCAGAAAGCATGAAATCTCTGATTGAGTCATTCAAAACTCCTTTTTAAACAGCAGTCTGAAGAGATTGCTTTCAAACTTTTGCGTGCCACATACTTACTGTAATGTCTGACAGAGAAAAATGTGTGTTGGCAACACTGCTTAATCCACATTGAAAAAAGAAAATTGAAGCCATACTTCTAGCAAGATTAGTTAATGATCAATAGCGACAGGTAGCTATAAACACAGTAATGGAGATCCTCTCATATTCTCTCTCATCTTCTGGTCCAGCCCTCCCATAACTACATTTCAGGAAAATGGATTTGTTCCAACTCCCACTCTGGGCAAGTTACAACGAAAACAACATGAGACAGAAAAAAAGCCAAAGAAATTTCCCATAAAGAGAAATATCAACAGCTGCAATCCTAGACAAAAACAATCTAACCCATCTGTAAAGAAAAAGGGGGGAAAAAAAAGACAGGAGGGTGGTGAAGTCCTTGGAGTAAAAAGAAGAAGCTGCTCCTGATGGAGTCATTTCTCTGTTGGAAATGAGTAACCATAGTGTAACAGGTCTCAAGAGATAGGAAGACCACTGAGAGGAGACAGGAAAAAGTTTATGTACAGGCTGGAAAGCACTTTTTCTGACAAATGCCCACGTTTGTCCATTAAGAAGGGTCAAGATTCTGCTTTTTCCTGACTCTATTTCTCATTTAGTAATGCTGTGTTCCCAAAAGCACTCCCAAGGAAAGCGTAATCACAATTTCTACCTTAAAATTTCACATTTCTTGACTTCTTAAATAAACCTTTACGTATAAGAGGTCAGATTTCAAGCTCTTCTGTGCAAAGGCAAGCACAGAATAACTCGGTTATATCCTGACAGCAGAACGAGTGAGAGGCTCCAAGTTCTGCAGCTGCTGGGTCAGGCACATTCAGCAGGGCTTGCGGGTTCTGTCTCCCTCGTAGTCGGGGAGGACCCTAACAGGAATGCAGCAGCTTCGAGCAGTTTCTGGTCCAGAACCAGAAGCCCGGTAGCCTCCTGCTGTAACACAACCTATGCGTTCTCTTCAGCTAGTAAAGTTGCTTGAAAGATTTTGTTCTCTCACTGGGATGTGTCGACGGAAATTCTAGCTTTAGCCAAGGGATACAGCAGAGTATTTCACCATCCTACTTCAGCTGCCCAACTCAGGACCTGCTCTTCCTGGGCTCACCATATCGCTGATGGAGAGAGATAAGTTTTTCCAAATAGGAGTTTCAGACCATTTGCATTTTGCTCCTGTCTCACTTGCTCTTTGTAGTAGGGTCCTTTCCCTGACAGCACAGCCTGTATGCCTAAAACAAGAAAGTGAGGCTATCATCTGCGCCTTAAAAATTCAAAGGAGCTTCCCTCAGTAGATCATGCCTCAAAGCTTGCAGGGAGTGATGCCCCATTTAAGTCTACCTGGAGTGCTAGCTGGGCATAGTGGCACTGTGCCCAGGCGCAACGTCACCACTACACAGGGCATCCCCGCAGTGGGGACAGTCAGCTAAAAAGTTTTTACACAGCTCCTCTGCTTCTGAATGTATTATTAGGAGACTTGTCTGTCCCATATTCTTAAACTACAATGGGCAGATTTCTTATTCAATGTATTAGACTAACGATCATGATTCCATTTAGCATTAGCAAGGATGTCAGTACTACTTCAGTCAAAGTCTTGTTAATTTGAGGTAATTTATGTAGGACTTAAAATGTTTTTAAGTAGTTTCCTGCAATGAGAGTTATTTCTAAGCTTCCTAGAGTTCATTACATGTTCGTTATCAGTTTGTACATGCTCTGGCTTGTACAAAGACCCCATTCCTTCAAAAAACAACACTTGAAGGTATGAATTTTAAATGTAGGAATATTAAGCACTTAACACAAAAGTAACTGCAGAATCAGGACCACTGCACAAATATCAACTGTATCTGTGACAGGACATCAGAGCTGCTACTCTGAGCACTCTTAGGCCTAACTTAAAATACAAAAAGCATGTCAGAAAGCAAACTGGCATTTACAGTTAACATTGTTTCTCAGTAAAGGCACATAACTAAGTTTATAGAAAGAAAATAAACATAAGCAAATAACAAATCTGCATGTCTTGAGTGAGCTACAAAACATTAAATCAAAATGTACTAATTAAAGGAAAACTTTATTAGCCATTATTTTATGGTCAGAATATAAGGGTAATACCATAACAATGAAGAAAAATAACGTAGCTTATATGTGTAAACTATACATATATATATATATGTTTGAGTCTTGGTAGAACTGACGAAGCAGCACCATCAACTCAAACCAAATTAAATTTCCACACTCAGTTTAGAACAGATAAGGCCCAATTCTATATTTCTTAGGACCTAAAAATTATGATTTAAATTAAGATGTGGATGGGCAGATGGAAGCAACATCAGTCTGAAGTATTTACTTTTGCATAAAAAGGACTACAATGCCTAATGTCACGTTGAAGTCTTAGACGTAAGAAAACTACAAAATTTCTCCTCTGTAGCACGGCACCCAGAATAGGTTGAGTCTGTCCTTTATGCCCTAGAACTCCAGAAGAAAGCTGAAGAAGGTTTGCCAGACAGCCCTTATAACTCAAAACCTTAATTCATATAGACAAACACTGTACTCATTTGAAAAGTCTATCGGTCAAGACTTCCTCTGCTTTTTCTGATTGCTGGGCATCCAGAAAAACATAGAATAAGTTATGCATATGCAATCGCAGTTCTACCCTACAGGTGCAGTAAGCAAATATGGTTTACTCATACAGTGATTTTTTTCTTCTGGATTTGTCCTACTTTTCAGCCTTTAGAATCTGATGACCCTACAATAGAGGTGCCATGCTGCTACAATGAAGTTCTGGCTCTAGTCCTTGACGAAGACACTTCCTTTATTCACAGTTCCTAATCCACTTTTAAGGAGAAGTTACCACACAGAAAATTCTTTGCTACAGTGAAACAGCTCAGAGCCACTCTACTTTTGCTTTGCAGTCTCCATTTCAACCTGTATCCTGAGTTTCCATGGAGATTTGCAAAGGGAGAACTATCCCTGCTATGTCAAATCTGGAGATCACAGATATTGAATATCTTAAATATCCAATATTTAAGCAAACAAATCCAGAAGGAACATCTTGCCTGTAAGGTCCATACCTTGATTCACAGTTCCAGCCTCCTCTCTGATCTTGGAAAAAGTTAACATCTTTGAGATTCAGTTTCCTGTAAATTAGTTATAACAGTTCTTCCCTTCTGCCACACTTTGCCTGTCTTGTACACTTCAAAGGTACAATCTTCAGGACAAAGAGTCTCTCACTAAAATTTTGCACGTCACTTAAGAAAAAAAAAAAAAAAGGAGAAAAAGAAGAAACATTCTTAGTTTGAGAGTTCTGTAAAGGAAGTACATGCCATTATTCCCACCATTTAATGCCAGGGTGATAGTTTTCTACAAGTCTGGTAAAAACTCCCCCTCCCAAGCTTCAAGCTTCTGTAAGATATTCATCCATTTCCTTCACCAGGTGCAACTAGTGCTTACAACTACCAGTGATTAGACCTCAGCATCTGAGCTGATATGTATCAAGTTCAGAGCAGAACTAGCTTAATTATGGTGATATGTCTGCATGTTTAATCAGATACTGCTAAATAAACGATTAAAACAATTAACTGCATTTTGTAAGACACTGAATACACACACAGCAACGCTAAATTGCTTGCAAACATTGCAGGTGATTTGGTTTCTTATGATAATACTTTGGGGAAAGCAGTATACGCTGACAATAAGCTGATCTCAGATTTTTGGCTAACACCACGTGAAAACTTTAAACAGCAGGGACTGAGACAAAGGAAAGGGAAGCATCTGAAGAAAAAATTATGTGGCAAGCATTCTATTTTTCAAAGGACTGTAACTCCTTCTTCTGCCCTAAATTCTTCCTACAGCTTTGTCAACATCTTACATTTTGCACCCATACAAAAGAGAAAACTGCTTTCTTTAAGCTTGAAATACAATTTCTGGAAGGTTGAGTATCAGCACATTTTTATCATTTGATTTTTTTTTTACATAACTTCATCGAAGTAGGATTCAGTAAATTGAGCAAGATGAAATGCTGCAGAAAACTAATATTCTGTTTTTCCCCTAACATTGCAATATATAAATTAAAGATTAATTGGAAGAAAAAAGTCATTTTATTTCCCATGCTTAGCCTTGTTGGATAATGTTCCTGGTGATGTTTTAAAATTAAAATAATGGCGACCAGGGGTGGAAGGGCTGTTTAAAAAGTAGGCTTTCACAATATTCTAACTTAATTTACCAGCCTTTCATGGTATGTATGTACAAGTCTGAAATTTACCAGTCAAAAATTACAAATCCATAGATTCCCCTTCCTCTTTAAAGCAAAAGTTCTTTAGAAATAAGGATTATTTCCTTTCTTGCCTGTTATCTCCTCGACTGTATCTTTCTTCCCTTTCAGCCTTGTTAGCATGTTTTCTTACTGTTACGTTCTCAAGTATGTAGGGCTGACAGCAAAAATCCTGCAAGGGAAACATGGGAGGAGTTTTGGAAGACACAAAGCACTAGGAATCCTTTCAGCACTACTTTGCACAAAGGTTCACTAATAAACTGATCACTGCAGGGCTCTGCAGCTTCCAAAAGGAAAGATAGATGAGAATGGTAAAACAGTTCAGTGTATATTTTAAACTGTAGCACAGTACATTTATTTTGGCATTTAAATCCCTCATTTCCCCAAGGACAAACTGTGCACATCTCAAGTAATGATGCCCAGATGGCTCTATGGATATGGCTTAGCAGTCAAGCTTTTTGCTGGTGTAAACTGGCAGTTTCACTGATCTCAGATAAGCTTTGTTGAAAACTCACAAGCTATTTCATATACAGGATAGCACACCAACTTCAGTAGGTCCAACAGTCTGCTTAAGAATCAGTTTTACGGCAATAATATTTACCATTTTGATTTTGAAATTCGCTTTCCAGAAATTTGCATTATTTACTCAAAATACATTGCTTTGCAACCATTCGTGCCATTAAGAGCTTGCTAGTGAAAAAAAATCTCCAAGGGGTGTGAACAGTGCCAAAGCAAATGTGCTTACTAAGTCAAATAAATATTTGCAGATTTCTTTTCAGCACTCACCAAGCTTTAGTGTCAACATATTTACAATCACTGCAATTAGCAGCAAGTGAGGCTTCAAGAATGTGATGTAGGGAAACATCCTTAAAGAAGGAAGGGACCTTACTTGACTTGCTAAACTGATTAGGAAAGAGACTGAAAGTGAACAAGCAGCACATGGTGTTTCCAAAGGGTTATACAAGTTTAGCAGAAAGAGCTGCTCCATTAGTTCAGTTAATAGAACATTCTGTTACTCCCAGCTTCCTCTGTTGCTGTGCAGAAGAAGAGAGGAATATATTATTTTCCTTTAAATAGAATCAAAGCCTAGCAAAAGAAGAATATATAAAATAATTACATTATTATGAGAGTAGATTTGTTGCCAGAATTGCTAGGACTCTGCCTTTATTTTAGACACAGTTGCATTATCAATTTAATGCCATAATCAGTATATATATATTCAAAGATAGGGCAGCTTATATGGAAAATGGACACTTCCTGACTTCCACAGTAAGGAAAGGGATTTAGTATTTATTTCATCTGTAAGTATCATTGAAAGTCTACAAGCAGATGAAATGCATGTGTTTCTCTGGTCACCATATAATTCAAAGATGAAAATACCTCCTCTTTTCTTTGTATCACAGTGTCTGAGCCAATAGCAGCCAAAATATAGCTAGCTCTCTTAATGACATAATGAAAAGGAAGACGAGAAGGACAGGAGGGGAAAGGGGAAAAGGAAGACCAAATGAAAAATTCGTTCTTTGCAATAAAGCTTAAAACGGCAAACCTCTCCTTGAATTAAGAAGCAACGTATTAAACCAAGTAATAATCTTATTTTCTCATAGGAAAAACGTAATTATTCACACAATGCAAGCTACTAGAATCATTGAAGTTGCTGTATCTCCTGTGATTTAAAGCTGAATAGCTCACGAGTTTTCAAAGAGGGGCTTTTTTCTCATTTGAAAACAGAATCTTGAGCATCTAGCAAGACAGTGAATGGGCAGAGCACATCAGGGCAAGATTATCTTCCTTCTTATTTTCCTATTAACAATTTGCTCAAAGGAAAATTACAATGGAAAGGTCATCACACTGGAGAAAGTAGCTCAGAGTTTTTAACCCCAACAAAAAACACAACCTTGGCATTTACTGTTAAAATCTAGAGGACTTTAACAGTAATCCTTCTGAAAGAGCTAGTTTTAATCTTGCTGCCATATTAGCTGCTGATTTTCTCCCTTTTTATTATTCTTTGATTTCCATTTTGATTATTTAATGAAAGGATGATAAATTCTTGACCTTCCATCTCACAGGCTGTCACCTCTAGCATTTGATACTGTTCTGTGATAGGACACTATGCCTGTGGGGCCTCCATGTATTGTATATTAACCTTCTAAACTGAACCCATTCGAAGAATGTAAATTATGGAAGTTCTCTTGCTGTACTTTTACCTTTTGATAATTTGCCACCAATAAAATTTCTGGGACTAATCAAGAGCTAGAAGATTTCTTTTTCACATGTAGAACATTTTGAACTGTTTTCTGATGTGCTACAGCTTATTTTGCTTACTGGGAGACTCACAAAGGTGTGTTTGATCCCAACTCTGTTGTTACGAGTCAATACAACAGTATGATGATTTTTTTTTAAGTTTTTTACTTGTGAGGTTGCTAACCCCACTCACGATGCCAAGAGGGACTGCTGCAGTCTATGACTGGCTTCATGCATAAGGTAAGCCATGGGGCTCTGTTGAAATGTTCCTGCTTGGACTAGCGTGTGCACTCTTCAGGAGGAAACCCATTCTTCATTTTCTAAGTCCCTGAAGGTGGACAGATAACCACCATGGTTGTCATATTAAGGGAAAAGTTAATTATCCTCCCTGTTCATATGTGTTATTTGACCTCTGAATTTGTCACCTTCAGCTCCCAGCCTCCTGACTTTATTATTCTCATACCTGCCTGACTAAACAGCCATAGTGTGGACTCTTATTCATATATCATTGAATTAGATACGAATATCACACCGTAGTCCATTAGTGACCATATCTACCAAATGTACAGATGAGGTACCTTCTGTACCCCAAATGTTTGATAATTCCCTGTGTATACAGCCAAAGTCTTATGGTCACAACATTACATTAATTTCATACCCGGGTGATAATCCATAAGGGTTTCAAGACTTTTCCAACATCACTTGCCAGAAGAGAATTCTCCATCCTTATTGTCATTACCTTCACAGGACAAATTTCACACTAAAAGACGGTTTTCCTTGCCCTTTTCGGTATACCAAGCCAATTCAGGTCATTCCGCATGAGTTGTTTTCTCTCTTCCAGCAACTGCCATATTCCCAATACTTGCATCACTTTAAATTTCACCAGTGCTACACATCATCTTGCTAAGCCAATTCTAGAGAGAGACACAAAAATAGGAAAGATTTCAGACAGTACTTGTTTCTTCCTGTTAACAGTTCAGGTTTGAGACACACCACTTAGCTATTTTTCATCCATATATTGTATAACAATTTGATTTTGTGTCATTTTTATTTCTAATGAGAAAGTTGTGTAGTATTAATGCATTTTCTTATCAAAGTTTAATTACATTGCCATTAAATCATCAATGCTTTAAATTAAATAGTAACAATAGTAAGACATTTCTATAAAGGCATACTGTCTAGCGCTATTTTGTCCAGGACTGATGCCAGACCGGTAGGCCAAGAACTACCAAGAATGGTCTCTTTTAATGTATTTAAGTGTTGCAAACTTGTTTTGTTTCATTTCAGGGAAGTTTGTCATGATTTTGAAAACTTTAAAAATCAACATCAATGAACCAGGAAGGCTCTTTGCAAATTATGTAGATCTGTAGATACAGGATATTTTCCTTTTAACAGTTACTGTTGAAGAACCTTCTGACTTGCTCATCCTCTTCTCCCCTTGTAAGAGACGGGACTCCAGTATCCATTTGAACACAGACTCAATAAAGCACAGAGGTCCGTGGACATAATGCTGCGTAATCCCATGAAAAACTGGACTGAAGGGGTATGATTCAAGTTTTTATTTGTATTCTTTTGGGCCCCTACTGTCCCTTAAAGAGTGCTAATGTATTAGCAGTGCGCTCGTTAAGTTAGTTATGTTTAACTGAACTTCTTCAATGATGTAAACAAGCAGTGAACTAAGCTAAGTACAGATTGGTTTAAAATGGCTAGTATCTGTCCATTGGACTGGGAAACAAGGTATTAAGCTTGCTTTCATTTGCTGTCCAGCCATGCTATTTCTAACATGAGCACTTGTCATGTTCAGTATCTTAATCGTGGATTAGATCATCAATTTCTAGACATTTACTGAAATATTCCTAACTAGTTCTCAATTATCATTCCTATTTTTCTGCCCAAATTCAGTTCATATGGCTAATAACAGTGTCAGCTTTGAGAAACTGGCAAGCACTGAACGTGATTTGTCTCTGAGGTACCAGTCATTTGGCAACAGGATATGCCATTTTTAGTGCAATTTTACACTTCCTCTCCAATTTTCCTCACTCGTTACTTCCTGATTATCATTTTTACTCCAGTAATAACACATACACCCAGGTGTCATTAATAGTAGCTCAATCAAATTAATGTCTATGAATAAGCAAGCATATGAAAGAATTTAGTTCAACTTCTTTGATTAGTTTTCTAAATGCATGGGTCTGTTCTGGATTTGTAACACGTTGGCTCTGCCATCCACTTTCCACTTTCTGTTGTTGTTTAACATCTTTCTAATGCCTTTTTGACTTTGTTTGCAGAATGACTCCAGTAACGAACAGGCCTCCTTGTCACAGTTTCACCAGCTATCCATCACCCACATTTTGAAGGGGGTTAGCATTCAAAGACTAATCACCATTCTCTGAGGGCTTTAGCTGCTAAGAACAAACCCTGCTACTCACTAGAAAACCTGAAGGATGGTGGAATAAGATTTTTCAGAATGAAATAACATAACTTTTATTCAGAAAATTCTATTAGGTGATTTGGTTTCAGAATAGCCATTGGGACCCTGGGGACTCAGCAAATATTGATCATTCTTCCACTGATGCTAGGTATGCAGTTAGTCAAGTGGTCAATGCTATCATGGGTGAATATTTTTACAGCCATATAGCATTCAGTATCTTAGCAAAAAACACTCACTGCCATTGTGATGGATAATGATGGAATACCTATCAGTATTGTCACATAGGCAATCACAGAGTGTTTAAAATAAACACTACTTTACTGAGAATTCTGCATAGGGTAACGCTTACGTGGGCAATCAAATCTCTCGACTAGGAAGGGACAGTTGCTCTCTGACTGACAATGAGACTTACTAACATCATTCCAACAGCAACTTCAGATGAATTGGGGAAAACTCCCTGAACTTCGGCTAATTTCTTATATCCATCTGGCCTGATCATCCTTGGCTGCTCCATCCCATGCATGATACATCACTACTTACTATCCTACCCTATGCACAGAACTTCTATCTATCTTAGCTATGTACAAACGACTGTCCTACATGACCATTTCTGCAGTTGGCAAGAACAGTTTCTACTATTTACAAGTGTCTTATCTATGTCCAGTTTGGTCGGTTCCCCAGTAGAAACACCTAGACTCTTCTGTAATATGGCCAAGTTCTCCACTCAGCTCTGATGTTGATTAACATCAGCACACTGCGACACATAAATTGATCTAGACACAGCAGGAGCCACCTGGGGGAACCTCCAGGATTTTCTGTAGTCAAATACTTTGTTGAGAAGGTGGTTACAATTCAGAAATCACGTTGTCTCCAGTCAATCCATTGTCTCAAACCAGTTGATTGTCACACCTAGGCAGACACATCAGTGATATCCTGGATCACTGTGGTGGGTTGACCCTGGCTGGGGCTCAGGTGCCCACCAGAGCCGCTCTATCACTCCCCTCATTCACTAGACAGGGGAGAAAAAGTACAACGAAAAGCTTGTGGGTCAAGATAAGGACAGGGAGAGATCACTCACTAATTATCGTCACGAGCAAAACAGACTGAACTTAGAGAGGGAATTCATCTAATTTATTACCAGGCAAAACAGAGTAGAGGAATGAGAAATAAAACCAAATCTTAAAAACACCTCCCCCCACCCCTCCCATCTTCCCGGGCTCAACTTCACTCCCGGCTTCAACCTCCGCCCCCCCTCAGTGGCACAGGGGGACGGGGAGTGGGGGTTAGTCAGTTCATCACACGTTGTTTCTGCGGCTTCTTCATCCTCAGGGGGAGGACTCCTCTCATCGTTCCCCTGCTCCAGCATGGAGTCCCTCTCATGGGAGACAGGCCTTCACAAACTTCTCCAACGTGAGTCTCTCCCACGGGCTACAGTCCTTCACGAACTGCTCCAGCGTGGGTCTCTCCCACAGGGTGCAGATCTTCAGGAGCAAACTGCTCCAGCGTGGGTCCCCCACGGGGTCACAAGTCCTGCCAGCAAACCTGCTCTGGCGTGGGCTCCTCTCTCCACGGATCCACAGGTCCTGCCAGGAGCTTGCTCCAGCGTGGGCTTCCCACAGGCCACAGCCTCCTTCAGGTGCCTCCACCTGCTCCGGCGTGGGGTCCTCCACGGGCTGCAGGTGGAATCTCTACACCCCCTCATCCTGCCTCCATGGGCTACAGGGGGACAGCCTGCTTCACCATGGTCTTCACCACAGGCTGCAGGGGGATCTCTGCTCTGGTGCCCAGAGCACCTCCTCCCCCTCCTTCTGCACTGCCCTTGGTGTCTGCAGAGTTTCTTACATCTTCTCACTCCTCTCTCTGGCTGCAAAAGCTCTCCCTAACTGGATTTTTTTCCCTTCTTAAATATGTTATCACAGAGAGGCTGATTGGCTTGGCCTTGGCCAGCAGCGGGTCCGTCTTGGAGCCGGCTGGCATTGGCTCTGTCAGACACAGGGGAAGCTTCTAGCAGCTTGTCACAGAAACCACCCCTGTAGCCCCACCCCCCCACCCCCCCCCCCGCTACCAAAACCTTGCCACGCAAACCCAACACAATCACCCAGGAATTAATAAGTGCACTAGGTGTGCACAGAGGTACAGCCCTGACACTCAGCTGCAGCACAATTACAACTGTAGGACAGACTTGAGTTTCATCCTCGTATCTCCATTATGGCTTAAATTCAACAGCTTTTGCCACAGTATGAACCTTCTTTTTTAAGAAAATATTTTACCAGTAATTAGATATATTATTTCCAGTTCTAACCTCAATTTTAATCATGTTTGCTCATAGCCGAAAATGAATCTATATCATTTCTTTCCTACATCCACTGGAAATGGTGCAAACAAACATTTGTTTGGGTGCATTGTCTTTCATACACTTCTTAGCATGGGCCATGTTATGCCAAGGATTGTTTTAAGTGAAACTTTACCACCAAGTCAACACACAGGTGTGAAGAGAAATTAGTAATTTAGTAGGAATCTTTCTTTGAAGTGACAGCAAGGAGACTTCACTTGTCACACAGTAGAAGCTACTCTTCATTCCCAGTGTTCATGAAACCAGGAAATGAGATTTCTAGTATTTCTTTTGGTTTTCTTGTGAATAGCTAAAGAAAAAGACTATTAAATGCCTAAGTGTTCACAGCAAAACCAGAATACCTGAGTTGTTATTGTGCAAAAACCTCTGCATTTTTCATACCTTTATAGCAATAATTTATGAGCTTTAAAAAAAACCAAAAAACATGAAAATGCTGCACTCAGCCATCCTTAATTTTGCAAGTTTTAATTTATACTTACTCTTTTCCACTTAAACTTGTTTAGTTGTAGACTGTATGCAAAGCTGTAATTTAATAAAAATCAATATAGTACTGAATTGTAAACTAACTACATGGATTATTTCAATATCCCTTTATTTTTCAGATGATGGTCTTCTGTAAAGTCATGCTGGATATTAAGCTATTGCCCAGTTACAAACCCAGAACATTAAATGTATGTGTTTGTGTGGTAGATATGCACATACCTTAAACAGGGTTTTATGGAGGTTTGGACAGATTTGAATCTAAAGGCCTCAATATTTCTTCCAGCTATCTCACAGCAGAGAAGTGAGTTATCATTTCAAAGTGAAAGAGTAATTAAAAGTAACTTCATCATGAAGTGAACCGAAGCATGATTTGTTGAGGGGGACTGACTGTTCTATATGAGCACATACGAAATCCTCTCTCAAGTAAGTTACAAAGATGCACAAAGTAAAGAGGTACAAAGAAAGACAATTCACAATCTAAAACCAAAGCATACAAGGGCATTTTTACTACTCACTGGGTTTAGAAATCTAGTATGTGTTTTCCTGACACAACAGGAAGATTCTGGAAGAGGCAAAAAAGTTAGAGATGGATACGACATCAGTACCTGCTTCTTAAAATTGCCCTTGACAACAGGTGCCAATAGGTGTTGAGTGATTGCCCTTGCATCACTTCTTGGGTCTTTCCGTCTTTCCTTCACCTATTAAACTGTCTTTATCTTGAGCAATGAGTTTTCTCGCTTTTGATCTTCCTATTCTCTCCAACGTCCTGCAGGGGTGGGAGGGGGAGTGAAGTGAGCAAACAACCCTGTGGCTGTGTAGCCGCTGGCCAGGGTCAACCTACCACAAAAGGTAATATTGTATCTTCATCCCTTTTTCCACCTTAAATACTTTACATATTGCTCTTTACATACTGCTGAAATCAGTAGCATCGCTAAAGTCAGAATGAATTTAGAAGCCACCTGGCAATATCCAGATTATCAGCATGCAGGTTGCATACCTAGCACATAATCATAGCATCACAGAATGGTTTGGGATGGAAGGGACCTTAAAGACCATCTAGTTCCAGCCCCCCTGCTGTGGGCAGGGACACCCTCCACTAGACCAGGTTGCCCAAAGCCCCATCCAACCTGGCCTTGAACACTTCCAGGGATGGGGCATCCACAACCTCTCTGGGCAACCTGTTCCAATGCCTCACCACCCTCACATTGAAGAATTTCTTCCTTTTATCTTCATCAGCTAAATTTAATCTTGAGAAGAGCAGAAAGAGGTCTGTAAGAGCAGAGAGACTAAAAGACAGGAGAAATGTAACTAAGATGTATCATGGACAGAAATGATTAAAGGCTTAACTTGGTGAAGTTCTTTGTTTGGTCAGGCATTTGAAAACAAGAAACACATACATTCTCAGCAAGACAAACAGGACTTAAAATCTGAGTTTAGGAACTGCAGAAATATATTTCAGCAGACTGTAAGGGGCAATAGAAAATAAAGCTATTTGCTACCAGCTGACTGACATTCAAAAAAGGAAAAATCGCCTCACCATGTATAGTTGCATGGCCTGAGATCCAAGTAGATTGCAATTTTCCTGACTGTTACTAGATTCTACCATGATCAGCAAGTTTGAATTACCACTTAATTGCTACATCTGTAGCCTTCTACCAAGAACAAGCTACTGTTTTCTCCATATTCCTCTCTCCCTCATTGCAAGCTTTTTTGAATGACAGTCACATAGTTGTTTGGCTTAGCACAGCCTTTGGGTATTACCAGTCCTCTTCCTTGCTGTCTAGCATTTTATGATGTACTTCATCTCCAGAGACCAGGAGTTAGATGTAAAAGCCAGTCCTACCTAACACATATAAGCATCATGTGCAAACCCTTCTGAAAGCCTCCCAGGAACTCTTCCTGCTTCATGAGGGAGACAGCAGATGAAGGTCACCAGTGCTATCTTCCCTTACCTATAAGCAGCAACAACCTTCCTGTTTCTTGGCAGTCTGTAAGATAACTTGCAGCTAATCAGAAGTGTTTTCAAAATCAAAAACTTTAATGAGGATCTCACAATTAAAGTTCTCTGATGCAGCAATATCCTAAGCAACTCAGTATCTATAAGGATCATTTATATACAGAGCAAAAATTATAAACTAACATTTAAAGGAAACACATTTTAAGCATATATTGCTGATTACAGCAATTTTCAAGAAGCATTTAGTTCCTTTACTTTGCATATCTCTATCAGTATACGTGGTTATTGTTGCATACAGATCTAGCAATTTAAAGAAACAGAAAAATCATGTGTGATTCAACATGACATCCAGCACAATCACCCACCCATCAGCCAAGGTTGCCAAAGTGGCACTGTGTGTGTCTGTAATGCAGATTACAATGTACTGTAGAAACACCTGACCTGGAGAGCGGAAGCAGGCTGAGATAGCACTTAACCTAACACAACCTGACCTTCCCTGATATCTCTCTACACTATCTATCTACACTACACATGAACCATAAAAATAGCCCTAGTGTGAACATATGCTAGGTAATTCTAAGATACTACAATTAAATTGCGTAACGTTCACAGAACAATGTGTCTTTGCTTTGCTTACTTGACCAACTGATTGTTCATTACAAGGTAGATTGAAGGCTACTCCTAAAAAGCATCTGAAAAATGTTGAATGTTGTGGTTTTGTTTTGAAGCAAAATTAAACCCCACTAAAATGTCTTTTTAATGTTCTGGCTGGTTCAGTACACACTGTCCTTGTTTCAAAATGAGGACCCTTAACTGCAGACACACAAAGCTACTATCAACATTAAAACCAAAATTCTGCAGAAACAAGCATGTAAAATATTGTAATATCATAGTAAGCCTCAGCTTTGCATCTAGCTTTTGGTGTCTGGTATGCAGGGAGGAGGCCACAGCTATGTTTTAAATGACTACTAAAGATCAGTTTATTCAGCAGGAAATTTTAGGGAAGTCTAGAGGGAAATGCTGAGCACAACCACTGTGAAGTCTGAGTCACTAAGGAGCGATAATTAAGAATCTTATCCAGAGAGTACATGCTTAGAAGCACTCTTTCAAATTTTTGAGCACTCTAAGACAAAAAAAAAGAAAAAAGCCACGTGCCTGCCTTTTATTTAGCTTACTTATAGTAAAGCCAGGTTGCTCTTTATCCCGTTGCCCATTTTCTCATGTGTCTTAATTAGTCCTTCCTTCAAACTTTGTTCTAAGCCACGCATGCAGCTGAGGTGAGATTAATGGCCTGTCCTTTTCCGCATCACTTCTTCTCCCCCTTAAATAAAGGTACTGCATTTGCTATTCTGTAGCCATACCCATTTTCCCCTGAGGTTTATTAAAAATATTCACTGGCAGTCCTGCAATTTCATGTGCCAGCTCTTTCAGAATTGTGCGATAGAAATTAGTTGGTCTCCTGACTTGAAAGGCTTAAGCTTTTTGGGTTCTCATCTAGAAAGCGGTAATTTCTATTTCCATAGCCTCACAGCTTCTAGCCATCTTGCCATTTCTCTGATGGTCAACATCCTAGACCTGCTAAATCCCAGCACAAACCATTCAGTTCCACTCTTAGCTATGGTGGATTATGTTCCTCTCTCCCTCACTGTACAGTGAACAATTCTTCAGTCGTTGCTCTTTTTGGTTTCGAAGGCTGAAGAATCTTTTGCCATTTCCTATTAGTATTTCTTCAAAAGTCTCTCTCACTCTGGCTTGTGGCAATTGTCATTTTATTCCTGTATCACTTCTTGTCTAATCTGGTTTTTGGGAAGAATTTTCTCCCTTTTTCTATTTAGGGACTGCCCTCAAATCTGTGCTTTCATTTTTTGGAGTTTAGATCTTAACTGTGGTTCTTGGGCATTATAACCAACCACTAAGAAATAATGAAGTAATGCATAAAGAAATAATGAAACCTACACATTTGTGGCCTGACACCAGAAGACACAAAAGAGTTATGTGGAGTGACTTTTGCCAACTGAAAAGAAGAAACCGTGAAAATTGACAGATGTAACAATGCAAAAGAAATCCCAAGGCTCTCGGGTATATAATATGGTTTATGCATGTCAGACTTCCCTTACTCAGACATTCAGATCTGGAAAAGCTCCACTGAAGTCAAAGGAATTACTTTCCATTAACTATCAAATAATACAGATGGGAGTTAGGACCAGTGAAAGGAAAGTAAATAGCTTTAAGATCTCCTTCTACATTTGATCTCAAGCAATTCTTACTCGCTCTCATGTATTATACTCTTCTGCAGAGAAGCAGAAAGCAAATCCTAAAGCCTGCATACAGTCAAACCCGATGTCAGGAACGTGAATTTGTCAGTGTTGAGATCCCAGACTTCCTGTAATACTTTCTGTATGGTCGAGGTGTGATCCTTTCAAAAATCAGTGTGAAGTGCTCACTGTTAGGGCCATCTGTGCAAAATCAAGGCTGTCCAAGCCTCCCAACAGACACTATGCAAACCACTCAACATTGCCTACATCAGCTGCTGCTGCCACCCAATACAGAGAAGAAAAACAGGAGCAGACAGCGCTGTTGCTGTCAAGGATGGAGCTTTGAGTCTTGCAGGTGGTCTTGCACTTCACAGTACATCCTTTTGGTAGTTGAGTGGTAAGGAAGGTGGTGGGTATACAAAGATGGTCCATTGGCAAGTTTAAAACTGGTTACATACATGAGTCCCTCAGCACTTGCACTCCTCTTCCCCTGAGAAAACTAAGGCTAAGAATTCATGTATCGCTCAAACTCATTTTTTCACAGTTTATCCATGTCCCTGGCAAGAAAGAAAACAACAACCTGTAGTGGCTCTGGATACTGGGGTTTATTTATGAAGCAACATGGTTAGTGTTGTTACTCAATTATTTTACACACTCTCTTGCTTACTCCCCACTATAGCATTACATCCACTGGATCTTGATTTCCCTTCCCTGGTCAATGCTGGTCTGGAAAGATCAGGCAGAAAAAGTCACGTCAATTTGTCCTGTTCCACTGCTTACAGTAAACTCTCTCAGCCGTTACAAGCCAAAGTCCCTGGATGTTCCCCAGCATTTGTCTCCACGCATCTCTCTGATTCCTAGATCTTCCTCTACTTTCAAGTTCTTTCCTCCAGGACCTTCACCTTCTTACTTCCCAAGCCCCTCCTCCTTCCTGAAACCATTTCTTCCATGTGAGAATTCTTCTTTTGGCCTCTAGGCCCTCTTCTTCCCAGGCCCCCAAAATGACAGTTTTCCCAATCTAAGTAGTCTATGTGCAGAAGCTCAACAAGTCATCACCAGCCATATTAGTGATTCTCTCTCATCTCTGTATTAACCGGAGGATTCAGGCCATGTCATTTCAGTTTAGTCCAGATTATCAAAATTTAAATCCAGCCTATACTGGTCGCAGCTGGCAAGGAGCATTCAAAAGCTCAGCTTTGGACATTCACTTTTGCACACACATAGAGAAGCTATTTTTCACCCACAACACTCCCCAGTCAAAGAGTGTTTTCCTCCCTGCTAAGAAGTAGGAAGTCCCCCAGATTTGAATACAGTCACTGCAAAAACTGAGAACCCAGTAAGTGAAACGTAGACAAGAGGTTTAATGTACCAACATGGAACATTACCTTCTTCTCTTGTGTCTTTTTAACTGCTAAAGTCTGCTGAGTCTCCATATAATGAAATGAAGCTGTCAGTTTGGCTTCTACGGTGCTCCACTATATTCACATACTTTTTAAAAATGCCAGCTATTTTTGTTTAAGTGTGTGTGTGGCTCTGAGGTATTTTAACCCCTACATTTCTTTTGCAGTCCACAAAGGTACACACATGCTATTATGGTGGTTGGTACTGAATCAAGAGTATCAGATCAATTTAAAATGTGCACACAACCAGTTTAACGAGCCACATCATAACTTCAGTTCATTGACAGCCCCCTGGAAGCTTTAAATGGATCACCTATGAGCAGAGAATAGAATTGTAGAACAAGTTGATAACCCTCTATTGACCTGTAGTAGCCCAATATATTTAATATAACTCAAGGAACATTTAGAGATGTACAGTTTATCACTCTATAAAGTTAGGCACCACAAACTCTGGGGAAAATATCACTGTATAAATCGCAAGAGTGTATTTAAGAATCCCATGTTATTCAAATTCATTTAAGCCTTTCCTGTAGATCCTTGGACCCAAAGGCAGTTTTCAGGTGTCTCATTAATTCTACTCATGGCACAAAGTAAATTCATTGTAAATAGCGGTGCAGATCACATTTTAATAGGGTCCTGGCGTCAGAAATAACCAAAGCTGACCATCTGAATTCAAGGAGAGGCTGAGCAACAGGTACCACCAGGTTGTCAAAGTGCTGACATTTATTGACAGGAATGGCATGAGGTATTACAGGAGACCCGAGTATAAGAGAAGAGCTGAAAGAGCATGTCTCCCTGGGTGTGCTGTTCTGACAACTCTCTTAAAGCGCCACTAAATGCCAAAGTCAACCCAGGTGTATTCATCCTCACTAGGAATAACAGCAGCAAAAGTGTATACAATAGACCTAAACATTGAAAATGAAAAAATTATTCAATCTCCAAGTGTTCATTTCACTCTCAGTAAGCAAGAAATCCAGCTGACCTCATATGTTGGGAGGTGAGTATAACTGTAGCAGCAGGAAGATACAAAGGAGTATTAAAATATAGTGCTCTGACTGCATACTGGGCTGGGTGGAGGTAGATCAATCTGTTTTATTGAACCTGCTGCTGAAAACAGACCACAGTGCTTTGAATCCAACACACTTTCCTAAAGAACTGTCTCTCCTCTCTAGATGCATGCTATCCCAAAACAGTTTTTCAGGTGGCTTTTCATAAGGTCCTCCTCATCTCCCAAACTGGGTGGCCTGCTCTGTGTTAGCTGCTAGCTCTTCCCCCAGGTATTTTGACACGGGGTAACGCTCAGGCACTGGATGCCTGTGCAGAACAGAGCCACATCATCCACCTTGGTCTAGCTTTGTTTCCAAACTCGATTTCATTACTGCTGAAATTCATCCCACCAGCTACTTGCCCTCCCTGACAAAGACAGGGATGACAGAAAAGGCGGCTGGTGTGGAGATGTACAACAAAAAGGAAACACGTCTGCAGACTTGTGAGGTCTGTAATACACACAGGTACAGCAGATGGCCCACACTTTACAGCCATTTCAGCTTTGCCTAACACTGCTCTTCTTACCTGAATGTGCAACAAGGTTCCTATGAAGCATCTCTCCCTTACAGAGCCACCCGCTCTCGCCTCTGATCACAGACACATACCATAGCAGGCCTGTCCAGCTTCTTCTCTGTCATTGCTTGCTGCTTAAACACGTTCCTCTTCCTTTTTCTCTCCTGAGCAGTACAGGCTTTCTCCCTGCTCCATCGTACTGTTCCTCCCTGTACACACCCCCTTCCCAGCAATTCCTGGTGCCTTCAGCTCTCTCTCCACTTGTGACCCACACAACCCACAGCTGAACAGTTCCTCATCCCACTGGTCCAGTTCTTCCACTCCAGTAATTGCAGCATGTCAAGGCATGCTGTTCTTGCTGCCTCTCGTCTTTTCTTTTACAGCTATGGTTTCTTATTCCGATATCTCTGCCCTTCCCTTGGGCTCTCTCACCCTCTGTAGCACTAATTCCCATGCACGAGCACCACAAACTTCTCCTGCACGCTGATGACTCTTTCCTCTTTAGTCTCACCTACTGACATTGGTCTGACTATGACTTCTCTCCTCCTGTCCTTCACCTGCTAATCTGGCAATCCCAGCTCATCTGCACGATTCACTTCCTGCCTCCTCAATATTTCTGGAGGAAAAAAGATGGGGTGTCTACTGTACATTTGTCCTCTCAGCATTTAGTTCATTACGCAAATCTCTCTTTTCATTTGAACTAAGTCCCATGTTGTCATGGGTGAGGACTGCTTTGCTATTTTTGCATGTATGTATGTTTAATCAGAGTACAAATGGGTCAAGGTGGACCTTCTGGGATCAACTGTGCCATCTGGGGGAAGCAAACCATCCAGCCTGCTTGGGTGGAGCAGGCTGAGAGATGCAGCAAGGGAGTGTGAGAGGTCAGCATGGAGATCCCATAGCGCAGGAGAGAGAGCCACAGAAGCCAGGAAAGACTGATATTACCTGAAACAGCTGCACAGCCGTACCTCAGATGTAACGGGAAGAAAAAGACACCGAGCAACCTGCAGAGAGCTCTCTGAGGAAGGCCTCCGAGTTGTTAAGAAGCAAGCATGAAAGAAGGCTATTGCCCTGCAAGAGCAGAGCAGAAAGGGGCAGTTTTGTTTACAAACCCTTTTTATCTGTCTCAGCTGAATTTTTCTCTATTTTCAAAGATTTCCTTCTAGCTTATGTTCTAATAAAACTTGCCTATTGAATTTACAAGCCATTTTGGTCTCTTCCAATGTGTTCACTGTAAGGAGAAGGTCACTTCAGGATCATGTTGCACATTTCTACAATCTTTGCAAACTTCTCACCACCTCTGGCTCCTCAGACTGACTCACCTTCCCACTTCAACTCCTGTTTCTGCACAGGAGCTGAGTGAGTGACTTCAAGGGAGCAGTGACATGATACATTACTCTCTTCCTCGTTTGCTTCCTTTCCTCTTTTCCTCACCTTCCTCCAATGGATGCAGAACTTAGCATTTTCTTTTCTTCTCTAATCCCTTCATATGCCCCAGTGACCCAGCCTTATTGCTCTTCTCCCTTTGTAACCTCTCTCCCCTGTTGGCTTTTCCCCTCAAATTGCAAGCATGTTTGATGTTTCCATACCCATGACCTAATTGCCTCTTTCCTTTTGTCACATTCCTTTTTGACCTTTCACTTCTCAGACCCTTAAATACACTGTTGATACCAGCTATCAAGAATCCCTTTTCTACAGTTCAGCCTCAACACCTTCTTATCTAGCTGCTGCCTTTCTTGCTCACATGCTCTGCTCAGCACTTACCAGTCTCTAATGGCTGCTTCATAATTTTGATTTTAAAATGAGAACTCAATTTTCACGTGCTTTGACATGCTTTTCCTGGTATCAGCTTTTCTGGTTTCTGTGATTTTATTTTCTCTCTTTACCCTCATATTACCCCTGAGCACATCCATCTAACTCCCCTTGTTTTTGCAAGGAGTCAGTTCTCCTTCTACAGCACATCCCAGGGTAACGTGAGATCCAAAACGTTGATATCTTCACCTTGCCATCACGTCAAGGACCTGTGAATAGTTCGTATTTGTCTCCTAGGTAAATTCATATCTTGGCCGATTTCTCAGTGATTCTTAGCCATGAACTGAAGTGCAAGAAAAACTAAAAAGAGTTCCTGACCTCTCCTTTCCACAAGCCCTTTCTCTTCTTTTGATCATTATAACTTACAATTTCACTTGTTGTTCAGGATGATAAAACCCTGTCTCATATTCAATTCTGAGCACACATCCAAATTCTGTAGAGCTATATTGTGTATCATTTTTGAGTTATAATCTTTCCTGTCTGGCTACTGTCATGCTACTGAAATTCACTTTCACACTCTCTCTTCCATCTTGCTTACTGTAATATCATTTATTCTGGCTTTGAAAAATAAAGCTTGTACCTGTTCATAGCCATCCCAAACACTGCAGGAGGGATCAAATTCCTAGCAAATCACTTCAACTACACCAGCTTTTTCACTTTGTATCCCTCTATGGACTCCTTTCTCTATCACAAAAGTCATAAGCTAATGTTCCTCCTTCACTTTTAAGGTACTTCATTACCTCTTCTCCAAAATCTTTCATTACCTATTGAAAGATTACTTCCAGTCCCTATTAGGCTTATGACCTCTCATGCCATCATTTATTTGCTGTGGATTTTGGAATTAGTATCTTTCCACTTGTCTTCCCACTGCTCCTTATGCCAACTTCCCTCTGTATATTCTTCTCAGCAGCAATATAACCAAAAAAAGTCATACACTAAGATAACAAAATATCATTTTCCTGTTTCCTTACAGTCTCTCAGGTAGCTGCATATGCTCACCTGTAGCATCTAGTCTACACTAAGTAGAAAATTCCTCAAAGCAAGGCATTTTTTTTTTGTGTGTTACTGTAGTTCCAAACACAATGGGAGCCGATCAGAGATGAAGGCTCTTAACTGGTATGACAATACAAATAAATGGGAGTAGCAACATCATTACAGTAAGAGGTCATTGAAGTCTGTTCTTTGGTAGTTGCTTTTGCCAACATCTGGGTGAAAAAACATCAGCAGAGATCAGCATTAGATCCAGTATGAAAGTGCAAGCACAATCATTTGTGCTGGAAGGATCATTTGGACTGCAAATGCATTGCATGCTTGAAAATAGCTGGTAATTCACTAAATTCAGAGGAAAAAAAAGCTAAATGCTTCCACTGTGCTTTGTCTCGACCTGCTCTCTTTACAAGTCTGCAAACTTTATATTAGTCTAATATGATCTGGCTATGTGTCGTTATTACTGCTACTGTGGCAGCACATCCTGTACATGGAACAGGACCCCAAAGCCACAGGGCTGGTTCTTGCACAGAACCAGATGGCGAACACGTTCTCAGCTATGTCTGGGTCTATCCTGAGCAGCACTACAAACCGTGTTTTTAAAATTGACTCTCAAAAATAGTCTGTCCAAAAAAAAAAGAAAGAAAAAGAAAAGAGAAAGAATTTCTGTACTAAGTGCAGATCATTTTGCATACCATCTGCAGAGTGCTAATTATACACACCGTTGTTATTTGTCAGTATAAGATATTTCAGAATGATATCTGTAAGCCATCTGCCAGCTATCTTACTCACATTCTTTAGATCATCAGCAAGAAATCTTACACATTTTTTCCTTAGGTAACAATCTGCAATACGCAAAAGCAGCTAAATGGGAATGACTTTCTAAAAATGGCTTCTTAACATATAACTGAAGTCAGGTGAACTCCAAATGAATTATTTTGAATTGTTTAAAAATATCAAATTTTAAGTCACATTTTTGATATGGCATTCAGGTATTAGGCAAGAATTTCCATAGGTGCTTTATGCTATTTTTTTTCTTTTATGTCTTTTATGTGATCTTTGAATAGAAACAGCAAAGAATTTACGTGTTAAAAATAAAGTACCATTAGCAGTTACATTATGCAAACAATTTATTTTATGTTTCCCTAGCCCCAATCTTTGTATTTTGTACTTGCTCAATATGGAAAAGTTTTGTTGGTTTAGGGTTTTTTTGGTTGGTTGATTTGAGATTTTTTTTAATGCAGGTGCACAAAATTATTCCTTCTTGGGGGAACGGTCATTTTGCAAAACTTTTCCTCCGTTCTTTTTTTAATAACTCAACTGCTCTAAAATGTATTACTTTTACTGTACAATTGGATACAGTTTATGTACAGGAGATAACACTGAAAGGAGAGGAGTAATCAAGAAAGATCCTTCACAAATGAACAGTGAGCACCAACTGAAAAAGTGAAATACATTCAATTCAGTGGTCATCACTCAACTTCCCAATATGACTGAAATGACATTATATGGATGATCAAAAGAGAATCTCATAAGCAAATAAAAACTGACTTTTATTCAAACAGATACCTAAGACTTGAAGAGCTGTACTCAGTTCCTGACTGTAACAGGTTTCTGTTCCTGTATGACCTTCTGCACATTGTTTAATCTCTCCTTCTTTCAGGTCTTTTCTGGAACAAAAAACCCAAAAATCCCTAGAAATCCCATCTTATTAGCCACATTAATTGTTCTTAATCTCAACCTTTGTTTGCCTGCTAAGAATGCACATTATGAGAATCCCCACCACATCTTACTTTATATCTACACAGCACTCATGCCATCAGTGCCTTAGTTTTTTCATGAGTCGCTTCTACTATGGGGAACTTGACCATCTTGACCATATCAGTAATCCTGTTGTTGTCAAATTTGCGAAGCATCATGACACCTATGATCACAGTTGCTTATTGCTACTGAACATAAAGCATAAGCTCAAAAAAAACCCCAAAAACCAAAAAAAGTGAGAAGTTGATCCAAGAAAAGAATAATTTATTACATGCTAAAAAGTGTTATACGGTTCAATCAAATGGCCTTTTGCTTCCATTTAATATGCTACAACACAGGAAATTTAAAAAAAAATTCTTTCTTTGAAAGAAAAGGTCTTCTTACAACTCACTATTATTTTTATAAACATTAGGAGTACTGCCACAGTATCTTACTGTCCTAACCAGAGATCAGCAGGTTGCCATAGTAGTTATTGTACAAATGCAGAACAAAAAAAGAAATTTCTTCCACAAAGAGAATAAAAGTACAAGAAATTTAAACAGACACAGAGGAGACTTTTTTAGAGGCTTTTAGGACATAATAAAGATGACAGGTAAATATCTACAAATTCTTTACATGTATCTTCTCCAGATTCATGACTCCAATCATCCAGGTAAGTTCTGTCCCTGTGCATAGCACCTGTCAGGATTTCCCAACAAATTACATACAGAAACACAAATCAGAAGAAAACACTCATGAAGCCAGAATCAGCTCAGGGAAGAAAAAGAAAAGGAAAAAGAAGAAAAGAAACCCCAAACCCAACAAACAAACCACCCACCCTTTCAACAAAGAATCAAATGGGATACTTGCTACTCCCTTCTTAAGAACACAAACTTCTACCTTCACCACCCTCACTCCATCTGATGGAGTTCTTCTACTGTCAGTACACTGAATTTATATTTTCATTGCCAGAAAAAAGTTGGCTATTCAACAGCAAGACAACTAACCTGATTTAGCTAGAACATTTTGTAAGAAAACCAGCTATATAGATATCATCTTAACGTAGCTCACTATGGTCATGGCTATGGGTAGTTGAGAGGACAATATATTAATTTCACTTAGCTATGTCAAGGTAAGGACCACTTGACTCCAGCTAGGATTTTGCCACAAAGCAGCTGAATTAATTACCACACTATAAAAGCACACCATGGTGGAAAAATGAGTGTGTATATATCTCATCATTACACAAAAAGGCTGTAGAGAGTTCCTATATGCTGAGAGAAATGATATCCAAGACAGGCCGAAAACATTCCTGGCAGATGGAGGAATTGCAAATAATTAATAGCTTGGGGTACTCTCACACATCTCATCAACTGGCCAAGAAACCACAGATGAGAGGAGAGGACCTGGCCTCTTCTGGAGTAGAAATGCTAGAGAACATTGTGTGGCTCTGGAGGGGAGGAAAGAAGGGGAAGGAAGGGAATAAGCTAAGAGAGTTTCCTGTATTCCCCTAGCTACCCACACGTGGAGTCAAGCAGAAATTAACATGTATTTATTAAGTTCCATGATGTGAATCAAGAGTTAATGAAAGGAAAAACATCAGCAAATCTCACCAGCTTGATACCACTTCTTTCTGGTAATGCACACAGTGAGTTTTAGGACTAACCTCCTGTGAAAAACGCCACTGCCTACTTCCCAGCCCATTATCACAAGAGCCTCTAATCTGTACCAAATCACACAAACACCACAAACATTCACAGCTGGAATATTAAATTATGTTGTTTCTGTTTCAGAATATTTTTATTTGTTTTTCAAGGCATCCTACAAGCATCTCAGTTTGAATTTCCACTAAACCATGTCCCATCCCAGACTGCCTCTCAACGCTGAGTCTAATCAGTATAACAAGAGAGCTGAGTGAGAAACATCCTGTCAAATTCAGGACATTCAGAAATAGGATTGTTTGGGAGTGTCGATACCAAATCAGGTGGCTAATGCAAAAACATCATCCAGGTAAGCAAGGCTTTTCTCACATAGAATACAACCATATGGTTATTGTGCAAATGGTGTCATACAGATTCAGTACTCCCCAAGAATCTCTCTATTGTACCAGTTACACAATACACTCAGCTGTTTTCTTTTCCACTTCATTTTGTTCTAAAATAAACACTCTTATGCTTAGTACACAAAATCTTACATTATGGTATTCATGTGTGTCACAAGAATTGGCTTGAAGAGCTCACTGACAACTTTTCAAAGGGATGCAGATAGCGCAAGTAAGAAAGAGAAGGCAGGACAAGATTGAACAAGATCATTTGGCTTCTGCTGTCAAGGAAGCACATGGAGGTTCAACCAGAAATGAGGGTTTCATTTGTAGAGACTCACCTCTTGTTGGCTTTATGGAAGTGATAAATGTTAAGAAGAAATATTAATGACAAAAGCATAATAACTTAACATGAAAAGATAGCTTCCAAATGTGAGACAATATAGAAAAAGGCACAGACTGTGTTTATGGATGAGTGGGAAAAACTGGAGTAAAGACAGAATTATAAGTAGTCAGGCTGGGGATGTGGGCAAACAAGGATTTTCACAGGGCCTTAAGGAAACGGACAAGATCTGGAACTCTACAGCATGGTAATAGAAGGTGGAAAAAACCCTTCACCTCCATGTTGTCAGTGGACTAGTACAGCATGGGCAAAGGTATCAAGAAAGTCAAAAGATGGGAGCTTACAGCAATTAAAAGGGGCTCTGGGGGAATTATCTGGGCTCCAGTTCCTGGCTGACAGAGACAGAGAACTAGTTCTTCAATGGACAGCAAAAGAAGAACCATCAAGATTGGAGCCTGACACTGATGGGAAGTAAAAAAGCAAGTATAGCACTACTATGTTACCATTCTGGGTGACACGAGTAGCAGCCATTTTGTATTGTGGGGGATGAAGAAAGGTTGTGGGAGGGAAGTCAATTGTTCTGCGTGTGCAAGATCTGGTAGCTGAACATCTAACCCTGCCCTAGCAGTGCCTCAGGAAGGGACAGCTTCAGGCCTGAGGTGTCATGAAGAGCCCAGGTGCTGCCTTGCAGTGATTCTGCCACTGATACCTGAATATGTTGGTGCAATGATACTCAGGAAAGCTCAGACAAATTCAAGCATGTGTGATATACCCAGGAAATAGCACAAGGTAGTCTTTTAGCACTTTGCAGTGCCTTGCTGTTGCCACCTCATTATTGCAAGCATGTATTTCACCATGCAGTCTCTAGCTTTCATTAAATCTTAAAAGAAAAACAAGCCCCACTTAAACTGTCTATCCCTTGAACGGAGACACTGCAAAACATAATGAATGAAGAAACCTTTAAAACTTTGAAAATGCATGCACCACCGTAAATCCTTTACTGCCTCTTCTCTTGTATATATGCCTTATTTCTTCATTTGCAAGGGTCACCTCTTTTAGAAGCTAAGACACTGAAACAAAGGTAATAGTTGATTTCAACAGAACAGGTACTTTTTAAATCCCACTTCGATTTTGATTCTTCCCCACACTACAGAGTTGAAAGCTTTTTAAGAAAGAGCAATCACTAATAGGAGCAGAAGAGAGATTTTTTTTGCCAGCCCAAAAGGGACGTGACTGGAGAATTTCAGGGTGTTCTGAGCTAATCCACAAAACAATTTTATAAACTTTCCATTTTCATATTGTATAAAAGTGGGGTAAATAATTTACAGCGATAATTTAGACCTTTTTCTTGCTCATTGTCTACAACTGACTGCTGTTCATTTAGTATTGGGACCGCGCTTTGATTGCTTTCCCAAGGCAAGATGGCGTTAGCAATCTTTGCAAATTAATTTATTTCCTTTAAGTAATCAAACTCTACCATGGCTTTGGCGCTTCATTACCTGTATCATGCATTATAGTTATCGTACATGGTGGCCTTGTTCTCTGATTTTATGGCTTAACTGTTACAAAGTACTGCTATAACTTATCCATTTATAATTTGGCAGACCCCATGCTCTCTTACATCTATCCCCTGCATCACAGCTTACATAAGCTTAGTCGTATTGAAACAAGACCAAATGTATATCCTAAAGAAGCTTTACCACCAAGTTCACAAGGCATTTAACTGATTCTTAGGCCTCCAGCACATCAGGGTCGAGAGATCATTCTTTCAACTTCTGCCTGTAACCAATATGAATCTAGACTATGAGGCTGAAATTTGTCAGAACAAGCATCTCAAGCAACAGCTTAGCTTTCAGGTATATCCACAACAAGTTAATTAAATTGGTGCTCTACATCACAACCTACATACCACTGAAATATCTGTCAAGAATCTTTTCAAGAAATAATTTTCTCTTAGAAAAGCTGAGCCTTAAAATAAGTGAGAATGCTTTAATTTGCTGCTATTTTTTACTTTTTTGAGGTCCTGGTGCTGTGGTTGTCCTAGCCCCCCAAAACAATGGAATTGTGCCATAAGAAAGGGAAACCCACAAAAAAATGTGTACTCTCCAGGCCAAAAAAACCTAGTCCCAAACTGAAGAAATAAAACAGTATAAATCAGCAATATAATCAGTATATGAAGTCAGTGTATAATTGATATAAATGAATTAAGATTTTTTCCAGCTGTTACTGTTCTTGCTGACAAGAAAGCATGGATTATTTTATTCCTTTTCCACTCCATGGTAACTCAGCATCACAGAGCTCTTCCCCAATGCAAGTGGGGAGAGAAAAAAGGAAAAAAGAAAAAAAAAAAAAAAAGAGCTTTGTGTGGATGCATCCACCATATTCTGTGCACGCAAATAACTAACAGATAAGTATTTATATTTAGGATTAGAGCTTTGCGTAGACAAACAGCGGATGAATGTGTGCCCTCGGTATCTAGGTTACATCCTTTAGGAATTGGACCTAATGTTCTCTTTCCACAGAAAAAAAGAAAGATTTGAAGAAGCAATGAGAAGATGAGAAATGAGATTTCTTTGAAATATGTCAATAATGATACAAAAATGCTTGCCGGGAGCACATTAATTACATTCTTGAAAAAGTTAAAAGTTCAAGAAATGTAAAATAAAGTACAAGATATAATGAGATGTAACAAATAAGAACCAGAAATAGCTGTGTTGTAAGTCAGAGCAATGTGCAAGCTTATTTACAAGTCAAAGGAAAAATAATCACCCTTACATTCACGTAAAAGCTTTTTCCAAACCTCCCATTAACTATATGGTGACGCATGCAGCTGCCAGATTTTAATCATTCAGCCCAAATTTCACAGAACTGATTCACCTTCACTTGTGACCCTTCTCCCAGGGGGGCCAGCAGAGAGGGTCCAGAGGCTAGCAGAAGCCACACTTCCCTCCCAGTAAACCAAAACTGGTCGTGACTGCACAGCTACACGGTGTACCCTGTGGCAGAAGCCATACCCAGTCGAAATGGAGCATGAACAATGCAAACAAAATGAACATATACTGTGATCAAGGCAGTACGCAACCATGATTCTGGCTTCTGCAACGGTCTACAGGGACCACTACGCAAAGCTGGAAGGCTCCCAAAAGATCTTTTTAAAGACTGAACCTGCTCCACAACTGCCATTATAGAAGACATCAGAATCTCAAAGTTTCAGGGTTTTGTTTGGTTTGTTGGTTGGGGTTTTTTGTCTTTTTAGTTTTGCCTGCACTTCTTTCTCTGTGGTAAGTCTGGCAATTTTTGGCACTACAGAGAGACTGTAGGAAGCATGATCATCTTATATCAGCAACTTCAAAACTGGAAGGCAGCAAAAAACAGCCAACAAGAACATGTAAAAGCAAAGCTCAAGGCCAAGACCAGAATTTCAACCTGTGTCCTTGAGTGCTCTGTGTGCCTTGAAGTCTTAGATCACTACAGCTGTCTCACTGAAGGACCTTCAAAGCACTCTGTACATTCTGCTACATAAAAGAAAGGTTTTCAGTGCTACTCTCAGTTTGAGCAAGAGGAATATCATATATATGCCTTATACTGGCAAATAAACAGAGGTGAAAAATGGCTGTAGCACAGATATGCTTCAGAGCAAACACAGCTAAATAAATGAAAGGGAAAACACTGTAGCAGTGAGTCATGTGTAGCAAAAGGAATCTACCCATCTGCTTGTTATTCTGCAAGGCAGCTCAGTTTGTCCAGATAAATCAGCCATCTTGCTCCCTGTTCACTACAGGGGACTGACAGCATACTATTCACCTATTTTTTTTAGCAGAGCCCACGTTGATAGGTACTTTCAAGATAGCCTCAAAATGATGGTCCCTCTCAACAGAGAAACCCACTACAGATAGATTGACTGCTGCTGAAAGTTAGGAGAAGCAAAGCAACAAAAGGAGTGTCATATTAGTCAGCTGGACTGCTCAGCACACCAGAAAAAAAAGGATGTATAAAGACTTTATGCAAGAAAATTGTATTATTTGCCATTAATTAATTTGTTATTTGCCTGTTTAAAATTTTTCAGTAGCCCAATCAGAGTGATTAATCAATATATCACAAGCCCTAGGCCTACCAATTTCAAGAGCAAAATACTCATTTAGTTTCACCAGATCCTTGTTTTTGCTTCACTGTGAAAGGGAGGACCTCAAAGAATACCACATATTTTGCAAATCTCAGCCTTTGGCAAATAAGTATGAACAAATACTCTCACAGTTCCCAAACAATTTATGAAGATCTGCATTAAGTGAAATAAACAATTCAGTCTGCATTACTCCAAATACAAACCACTTTACGAACCCTGGTAAAGATTCACAGAGAGCAGGTGCCCAGACACAGTTGGTAGATAAAACCTGAGCTAGGGTGAACTAACCTTCCCTCTGACTCTCAAACACTGTCACACTATCAAATGTGAGAAGTGTTTTATTGGCATCCACCCTTCTCATACTCTCCCTGAGGCTTGGGCCTCAAGCTTATCTGTGTAGCCGAGGTCATATTTAGAACAGTGCCACAGAGAAGAGAAGAGATGCCATCTTATGCGATGTGGCTTCAGAAGCTCCACTGGCACCTACCATGAGAGCCTGACAGCTTGACATTTCCCAGTGGCTCGATGGCTGAAGATCACAATTTTTGCTCTTCTCCTTGACCCCCTGCATGAACCAAAGTGAGCTTATGAGATAAAGCTGACAAGTTCAAAGGAGCTGGATCAGAGCTTGAACAGTGTTTTCAATAGCTCTAATGTTCATTACTTTTTACTAGAGGCTTTCACAGTCCATCAGGAATGTGCAGCATTTCTTTCTCTAAGGAGACCTTAGCTAATAGTTTTCCCATATTCTTTATTCCCAACCCTCAGCACAACAGGAATCTCAGTGTTTTTGTTGGAAACTGATTTTTTTTTTACAGATGTATCTGAGCTTGCTGTCTAGACCCCCCAGACATCAGTCAGCTAAGGGCTCAGCCAGGAGGAGGCAGTGCAGCCCATTTCCCCACTGGCATCCGAGGGATCAAACCCAATGGGGTTTCTGTGGATCACAGCTGAACGATGAGGATCAACAGAAGTGCTTCTCCCAGATTAGGCAGTAATCTTTAATGTTATTGCTATTTACAGCTGTGATCATTTGGATCTACATACTCTGTGACCTTCTTCTCTGTTCTAAATACAAGGAAAACACTAAAAGAAATATAGCCACAAATATTTATTTGAATATTTTAAGTCCCTTTTCAGCCCTTCTTCAGCCCTTCGCATTGGTTCTCTGAAAATGTTTGAGTCACCTTGTTTTTCTGACTGAAGGCTTTGGAGAAATTTTAAAAACCCAAGAAAAAGTGATCCTGGCAACCAAGCCTCAGCTTCACCCACACAATTATTTGTGCCAGAGTGCTTGCATGTTTGTCTAATCAAGGAGCAGAAAAACCATTATAAAATGCTTCTGATCAATAGCCTGTAGGTACAGAGCTTGTAGGCACAGAGCGCAAACACTGAATATTCACCATCAATCAATAGAGTAAACATTCAAAAAGATTTGCTGAAAAAACTGAAAAACCTGAGTCAACTACAGTCTGCTGACAAGTATACTGCTAATGCTAAAAGGAACATTCTTATAAATGCTGTTCTTTGCAAACAATTCATTCCTTTCCAAGTATATTTTTAAATTGCTTAAAGCTTGCTGTAAATTACAGAAATGTTCTGGATTTAATATTTCTTTTCAGATCATGAAAGAAAAGCCTTGTTAGAAGACAATAATGAATATATAGATCTAAAAAGGGGGGATATTTGGTAAAACGTTGACATTTGGACTGTCACTTTTTTAAACCAACCACATATGTCAGGAATCAACAGATCTGTGCTATTCACACAAGCATAGTAAGGGGCATGAGAAGGAATGATATACAATTGTATTTGTATATTTTCCTGTTCAGGCAAGATGCCTTCTCAGAATTTTAAGTCAGGAGGTGGAAACTTACTTTGCAAACAGTATGTTAAGCACAATTTATTTTTACTGTATTTCTGAAAAAAAACCATGTGAGAAGTCATACGTAGATAATGTAACAGCACATTTCACTTGCAACACTTAAAATCTGGGTATGAAGACTTTCAAAGAGACAGTCATCTTGCAAGTAAACAACTTATTTTTTTCAATGTATTTCAAAGGAGGACAAAAACCCCACGTTTACACTTCAAGCACTACAATCCCTAGGGACATAAATATGATTTAGCAATACCTGGATAGTGTTCAGCTGTGTATATTCCTCGGTGCTTCTTTAGTTTGCTGAGACATAGACTGTGGTGCACTGTTTACACTTTGCACTGTTATGACTCCATCCAGATGGCAATCTCAAAGTATTTTTGAAACATGAATGGATTAATCCTCGCCAGCTGAGGCAAGGAGAGGTAGGAGAGGTTCAGTGACTTCCTCAGGGACACAAAAACCAGCCTCGATTCAACTCTCAGGCTGCAGTCTGGCACACAGCAAACTACTAGAGTCCAAAAGTTCACTAAAAGTTTTCAACAACATTCCTCTCTACAGCCCCGATCTTGCAAAGGTGATGCAAATAAATGAAAAAGTTCTAGCTGCGGAAGTGAAGTAGTTCATAAATTGTACAACTGGGCCAGGGGTCAGATCTGTCTAGTCCTCGTAGTCATCACACCAGATTTTCTGATGTCTGGAAATTAGTTGAGGCAGCAGAAGGGTCTGTCATCCCAAACTAAATATCACAGATAAAAATGAACAGCAAACATCACCATATTGTCACATCATTGCCCAACTAATACCAGAAAGACCAAAACTAAATTGCAGAGAAAGAGCTAATAGCTTTGCAGGAGAAACAGCAAATGCCCTTATCAGAGATGTGGCATGCAAACCTAAGCCATCATTTCTTCTTTTAAGCTAAATGGACAGCTAGAAGATCTAAGGGTTAAAACCAGTAATGCAGATCAAAACTCAAAACAGAAGACATACTACCTTTCAGAGAAAGCATATTATTTTCTCCCCTTCTCTCCAAAGAATTTTAAAAAGCACTGAAAGGAGACATTGATAACCAAATTGAAAACAAGGCAGAACTTTATTTCCCCATGTACTTTTGAAAGTCCCACTTTGAGATGCTCATGTAGGCAGAAAGGAAGGACATCATTATGCAACGAAATACAGTATTAGCTGTCCAGACACTTACTAATGTAGTTATTGCAGGACTAGGGAAACTATCAGTTCTCAGAGTGCTTTCATTTATCTGTTTTCAGCCATTTGTTGCAAAGGCATGTTCTTCAAACAATAAAATATGGAAAATACATTGAAGGACATGCAGCTAAAAGGTAGGATTAACTGAAGGAGGTAATATTAACTGAACTGTTTTCAAATGTCCATTGCTTCAGTACACAGCTCATTCTTAAGAGCTGCACTGCAGCAAAAATACAGTAATTTACTTTTTATCTCTGAGCTCTATATTCATCCTATTTTTATTTTTTTTTAAGAAAAGATTAATTTAATATCAAGGAATGCCAATTTCTCCCAACTTGCAGGGATTATAAGGAGCGTTGGTATGCACAGTGCATCTTGAAAGATTCTCTCTTCTGCATAGATGATAGACCAGAGTATCAAAGTTCCTGATTCACCTCTTAGGTGAAGTTGTTTTCAGTGTTATGTTTAAAACCTTTAAGCTTCAAGGCTTGATCAAGCATTAACACATTGCTAAAGCAGGAGCCCTGGTGCTTGAGAACAAACACTGGAGTGAATAATGCGGTGTTAGAGATCATGCTGGAGATTTTAACAGAAACCAAGCATATCTACCTCATTACATACTGAAACCATCTTTTCCCACTTAGTTGCTTTTATCTATTTCCATACACGCAACATGTTTATGAGACAATGTGAGATAGGTCCCAGGTCAGAAAACGGACATAACTATTAACTTGAAGGCAACTGGATAATATACACAAACGGAGGATATGACCTCTATTCAGTGAAGTGACACAAGCCTCTCCATATGAAAGAACACAGTGTCTGAGAGGATAGTTTGCTTAGCAGCAGGAAGCCAATTAGAACGGATTCAAAAGGTCAAATTATCCAACTATTTCTGATCTTACACTGAAAACAGCAGAATTATTTACATAGACAGATAGAGGGAGCTTTGCAGCTATGTAAGCTCAGACTAAAACCCATGGTCTTTCTAATACATAATTCCAGTCCTTCCCTAGTTACATTTTTATTACATTACTAGAAGCCTATTTTAAATCAACCACATTAATTTTAATTAGCTAATTAAAGTTTTTGATTAATTGAATGCTGATGTAAAATCAGAATTGGACCCCGTTCTGTAGACAGTGAACAGGGTTTTTTTACTTCACGTGAGGAGAAGATAAAAGCAGAGTTGAAATATTCCACTTTAAGGTAGGCTCTGCTAGGGATGCTTAACAATACAGAGCAGCAGTGAACACTACAGAGCAGCAGTCCATCACTTAAAGCCAACTGTGCTGCACCCCTAGTCCTCCACAAAAAGGTTGCACAGCATCTGAAAGTGTTAGAATTTCAAGCATGAGCTGGCCAGTTGCTTCAATAGCTGAGCCAGCCAGCATTTACATGGGAGACAAAATAATGCCTCACTAATATACTTCAGTGCTACTCCTAGAAGAGTTTTTGTGATCATATCATAGAATCATAGAATGGTTTGGGTTGGACCTCAAAGATCATCTAGTTCCAACCCCCCTGCCATGGGCAGGGACACCCTCCACTAGACCACATTGCCCAAAGCCTCATCCAACCTGGCCTTGAACACTTTCAGGGATGGGGCCTCCACAACCTCTCTGGGCAACCTGTTCCAGTGCCTCACCACCCTCACAGTCAAGAATTTCTTTCTAACATCTAATCTAAATCAACCCTCCTTCAGCTTAAAGCCATTACCCCTTGTCCTGTCACTACACTCCCTGATGAACAGTCCCTCACCATCTTTCCTGTAGGCCCCTTCAGGTACTGGAAGGCCACAATTAGATCTCCCCAGAGCCGCCTTTTCTCCAGGCTGAAAAATCCCAACTCTCTCAGCTTGTCCTCATAGGAGAGGTGTTCCAGCCTCATAGGAGAGGTGCTCCAGTGATAGGAATTGGAGTTAAAACACTACTACTTATTTGACAAATCTGTTTTGGTTGTCATAAAACCACCTTTTGCACCTTTTCCCTTCTTAAGAGACATATCCCTTGTTATCATGTACCAGCTCTTCCATTGCATCTACAGTGGTTTCCAGTTTCTCACTTAAGGGGATGCCAAATGTGACAGCAGACCCAACACTTCGCAGTGTGTAGTAACAACAGCAATAGCCCTGTAAGCATGGATGAGATAGCATGAAGAGCATCACCAAAAGCAGGAAGGGCTGAGGTAGCACGGTCCTATCTTATTGCCCCAGCCATGTCAAGAATATTGTCTTTTTAAGTTGCTGAACAACACATCACTCCATAATGAGATTCTAATTTCATTACATTAGTGTTGGTTTGAAACATCTCCACTGTGACCAATGAAGTTAATTCATATTTAACAAGATCAGGATTCAGTCTCCATCGTTATTTCTGATGTGGTCACACCAATTTTCTGTCATGACCGAACCCCATGCCACCAAAGAGCAAGAGCACCAAAAAGGCTCGCTAGAACATTCAAGAAATGTACTTTAAGCTGTAAAGCAAGACTTGGCCTTTTAGACTTTCCTTTTTCTGAATACATACGGTCCTTTTATTACTGCTTTATAGCTCAGTTATGGCACCTTAGCATTATGTTCATCCAACTATATGGAAGATTAAGAATTAAAGACACAAATATTTATGCAAGACAAAGGGAGGCAGAGGGACAGAGAGAGGAACAGGACTCACTTTTTAAAGCGCTGGCTTGTTCAAAACACATTGTGCCAGATGCCAGGATCAATTTTTCCACGATATTGCCAACTGTCTTCAGCATTTGCTCAGGATATTCAGTGACAGTAGGTTCAGGCCAAAGGAAAAGCGGATCGTGTACTAACAGGGATATCTGACATTTTTCAGGACGGCAATTGCCTCTCGCTGTAACGAGCAGAACACATGCTAATGCGCCACGGTGCATTGCAGCCAGGAGAAAAGGTCAGGCTTAAAAGAGGGCTGCAGAACTCACTGCAAACCAAGCATCTATTTAATCACCACAATGAGGCCAAGAGCATTATCCACGAGTAATCATATTTTTTTCTCAAATACACTTTGACATGTTAAAACAATATTCCACTATAATGAGAGGCTACTTGTGCCACTGTGGGACACTTTGAAGCTATGACCATCAATTTTGTGGATTTTTGTCAAATATGCAGTGCATTCAAAGATATAAGTGATACCCTCTTCGAGTTTTCCCATTAAATGAATCCCTGTGACAAAGTACTTAAACAAAGACATGCTGAAAATATTTGGGCAACAATTTCACACAAGTGTGCTAAAGATCTCATGTTAATGACATGATTGAAAAAGGCACCGGGCAAAGCAGAACAAAATTATTTTATCTAGCAGGTCTTCACTATTATTTCACAGGAAAAAAAATATAGCACAGCAGGTCAAAGAGCAACTAAGTCAAAATGTTACAGTGAAGAGAAATCTTTAACATGTTCACAATCATTTTTATATCATTTATTTTATCTGCTTTTAGGGGCAGTAGGTACCTACGACCATATTTAGCTTATGCCTAAGCATAGAGGTAGTTTTATTAGAAGCAGAGATGAACATTCACAAAAATTTCTACAATGAGATGTGATAAAGATATTTAGTCAAAGAAATTGATGTAATAAATACAATAAGAGCATGTCAACGCAATTCTTAATAACTTCTAACTCACTTGTCTTAAAAAGTATAAATCCACCAATGTACTCCCGTCAAAAAGGCAGACATTAATTCTTAGCCTGGTCATTATTATAACCACAGTCACATGAGCAGACCAAAAGTAAATGTTGCTCAATGTGTACTACTGCTATAAAAGTATGGAAACTGGGCAGAATCTGCCACTGATGGAGCCAAGTAAGTTTAACCGAGAAAATCTGGTAGTTTTCCACAGTTCAGATTACTGTTTCCTTTACTAGGCCCTGCTCTTTCCTTACAACCTGCTGTATTCATTATTAAGATGCTCAAACCCTTCCTTCTCATCATCCCTGAACACTGCCCCAATTTGTGCTCAGTTTCCAAGCAGGATTTAGCTGCAGACAACAGATCAGCTGGAGACAGGAGAGGTGGAGGTCTTGCTGAAAACACTGGCCTCTGTGGATGAGCTCTCAAAGCTTCAGCATCATGTTTCCATGCCAACAGACAGCACATGAAGAGGTACTGAAGTAGCAGTCATTCTGAAGAAAAAGTACTATTAATTTTTCTTCCATTGCCTTCTGGAAGGATCATTACAGGGACTCCAAACATTTATACACAAGCAAACATGATTCAGAAAGCAAAAAGGAAGTTTTCACCTTACTCTCCACAACATCCGTGTACACCTTCCAGACAGTCTCACTTTCCAGAGCACTTAAGAGAATTAGGCACCCAAGGTACATCTGCTTCAACACCAGTCTTTTCCCAATGTTTGCTATGCCCATGTCAGGACCTAGCCTGTCCTGCAATTAAAGCACTCAAGAAGACCTCTGCCCTTAGTCTCTCAACCCTGGATCTCAAAACCCTGCTCCTCAGGTAACAGCATGACAGCAAGGTGCTCTTGTACCCTTAGAGTGTGCTGGCCTCAGGCCAATCCCTTTCCAGTCTCTTAATTCGGGGGTTATCACAAGCCACTGTTGCCAGTCTCCTCTGCTCCCTTGCCAAGTGCATTTGGCTCTGACCACATTAAAGGATCACACAGGCAGCAGAAGTGGGACTGAAATAGCAGGCTGAAACGTAACGATAGGTACAGCCACATTGCTAACTGGCTCACATCAAGTCTATCTACCTCACATCTCCAAACAGGTCCTCTGCAACATCCAGCACAAGATGGAGCACAAACCCCTGGATGCACCAGCTAAGATTTGCTAAACAGCCTGGTCACCTGGAGCAGCATTTTCTAAAGCCTCATGGCCCCTCCAGTCTCACAAGTCTCTCTGCTTGCAGGGCTAGCGCTTAGCCTTGTCTAAAGATCCTTATTCCCTTATCGTTTACATCAGTTAATTGGGCCTTGACTATCCCACATCTCTGGAGCCTGCCTGCTGAGTCTCATTCTGGTCTGAATTTGAGATGTATTTATGTGCCCAGGCAACGCAAGCAAAGCAAAAAACGTGCCTTGGGAGGAATTTGGAGTTACACATTCAAAAGCAGGATTCCAAGGGCATGTCTGCATTGCACAGGACAGGGGAGAACATCCTCAATGTTGTATGGCAACAGTCTTCATCACAAGTCAAACGTTCTTGGGCCACAGCAGAAGTGGCCCTAGCAATGCTAATGCATTGTGCTATTTCTGGTCCTCGAACTAGGTTATCTGGCAGCAGCTTTGCTTCTGCATTTTACTCAATCATTCTTTCACATATCTGCAGTTAGCAGCTTCCATATGCAGGACATCCATCCCACCCAGGTTCCTCTGGGTGCTGCTCACAGCAGACGTAGTGAGGAGACCACCACCTGCTTTGTCTGTGGTCACACGAGAAAGATGGAGTAGGAGGCAGAAGTGGCAGCAGTCAGTAAGATTTGAAAGCTGTCTCTCTGCCTCTTTCTCACAGCAATGCCCAGGGCACATCGCTCTGCTTTTGCAGTGGCTCTGCTTGTTAAATTACACAAGCAGCCAAGAGAGGGGGGACTTGCCACCTTCACAACTGAGCTACAGGGACAGCTTCCTGCTGCCTGGTTCCATAAACTTGTGCCCCAGCTGCCCAGCAACGCCCGCTCAGCAGATGTGGTGGGAGGAAGGAGGGCGACTCCTTAGCCTTGCTCCTAGGCAGGTGAGGGGGTTATTCTCTGGGGAGATGTGTATTCGATCCCTCTCACACTGAGGAAGGGCTCGTATCTGAGGTGCCCAGCTTTCTGTGCCACTACACTTGCTATTCAGCCATTACAGAAAAATTGGGTGGTGGTTCTGCCACCTATGGTGATACCTCATAAGACATGGATCAGAGCCACTAACCATCCTTATCCACAGTGATGGCAGCAATAGAGCCATCCCACCTCTTAAGAAGGCCCTGACTGGGGGCTAGGAAGCCACGTGAGAGAAACCAAATTTCAGATTCACCTCACTCTGTGGTTGTTTAGGGGTGGTGCCTCCCTGGCACCCTCCCCTCCTTCCTCTCATGTGCCATGGACTTACTGTAACTTCCATCCTAAGCAGGCAACCCTCTCCACCATTCACTCCGTAAAGTCCTGACACAAAGATGCCAAACTTGGCTTGGCATTCTCAAAACCTACCACCCAAGACACAGTTCCTCAATGCACAGTGCTGCCAGCACCTCCTTTGGAATCAGAGCTGAAGTGTTTTGAAAAATGTAATCCATGTCTTCTCATAAAACCTTACAGCACGCTTTGCTTAAGGACTGTGCATTTGCGATAAGCTAAGTAAGAGATTATACAGAGTATAAACAGCTACATTGTAAAAGAGAGTGTAAACTGGTTGTACAGTACACAGTTATCCAGTTATCCGCTGAGACAGTACATCTATACGGTAGCTTCAGCACAGCTATGTAAACAGGTATCATGAGATTCACACAGCCTGAAAATCCAGCACTTCATTTTAAGGGGTTAAGCTGCATATGGCCCAGCTCCCATGGGACCAGCAATGGAAAGTGACGCCTAAAACCTGTAATGAAGCTACTCTGTTTAACAAATACCCTTTATCCTTTAATTTCAAACAAGATGAGCACTACATCCCTACTGATTTTCAACACTATTTCTGCATCTCGTGGACTTTATACAGTAATAAATTGGGCATGGTGGTAATTTGTCCCAGAAGTTAGTATCTCCTATCCACTGGCTTCATTAATGATCTCATCTCTGTCTATTTAAGCCTCTGTTTAATGACACCATTCCCTGTATTGGTCATTAATGCCTTTACAGTTTAATGCAGCATGACAAATGAACACAGTGCATTTCATATAGTTGCAACTACAGTAATGCCTCATTTGGTATTCCTATCAAATGGAAGTAGAACAAGCAGACAAAAATGTGCTAGAAATGCAAACAGGCTTAGGGAAAATATTTGGTGTTTACAAGTTGCACGCTGCATCAAGTGTTTCACATTTCTGTACACAGCTGAACTGAGTTTTCATAGCAGTTTAGGTCACAATTAAATTAATTCCACAAAAAAGTCTTCGGATTTTGCTGATTGCTTACTTTCAATTCGGTACTGCTGCAGAGCTGCTTGAAATCAGCCATATGAATACATATATCTTAAAGGTTACAAAGTCTGGAAGCTGAAGCTGTTTTGCATGTAAGAGGTTGTCATACTGAATAGCCTAGTTTTGGGGGTTTTTTGCATGTTTTCTCAAAGTGCTTCTCACTGTGATATTAATTACAAAAATGAATGCAAGGGCAACGTGTCAGTACTATAAAGAAGAATCACTCTAATACCTTTTCTTATACTATTTAGTCTATTTCTATACTGTTCTTCTGTCGTGTTCTCACTAGTGACTTCCTCTGGTTACTATGTGGCATTTTTTTATACCTTTTGTAATATCTAATGGTTATTCATCCTTTCTTTGCCTTGATGGCAAAGAGCTTACGGCTTTGTTTAAGGTGTTCTTACTGTATTGTAAGACAGTCGGATATCAGAGGTACAATCTCATCTTCTTGAATAGGTCCAGCTCCCCGCTCCCTGGGAATAATTCTTAAAGTTTAACTCATCTCCCTTCAAACTCCTATCTCCATTACTCTTCTCATCTCCAAGGCAGAAGGATCATCTTGGAGTGACTACATTAGCGAACAAAGGAAGAGCTATGGATGTCATCTATCTGGAGTTCTGCAAGGCCTTTGACACGGTACCCCACAACATCCTTCTCTCTAAATTGGAGAGATATTAATTTGATAGATGGACTATTTGGTGGATAAGTAATTGGCTGGATGGCCAATTAGTGGTGGCCAATGGCTCAATGTCCAGACGGAGATCAGTGACAAGCAGTGTCCCTCAGGGGTCCATACTGGGACCAGTAGTGTTTAATATATTCATCAATGACATAGACCGTGGGATAAAGCACACCCTCAGCAAGTTTACTGACAACACCAAGGTGAGTGGTGCAGTTGACACACCTGAGGGACAGGATGCCATTCAGAGGGACCTGGACAAGCTCAGTTACAGTGAGCCCACGTGAACCTCATGAGATTCAAACAAGGCCAAGTGCAAGGTCCAGTATCAATACAGGCTGGAGGATGCATGGATTGAGAGCAGCTCTGAAGAGAAGAACTTAGGGGTACTGATGGATGAAAAGCTCCTTACAAATCGGCAATGTGCACTTGCAGCCCAGAAAGCCAACCATATCCTGGGCTGCATCAAAAGAAGTGTGACCAACACGTCAAGGGAAGTGATTCTCCCCCTCTACTCCACTCTCATGAGACCCCACCTAGAGTACTGTGTCCAGCTCTGGGGTCCCCAGTACAAGAAAAACATGGACCAGTTGGAGCGAGACCAGAGGAGGGCCATGAAGATGATCCGAGGGCTGGAGCACCTCTCCTGTGAAGACAGGCTGAGAGAGTTGGGGTTGTTCAGCCTGGAGAAGAGAAGGCTCCAGGGAGACCTTACAGCAGCCTTCCAGTACCTAAAGGGGGCCTACAAGAAAGACGAGGACAGACTTTTTAGCAGGGCTGGTTGCAGTATGACAAGGGGTAATGGTTTTAAACTGAAAGAGGGTAGGTTCAGACTAGATATAAGGAAGAATTTTTTTACAAGGGTGGTGAAACACTGGAACAGATTGCCCAGAGAGGTTGTAGATGCCCCATCCCTGGAAACATTCATGGTCAGGTTGGAGGGGGCTCTGATCTAATTGAAGATGTCCCTGCTTATTGCAGGGGGGGTTGGAATAGATGACCTTTAATGGTCCCTTCCAACACAAACCATTCTATGATTCCACAGTCTTTGTTTTTCTTCTCTTCCTGTGCATCAAATCCACAGGTTCATTAATGCTTTAACTTCATCTTTCCAGTGCTGCTAAAACAACTCCTTTCCCTCCATTAACTAGCTCTGTAGTGCACTGAATGTCCTCACCTTCCTTAGCACAATATCCATTATCCATAACTCTCACTCATATAGCCCTCTGCTGTGTTTCCAGAATATCACTACCAGAATCAGCTTCCCAAGCATCAACCCTCAGGTACATTCTTTCCTAAAATAATTATTCTCATAAAAAAACCCAAGTACAAGCCTAATGGAGGTGGCTGTTCTGACTTTCGCTGTCTAAGAATAAACTTCATTATGCTGTGAACAACTTGTTAGACAACTGAATGACAGAATTATTGAAAGATTACATTTAAAAATTAGCTCAAGGTGTTATAAAGTTGAATATAATATAATTGGCGCACAATTTCAGAATTATAAAATATCTGCTTCAACAGTGCTTAATATAGATACCTTGCAAGTGGTTAGTGCATGAATGCAAGTTCTAATACAGAAGCAATTTTTTTAAAAGAAATTATTTAAGAAATTACAGTATAACGCACAAGAGCAACACTGACATCACTATATAATCTTTGAAGCACTTTAGGAAACTTTACCTTAAGTAAAGAGTCATATACAAGCCTCTTCACAGGAACTGACATTGAGCTTCAGAGACATTCACATTGCAAATAACGCATCAGCTGGCACTCACCCCACTCCTTTGTCCTGAGCAGTCAATGAACACACAACACCAAAAATAAAAGCAAAGCACCACATGAAAATCACAGCTCCAAAAGCCCTTAGCAGATATAAAACCCCCTGAAAAAATACGGGACTGCTGAAAACAGTTCACATTTGCCCAGTTATCCATAAGCAACAGATACTAAGTGTGACAATAAATGTCACAAATAATTTGATTTCTAAAACCAAGATATTTTCCGAAGTATTTTTTCTAAGATTGTCATTTAACTATGAATTATGGTCAGCTTACACCAGTTTGCTCACTGCCATATCCCATCACATTTTCAGTACTTCTAAGAACGGAGATCCCAGTCTCCCCAAACAAGCTATTCTGCCCTCACATCAGGTGGCATTTGACCACACTCATGGTTAAATAAATAACCAACAAAACTTACTGAAGAAGAATTTCCCACATTCCAACTTGTGTTTGCTGCCTCCAGTTCTATCACTGCTTATGTCTGAGAAGAGTCTGGCTCCATCTTCTCTATTCTTTCAAATTAGGTATCTGTAAACAGCAGTAAGATCTATCCTTTGTCTCTTCCAGCCTGAACAAACCCGCTCTCTCAGTCTCTTCTTGCACACCTCCTGCTTCAGCCCCCAGATCATTGGTGGCCTCCACTGGACTCGTTCTACTATGTCCATGTGCCTTGTACTGAGGAGCCCAGAACTGTACACGGCACTCCCGCTGTGGTTTCACATGTGCTGGATGGAGGGGAATAATCTCTTCCCTCAGCCTGCTGACTACATGCTAGCTGGTGTGCAGTTGGCTTTCTTCAGTGCAATACCAACATGTTCATTCAATGGATCTCTTCTTCCAGAACAAGGTAGAAGATGTGCAATAATGCGCTCCCAGATCTCATCTCCAACCAATATTTGTTTAAACCTTGAAGCTCAATGTTAGAAATCTTTCCAGAAGTACTTGTCATTAATTAGAGCAGTTATGGATATCCAATATAAATACCTACTTTATCATCTCATAAATATTATGTTCATGACCTCAATAGCTTCCTGTGCCTGAAAGTTCTATAGTTTAATCAAAAGTTGTACGGAAAAGTATTTCCTTTTATCAGTTCTGAGTTTCCCTTTTTAACGTAATGATATTTATTTCAATCAATTTGATTTTTCAACTGAAGTTAAACATGACATGATGAAAGAATTAGGTATAAAACTATTTCAAGACAGTCCCTCTAATTGCCTACATTGTCCTATCCTTGGATATGGATCTTAATTCCCTTAATCTCTGTCATTCCTTTTCTTAGTGAAATGCTAGAGAGTAACCATCAGTTACTCTCTGGCCACTTTGTTGTATTTTTCTGCATTGCCCATAACACCACAAAAGATAACATCGTTACACTCTACAGGTGCTCTTTACTCTTCATATTAATTTATAGGCAGGAATGCATTCCCTTTGTTTCTGCAGTTTAATAAGGACTAGCCAGTGCAGATACTGCCAAAATAAGCCAAAGTAAATTATTTCAAAAAGTATACTTTTGTTTAGTACAAAATTGCTTTGACACCATGCATACTCAGCTTTGGAGCTGATGAGTCTTCTCACAGTCACTGAACCTGCAAACTTTGATTTTCTCTCCCCAGAGGTTATTATAGATTTCCATTGGCTTGTGCATTGAGGAATTCAAGACTATTTTCAATCGATACCAGCCCTATGGTATTTAAATAACAATCTTAAATAAGTGCATTTTAAAAGACCCTTTGTGGGCCTTGTTGTTCCTGTTCACATATTTTACCCATTAATTATAAAATACTGTGCAATTCAGAAGGGGAAAAAAAAAAAGGCAGTTTAAAGGCACTGATGAAAGGGAAATTAAGCATTCTGAACTGAAAGCTTGAAAACATTGATGTCCCCCAGGATAGCTCATGATGTTCATCTGAGAGACAGAACAGTCTTTGCACTACTTCACTACAGGAAAATGTACCTTGGCACAGACAAAGTCCCCAAAATCTCCCAGAGTTCTAGCAAGTCTCCTCTCTCTTGAAATAACATCCTGACTTCCTATATTTTTCTTTAATCTGACAGAAGTTTCTCTAAGAAAGAGGAAAAAGTCAGCAGTTACTCATTTTGCATCCAAAGCAGGGTCAGAGTTCAGTAAGTGAGGCTTTCAATCATACAACAAAGCACTGAAAGGGTGCGCGTTTCCTGAGCAACATTCATTTTTGTGCTGTGAAATGATTGTGGGTCTTGTGGGGGAAGAAAATTCAGAAACGGTCCACTTACTTACAAAATAATGCTCATCTCGGAAAACGCTGATTCAGTGCAACTGCATTTTCCATGGAAACATATCAACACCACTGAGCAGTTGGACTGAAAGGCAGAAAGATAACTCAGAGCTCATTTGTACCATCTTTGGTTTCAGTCCAAATTTCTCACAAGTCAAATAACACCGATTTTTTTGTTTACTGGTTCTCATTTTGCTTCCCCAATAAGCCCTGCTTGTCAGCAGCCTGTCCCCCTGCCATTCACATGCACTTGGAAGTTTTTTGTTTTACTCTTAACGAAGGAAAGGTTTCAAAAATGTGTAATTCTTTTTTTTTTTTTTTTTTTTTTGTCTTACTGGCAGGAAAATCTCCACTCTGGTCAGTTCTAACTATGAGCATAATGAGGACATTTATGAAGGATAAAACAGCCTGCAAGGACAATGCAATCTAGTTACTTTACCAGAAGTTTGACTTTTAGCATGGTACTCCTTAAGTAACCCAGACTTATTCAGAGACTCAGGACACATTCCAGACACTCAGAAAAAATGACCCTTTTATCAGCAAGGTCAGAATTTGATAGTCTGGAGTTACTAGCAGTTTCTCTTCTTCAATGTGCAAGGACATATGACTGTCAGTAGCTTCCCAACCAGTGCTGGGTGACAATAGAACAGTAAAACACTTCTTTAAGCAAAAGCATTTTTTATATTTCCTTTCCCATGTTTCAGTGTCAGCAACTTACCAAATAAAAGATTTTACCTAGATTTTTTCAGTCTACCCTTCTATCCACCCCACAAGAAGAGGTTAGTCTTAACTTTGCATGGTGCTTGTTGCTGAGTCCCTCTATCGATGCACAGGAATAAAAATTACAAACTAGTGACTTGAGGTTTGGGGCTTCTCTTAAATAGATTTTTTAATTAACTCCCAATATTTTCTCAAGCAGGCAAAACCAAAATGCAGCAAGCATGGTAGTAACTCAGCACTACTTTGCAACCATTCCCTACCAAGCCTTGCCGTGCTTGTCACAAATAGGACCTTTTTTCCCTGTACCAAGAAAAATTAACAGACTACCCCCATGGGGCATATAAGAAAGAATTCAAAATGTAGTGGAAAGAGATTATGCAAAAAGCTTCACACAAGCACACTACAGATGAAACATAACAAGGAAATTACTGCTAAAGTAGTACCAGGAATGCTATCTTTCCAAAGATGTGGGAGACGATCAGAACAGAGGTTGCCACAAGAGCCAAACAAAGTCAATACAGCCTTTTGTTCGCAGATTACTCAAAAGTGACATGACAGCAAGCAGGATCAATAGACCTACAAAATCAGGCCAGGGTTCTTCAGATGCTGTCCTAACCTGTTCTCAGGTTACAGTATTACTTATGGTGACTTAGCTACCAGAAATTGCTTCAGTAAGTTGGCACACTTGCAATATTATCCTTATTTTAGTAGAGTTGAATGTATAAAAATTGATGTCTATGCAATGCTTAGGAAATCCTTATTTTCCAAATCACACAGAAATATTCAGTGATGCTTCTAGATTTTGCTTCTACTTGTATAAGCAGTCAGCCTTTATATTTATGACACATAGACCAGAGACACATAGGATTACTGAGCATACCTTCATTTAAAAAAATGAGTTGATAATAATATTGCATAGAATTGTATTGTATCTGGAGATTCTTTCAGGCTTTTATCCAGTTTCATGCAAGTTCCCCAAGAGTTTCATGCTACAAATGTTCCATTATAATTACACTTACCCACATAATACATTTTTCCTAGCCTTGGTAAAAAAAAAAATAAATATACACACCTTCTGTTGCTGTAATTTGGTATTTTTAACTATGGAAGCTTCTTGTGTTATCTAGAGATATTTCCATTCAGCTCTATTCTATCTGGAGACTCAACAATTTGGATCGTTTCACTCCATTACTTTCAAGTAACCAAGTAGTCCACACTAATGTACTGACATCTCAAAGATGCATGGAAAATTTAGATGCTCAAACAAGCTCCAAAACAGATCAGTGCAGTTGAGGTGCTTCATTTTGTCAAGAGTAGAAGGAGGGGTGGGGAGGAGGAAGACCCATCCAGAACTAGTAGAGGATGGTAAAGGCTATAAATAAATATCCTGGCACTGTGCAAGTGATATACTCTGCCAAGAGCACATTAACAGCAACAGGACATTATTTATAGGCCAGGAGGTGCAGAATGGAGGAGTGGAACATGGGAGAAAAACTGGGGCAATATGACAAAAATGTGGGTGGTGCAGCTGGGAAAGGAAGCCACCACTAGGACAAGGGATTCAATGTGGGGGGGGAAAAAAACATTTTCATCAAACCTGCAAGAAAAAGCTTATCAATAACAGCTAAGCAGTCGTCCATCAAGCACTCGCTAACAGAAACACTGAAAATCTCGAGGCCATTTAGAGCTTTCTATTCATCATATTGTGTTTTATCTTTCTTCCCCATGAACATTTTTAGGGGCATTCTGAATAAATCTGTTGTCAACCTGACTGTAACTATAGATTCAATTTAACTTGCTCCTTATCACACAATTAAAACAAAATAACATCAGCATCATGAACAGGAGTTCAGAAAAAAGAGACCTTTTTGTTCACTGTCTTCAGGGAAGATGTGCATAAAATGATGATGTTCTGCTGACAGATCCTGTAAACCAAGTAAGTGTGTATGTATCAGATGTATGGGGCCATTCTAGGCAGCACCACTTCAAGACACACACTTGAGGGAGGGAACTTCTTATATCATAAACTTCCATTTCTTTCTTTTGTTAGGCATTTTCTCCTACATTCAATACAGAAAATATTGTCCAGACTCTGGTTCAATAACTGTACTGAAGGATTAAGGTCAGTAGATTTATGTAGTAATTTTATATATAGTTGATCTGGTGGATTCCAGATGAGGTCTCCAGCTCGAACCTCCATGCAGACTCTGGGCGCTTGTGGAGGGACACAGACCGTTCCTAGCATTTTTGTATGCTGAATTCCCACAGGTTTCAGGCCCTGACCATTCAGCTGTGAACTGAGCTCTTTATCTTGGTCTCCCCCTAGATATCATTTTACAGAAGTTAAATTCCAAGAGACAAGGAGGGGAGAAATTACACATCTCTACCCTTCTTTATTCCCCACTCACCCTGATGAAAACAGATAAATCAAGGCCAGAAGAAACTCCATTCATTCTGAACCCACATTTCTCTCAAACTAGGGTTATTTGCTCAAATGGAGTAGATTCCTAGATATTGACAAATTTGGTATTTGTTCTATCAGATTAAAGCAATCCGAATGTGCACATATCTAATACACATATATACAAAAGCTACTTAGCTAGACAATTCTTCAGCATAAAGTAGTTTGATTACCTTTTCACCAGACTCACTCACATTTCTCACTCTGACAAAATGAACCAATTTGTAAGTTGGTTTATTACCTTTCTTCTTGTAATTTCACACATAGGTGTTTTGCACATTTTACACTGCTCAGTGACCTTAGCAGACTCTGTCACCATCTTCTGCCTTTTAAGACAAGTACAACTAAAGTAGTTTCACAGTAGCCAAGGTCAGCTTCTGTATTTCTAACACAAATGAAATGGGAAAATAAACTTGGGTTAAGCTTTATAACCTTGATGGAACAATTCTATTATATTCTTCATGCAGCTGCAGAACAATAAAGTTGCCGATGAAAAAAAAGGATCCAAAAATCACTATGCACGCTATTTAGCTGTGGTAGGATCAAACCTGTCATTATTATATTGCTGTCAAACTAACTTCCAGGGTGCTGACAGTTACATGCATGTTACTCAAAAAACAATCCAGCCGTTCAAATCTGGAGAGATAGTTGATAAATAATTTATTTTGCAGCTTAAATTCCCACTGACCTCATTATGACCTTAGGGCTTGACAGGAATGCCAAAAAAGGGAATTTTAGCATGCATAGATCTTTCACTGAAAGGAAGCACAAAGGGTAGGATTAGAGGCTTGGGGAAATACACCAAAGCTGATTTTGTGAAGCCCTCCCTAAGTTAATGGCCTGCTTAGCTTAGGCAGAAATTTGGCAGAAGCCAAGTTTCCCTCTGCAGTCAAGACATCCAAACCTGTTTAGGCAGAATTTGCCATGAAGATATTTTCATGCGTCCCAAATGGCTGTCCTACGATTCACAGGAGCACAGGGCCACCTCAGCAGGTACCCACGCAGCAGAGTACGTTACCAGACCAACACAGACAACTGCAACTGTCCTCACCTCCAATGACAACTTACATACCAAGAATAACAATTTACATCCCAAGTGGTGCAGGCAAAGAATGAAATGTAGAGTGAAATCATTTGAGATGATTGTGAGAAATTCAGTACCAAAAAATACATAGGCCAGAATGGGGCAGAAGTCTGCCTACAAAGCTGAATAATGGAGATATATTCTTCTATTGAAGGATACGCAACAGATTTGAGACATAATATGTAAAATATGCATTGATTTCACCTTCATATTCCAAATACACCACACTTCTTTTGATAGAAACAGAGATAAACTGTGGAATTATTTGGAGAACAAATCCCTCTGACCTTTCTGTAGTTATTTTCCAGGGATGAGCAGCAAAGTTATCCAGTTAGATCTATCACACAATATAATATGGTATTAAAAAAGCGTTCCAAAAATCCCAGCAGTGGTAAGAAAATGTATGTAAACTAGTAACTCATACACTAAAAATATTTTACAGTAAAAATTTGCAAAAAATTCAGGACGGTATCAAACTATAAGTACAGCTAATAAAATAACATTTTACAAGGCATGCTAAGTGGCTTTCCAAAATTGTGCTATTTGTCACATATATGGAAACTAATAAAAATACTCTGCGTGCTTCTCCCCTCAGATTCATGAAATATTTTTATCAAGATATAAATATGATGGGGACATTCTCTCTTCATTGGCAGTACATCAGCATACTACTGAGAGGAGACTCATTCTCAGACCATGCATTTATCTCTGAACCAGCAGTATGAGGAAAATAATAGTTCCTTACTTAAACATTATAAAGAAAACTCTAAACCCATCTTAACCAATCCTTTCTCCCTAGCTTAATGAAGACAACATGTCTCATTAATGAAGGCATTACAAAACACTTCTGTTTCACATCCTAATTTTTTTCTAGGACTCTGGTATGTCACATTATTTCATCCCTTCCTCAGTCACTCTGCTTACAAAAGATAATTTTTATCAAGTTTGTGGGAAATTGTTGCAAGCTCAAACCATTAAGCAGTCACAAATCACAGAGTCCTGCAGGAGGAGGTAATAAAGACAGATGATAAGTTATGCTATTGCAGCTGCATTTTTAAAAAAACAGCATTCGCCACAGACAACGGGTGGTAGGAACAACGCACAAACATTTTGCTATATCTATCTACACAGAGAATTCTTCACACTTTCAACACTCCCTTTCTCATTCCATTAAAGCTAATGGAAATAGTCTCCCTTTATTTCAATGGAATTTAATAGCTAAATTGAATTTAATAAGTAACACTTTTGAAAACAGGTATTTATTTTAAAAAAAAAAAGCAATCTCTAAAGTGAAATGAGAGAGAAACTGCAGTAAGATATCTTTTAAGCTACTAAAGCAGCAGCTCACAAACCTGCCTGGCTGTTTTTGTGACAAGGAATCCATGTTAAGTTGTCCTGAGCAAGCACCGAATGTAAGTTTTTAAGGCTTTATGGACTGGATCAGTGATTTTTATCAGTGAACCATCATGTATTATTAAATTAGCATTACTTTTCTTGACAGGTATAACAAGGACTTATTAACATTTAATTTGTCCAGAAATTGCTATTCGTTGATATATCCAAGTATTAGAAAGTCCCATCAGACAAGTTATATACAAAAGGAAGAGGAAAAGTAATAATATATCATTACTATTTCCTTAGTAGTCAATGTCAGCATTGTAGTAACAAGGAAAGAAGCCTAGTGTTAGAGATGGGAATGGCAAGGACTTGGGAAGCCAAAGATAAACCCTTCGCAAAGTTTGGGTTGAAAGAGGCACCATGTCAGGATGCTCTAGGCACCACAGCTGAACTGGTAACACATGTAATGTACAAGAGAACATCATAAAAACCAGCTTGGAGCACTGCCGGACTAAACTTTCTTGTCAGAATGCTCTTACCTGAAAGGAGTGGGGCACAATGGATAACAGATGAGATACACAACTGAATCCAGGCAGCAAGAAGAAGAATCCCTTGTAGCAGGAAGCACAGGTTGCCACGAGGTTTGGCCCAGATGTTGCCTGGCCACTTGGCTCAAGGCAAGGTCTCAGCAAAATGGGAGGGCTCATTCCTCAGAGATAAAGCTTGTGCTAAGAACTCTAAGGACCTGTGATCTAAAATAAACATTGCCCCCCATTTTTCAAACACAGAAATATAACCTGGTATGAAAGAAGAGGCGGTATTTGTGAGTTATGGTCAATTAAAGCAAAAGCTGAAAGCGACAGTCAACTAAGAGAAATAATGGACTCTGAAACCGCTGGCCTTCAGCAGTGATGGTGTCTATAGCTATATTAGAAGACAGATTCAGTCTTTATGGTTTTAGAGAGGATTTTGATTTCTTACTTGTCAGCATTTGTAGCCTTCTCCATCACTGCTTTCACAACAGCCAGCCCTCTACCTAGCTGAGTAGCAAGAGCTGTCATTAACAAAAGCCAGGGTCACCCTTTTGACTAAATCACTGTCAGTCAACAGCATCAATATAAATGTGTAATTAGTGTGCTTATTAAATCTTAAATTTAACCATAAAGTGAACAGTGTGATGTCTATGTGGAAAATATGTCCTTTTTATAGTGTGAGTTTAAATATTTTTGGTGATATTGTTTAGGTGCCATCAAAAAGTTCTTAACGGCAATGAAATCGGACCAGAAAGGCAAGGAATAGCAAGAAGGAAGCTCCTACTTTGGTGATGCTCAGGAATAAGTTATTACACCAGATGTAAAGTAAGTGGGATAAAGAACCTCTATCTAATTTTATATTCAATCTGAGTGTATATACAAGACTAAAGACAGTGGAAGTCAGTGAAATAAGCTTAAAATATTATTTTAATTAGGCCCTCTTTTAGGAAGGATAAAATAGTTATGAACATACACAATGTCCTTATAGTACTCAGATTTACTTCCCCTCATCTTCCAAATAGAGCAACTCCAAATCTTTGTACAATGCTCCTTGAAAGACGCACAAATTAAAACAATTTTTCTCTTAAAATGTCTTGATTATAATCCCCTGTCTCCCAGACACACTGGATTAACATACATATACTGGACCTTGCAATGGAAAACATTCAAGAGGTTTCTTCTAGCCGCTATGCCTTCGCTATGGCAGGATCTCTAGCATCTGTCCCAAACCTAAAGTGTAGTTCAAGCAGTAAAACAGAATTATACATAACACGCCTACATTGGGAGTGCCGGGGTACCCATTCAAGCCAGTTCAGAAACAGAGGAAAGGAAGGCACAGAGATGCTGGCTTTTAAAGATGCCAGTAAAAGTCATGGCTTTTTAGCAGAGTTAGAAAATCCATGCAAGACTGCATCACAGTACACTGACAAATCACTTCATCTGGCACCAGCACTGCAAATACACACTCCTCCTCCTCTTGAATGGAAATCTTGGCATTAAATAAAATAATTCCATCACATATAAAGCAGGCATATGTGAATAACTAATTTTGGCAATTAAGAAAACCCAGGTGGCTCATGTTTGTTGGTTTTAAAAACACCTTCTCATTTAGTGGTATAAATCAAGAGTAATTGCATTAAAAATTAAGAAATCAAACCAGTACAGGAAGAGAAGCAGATCCATTTAGAGTTATCTAGAAAACAGAATTTCAATCTCAGGGGAATCTCTGACACTTCAACACTAATTTCAATGTCAAAAGAGGAGGCAAGTCAATATATAATACATTGTAATATAATAGATAGGCCTGACATACTAAGCTAAAAATACTTGAATTAAATTGTTGTAACTCTTTGCAGAATGCTTTGTTATGCAATACTGATTAAAACCAAACCATCTCCATTTGAAATGTTCAGCATTTTTAAAGCTGAAGAGTTTGAGGTGCTTGTTCTGAACTTTCCTATCAAAAAGTAGAAGTTCATTCACAAATCGTCATTTACTAAGAAAAACTTGCAATAATTGATAGCTCATATCTTAATCAGGAGGATTCTTGTATAAGCTTTAAGACTACTGTATGGTTGGTTTTTGTTAATGAACTATCATTTTACTGTCCCACAATGTAATCAGTGAACTGTGTTAACAGTTCTCGTTCTTGTCACATGAAGCCAATTTACCAGGTAAAGCACTGTTTCCCCAGGTCCTAGCTTCTTTAGTAGCTTACTCAGGGAAGGAGACTATAAGAATTTTCTTATTATGAATTAACTAAGACATAATTATATAGCTTTCCCCTGTGTATGAAAAAACGCATTCACGATTCATCTTCCAAGATAGTGTCTCTTCATCCCAGAACTCATTTATATTTATGGCATATTATAAATGTTCCTTACAGCAGCTACAATGTATTTATCAACAGAAACCTTGAGTTTATTCACACATATGCAGAGAAATGTAATCTATTTTGCTCTTTTTTCTTCACAGCATAGACAGATTTCTCTTTTCTCTGAGCCCTCTGGCACGATGCAATGGCAGCTTCTGGCTTTGGGTCAGGCCCACAGGGCACAGATATAAACAAATCTGTCCTGTTTTCAGATCATGGGTAAAATGACTTTTGGTAGAACAAAAATCAACCTAATATTTCATTCGGTATTTTTAGTATTTTTATCCCATTTTCTTAATTTTGAGTTCTGTAATTCCTCACAGAAAGCCTAAACCAGCTAATAACAGAAAATCTGTCATCTTGGACCATGGAGGAGTCATGAGTATCCCATCCCTTTTCTTGTGACTCATGTCTGCAAGGTTCTTGGCCACTTTCTACTGATGGAGAAATTCTGGTAAGATCAGAAAAGCTGCAGAAGACCTGAATCTCTGAAGACTGCCCTCAAGGCTGCTCTGCTATGGCATGGTGTGCAACCTGGGATCAGACTGCTATGACCTCTTAGAAGCCTTTCCCTGCATGCAGAGTAGCATCCCTCACTCCTGTCTTGCTTTCCCTTGCAGAACAGTTCTGTCTTTTTGCTCCCTGACTCTTGCTCTTTGATTTCTCAAAAATGTTGGTAGCTTCTCATGCCCTGTCTTATCCATCCTAATTAACTTGAGACAGCTGACAATGACATAACACATCCAAGGTGACAAGTTATCTCTAGCAAGGTAGATAAACAGGGAGATTTTTCAAACTCCTTAACTCTACATGAAGAAAAAAATATCACTTTGATCAAAATTAATCCTGCAACAGGCAAGATAATTACACACGACAAATACTGTACAATACATGGGTGCGAGGAAGAGTTTGCCTAGCCGAATCCTACTTGCCAGCAATATGCATGCCATGCTGGCTGCTGATCATTCTCTGGGACAGATGGAAATATCAGCTACGAAAATCAAGCAAAAGCCTTAGCGAGTGTGGAAAGCGATCTCCTAATTAAACAGGTTAATCTCTTTCTCCCATTTAGATAAAGAAAGAATAGCAATCAAGATGCAATCTTACTGCTGAAGGAAGAGAATGCTAGTGTCTCCAGTTTCTCAGAGTGAAGTCTGGAGATGACAATTATTGTGAAAAACTGATTTACCTCTGTTTTTTAACAAAGTATATATATACAGCATGTGTGCCTGAAGACAAGCTTTTTTTCCTAGCAGCCATTTTCCTAGCAACATCTGCTGGTTTTTCATCTGCTATTTGTGCATGCAGCCTACTTATTCACATTATGTCCTGTAAATAATGCATATCTTTCTATTTATTTTTACTTAGCTGGCTGAAATGGGTTTTCTTGAATAAGCAGCATCCATTTATGAAATGCTACAATAAAATTTAACACATCTTCCTGATAGCATTCTGCATCCAAAGAAAGTTGCAAAGGATGGAGCTTTATTACAGGTAAATCAAGAGCCTTAGAATAAAGATAAAATTGATAGCAGGAAGGGAAAAAAACCAAACAAAAATGCCTTTAAATTGAAAAGACCTTGAGCCACAGCTGGCTGATGGGGCAGGGAAAGTGGCCAAAGACTGGGAGCCTATAAGCAGTGTTGAAGGGAAAGTGAGACTGGCTGAATCCAAAGGATTCAGATTCAGCTCGTGCTTTCCCATTCCCTTCAATTAACCAGCCAAAGACTATTAAAAGCAGCAGGAGAATGAAACTACACCATTGGCTTTAACAGGTTTATAGATCAAGCTTAAAATGCTTGAAACACGTGACCAAAGGTCAGAGGTCCATGTTCTGCTCCCAGCTCTGCCATTCACCAACAAAAAAAAGCCAGTCCATCTTTCTTTGCTATTGCTTTCTTTAGGGCTTCCAAGAGGGCTTTCCACATCTACCTGTGGTCTGTAAAATATGACAAAACCCTTGAGTTAAAGGAGATACATAAATGCAAAGGGGGGATATTTGTTTGGGAGATTGCAGTAAGTCATATGCATTGCCTGGACTACTTGCTGCTCATACAGCCACGTGGCACAGGAGATGGAATTTGCTGTGCAGTAGAGTACACCCACAAACTGAAGTGTTCTTCAAATTAAAATGTGTTTGTCGAAGCAAGACCTGCCTATTTTGTTTCACTGAAATTCTCAGGGTTTTTTTTTTTTGCTTCAAGGTGCCTTCTTAAAATATATCAAGACCCCAGTCATAACAGCTGACAAACAACACTATGTTCCGGGTTTCACATTTATTTCCTTGTCTTTCTTACAAACCAGCTCTTCCACTTGCACTTAAAAATGAGAAAGAAAAAAAAAAAAAAAATCAGCAAAACTTCAATTTCGAATGCCAGCCTAAATGATAGCCTCAACAAACACTGGCTCCAAACGGCTGATAGTCTAGTAGACGAAAACATGGAGACACTACATTATCATACCTCTTAGAGGTCTTTCTCTGGGCTAGTGAAATTCACTGCAACTAAATACATCTCATAGCCATGCGCATATATAAAGGAAAAACTTTATTAACTTTCAAGGAAAAAAAAAAATCTCATTAATTTTTATTTAGATTTCTCAAGTCTGATTTGAAGCAGAGCTTTGAGCTCCTCCCCATGTCAGTCTGGTCAGAAGAGGGATAGAGCTAGAACTATAGCTATAAACTATATTTATAAATGCATTTCTGAGCAGCTTTGCTCTAGCATATATTTCACTAAACCACTTCAGCAGGTGTTTAAATTCAAGCCTTAAAATGGTCTCAGTAATAATCAAGAGTGGAATTCATAGGCTTAAAGTGAACCACACAGTCAAGTGCTTTGCTGAATGAGAGTCTTGGTGAAATCGGTAATTTCAAATTGTTTTGAAGTACCTGAAATTTATTCTATACAGTTCTGAGAATCTCACACACTGTTAAGATTATAATTACACTATATACACTAAGATCATAATTTTACTATACACTACGTATAGAAACAGTAAAACAGTCCCTGACCAAAGGTCTGGCAGTCTAATTAAACAAAAGCAGCAAAATATGAGAGAGAAAAGAGATACAGAGAGGGAAACTCAACTGGAATAAAACCCAAGATTTCGGAGCTTTAGGTTATCAACAAAACCATATTGCCTCCCCAGGCAAACTTTACTAGTTATTCTAACAGTTTATGAGGAGGCACAACATACAGACAATGCTAATTTTGATTTCTCAGAGTCTCCTAAAGAATTCCTTGAAATCAGTTGGGTCCAGAGGCTCCTCTGAGAAATGTAAGCCTTTGAAATAATTCTATTTCATCTCTACTTAAAAACTAACAAAAAATCAGTAGCTCTACATTATGCCTTAGGCAAGAGTTTTTCAATTTTTTGGAAAGAATTTTCAAATAAAGGAGGGAGATGAACCTAAAACATCATGCAAACCTGTAAGTTAAATACATATGCTCAAATGCAGGATTCAGAATCTTGATTAAATATTTAAAAATCTATTATACATACATCTAATGATTTCATATGAAAAAGAAAAAATATTATATTACAAGAATAGTAATAGTATATTTACAGAAATTGTGGAATAACTTTTGATAAATACACTGTATCGATATATACAAGGATTCAGTATGATCATTTAAAATACCCTGGAAAGAAAATTAAAACCTGCAACTCCCTTCTTGCCAATTTTCAGAAATATTTCGCAATGCCTGACAAGTTCTTGGCAACAAAGAATTAGGCTGCACACCTAGCAAATCAAGCAGAATGCTCTTCACAGGCTTCTTGGTACTCTAACCATGGCTTTTACAGAGGAAAATGAGTTTGCCAGAGAGAAGCCCACTAGACACTAGACAAAAGAAATGCTTTATCCAGTGAGTACTTCATAGTTATTGACGTTGTCAGTCATTCACCTCTTGCCAGAAAAAGTGAATCATATCAACTCATTCCAAGATCAACAGCATCCATTACTATCTGGCAGTAAAAGATAGCTCTTCATTACTCACGGGGTTTAATAAGCACTGCAATGTTAGTTCATATCTCCTGGCCAAATTCCAGTTCAGGTAATTGCCTCCTGCCTCCCTAAATTCTCTTTGCAATTCCCTTAGGTCAAATACTCTTCAGCCTGCTCTAAGCTGCCCGTGCACTGTTAAACACTAGAAGTGACTACTTTCAATGAGCCAAAATCTCCAGTTTTCTCAGACTAGAAGTCACAAACTGCCTGCACATGATGAAACATAACTGAAATTTTCAGTACAGCACACTGTCATGCATGAAGCATTTCACCAAACCTTACTGGGTCACTCAGTATGTTTTATGTAGTTCTGAGTTCCTTGCATGCATACTTTATTGTGTGCCCAGGTGTTTTGCCAGCTTGCAGGCCCCAGCCAACCGGATCACAGTCAAAATGAAAAGTGTTACACTTAAGTGTATTTCACTGAGATAATCAATGGGATGTCTCACAAGCCCCAAAGCATGTACTTGCTTCAAAGCCTTCTAAAACCATGACCAAATTGCACATTTTTCCCTTCTCTGCCACAAACATGAGGGAGAGGGGAAAGGGAATCAGGATATGCCAGAACTTTCTGTTGTAAAGCATCAAATTCTTACAATCCCTGGCCAGCTGCTCTCATTTTACCATCTATTTCCATGATCTCTTCCTCTCAGAGTATTACATGCACGGCACTCAAGGTCAGTACCACAACTCCACTGGAACTCCATTTGAAATTAAAGAGAAAGAGAAAAGAGGAACAGTGGTCTAACTGGAAGGGACTATCAGTTACTTCTGATAGACCTGGGTGGTCTGTCCCTTTTGGCTGTGGAAAGTACGTTTCCCAATTAGCTGTGAAAATTACAGGTATACCCCTAGAAGTCTGCATCTCCAGTATACGTAATCCTGAAAGACAAGGGAACCCTAATGTAACTAGATAAGCTTTAGGCAGCAAAAAAATGTTCACTATACCTTCCTGATTTATTCCTCAACACATTCAACTGCGTAATGTCAGCCACTTTGCCTCCTGGCTAAATTTCAATACTGCCTCCCACATACAAGAATGAAAGAGGATTCACACCTAGCAGAGAAAATCTCATCACTTACATTGACCTTTACATTGCAATTACAAATTATTTTTCCCTTTTGCATTGTTTACTGTAATTGTGGGGGGTTTTAAATTAATTTGTGCATTTTGATAATAAAACATTAATAACATAACTTTAAAATAATTTCACGTGCTGTACAGACACTTGATTAAGTCTCTGCTACCAGTAAAACAAATGGAGAAAACTACTTCTGTTGGAAACAGAATATCCTAAGCTCTAGTTTCATATTTGGTTTAGTCACAAAGATATGCCCTCAGTCCAAAATACACCATCATGAATTTTTTTATTATTTCAAGGTCATCAATATGCAAGTATCTTTCCATATAGAATAAGTACTTCTTTTGTCACACTTTTATTAGTTTTTCAATCCTTTTCTGAATTCCAAAGTTCAACTTCTATACATACCATCTCTGAGGGCAACAAACAGGTTTCTGGAGAGTTGCAGAGATGAATCCCAAAGAATATATGGCCACGAGAAAATACTATTTCCTTTTCATAATGAACAGTCATCTGCGACAGTCCCTTGCTGAATGGGACTGGCCCAACAGCTAGTTTTCCTACAGAATTAATGAAGAATCCAAGCCAAAGTGTGTCCAGGTGGACAAGGCAGCCCGATCAGCTCATCATTACATCAACTGTGTGACACGCTCCAAAAGCAGCTCCAGAAGCTATCAGAACAATTACCTCATCTGCCTGCAGTTTCTGCCAAGAAATAAAATATTGCCACGGGTAAATATCTTCCATTGCCTAGTACCTGAGTGCTTGGATTTCCATTTAAATACAAAGAAGCAGGACAGGAGAAATAATTTCTGAACAAAGTTGTTTAAATATGCAAATGTAGCTTACAGAAAATCAGATATAGGCCAAAAAAACTGTGAGGAATAAAATCAAGGACATCTCTCTCGAACCGCAAACGCATTTGTCAGGCCAAGAGCTCAATTCTGCATTACTTTATGAAAAAATGCTTGGAGAATGCATTCCTTTTATACTGCCAATCTGTTATGACACAAATCCCATTTGTTTCCTTCAATAACAAAGACAGTCAGTTCAAGATAAGGTCTGAAGCTGCCCTGCAAGTGCTAGAGCTCCTCAAGTTCAGAGCTCCTCTTAAAAATAGGAAGATGCTCACCAGATAATTTTGAAAGTAATAGCAGGAGCTAAGCATAAAACTCCTTTTAAACTGTGCCCATCTGAAATCATACCATAAACACTTTTAGAACAACAAAACATCACACCCTTTCCATTAGAGAAGAAGATGGGCTTTGCATCTGAGGCAGTGGCACTCAGATTGCAGGTATCTGGGCACAGTTCCCCAGCTCTGACAGCACTACTACAATGATATCTGGGAAAATCATGTGATACTCTGAGCATCACTCTCTCTTCTCACAAACAAGAATCTCCAAAAATCCTCTTTCTTGTCATGTTACTTTAGAATATAAACTCTTCATGTCCAGGAACTCCTCACAATGTATAGATACAGCGTCTAACCTAATAATGCTCCAGTTGCTGCTGGATGACAGATGCAATAGAAATAATAACCAGTTACTGTGCATGCCAGATAGCATGAAAAAAGAAACAGACCAACTTAGCACCTAAGCTCCTCAAAGTGAATTTAAATCATAGCAGTGATTATGGGACATGATATTTTTTCATATTTTTTCTGGTATCTATTTTGACATCACGAATTCACTTCATTTCTTCCAATCACAATGTTTTAGAAATACAGCTGTGAACCAATAATTAACTCAAAAAGAAATTAAACCTTTCCCACCACCTCTTGTGTTTACAAAGGTTAAAGGTAACTAAAAAAATGTCTAGAATAAACCACCCATTTTCTAATTATAAAAAATTATTAAAAAAAACCCCAAACCAGACAAGATTACAGGATTACAGAAATGCAAACCTGTTTTTTTCAAAGTGCGTGATCAAGACATAGTCCTAAATGCATCCTTGAGCTGCACCTTGCATGTGGCTCTACTTTCCAGCAACTACATAAACATCTCAAAAAATGCTACGCTGTACAGGCGTCATGCCCAGAAGTGCAGCACCCTCTTTCCAGGAACAACAAGCAGAAAATAGTAGGATAGCAGGTCAGTAAGACCTCAGGGAAGGGAGGAAGGAATGGCTGAAGGTTTGTTCCTTTTTGCCTTGTTTTTTGTTGTTTTTTTTTCCTCCTGCCATTTAGGTGTTCGCTCCATCTGCGGAACCCCTTGTGCTAGTCACTATGTTCCAGCTGGAACAAAGTCTCAGAAGTGCTGTGACAAGCTATACTCAAAATGAAATGACCACAGGTCTGGGAGACATTGCAAGGCTTTCTCTGATAATAGAAGGTAAGGAATATCTACTCTGCACTGCTGTATTCTCTCCCATGTCTGTTTAAAAGAAAAAAAAAAAAAGGAGTTATTAAAATCATTGTTTTTTAATAAAACTAGAACAAGTAAATATCATCAAAAATCCTCAACTTTCAAAGACTGGAAAGGTTTCTAACCACATGATACTGTTTTCCTTTGGTTATGTATGGGTGTGCTACATCTAATCAGACATGATGTAAGGTGACATGCCAGAACAGTGTGACTAAGCACAATATACAGTGCAACAGAAATCCTTACACATACATTTCTATCTTTCTCTGGTACCAGACTTGTAGTTTTCTGGAAGGTTTGGGAAGTGAGGGAGCTTTTTATTTTGTTTTCAGCCCTTCTCAACCCATTGGCCTGCATAGTGAGATGAAAAAACATTCAGCAAATGTGCTGGATACACATATTTTGCATGTATTTGAGAATATTTCAAGACCTCTCTGTATTTTAAGTAAAAACATAGCATAAGGCCAAATACTTTCCTTTTTTTATTATTAATACATTTTTTAATCTATTACAAGTGCATATAAATAAGCAAAAAAATACCACAGATATTGAATGATAAACCAGTCGGGCATTAAAAAATATTGACTGGCTAAAGCTGCATTGCTGTTAAGGGATTCTGCCTTAACATTCAGCACGAAAAAAATGCAAAAATTATCCCCAAAGACAGACACTCAGTCTGCACTGTAAAAATAAGATTTTTCAGAACAGACTTGCAACTGATCACTTAAGATTTACAAGGGTAAAGAAATACAGATTCTATGTACCAGTAGGTCACTTAAAAGGCATGATGGTATAACTGAAGAACAGAACAGTAGAATAATGGGGGTGAGCACCTGAAAGCGGTGGGTTTAGAAGTGATACAGGCACCACTGAACTGCACAGCTGGCAAAGCACAGTGCTGTGGAGTACAAATATTGCCAGTGTGCTCCACTGCATTAAGAGCTCTTCAAAACACAAAGAAAACAGCCAGCTACTGATGGCTGTTGAAAAGAGCCTATCCCTACTGCAAATTATCCACCAAAGACTAGAATAAGATTCCAGCTCCAGCTGGTAGCTGAAATGGGGAAGGAAAGCATGATCTCCACCTATTTACCTCCTCTTCTTCCTTCCCCCTTCTCTGACTGTCATTAAAAAGAAATGCAACTATTCAGTTAAAGGCTTTTTAAGTCAGGAAATTGCCATGCATGGCTATCCTAACTCTAAGTACTGATAGTTTTGTTCACATGAACAGCTACAACTTGCACCGTCCCAGCACAAGGTCAGGAGCTGCTGTTGAAACCACATTCTTGCAGTGAGGTGCACAGCACACTCAAGGACTTTGCCTGAGAAGCAGCATCCTCCTCAAAGCACATGCATGCTTTTGTTGGAGGTTGCTCCCCATCACCAAAGACTGAGTTTGACCCTCCCAGAGCCTGGCTGCATTGAGGGACAGATCCTGCCTGCTGCATTAGATGAGCAAGCACTGCCTTTGCACACCCTCTTCTCCACCACCACCACCACGAGCAGCCACCTCTTAGGACCCAGTCTGAGCACCTAACACTGCTTTCCCTGGTACACAGACAACCAGCCCTATGCAACCTTCTTCAAAATATATATCCAGGCACAAAATTTGGCACTGCTGTCCCAACCAACACCTATGGATGGAAAAGGAAAGTCCAGGAAAGCCTGCTGTACAACATGCCAGCAAGACTGTTGTGATGACACAAAATGTTACGTTAAATTTTAAATCATGTTAAACTATGCTCAATAATTATGCCATTAGCAATGCAACATTAAGCCTCAGTCTTTACTGTAACACTTTTCTTAGTCGTATCTGTCAAAAAATGACAATAAAGTACATATAAATATAATAAAAATATAGTGGAGCACATCTTGTCCAAAAATCCAGAATCTGAAAAATTCAAATACTCAGTACCTATACCACAACAGAAAACCAAAAAAATCTCATCTCAAACATTCAGCACCAATCATACAGAAGTCAGAAGGGGAAAGAAACAAAAAAAGGAAAGAATGGTCCCTGAAAACCAGGAAGATCTAACTCTACTGTCTACTTTACTCAATCCCCCTTCTCTCTTTCAAAGTCAAAAAACTGATAAGGGATTCATGGTACACATGAATTGAGAACATCAGTATACTTCTGACACTGAAAGAGTGGAACAACAACCTAAGATACCTCAGCAAACAAAATCTTTGTTTACTAGCAAAGGCTGCATCCAGAAATATGCTTTTACCCAAACTATAAAAGATCAGAAATTAGCTATTTATCACATGCACTATCACAAGGATATGCCTACACCAGAACATCCAAAATGAAAACATTTCCAACAGGTAGCAAGGCATGCCTGTACGTTGCCTCCATCAAATTTAGCCAGCGTCACAATTTATAATCAGAGTCCTTTTGGTGAATCAATTAAATGGTCCACTTTCTTACTTATTAATTGTGCCCCAGAGTATAAAACTGTGATTTACAAAAGAAATTACAGATTAACTTCTCAGGGAAGCCAGTCTTTGCCTATTTTCACCAATATCATTTGAAGTGATTGGTGCTCAACATTTCTGGGAAAAGGAAGAGCCATACCAATCTCATACAGCTGTCACTGAAATCAGCAGCTAATTAATGATGTATGAGCTAGATATTCAAGTTCAAATGACATTCTTATACTGATGTCTCCGTGGAAGGCAAGAAGAGTTCAACTCCTGCATCTGACCCATTCTTTAAAACTGGAGGGTGTACACAGACCACAAGTTTTAAGACTTTTTGATCTTTGTTCTTCCTTACAAAGAAGGGCACCTGATTTACCTTAGCTACTCACTGAGCACATTGTCATTGTCTTCTCTGTTGCCCACCTACCTAACCTCCTTTCTGAACTAAACAGGAAATCTCTGCAGTTTCTGTTCATGTAGAGTATTTCTATAATAATATTGGTATATGTTCTCCTTTTAGTGAACTGTTTTGACTCTCGCAATAACTTTATTGCTGTGCGATAAACAGGGATTAACACCATGCTTAAAGTTTATTCTACATCAAATTGTGTCAGTGTAATTCTCCACAGTGAAAGAAAATATGACAGTCTCTAAGCAGATTCCTCCTAGCATTCGTAACCACCAGAAACACAATTGTTCTTATCAGTTTCCCTTTCATCATGAAAGATCAGGTCAGTTTTTGGACATAAAAATTATAGACATCTGATGCTTTTAAAATGCTTCTAAAAAGAAAAAAAAATCCATATAGAGATGTCACTTACTCAGTCTTTAGCTTGGAAACACATATTTAATCTTGGAAAAACATGTTAGTTCACTTTGGTAACTCAAATCTACACAGATGTGATTTTCAGAACAAAAGCTCTCTACACAGAAGGTAAGAGCTGGGCCTGAGCTTGGTCTCTGAGTGGAGCTGATTTTGCTCTCTAGGAAAAGGTGGGACACTTGGGCTGAAACTCTGAAACTCTGATAACGTGAGAGGTGCTGAACAGGCAGCTTAACTCTCTCCAAGAACCTGAGGTTTTGGTTTACAGAAGTAGTTAAAACTTACAGTATTTACACTAGGAAGTGAATCAGCAAGATTTGAGACACCCACTGCCACTTGCCAGAGACACAAAACTACTTTTATATAGTATTTACTGTTATGTACTATTCCTATTGATTATGGCAACACACAGTGAGAGCTTTATGTAGTGGAATTGAATTTCCCTTACAATATACTGAATACTGATCATATTGTGTAAATACTGCTGCACTAGACCATTTCCTATGGGATGAAGACAAACCCTTTCAATCTCGCAAGGGGTAATAAAGATTATCAGGCTCAGAAGCCTGAATGCTTTGCATCTGTTCCTCTTTGCTGCGGCATATACTCACACTCTTGCCTGACAGTCAATTAACTCGGTGGCCCTTGGGAAAAGAACTTCTCTCTGCACAAATGGACATAAAGACTCTAGCCTCTTTAAAATACTTCAACATGAAAAATACTTTAAGGTTAATGTTAAATAACTTTCTTTATTAGCTGTTTTTATGGCTTTTATGTTGTTTTCCATCTGACCATATTGCTACAGTGGCTGCACATTATGGAGTGCTTCTGTCAGTGAGGGCTGATGTGCACAGCAAGGGCAAGCCTTTATTTAAATTCGGTGCACTGAGACTTTATATTAAAGGCACCTTTGTGGAGAGGTGCTCCTCCGAATTACACACTCTTCAGTAAGCACATGGGGAAAAAAAATAGTATATATGCTTTGGTCCAAGTGCCTGAGGCTCTGGGATACTCACCTCTTCATTAGTGTATGAATCCAGAGAAGAAACACAAAAATTTAAACAAACAATAGTTCCAGGAGGCACAAACATTTTTGATGTTTGGCCTACCTGGGCCAGGTTTGCTTGTTTAGTTACATTAACTTCATATGTAGACTGAGATCATTAAGAAAAAGTAAACATAACATTTCCTCAAGACTTGTCAGAAATCATATTATGCATAAGAGCTTAGATAACCTTAGATTTACAGGCAAGACATTGTATATCTCTATTGTTGTAGAGGTCACAAAACACCGAGAAAAAAAAGGAGTAACTATAGTGAACGTGCAAAAATAACCTCATTACATGCTGTGAAACCTTCTGTTTTGAAAAACCGGGGCTACTGGAAAAATTGTCACAAAGACCTGTTACAGTTTTTAGCAGGAAGGGGATTACACTGATTACATTTGATCGGTTGGTTGTTTGGGGAACTTGCAGAAGCCATAGTGACTCGGATCCTCTGAGACACTCCAGTGAGAAATGCAGAGTTAACAGCAAGAGAAAATGACTGTGCTGCCCTTTGCGAGACAGGATGGTTGGACAAATGAAGGCAATTTATCACACATACCCTAAACACACACCTAGGACCTAAGCCGTACTTCATTTCTCATCAGCTGCCGTTGCCTTCCATTCCTCACGCAGCTGCTGAGCACTTCCTGGGAAGCTCCACGCCTGCACCAACTTCTTCTTTCAGAGTTCCCCATCTCATATCTCATATCTCATCCTGTCTCTTCTACTCCTAAATATCTTTTGTTTCATCTCTCTGCAGTTTTTTAGGTCATTAGCCCCACTGACTCCTGCCTACACTCTATCCCTCTCCATCATCAGCTCCTTCTCATGCTCCACAGCGCTTCATTCATTGCCTCAAAAGCAAACAAATACACAGCAATCCTTTTTGCTTCTAATTGAAATTTAATTTTCTCTTTTGGTATCTGCTTTTCATAGACAGATACACCCTTTTCTCCACATTTGTGCTGACTTCCTCTCTTTTTATATTCCCTCTCCCACCTTTAAATATTCTGTCAGTATATTCAACCATAATTTGGTCTGTGCAATGTTAACAAAACCAAACCAACAAAAAGACAGCAATTATAGTCTCGTTTCCCTAACCACCATCTTACTTCCTTCTGCTTGTCCCCAAGCAGGCTATTCATTTTGCTGCCTAGACATATGTCCCTCCAGCTTTCTCCTTTGTTTCCTTTTAATTGTGTCACTAATAATCTCTGTCGGGATCTTGTGACATATTGAAATAGCCTGAAATCCTCCTGCAATCCAGCATGTGCCTGACAGAACTCAGAAAGGGGTCAATACTTTCCAAGATTGAACACCAAGTTCACTTCCATGTCCTTCTCTTCTAGGAGTCATCAGAAGTCTTCATTGCAGGTCGCAGGACTAGGACTAGTCCCAGAGGTTGTATCTAAACTAGATATGCCCTTGCCATATCCTGAATTTATGGCAGATCTGAACCGATGCTGCTACTTCTTTTCCTGGGAAACGGATGGTAACCACTAGTCGATCAGAAGAACATGAGCCTGGGTCATACCAATGTGCATACCTGCAGGGTTGTTTAGATGCAGCCTGAGTGTGTATCAAAGGTTTCTTTCAGATTAGTAGAACCACCATGATGTTAACCTATCCTTCAGGCACATCTCTCAGTGTGTACATACAACAACATGAACTATGAGACAATAAAAAGAACATTCGTAAAATATTACAGCTGGCTGCCAAGTCCTTCAAACTGTTGTTTGCTGCCTTGCTGTGCCTCATTTGACTGATTCAGGCCCTGAACTTGCTCGGGGATTTGTGGGCTCTTCTGCAGCCCCACACTGGAACTTAGCAGAGACTACGTACACCAGCTTAGGGAATACAGGTCTTGAAATAATCATATTTTTAGAGAAAAAAATACAGAAGTTTATAATGTATTGCATATATTTAAAATTGCTTAGAAATGGCAAGCAGAGACCATCAGCATCAGTCAGCTAAGAGATGCTTTTTTGTAACCTCCTTCACAGCATAGCAGATATTTTTAACAGAGGGGAGATGCAAGTATCTCATTGCCAGTGGTCATGGACTGTAAAATAATAATTATATTCTTTGCCTTTCAAACTGTCTTCTTATGACCCCATTTTATCCAAATACTCAAATAATTTTGGAGCCAACATTAATCTAAAAATATATGCCACTGAAATTAATGCATTACCAGATAATAGGAGTCCAATGTATCTCAAATTTAAAGGAAGAGTTCCCTAGAGTGATAAAACCCCAGTAACCACCCACAGCTAATTTATTTTAGATGTATATACATGGTTCAAATTTTATAATATCCCAGCAGAACAAGGCAATCTTAACCTTGACTGGATTATTATAATTTCCAAATTGGTTGCCCATCTTGCTTTGTGCCTTAGGGAAGTTTGTATCACATGCATTGTTAGAGCAGACAAACCTCTGGAGTGGGATTTGCCTTGGTGAAAATTATTAAAAACGAGGAGGGCATTACAGCTTCAGTAATGTATTTTTAAACTATACAACTGACAGCTGTAATCTTAACTAAGTAACTGATTGAAACATTTGAGCAGATGCCTAAACTGCTCTTTTCATGGTATCTCCTCCCTCTACATGGAGGTATACTGTTGTGGGCACCCCCAACAGTCATTCTGAGCCTGTATAAGGATATATTATTCTATAAAGTATATAATGCTACTGACTTTACACTATTTACATTTTATATTGTGCATATTCAAACACTGTCTAAATCTAATTTAATGTTCTGTGTTCTCTACACATTAAAAAGAAACAAGCTTATATGCTATCCTTCTCCATATTTACATATGCACACTACTAACCTGGAGAGTCTGCTTCGCTCTGACAGTCCCCTGTATCACCAGGACCTTCTGCTCACATCACCGGATGCCTCTTGCATGCAGGAAGTTAACATCATCAGTATTTTAGTGCACAGATATGAATTTCACTCACTCTTACAGCTGTTGTGGAAAGTAGCAACAGTCATGCAGTTAAGTTTCTTAGCACCTCTGTAAATACATACACATCATCATTTTTTCATAGGTTTACAAGGCTTGCAGACTTAGGGAAATCTGATAAACTCATGCATCTGCCTTTCTGTTAAAGACTTTCTGCATTTGTAAAAGGGTGGTTGTTTTGGAGGACTGGGAGTTGCTTTTAATTAAACAAACCAATTTCATGGTTGCTTATTCATATGAGCAGATGGATGTAACTGCCAATGCTTCTCTCAAAAAAGTGTTATTATATAAGGCTTCCCAAGCCACTGGGCAATATACTGGTGCCCATCACTTAAATATATGAAACTCTCTCCTGTAGAACTGCAACAGGGTGTTCCAGGGACAACAGACACAGGTGCAAAAGGACAAGATTTGCAATCTGTCCTCATCAGGAGGAGGCACAACGCTGAACATTTGAAACATGGTTTTGGAATGGCAGCTAAGTCTTCCTAGGTACCAAGTCAAACCTCAGGTTCACAGAGAATTCATTTATCCCCACTGCGTTCATTCAGTAAAAATAGCACAAAATACCTGGGAAAGGAGACAGTTTGCAGATACCACTATGAACACGGTGAAAACTTCAACAGGAGTGTATCACCAGCTGAGAGTCTATTCCCATGTTTACAGTTCAAATCTATAGAAGGCCATCTACACTGTAATTTGCTTCTGTTAAATTTTAAAGTACATAAGCTAAATTGCTGCAAACAAGTATGTGGAACCTCTTATTTCCATTAAAGCCAGACTTTCAGTATAGCTCAATTCAATTAGGAGCAGCTTTTCCTAACTAAGTCTGTCCACAACAATTTATATCGCTTTACATGAACTAGTGCAAATTTGCAAGCAGATAAATCCTATCTTAACTTTCCCATTATCACTGATCAGAAAACAGTAACATATTTCTAAATGAGTAGGTCATGTAGCCTTTTGTCAATTATAGCTTTATCAATGATTGCCTTTACCATAATAAGAACTTTGATTTTAGTATGTATCTTTACTGAAATTTGAAATCTGCTCATTCAATAATTCTTGATAACACACACTCTGAATACATGCAAATAAGCTTTCCACACAACCTCACCTGGAAAGACCAATAAAAAAGTCTTTATCTTGGCTTTTCTTGATCACTTATGACAGTGTACAGTAATATACAAGCATCTACTTGGCGTACATGATGCCAAATTTCTCAGTTGGTTTGGTTAGCATAAGATGCCAAGAGACACATAGGAAAGTTGAAAGATTCTGCTTTGGCCAGTACTTTGATCAACTGCCCAAAAACTGTGAAAAGAGAGAGCCTGTGGAAAAGGAGCCTATGGAAAAAGAAATCAATACACTCCTCTCATGAAAGATGTGAAATCAGATGCTTGCTTTCTCTTTCTTAAGAAGCTCAGAAAAGAACCAAAAGATGTAACAAAACACAGTGCTGAAGACATTAGCCTCATCAGATAGCAGTGCTATCTCCCTACAGCTATAGATTGCTGCATGCTTTAACGAATTCCATTTTCACAGATGCATATTTATGTGCAGACACTTCTGTGATTATATACTTACAGGACTATAAATCCCCACCTAGAAGTTATCAAATGTTATCAACCTTCATTCACATATATATATACACACACTCATTCTGAACATAATTGTGGCAGTGACACAAAAAGATTCTTAAAAATGTTGTACATGAAAAACCTAGCACATTTTAAAGCCCGCTAAAATGCACTTCAGTATCCACACATTACCTGGCGAGAGGAGAGGGTTCAAAGGCAATAATCCTAAATTCCTAAGATGTTTCCAGCACCTCATATTAAAGCTATAAATATTATCAATGGGAGGCATTTGTTTTGAAATAACACTAGAGATTTGGCCAAATATGTTGGCAAACAAGGAACTGAAAACAAACTGAACTTGTAGCAAATATGTGTTCTTTCAGTTGAACATAATTTAGTGATGACAGCTAGATGGAAGCAGTTTGAAGAACAGAAAAAGAAGGAGGGAAAGCAGAGCATCAGCTGTCTGTGATAGGTATGACACATCTCTCTAACTAGATAAAAGAAATTATTTCTGCATGGCATCTAACAGCTTATAAAAAGAAACCGATGTGGTAGAACAGCAGAAAAAAAGACAACACTGGAAAGATGATCCATCCAAGAAACAGCACAAGAACTAGGATTTCCCTACAATAATGTGCAAAACCTAATCTAATAATTCCTAATAATTCCATACCGCAGACATGGACATAATTTGACATATCGTGTAAATTTTGATAGCGAAGTCACACCCTCAGGAGACATAGACTCTATCTGCTTTGTAAGCAAAAATAGCTATTCAGTCACATGTAAGGGTTACCTTGCCCACCGCTTTCACAAACCAAGAGCAAGAGAAACAGCTTTCTGTCATGCAGTGGGTCTGACTGATGAGAGGCTTGGGGCCTCAGCTGGTGTGCAAAAACACGTTTTCCCAAATTAATCTGAACTAGGTATTTTTTCAGAGAAAAAAACACTCTTGATGAAAATTTCTGGCAAGGGAGCAGACACCAGGGGATGAGTTGCTCCCGCATTTCAAGCACTGTGACTTTCTCCACTTCAGTCCTGTATTCATCTTCTCTTAAATCCAACTGTTATATTAGCCTTCAAGCTCATAGTCTAAGTCCTCTTCAGCTGGTCTGTACCCTTAAATTTTTCCACAGTACAGATATTCCCATGTCTTAAGTGCGTTCAGTGTTCCTTGCTACAAGCCTAATTTTACACTTGGCCATACAGAAGACTGTCTCCTTGTGCCCAGCTTACCGAGTGATTAAGCATTACTCCGAGCAGTCAGCTTGTTGTCTTTGCCACTGACCCACTTCTCCCAAACTGCAGTTGTCTGCAAACTTAAATTGGTGATGATTTTGCATTTTCACTTGCAGATTAAAACAAAAATGTAAAATACCTTAGGGTTAAAAAGCAGTCCCTCTAGGCACTCCACCAGAAACACAGATGTGTAAAAATTGTCAGTTTACAATTCTATTTTGAGACGCATTAGCCTGTTTTATTCCATTTAGCACGAGCTATAGAAATACTATGTTTTAATCAAAATGCCATGGACTATTGAGTTCAAACCCCTACAGACATCTGTTACTGCCTAAACCTCTGAGGGTGGAAGGTGAGCCTGAATGAACCCCTACAATGGAACAACACTTAGAGGAGATGGGCAAGGGTGATGTGCACTTGAAGCTCAGAGAACACAAAGGGGACAAAAGGGTGGCCTTTGATTAAGATAAACAGCTATCAACAGTTGGGTGGATCAACCGGTGATGTAAATGTCTCCCTGAGTTAGCCAGATCGGGATGGGGGAAGTGAATATGTGGCTCAATCAGAGCATAAAAAATAACTAACAAAAGACTTTCAAACAGAGCAACAGGCTTGAGCTGGCTTCAACCCACGTATTCCTTCCTGGCAATTGAGAATGCCCAACGTTTTGACAGTGAGCATACTGTTAAGACTGGTAATGGGAATCACACTGGTATTGTGAGTGAACTGTTTATTGCAATTGTTGTATTTTTCTCAGTGTAATTTGCATTCGTATTGTGTTTTCAGTATATTTTGTATCACTCTCCTAAATCAAAAATCGCATGTAGCATCAAATATCTTAAAGTATGTAAGTGTGACATTAAACATTACACTCTCCATGCATGAAATATCTAAACCAACCTGGTCTGAGAATATTTGACTCTGACAAAATCGATTACAGACTTTACATCAATGCCTTTATCAACCAAACATGTAACCTCAAAAAAGTGATGTCTAAATTGTTGCGGTCTATTTCCCAGAAATCCATGTAGCTTAGAATTCATTATATTCCACTCCTTAAACTCTTTATCAATCAAGTCTCACATCAACCATTCTCTTGGTATGGATGCCAGACTTACCTGACAGTAAGTCCATTTATCCCACGACAAAACTTTAGCATTACTTCTGCCTCTGGAATTCCCCAAATGTTCTAAGATTATTTAAAAAAAAAAAAATTTAAAAATGCACAAATATCAGAGACACATTTTAATACAAAATTTCCCACAGTTGAACTGACTCTTTTTAGAGTTAAGCAACTTCAATCAATCATTTTCTTAAGCTACACAGATATTTTATTGCTCATAAAATGTGTCCCACAAAAGACCTCAAGTGCTAGTAAAGGACATCTTCCTATATATCAGGGACAGATCTAAGGTAGACACTTTCCTTAACAACTATCTGCTGATTTGCTGCCAGCACTATGTACTACTACACCACTTTTCACTTGTTGGGATTCAATTCTAAATTTTCAAGATCATTTGATTCCAACTTATACATTACAAAAAGCAACAGTTTGACTGTTCTCCCACCTGATGCCTTCTACGCCGTGGATTTCAACACTGCAGTCATGTGTCTCTTCTAGGCCTCCATCATACCAATAACATCACATTTAAGCTCACATTTAAGCTCACAAACAAGGATTTCCAGTCCCACTTGCTATTCATCTAGACCCCTCTGTTAGCATTTTGCCAATCAAGGAATCTATCTCCCCATGTCCTTTTGCGCCGAGTCTGTTCTCCTACCTCTCATGCTCCCAGCTTGCTTTCTTGGATAATTTCCTTTTCAAAACCTAATACAATTCCAGATCGCTTTTCCTCTGTCTTGTCAGCTGATGCCATCTAAGTTAGCACCAATGAAATCAGTACAGTAGCAACAATTTACGCCAGAGGTTCTCATAGCCAGCAGTCGTCAGAGATCTGATGCATCATCTAGATACTACCCTAAATGAAGTTTCTATTACACACTCTAGCACTGCAATTTTAATCAAAGAAAAATATTCATATTCCAATAAATTGCCTAATTACCAAATGAAATTAAAATGTAATGGATTGTGGCATCTTAACAAATATACATTTTTTTAAATTAAACAAGGTTAAACATCATTTATTTTAAACAGAAAATAAAGTAAAATCAATATGATGTAAAATTCCATAGTCACTATTGTAAGTAAAATGTTTCACTTGGTATTATAATAACATTGTGAAGCAATTTCCCAGTTTCTTTCGTGCTACAGATTGTCTCACTTCTTTTAATCAAGCCAGTCAGACATCCAATGGTTATTTTCAATTAATAGAGAAAGCCTGAAAACTACTTTTCCCTCCCATTATGCTGGACAAAGCAAAATACTTTAACACCCCAAAAATAAAAATCATCTTTTAGGGAAGAACACCCAGTGAAAGCAGAAGTCCACCTTTCCTTCATGTTACCCCATACCACACTGCACTATCAGCAAGCCAAAGTTTTTGAAAACTACATGTTTACAGTTGGTTTCTAAAAAAGAGAAGTGGCAGATGTTCAGCATCTTTGAAAATTCAGCCAGCACTGCCTTAGGAAGTGAAACTGTTCAGCATTTCTTAGCATCACACTGCTTAAATACAAGGACCTAAATACAGATTTAGGAAGCAAATGTTCTGCATTGTCTGAAGATTAAAGTAGAGGTGAAATCCTGCTGTCTTCCACATTAAGAGTCAACCCTCAAGGGAATGGGGTAGAAAGGACAACTATCTTCATTAGCCTACTTTGTTTATAACCGGTATGAATCAACGGACCCGAATTAAGCATGTAAGTTTCCTTTAACAATTTTATGGACTATTCAGAGCATGCAAGTTGGATGTCTCATGTAGCCTCAAACAATTCACATCAACACCTTGCAAGCATTCAGACAGCTACCTGTATTTTTAAACTACATAGTTTTAATAGCAACAACTGGGGGGGGGACACAATCAAAACCAAAAACCAACAAAACAACCAAAAAACCCATGAACCCAGAATCCAGGAGTGGACCTCTGCTGTTATCCATGCTCATATTCAGACTCCATTGATTTCCACGGCAGTTAGGCACCTAAATGCAAATTTGAAGACCAGGGCCTGATTTGTAAAGGTACTTAAAGCTAGCAGTAGAAAACGTAATGATTTTGAAAATCCCAGTGGGTCCTTAATCTTCACAATTAGTCATTTAACTGTCTTGTTACTGTTGGTCCAAATCCTCAGCAAAAAGCTAGGTCTATGCTGAGGTACACCATGCTCTTAAAAGTTCTTCAGTTCAAACTCACCTGGTTCAGCCAACTTTCAGTGCTTTATCCCTGGTTTCACTCATCACCGAGGTGCCTGTTGGACAGAGTGAAAAGAACACATGTGACAGTAATAGCTTATTAGGAAACAAGGGTAGACCACACGGCATAGTAAAGCATGACTCTACCAAAGAGAGTCTTGCAACCTACAAGTTGCAAGATAGCAATTTTCTGTTAGAAGAGTTCAGTGGACTTTGCTCTAGGTCTCGTCTTCAAACATTAGATCTTATTTGCTGATCTGTTACAAGTCTGGTTAGGACTTGCAAATCTGATGAGAAACAAACCAAAAAGTCCCCCTGAGAAGTAAACAGACTTCACTGCTATTTGTCAGGTTTACTAAAATGCAGGTAAATCAGAATTTGTAACAGTCTTTAATTCTCCAGACCCCATTCCCTCTGATGTGCTTCTAACTCTTTTATAAATCACCTTCAGTCACAGGTCGTACCTGTACTCGGGCAAGCACTGGGCCTTGCAGGATTAAACTCCCATTTTCCTCTCTCAAATTATTCCATTAAGGATTCAGTTCATTAGTCAATGAGTAGGATAATCTATTACAAGTAAAATCTCTCCTTTTACAGTCTCAATACATCAGAGAAGCAGGAGCCAGTTGCATGAACCTTCTCACTATGATCAAGAATGAGTGAGGGAAAAAAATCCAAACTTACAAGCCCCTCACTCCCAACTCAAAAAACTCCATTCACTGTGAATAAACACACAGGATTACCCAAACATAAGCCTCTGAGAACTAGACTAACTGCTGATCATTGGCATTACATTAAATCTCACTGCTTTCAAGACAGTCATTCCAGATGTTACAGTATATCCATCCAACAGTCACATGCAGTCTTACCACATTCTGCATTTATCCTAATGTGATTCTAGGCAACCTGAGCTCCAGTTCATAAACAAAGAATTTTACAAACTTTAGACAGTGATAGTCTCAATTTCTCTTGCATTACTATGCCCTGTGTTTCCAGTGACCAGGCCTTCAGAGCTCCTACTCAGCAGGCTACACTATGCACCACAGTCAAAACTGAACTTAAGTCACCTGAATACCTGCTAGCTGTTTCCGCTAAGTTCTTCACTTCAAAACAACTGCCTCACAACAATGAACACCAAACATTAACAAAAAGCAAGTCTCTCACAAGTACAAGGCAGAAAAGAAATCAAGACCTGTCACCTTCTTACTAAATACTTTTATATTAAAACTGCTAGAAAATAATTCTTCAAACCCTGAATTTGCTACTTAACAACTTCCAACATAGCCTGATCAAGTCAAGCAAATTGGCAATGAAAACAATTCATCTGCACCAGCTCCACAGCTAGTTATCACTTATTGTGGTGTGCGTGGTCAAAGCTACTTATGTTCTGGAAGAGGAGAATGCTATCAAGGAGGTGGATGTCAGACCCATACCTGACAATAGGCTTGGCAGAAGACCAGCTTCAATAGTAAGTGAGCAAAGGACCACTGCTTTTATCAAGAAGCAGTCAGCAACTGTGGCACAAATTTCAGTAATAAATTCTCCTTTAACTCCATCCACAGTTTAATTAAATCCACAGTTTAATTACTACAGCAAAAAAGCACTGATCAGGGCCACAACTCCACATGAAATAACTAAAATGCTGTTTCAGTTTTTAAATGAGGTGCCTGAAAAAATACTCAAAAGAAAATTAAACCTTTCTATAATAAGCCTGTGAAACATATCAAAGATATATTTGAAATAAGCATAGCTTCATTTGAGTAAGAAAACAGGATAAAATTTTAAAGTTGTTCAGTGATGTTTGAAATATGGTATGGTTATATTTACTGACAAGTAGGAAGCTATTTGAAATGTGAAAGTATTTTAAAGTAATTTCTAAGCTTTGGGTTTTGACTTAGAGCTTTTCATAGAAGTTTCTATTAAAGAAGCCTTCATTCATATAAATAATTTTATGCAAAGGTGACATAAATACTCTGTTATTTCAGGGTTTTCAAGAAGACTCAAACCTATATCATTGCAATTAGGAGCAAAAGGGAAAAAAACAAACAGCTTTTATGGGGAGCTGATAGCAATCACCAGAGTTCATTGATTTTACTGTTGCTAGCTGACAAATTTATGTGAAAACATTTATAGTAAACCATAAATACAGCTTAGAAGCAGTCAAAATATACAAGCCAGAATGAGACTCCTTAATAAAAGACAGCATCTCTAAATATTAGCATCACTGATATGCTGACAGGCTAAGTAAAACCTTAGCTAACTACATGGACACTTGGTCCTCCAGAGCTTTGGGTAGCACTTACCTTCAGGAATATTGATTAAAGTGAACAGTGTATTTCTAACTTGCAGTTGTCACCTTTATGTAACTATATCTGAGGTCTCAGATCCACATTATCAGATAGAATATCTTTCAGATAAATTAACTCTTCCCTTATCTCACAAAATTCAGAGGGTTAAACACTAACACTCCTGTGAAGGTAGAGGGGAAACCTATGAAGGAGTCACCATATCCTGTGTCACTCTTTACTAAAAATGAGACCTCTATTAGCCAATCTACTTAATGACAATTTATATTCCGGTGACACACCCGATATGCAGGTCTTGAAGAAACGCAGAAGACATGGCCTGTATCTCTTCTCATCATAATGAAAAAAACCCGAAGATTTCTGTCTTGCTAACCCAGGATACAAATTTTTGCTTTGCTACACAGAGTTTCAAAGTTCTTATTATATTTTATTAATTAAAAGGAGGTTTTTAATTGTTTCAATTACTCCTTAGGACAGGCTGGATATCACACTGAGGAAATAATGTACCTGCAGCCTAAGGAGATGGTAAACATGGTCTATCTTCTGAGATGGTGGTGGAAAATAGTCTCTCTCGCTTCACGAAGAAAAGGCCTTTGAATGAGTGGAGGGTCTTTTCCAGATCAAGCCCTGAACATACTTAGTTTTATATGCACATTTTTTCTAAATATTCATCCACAGTACTATCCATGATGCAGAGCACTCACAGCAAAGCTGCAGACAAGCTGCCCTATGTCATTTTACAGTGTGGTTTGACATCGGGAGACTCACAGTTGTCTCTGGATATACGCTGTTACGTTGGATTTCGTTTTGCCAGTCAAAAAAATTGAAAGCAAGGAACTAACACTGGCATGAGATCAAAATCAGGTCTCAAAGCTAGTACAGGAATCAAAATTGGTCCCGTTAACAAAAGTGATCTATATACAAATTACCTCTTGTCATGTGTAATTGGCATGGCTCCTTGTATTCCTGATTACCTTAAGACTGCACTCTAGCCTATCTGATACTGATTGAATTTACTTGGGCCCTTTTTCAGGAGGTGAATGTTTTAGGCATGGTCATTATTTCTTTCATTTGAAAGAGTATCGTATATTTTAATTAGTGTTTAATAAAAGCTACTTCATCCTGTCTACCCACTTGTGACTTCAGTTGCTTAGAAAAAACAAGCAAATCTCAAAAACAGATGTTGGCAGATCAAAATATCTAAGTCCACCACCCTGTGGTCTTTAACAAATAGCTGTTCTCCAACGTTACCTACATTTCACTTATTTCAACTTCTCTGGTGTTTACAACCACCTCTTCAACAGGCTTGGGTTTGCTTATGTCAAAGAAACAACTTCCTTTTTTAAAGCCCAAGCATAAAACATCAGGTTTAACTTGGGACAAAGAGAAAAATCTCATGGCTGACTTAACACCCTACAAATGGACTTGAAGTGCAATTCAGAAATTTCCATATACTTCTTGTTCCCTAAAATAACCATACAAAACCCAATAGTACATAATTTCTTTAAAATATTTACTGGACAATAGTAGATTCGATGATGTTCAAAGTTCTCATTATCATATGGAGCAGGATTCTTTGTGCCTGAATCATGAAACAAGGTGTGATTACTGCTGCTGGTATTGCATTTGACTTCGAGTTTAGCGTAATGTTCATACACTTCTACAGAGGTCTAACTCAAAGAACAATGTATACTGGCATGCTTCATTAATAGCCACAGAGGCATACCAATCTTATTAGAGCTGATGATTTTGAACCTAAACCAGAATACAATTATTTTACATGATTTTTAACTAATGATCTTTGTTTAATTTTTTTTTCTAGTTTCCAAATCTGCATAAAATCTGACACATATTTGTAAGATCCATTTCTGACTTTTTCTGAGTTTGCAGATCCATTTCTGAGTTTCACCAGGGAAGAGTTTAACAGATTACCACATAATAAACAATATTATCAGCACACTCTCTCTCTCCAGAATCCATTACTAAATATGCTATAAAAGCACTGCAATCTGGTACTATCCAAAACATAAGGAAGAAAAGATCATCCAGTCATTTTCTGATAAGCAGCAGAAAATATGCCTGCAATTAGAAAGCTCTCCATATAAGTAGGCATTCATTTAGACTTAGTATGCAGGATTATTTCTTATCTGCAGATTGTCTGAGGAGAGCTGTGGGGGGCTCGGCACCGGAGCCTGCCATACAGCCTGCCCGCCACCCTGGCAACACACCACACCAAAACTCTAATGGGCAGGAAATACCACGTGTAGGTGGCAAAAGCGGGGGGATGGCACAGCTTACTTGACAAACATTAGATTAAAAACATGCTACACACTCTGAAAGTCAATCAGAGACAAGTTAAGAAATGGAAGAGATTCAACTCTCTGCGGAACCTTAACTCACCCCTTTCCCTCCTTGCAAAGGCACTGTTTATAGGGAATTATATTACGACAGCTCTTCTGACTCGCTTACCACATTTGTAAAAAGAAACATATGTCAGTACCTGCTATTACAAACAGACTTTCTTGAAAGACACAAAACGATAAAGAGTTTGAAATTAAAATCTGAAGGAAGGCAGACCTAATCCAGTACTGCAGTAGCAACAGGTCCTCCCAAGTTTTGCCCTGGGCCACATGGCACAGACAAGAGCTGTCGCAGTTCCCTCCTTCCCTGCACCGCATCACCTACCCCATTTCACCACATACATCCCTCACCTTACCCCCATCGGGACCCCAGCCCTTCTCTAAAAAGCACAACTCCCTTCTGGAGGAAGACCCCAGCGTGGTCCCTTCTCTGACCTTTCTGAGCCCTTCTTCTCTTAACCTGCTTTGACCTCCATGCTACAACCTGGCCAGCAGCCTGAGGACGAACAACCAAGCCCCGTGGGAGTCAGGAGACGCCACTGGCAGTGGGGGCTCCTCCTCTGTGGAGAGCTCCCCTCCCCGGGGTCAGCCCCTACAGCTCCTCCGTATTCCAGAGAACCCCGGAAATTAAAGGAGCGCTCCTGAAAATGCAAGGGACTAGCTGGCAACCTCTCAACCCCTCGGCTGCCAGTCTGATGGCCGTACATAACGAGGCATCAATGAGGCCAGTGGTGCACTTGGGCATGCAAGTGATCAGCAGCTGTGAAACAGGGCTCGTCACTTCTGCCTTCCATTTCCTACAGCAGTGTCATAGCTCCGAGATCTGATACTACAAGTAGTTAAAAAGAAGGTAGTTTCAAGGTGTTCAGGGAATGATCTGGTTTTGCTGAACTAAAATTTCTAGTTACCTTGTAGTTAGACTTTGTTAACGCCCCTCCATGATCAAACAGGTTCCTGTGATGCTAACATGTACAAGGTGTGCGACTCAATTTTTCTTTCTTGCTTCTACAACACTACTGCATTTCTTTCTGTCTCCACCAAGACTGTGTTCTCCCAAGCTGGTGCCTTGGTTTGTGCTCCACTGTCATCACTCATTGGTAGACCCACTATGGTTATACAGAAAGGAGGAATCTGTGTGGCTTGTTTGGAGATTGGTACTGTTCTCAGATGTTTTGCTAGTATTGGGACTACCAGAATTCGGTAGAATTGTAGAAGAGAGTGGTTTCAGGCTCCCTCAGGACTAACAGGTATGTGATTCGAGGCCAAATCAAAAGGGATCTTTTTATACTCTCAAAGCTGTTACAAATCCTCTACTTCAACATGGGGTCTACCTGCCACTGTCGTCTCCTACTTATTATGTTCTTATTTCTACGTGAATTGTTAGATACAATAGCAATAATGTCAGTGACACTGAACATTGCGACTAGCTAATGGTTTACCACTTTGCCTGAATGCTTATTTTCTGTAATTTCCCACCTATGAATTAGCATTTATCTTGTTGATGGGGACTATTATCCAGTTGAAATCCATATTCTACTGAAATGGATCACTTAATTAAAACCATAGAGCAATTCTTATTGTGTAGAGAAGTATTTTCCCAATCATTTACAGTACACTGAGTACTGTTATACTCACAGGAGCAGTGCAGTATAATAATATACCCTGGAATAATAATTTGCACTTATACAGTATAAAGGTGGTTAATATTTTTTGAAGAGCACCACAGGATACACCATCAAACTTGAACTTGTTTCATTCAAATTCTGCTAAATATGATTTGGCACATAAATGCATTTTCAAATAATATTCCCACTAATTGCATCAGCTCTTTTCTGACTGAAATTTCAAAGAATCTTTAAAGAAAATGTTCAGACTGAAAACTCCAAAACCATTCAGAAAAAATAATTATTGTTTTTCCAACCTTTAAAATTGCACTTTTTAATAAGTGGATTGCAGGATTTTAAAATTAGCAGTTTCACATGCTATTTGAACTTCCAGCGGCAGTTGGGTTTTTTTGTCTTGGACACCAAAAAAGGGTAAAGATTCCCACTGATATCGCAGGAAATAGAAACAGACACATGGAGACAATGGAAATTTTTTTTTTTCCTTACAGACAGTCCCAAACTTACAGCTGCCAAGACAGTCTCTAACAATGCAGATATTACTTTAACATTGCACTTTCATAAAAGCTACAACAATCACAGAGGTGGTATGTGATTTCCAATGGGGGAAATATTGACCTTTATGACAGAAAATAAGAGGACTGATAGCAAATAATACCCTTGTTGTAGTAAAATAAAGTACTTACACAGTAAACATCAGAGCCATGCTGTGGAACCTCCCTACTTGAAACAAAATGCAATGAAAAACCTCTGTTGGATCAGCTTTGCACACAGCCTCATCCCTCAGTCATAAACAAAGTATAATTTCTTCTTTCATAGCTATCCCCAAGAGTTCATTTTTAGCACCTTATTTTAGTCAATTTTATCAATAGAGAGTAAAAAAATTCCACATATAGTAATTCCATACAAGTACAGACACTACCAATAAATAAAACATACATAATATATTTTCTAAAACCTTAGGTTCATCCCTTTAGTTGTAAAAAGTGAGAGACTTTAGATCTCAAGTACAGTCTGTTTCTGCAGCTGAACTATTGCCTCAAAACCTTTCAGAGCTTCAAAAAATCCTGATGATTCCCCTTCTTTCCCAGCCCTATTCCTGTCACTTCTGTGCCTGATGTTGACTCGGAGCAGCATGGAGATGCTGCAGCTCCGCTGAGGACTGGCCCTCATTTCATTACCAGCTCTTCAGACCACCCAGCTCCCTGTGAACTTTTGCATCAACTCTTCTTTAACCCACAGAAGGGTAAAGACTGTAATCACTCTTTAATGTCAGCGTAGCTGTTGCTTTATGATTGCTACTATCACTACAACATAACGAAATCTTTCACTGACATCTGGAGGGGAGACCATGAATCATTTAAGGTAGCACAGCAGAAAGGATCTCCACCATGATCTCAAAGGGACTTCTCAGTTTTTACAGTGAGGGCAAACTATTTTCCTGCAACTCTTTTGTGAGTAGGCAGCAGGTCACTCACTGCAGACCCTCCCTTCATTACAGGATAAATTCTTTCCTTCACCTAAATTTCTGGGCAATTATAGTTTAACTCCAGCATTTTGACCATTTCAACGAAGCAGTAAATAGCTTTTAACCATACCTTCTATTAATATATATTGAATCTTAGGTCATGGAAGAGTAATATGATGCAGAACCTCAAAGACTGATGCTTAAACTTCTTTAAATTTAAAAGCAAATTGTTTATGAAGAGTCTTTATGGGATTAAAATCTATCATTACTATGGAATTAATTTTCATATCTATGTTTGAACAACTAGACTTAACATGTACCAAAGTGATCATAAAATTCAGTGAGAGGTTTTATTGAGTTGATGGTAATAAACAAACCTTTATTAGTCTGTTAGATTGTTTTATTTATATAAACTGTTGAAGGAAAAAAATTATATATGGTAGTAGCAAAAAGTAGCAGTAGTATTGTTGAGCTACAAGGTCACCTGTAGACTATATATTCTTAATAAAGCCAGTGAAAGATCTTGGGAAAACGTAAAATAGAAGACATACAGCATTACTAAAACTTATTTCAGAACATTTCATATGGTTTTAGCAATAAGATGTGTCATGAGAGTACACAAGAAGTTAAAGAAGGCACTTCTAGATTACATATCTGCTGTTAAAAACAACACAGTCTGCCTATTTGTGTTACTGTCGTAACAAAAAGTCTTGACTGCTAGGGGAAAAAATATGGTCTTACCTCATGTGTAGCTGAAGTTCTAGTAATGTGATGCTATTTAAGAAGCCAAATAGGGCATTAAATTTCTAGACTGTCTTGCAGATCTTCACATGTGAAAGCTTCAATGTGTCTCTTGTACAACATAATTTTATCTCATGCTAGTTATGTCATATGTGGTAGTCCAAGGTCAGATTACCATAGTCAACACAACAAAATTTAAATCACCAGTTCACTCCACACAAAGCCAAAACCACACGGAAGCAGGAAGGAGTCAGAGGACAAAGTAATATGGAGAACAGGTCCTCCCTTGAGGTCCCTACACATTGGCACAGGAGTAAGGGAGGATGTAAAGAAACCACAAGTTGTTGAGTAGTAAAATGATTTTGCTAATGATTTATCCACATTGTCAACCTGCTTTTATGCAAGGATACCCCATGCTCAGATGAACCAGAGGAGGTACTGAGGTGAGCTCTTACTAATCCACTTACATCAAAGTTAACTTTGCAGGTAGAATTCTTTGTTTTCTCATTTTGATAAGCAGTGCTGCCCACCAGTTGGTAGTGATAGTGACCTTCAAAAGAGTAGTGGTAGAGTACTTACGAGAGTGGAACTGAAAGAGGATATAAATCCATAGTTTCCCCTTCTTCCACCTGTTTGATAGGTAACCATTTTTGGCTTCTATCCACCCCTATCCCTTGGTTCCAGCAGAAGGTATTGTATAAGTGTCTGTTTCCCACTTCATTATTCCTAGAATCAAAATTTGATTAAGGAGGAACAGGAATTTTTACTTGTTCCTATTTCCTGCAGAGCTGAATTAGGACTAATTGACCAGGCATGAGTTTACAGATGCCAGGTCTTAATAATACTCCCCAAAGCATATGTTGCAGCGTCACATACACTTCCTGGTTATCTCCTTGTTCTGTACGGGCATCATGCTGCAATGTCTGAGTTGTAAACTTGAAGCTGAAAAAGGGCTGAATCTGGGGACAGAGTGTGGGGAGGGGGTTAGAAGGGTTACCTGACTTGGAAATAAAATGGCTCATTTCCAAGGTACCCATCTGACTTGTATGTAACTTGTTGTTCCAGACAATATGGTAGATCACAGGTCTAGTATTAATAAATGTGGTACCAAGGAAGCACAGTTGTTAACACTACCTCCAGACAATACAGTATTGGGGGGGGGGGGGGGGGGGGGGGGGGGGAGAGAGTTTTTCTTTTTAATAATATTTGAATATTAGCCAAAGTTAGTGTAGTTGTAGTTATGAAAATATTTTTAAATAATTGGTTATCCAAGATAGCTCACTTCATCCAGGCATCTATTATTAAAAAGCTCCCTCTATTTCTACCTGCATGAGGAGGGCTTGCCAGGAAAGCTGTACCAGGATAGCTAACTTTTGCTAACTTACTCTGCTGATCCGAGCAGCTTGTAGCAAACTACCTAACATTCATTTCATTCTCAAGACACCATTTCAACTTTTAAAATAGCATTGTGTGTTTCCCATTATTTTTAAATTGTAGCTGTTTCTAGATATAAATATGAACTTGAAAATAATTCAGAATGACTTAACCAATGTTACCTAAAAATAGGTAGGACAACCTCAGATTGTATTAAGCAGAGGGGGAAGAAGAAAAAAAAAAGAAAGAGTAATACTTCCTCTACTTCTTCCCAGAGGCAAAATTCTGAGAGGCTGTGAAGTCTTTATACCATAATTCAGTAGTCCAACCCTAAGGCCAGAAGAACTACTCATTTTTAATGACATGTGTGGCAAATTTTGCTATTTCTCCTGCTGCAAACTGAACAGATTTTCATTTCTCTATGGGTTTTTATTATAGAAATCATTCAAGTAAAAAAACATTCCCATGAAGGCACAGTACATATGCTTTGGGGGGTTTTTCCCCCTCTACTCTTGAAAAAAAATTAACAGTAATACTGAGATTAAATATTCAAAAGCTTTACATTTAATTCCACCCAGTATCTGACTTCAATGGGATGTTAGGTCAGTCCATGTACCAACAGTTATTTAAAATCTGGTATTTACAGAATATTTTTAAGTAGAAAAAATGCAGTATTGTATATAACCTCCAAAATAAAGATCTTTTATGCATTTTGCAAAATAATAACTACTAAATATATATATTTACAAAGCTTATGAGCTATCAAACTAATGGTCTGCTGAACTTTAGGCAAAATCTTGCTCACCTAAAGGAAATTAATTATGACTCATTTTTCACCATTGTGTGCAATCTCCACTCTTTTGCACCTGAGCTTACAGCATTCCCAAACAACTTGGGCTGGCAGGTTTAAAAATCATTCTTGTTATTTTTACAGCACCACACAGAAGAATTCATTTTGATGGTTTTAAGCATACTTTTGCTAAATACGTTTATGGAGAAATGATCACACTAAAGTTGACAATCTGATTACCTAGTTTCAAAACAACATAAATTAAAATGGCTGCACTAGCATACAAAGCCTCTATTACAGAGATTTATAAAGGAAAAGCTGAGTGAACTTTAATTACAGCAGCATTTCCCATGCCACTATATTACTGACAGGTCTATTGCCTCTTGCTCCAAGCTAGGATTATAGCTTTACTCAAGGGCTTTCGATTTGAGAACCTCCAGCATAAGCTTTCTATGACAAAGTGCATGAGGAAAGTGCTTAGAATTGCACTGTCTAAATCAGCATAGCTCAGTGTTTTTCAAAATGAAAATCTGGCACCCTACAGGAGTCCTGATCTCTTCTAGAGCAAGCTAAGTCCAGCAATGGCACAAGGCAGGATATAGTTCTGAGATACTGGGAGTAAGAGCCATAAAACAGCTAGATGAGACTGGTAGTATTGAAAAAACACTAAAGCAGTATCACAGTTGAGAAATCAAGCACTCAAACAATCAGGAAATTCAAGTGTTATGATTACTTCTTCACCATTAGCTCAGACACCTTGCACGTAGCCTACTTTCAATGGTGTAAGTTAGACAATTAAGATAGAAGTCTGGTGTATGTAATACTCTGGGTCCCATCTCCAGCTGCTACAAAACACCCTATCTCCATTAAAGCCACTGCAGCTTTGCTGATTTAGATCAGCTGAGAATCTGGTTTAATAGTCAATATGTTACTGCAGTCATTAAGTGGCTGAGTTAGATGGTGCAGAAGCAGGCCAGAGATTTCAAAATCCTGATGCTTTCTCCTCCTTGCTCATCTCAGAAGTAAGAGGTTGGGGGGGGAGGTGGGAGGGAAATCAAATTTGTGAATGTTTTAAAAAGGTAAAAGAAAACTTTAAGAGCATCCAATGCCTAATACTGCTAAGGATGAAACAAGAAGCCTTCCTTCCTTGTGGTCTTAGTGATAATCTTCATAAAGAGTCACTAAAGGCTATGAATTTCAAGGAAGAGCTGACAACAAATTGGTCACTGGGAATGCTAAAAGTGAAGTTGAACTTTTATAGATCTTTATAGCATAATGAACTCACAACTTACCCTGTGCTTTCAGGGATTTCTTCAGACTCAGCTAAGGCTGTTGTGAGACCGCAGCTTGATGGGATTGCATGACAGAGGAATAGAGGAAGACAAATTAGGAAATCATTTCACCTTCTTGACTCAATTCCAGCTGCAGTCTGTGCACACATAAATTCTGCTGCCAGACAGCTTTAACTCCAGCCATTCCTTTGAGGTCATTAAGGATTTTCATACCTGGAGGACAGCCATACATGCAACCACAACCTGTACCCGTCTTTGCACATCTCTCTACCAGGAAGGCTCTAGTGAAGCAAGAAATTTTCCCAGCAGAGATGATTCTCCTTCAGGCATGTGCTGTGGAAAGCCAGAATGTAGCTGCAAAATCAAACTCCTTGTCTTTAGCTATATAATATACCCGTTTCTACCTCATAGAAGAATCTCAATACTTACCTAGCAAAAGCTACAAAAAAAACCCTCCAAAAACATACTGCTGTATGCAAAAACTTAGGTAATTCTGAAACCATTTGTAGTTGATGTGCAAGTACGCACCCTGTGTCTAGCTAAACATTTGTAAATCTCAATGCTATTTTTTGTGATATCTTAACAATTAGATGCAAGGACTGGATACCCAGTTGTGAGAACACCTGGAGAAATACACAATATGTGATTTCCTATCTCACTGACTTGTAAGAGTGTTTCTCTAGTTGCTGCTTGTCCTTTCAGTGATCTAAAACTCCAGAAGGTGAAAATACATACTGCCCTGAGAGGCTGAAAATATTCTCATTAGCCACCCAAACATTTTTTTCTCATGCCACAGGGGCAGACCTGCAACAAAAGGTATGTTAAAGTATCACAACTTCTGCTTCACTCTGGGTCTAGTTTCTCGAATTGTTGTAACAAGCTTGTCTGGGTCTGTTTATTTATTGTAAAGTTATCATTTGGACTGAAGTTCTTCATATTAAACCTTCAAACTCATTCCTTCAAACAAGTTCCCTCTGCTTGGAATTCATATGAGTAATAAAGCCTCTTTTCAGAGCTTCACTTTGGGGACCAACAAATGAAAAAATTCATAGCTGAAAAGTCCATCAAAGGCCACAGCTTCTGCTTGGCCCAGGCAGAGCTCTCTCACTTTTGCATTAGCACCAGGATAGAGTGAGGAAAAATCAGGCTATTATAGAAATTTATAAAGGAAAAGTGGAGGACTCTGACAAGGGATTGAATATTGGCTCAAGCCTTGTAAAAATCAGATTCTGAGACTCCTGGAGAGTCATTCATAGATTCAGAAGCACAGGGACAACAAATAGTTTAATGATTCCTTTGCTTTTTCTTATCTATCGTATCCAAGAAGAGGATTTCCCTTTCTAATAAGTCATGTTTCCTGATCTTGCAGTCTGAAATGAATATAATTAAAAGAAAACAATGCTATGGAGGAGTAACACACTCATAATAATATAAGCCATGCATCTGTAAATATGATAAATCATCAGAATTAAGCCATCAAAGAAAGAATGGGAACTTTCCAGTTTTCTCTTGATCTCCGTTGTCACCATAAACAGACATGTCTTGCACGGACCATGCAAAGTTTCGTCACTTACCAAAATAAAACCCCTCTTTGAGAGCAGATCTGATCCGAATGCAGTCCTAATGCTGTAAACGTTCTGTCTGAATGCAGTTTGGGGCAAGATGGGAGGACAGCTGGTAAGACTGCTGCCAGCCCACCCAAGTCTCTCACTGGTGCCTTTGCAACAGAGGCAAAGGCCATGAAGAATACCACCGTGAAGAGATCAGCTGAAAGGTGAATTAGAAAGACCTTGCTGGTCCAGAATTTTAAAAAGTACTAGTCAAAGCAGCATTTAGCATTTCTAGTATTATTATAATTTTAGTTCCCTTGTCCTCTTACTTCATCAGAACTGTTTCACATCTATTTCTTCCTCCTCTTTCTTCCTTGTCCTACTCTACAGCCTTGTCCACTCTGTTACTTTCACCTCTATCATTGTTCCTTGATAGCTCTTTTGTCTTCCCTCACAGGTTATGAATTCTTATCTTATTTAGGGAAGCTCAAAGCCTACAAAATACTGCCAGGTTTATTCTGTGTCCAGCATTCCTGCGCAAACTCCTACGAAAATCCTCAGCATAAAGCAATCAAATAAAAAAATTCATTTCAGGATCCCTGGAAACAAGATATTTAGAAAACTCTTGAGAGTTGGGGGGGGGGGGGGCGGTTGGGGGCAGGGGGGTTAATTTGTATATTTGTGCACCCAGGCTCTGCTACTACATTGAGTAGTAGCTGTTGTTTCTCTGCTGTATGTATCCACTCAGGACTGCTCATTACCGTGCTCATGATAGTCTATGCCTATCTCTTGCATCGCAAGGGATGCTCGTCCTTGTGCATTCTGCCACAGCCGATCAAAACGACGCTGCCTCCAGGCTTCGTGTTTTTTGCCAAGATTGAGAGATGAACTGGCAGGTATCTGTCCTCATGTTGCTCAGTAAAGAGCTGAAATTAGCAACACCAAGACAGTTGTAATTCGGAACCATCATTACAAAGATGTTTGAGCCTTGTTGATAGCAGGTGTATGACACCAAAGCAAACAGCTAAAAATGGGATGGCTGTAACTCAGGGGCCCACAGTGACATCTACTGGACTGATTCAGTTTGAAGTACTGTTAGAAGACGTTTAAGCTCACAGAAGAGTCTTTTTCCTTTCAATATCTAAGGCAAGGAAATTGATAATATGAAATCATCTATAATCTTGAAAGATGAGTACCTGAGTGTAAGGCAGGCCACAGAGTATTGAAGCTGGCTCACACTAAAAAATTAATCCTAAACCCTTTGGCATGCCCCTCTCCTAACCAGAGCCTAAAAAACGAAGACCCCAAGCACTCTTGCAGTATAGTCAGAGATAATGTGTACACAAGCTGGCATCTTCTTTTGATCATTTCATTGAGAGCACGGCTCCTGATCAGAGTGGGAGAGTCACCAGGTTTCTAACAGTGTTAAATCCTTCCAAGTTTTCCCAACAACAGATTTTTTTCCCTTCTTCAAAGCAGAGTGTCAAAATCCTCCAAATCTAAATTCACCAACTTGAGCATACTCCTAGAGCGTATCAACCACATTTGAAAACTTGGAACTGCTTTTCAGTAAGAGTTGTAATAGGATTTTAACAACACTAATTCCATTCAGCAGTTCTACCTCCATGGCCTTTTTCCTAATTTTTTGCTGCTGTTGTTAACTGAAATGTCTTTCTTTAAAGCTGAAGTGCTTCACAGCATTAACAAGCTATCTACTGCCATGATCATAAATTTAGTTTTATCTGGGCATGCAAAACCTATCATTAAAAGCATGCTATCACTTCAGGTACCCTCAGCTCTAAAATGTGTGCTCAATCCATCCACAAATTGTAAGGTGAGACAGCTCCCATAATGAAAAGTAGCGTAAGGATGGAGCTGGGAACGTGCCTGGCCTATCCAGCAAGGAAGGACACAGAAAATGGGCAGCACGGAGAGCCTAACATGGCATATGATAGGCAGGCTCACAGTACTCCGCACTACAAGGACTTTCCTGGACCTGGGTGTATATGTAGCTCAGTTGCTTAGACTACCTACATCAATTTGCCTAGCCCATCTGAAAAGCTAAGAAAAGACAAAAAGATGGAAAAGCCCCCCAGATTTACCAGTAGTCTACACCCAACATATGTGAGATCATATTTTAAATCACAGTTACTCAGGACAAGGATAAGTGCACTTTTAAAGGGCTTTATCCTATTTCAGAAGCCTGGAGACTTCAACTACATCAAGGTCTAACCAGAAAAACCTGTCAGGAGGGAGATGTCATCAGTATGGAGGACTTCATTAGCGGAGAGCTTAGTGACAACTCAGAATGTGAGTTACTAAAGGTGGCCTGAGATGACCAAAAGGGCAAAATGTGGTTTAAATCATTGATTCAAAGGCAGCTTAAAAATTCAATTTGATTATCACATCCTTGAATAATGTAGATTCAAAACTGAACAGACACATTATACAGCTATTCAGTTAAAAGACAGAAGCAAGGAGGGAAAAAAACCCAACCAAACAAAACAAACCCAGACAGGACAGCTGCCTAGATATTTACATAAACAGACTTGGATCAGGTTTTCTGCTTTAATTTCAACAAAGAGATGTCTCACTCATGGAGGATCTGGCCAAAGTTTCCAGACTGTATGAAATTCTAACAAATTCCTATTCATTTGAATATGGGAAGTAAGAGTTTTTATTAAATTCTAAATCTGCTCCTAATTCATCGGTCTGTTCTGCAACTGCCAATTATAAAAAGCCACAGATTTTGAGGATAAAAATGTAATGTTTTGACTTTGATGAAACTGTTCATGTATTTGAAGTTAAACATGTGTTTAAGGGCTTTTCTGGCTGTAGGCCCTAACCACAGATCCTTTTTTCTTTATTGGAAAAGACAACAAACACTAATACCAGTTTCCATTTTTCTCTAAGAAATTCTAATATTTGGCTTTTAGCAGGTGTGTTTCCCTGGGTTTCTCAGGAAACATTAAAACTTGGTGAACCTGCAAACCTGGGCAGGGGGGTATTGGATTTAAAACCTGATCTGTAGTAAGATAGATAAAACCCACGAGATTTCTGTTTGGTCAGACTGGAGATTTTTATGTTTATGGGAGATCTGGGGAGAAGCTTTGCATATCTGGGAAAAAATAGCATCTGAAACATAACTCCCATAGTATACTGCAGCAACACAGGAAGATTCAGTTTGATGTTGAAGTGATCCAAGATATACCCTTCTGAATTAATGAAGAAAACTGAGCTATTTGTATTCAAGTGATCTAATACAAAGTTAATATGAGGTTTGCTGTTCCTGGTAGAGAAAGGTTTGGTTGCGGTTTTTTTGGCAAAATTAAGAAAAAATTATTAAAAAATTATAAAAATAAATTGGTCGTAGTTTTAATTGAAAATTTAGTTATGCAGCAAATTCACCAAACATCTCTGACAGACCATCATCCACTTATTTATATGGGTTTTACTGTTACGATACACCTTAGCTGCTAACACTCTTACCAGATTAAAACATTTTAAAGGCCTGATAACATTTCTATTAATTTCATCCATGTGTGAGTTGATGTTTATGTATATGGTGCTGAAGAGAATTCTCATTTGGTTCAAATATTGGATCCTTAGTTCAAAGTTCCTAACTGGTTCAAAATTAAGTCCCCAATAAAATAGTCTGATATACAGAATATGTCCCATTTTCTAACTCTTCTTTTAAATTTTATTCTTGAACGCTATAGGTATTGGGTTTATTTTCCAGAACCTGTATGATCTGATTATGAAAATTCCCTTGAATTATTTAAAAAAGATTCCTCATGAATAAGAATCAATATTGTTCACCAAAAAAACCCTGAAGTGTGCTTTAATTTCTTATATGTTTTTTTAATTTGAGATTAAGCAACCCTTTCTTAGTCATTGGTTGATCAATCTCTTCAACATATTGAAAATAACGGTCTGATTTTCAATAACATTTTTTAAATTATATATAACACAATAATTATTTTACACAGCTGTAAACAATGTTTAAAATGTAAGGGGTTTTTGTTTTCTTCAAGCCAAAATGACCAGGATACAAATACTTCTTCAAGACAATGTAGTAATTTCACTGACAACCTCTATTAACACTGTGGGAAGGACCATTTTTAAATGGCAAATCCTCAGCCACTGACTCAGAGGATATCACCAAAACTCAAAGAGGAAAATTATGAAATAGCATGGAATATGAGCAAACTATTACAGAAACACAAATTGCTTATCATTAAGAGGAGAGAGGGAAAGGCATCTTCCTGATAAACCATTATTCTGTAAAAATATTAAACAGTCATTTAGTTCAGCTGACAGATTAATGCTTCAAGAGCTTCAAAAATTTCTCAACTAGAAACACAGTCATGCCAAAACCGTGTCAAACGGGCTTTTAAGAAGTCATGCCATCTGCTATGTTAACACTGCAATTGGTCACTGGCTTTAGCTCCAACAGTTTATGAAATGGGTGAATTATTTTTCACCCTTTCCACCAGCCCTACAGCACAAACTTATCCTATTATCTTATCCACACAGTAAGACAGACAAGATGTAAAGAACATTCTCTAATTAGACTGCAATGTTATTACCTCATCTGGAAACCAGTTGGCAATATATCACACAGGAGAAGGTAATTATTCATCTTTTAATCATTTCCAGCTGTTTGAGTGCTGTTGTCATTCCTTCATCCTGCTTAAGACCAGTTCAAGCATTCCCTTAGGACACCCCTGGCCCTGTCCCCTTGCAAGCATTAACACAAGTAGTATGAGGATGTGCCTCCTCACTGCTTAATATATACACAGGTTCAAATACCTATTCTAATTTGGAACTATTAGGTAATCAGACCCCTCTATAGAATTAGTGCCTCAAGACATAGCAGCAAGTAATTTAATGCTAGACTGGTGGCAGTTCCCTTCCTGATGCCATGCAAAAAGCACCTTCTCCCTGGCCAGGCCAGCGTATTCCATCAAACCTTGGTTATTCCATGCTAACTGGTAAGTAATTATCAGTCTTCTCTGCTCATGCCCACCTGCAACCAGCTGCTGCCTCTCCTTGTTAGCCTACAGAAGCACAGGCCATTGCAATGGAGCATTTTACTCAGCATATAGTCAACTGGAGCTTGGCCATGGATCCCTCTGTGACCTCATAAATATTCATGCTCTGACAAAATTTCAAACTTTTCTCATGTGAATATATGATTATTATGTTTTCTGCCCAAAAGTCAAGGAAGGGCATCATCCAGTCTGATTGCCTACTTGTGCAGGACAACCCCAACAAATGCCCTTTGCTTTTACTAGTGGTCTAGTGACTGATATGTCCCTAACCTCCAAGCAGCCAAATAAGAGAATACTGGGCATCTCCCAGCATCTCTTTGATGTAGCAGTGATGCTTTCAAACTGTATAATCAAAAAGCCACTACAAAGAACGAGGTAAAGTTGATCTGCTACAGAAGTTGATGAATGACAAAAGTGTAAAAGTAGGTGATGATACTGTATTACCAAATACATACCTAACCTGCAGGAATAATGTAAACCAAAATCAAACCCAGACTTATGCATTAACACTTTTTTTTTTTTTTTTGCTAAACCACAACCAACCTGGGAACCTTACTGCCTTGTAGGACTTAAGTCTCACTGTTTAATGCGACCATGCCCAAATACAAACCAGTCCATTAGCTGTTTAATTAGCTGTAGAAAAGGCATAACAAATTAAATGCCAGCCACTAACCACTCCCAGAAACTCAAGGCCTAGTTGTTCATATCGTGCCACAGTGATACTCTTAGCCCAGAAATTCATTCTTTCGTTTATAAACTGATCTCTCAAGTAATTACTTTGGCAAAGTGCAGAGGAATCAATAAATCATGGTGAACAGAGTGGCAGGCACCCCTGCTACTGAAGCTGGTTATTTAATCATCCCAATTTTTTTCTTAACGTTTCTGATTTTAATCTGCATTTTACAGGGTAACAGGCTGTTCCTCCATCTCTGCCAGTGGAGTAGGGAGGTAGGTTTGAGGTAGATTTATGAAGAAACAATAATCTCGAATAAGTTGCAATTTCATCAACCTTCAAACAGCAAATTCTCATTCTGTTTAGCATGTGTTTGAAGCATGCTGGTGGGATGGAAGTGGCGGAGGCACAGCCAGCTGCTGCCACATACACGGAAAGATGACTTCAGTTTGTAAGATACAACACAAAAAAGTACATTTAACAACACAGGACATCTCTTAATCATACAGAGAACTGTTCCAAAGCCTCCCTCTGCTTAGTTGTTTCTTTCCTCTCCCCCTTAAGAAGGCATTCATCCCCTCTGTAGCCTCTATACATTTTTTCCCATAGATTTCTATGTCTTCTCACTACACATAGACATTGCTGAAGCCTACAGAAGGAACTAAACACGCTCCAGGTATACTTTTCCAGAAGACATTCAAAATCAGCTACTTATAAAGCAGTTTATAAAATGCTAGCTGCGGTAAGCTCTGCAATAAATATTACTACCAACATCCTTCAATTTTTTGCCCTCAGACACATCAACTCCATCTCCTGAAGTGGTTTCCGATTCAAATAGGATCTACAAACAATAATGAGTCATGCTAACATACTGCAGTCCAAACACATATAAAGCTTTGCAATGATCAAAGACAACAATGCCAACAATTGCAAAAGATGTTCTTTAAAACATTGTTTCTGACACTCAAATTCTCTACATCAACAGCCTTTTTTCCAGCATATACTCTAAGAACAATATTTTAATGGGTGTCACATGTTTGTAGGACAGTTTGTGGTTCCTGCTTTGTATTATATTCACTTCCTCCTGCAAGTACTCCTGCAGGCTTTTCTTTCATGCAGTTTCTTGCTTTGCCTCTAGAACTCAGTGTTATAGAGAAAACTTCAATATGAGGAATATTCTCCAAAACCACAGCCAGTTAATGCTGTGCTTCTGTCTTTTGACCAAAACAACCAAGCCTCTTCAGCATTCTAAGGGATTAAATGTACCAGAAACATTTACAAGAATTTCCAGAAAAAAACCTGTGAAAGTTAAAAATGTTAAACCTCTGGCATGCAATAAAGAGCACTTCCCATCAAAATAGTACATTTATACAATATTCACATATATGTTATCATCAATTCATATGGCACAGTCCCAGTTATACTGAGACTTACAGTAAGTCTCATGGCTTAATGAGAACAAGCTTTTCCTTCTCGATTTTAAAGACAGAAGGGCCCAACTAAAATGGTCTAGCTGAGCTGCAGAACACCAACAGCTGTAGGAAGTCATCCAGTCATTTCCATGTCAAGGCAAAATAATTCATAGATGCACTAGCACATGTATCTGTCAAAAAGTATCCAGTTCCATTTAAAGATTTTTCCCAGGGAGCAATATATCCTTTTCTGCTTTTTGTTTTTCTCATCAAGCTGATCTTTGTATGTCTTTGTTTCATAAAGAAATATCCAGAGTCAGGTATCTTCCCCTCGCACAGGAGATATTAGGCATCAGTAGTTACTTTTTAACCTTCTCTTCATCATATTAATATTTATACACTGTATTTATAAATTAAAGAAGAAAATCTCAAAAATACGCTGCTTAGTCATTGGGGATGAATAGCATGACTCATAAAGACTTAGATGGTAACGAAGTTAATATGAATCGTGCACTGTATCAAATGTTCCTGTATCCAGGATCTAACAATCCCTGAAATTATGCTTTCTGTGAGGAACGAAACTGCTCAATGTGCCTCATGTAGCTTGGGTTATAAGGCTGGTTTAGTCACAGTGGTTTGGTTACTTTCCAGGATTGTATATAAAGAACACACTGATGAGCAGACACCTTTTCATCCATTTGCCAAGCAATTTTTGATGACCTGTCATCCTGGGCACCTGTGAGTCACAGCACAGGCTGCTCACAGCTGAGTGATGATGTAGAGATTCCCACATAGCTATCATCATGTCAGGAAAAGGTTTGGTTTCACTCAACGTACATTTTGAATAAATGGTTTTCTGCCTCTGCAAACCTTTCAAAATACTCAATTCCAATGCTAATATTATAAACCCATCCTTTTGTCAAGCATTATTTATCCCTGCACAGCTTATTAACACTTCCCCCAAGTGGGTTAATTTTGGACAAACATCAGGTCCAATTCTTCCTGCCACTCAGGCGATGCTATAATGGAAGCATAGGATCCCCTTTAGGGTCTGTAGTGATACACACTCTAACAAGGGTTCATGAACTCCTAAGGTATGCTTGTACCACTAAACAAAAAGGCAGCCAAGGAGCAAATCCGAGTACGAGACCTTTGACTATTTGCATTGCTTCATTGTTAGTTCAATTTTACATCTGTTTTATAATGCACCAAAGAGCTCGCTAGAGTCTGCTATCCAGGGAGAAAGCTCTAAGCAGTATTCACATAAGCCAGTCAACACCACTCAGCCTTAAAGGCGAGAAATGTTGTCTGGCCTTCTTTTATTTAGCAGTAACTAGTCTTTCTTTTAGCCATAACTGTAGGGACATTGCTGGGTGAGACAGAAGTGCAGAAACCCAGTCCTTCATTTCGTCGCAGTCAAGACTTAAGTTGAACCCAGAAAGAAATCTTTACAAGGTGCGTACAAGAACAAAACCTACCAGTTCTGTTCATTTGTGCTAAATGGAGAGAGAGAACTGTGAAACATGTTTCAGAAACCACCTGTGCTGCTTTGCAAGATCTTCATGCTCAAAGGCAAAAGCCAAGGGGGAAAAGTGTTGGATGCAGGTGAAGAAAATAAAGGCTCTGATTTGTGTGCGGGTTGGCTTGGGTGTGGGGTTGGTTTTGGGGAGAGGAGGTACCGGAACACATAACACTTCAAATCTGACCTGGTTACTCACAGTTTGAAAGATAAAATATAAGATTAATTACATAGCCAGATATTAGCTGCTACAAGCTTTTCATCTAAAACCTGAAAGGCAAATATCATAAATTTTGTTCATCACTTTAAATTAGCTCCAAATAGTGAATTAGCTCAATGTAATTCTTGCAGTCTCCCTCCCCACCTCTTTCTTTCTTCCATCTTGAGCACTGTGTTAAAAAAGGTAAGAAAATAGACCAAATTACCCTAAATGTACAATTTCCAACTGCCAGAGACTTCTCATTCACATCACTAATTCAACTGTTTTATACTAACTACTTGCTTATTCTAAAGCTAATTTAATACCTAATGTTGGTGCCTGAATTTTCATATTTAACAGCAACATTCACTAAAAGACCCTTTTTTCTTTTTTTTTAAACAGAAAGAGTCTGCAGCAGCTGTCAGAAGATCTGTGGTGTCTAAGATCAGTTTCCATGGATATAAATAATTAGCTATATGTTCTCCTCCACCAGCATAGCTTCTTGGCCCAGTATGATTAATTCCCCACTGCCAGCGTACATCTCAGAAAGTAGGCCTTGCATTCATTTTAAGGGGAACCTGGACAGAAAGGGTCATTTTGCTATCCTATGCCACAGTTTTTAAATCCTATCTGCTCTCCATGTCACTGCTTATGGCAAAGCCTTTGCTTTTGCCATATCTTCCATCTATCCTTGTTATTTTTACTGATATCCACAGTTACAGTTCAAATTACATAGTTTATCATATCCATTCATAATTCAAGTCAGCAATATCACTAGTGCATAAAACTTAATTTCAGGGGTTATCTAGAATGAATGCCAAGTGAAATGAAAAAGGTACATCCATAACTCATTCCCAGAAGCCTCTATCCAGTCTTTCATGCCTCTATTTCCAACCATGCCACTTGGTGAGGAAAACTAACACTTCTTAGCTTCAAACAAATACTAAAGTAGTTCTAATCCTACATAGTTAGCAAAAGAGAGTGAAACAGACTGGAAAGACTGATGTCAAAATTACTTTCCACATAGATTAAAATAGAAAGATTAGAAGACTAAAGTAGTTTTCTAAAATCAGGAATTTAAAAGAGAGAATTGTGATGAAAATCTTCATATCCTGCGTGTGGACGAGAAGGAAAATGAATAGCATACAATTAATTGGATGGCTCTAATATCATTAGAAAAGGGGGAAACTTCAAAAATGCTTCCCAACTGCAATAATTGTTCTTTTCTTTCTTTCCTTTTGTGCAAAACTCAAGGAGAAGGGAAAAATCTGAAGTTACAAAAATCACAAACTTAAAACAAGATATAGAGGAGATTATACTCTAGAAACAGAAACACACAAAACCAGGACATTAAGAATAAAATGAGGAGACCATTAATTGTCATAAGATACAGCATTTATGCTCATAAACACCAATTAGATACTGAATGGTAAACTGGAAGTCATAGACGGAATTGGAAATGTTTTGTCCTTCAATTATTTTATAAGGTGCTGAGAGGAGCGATTTTCCAGGAAATTTCAGTATTGAATATAGTGCTCAATACCAGAACATCTGTGTGGGAACATACATTTGGAGATTCAAGATACAAGGCAGACAGCTTCAAGTCAGCATGAACATCAACTGAATTCAATTACTACGAAGTAGAGAAATCCACTGATGACCTGGTTTCTGAACTTTGCTATCAGTTATAAATCTGTCCATTGTAGGAAAGAAACACAGGTTCTTGAATAACAAAAGTTCCTCAGGGGTGTTTTTATGCCAGACATGGCTCTTATTAGCACAAAAAAATATCGTTTGGCAATTAAATAAAGAAAAATCTTGTATTGCCTTAGAAATCAGTAATTAGTGGTCAAGAACTGAATTCTGTCCCTTTCCTAACAAGGAAAGCAAACAACATATTTATCAGTTTGTTATGCCTTAATTTATAAAAAAATTATTGTAACACAGTAAGGTTTTTGAAGGGGGAGGAGAAGGAAGAGGTTAAATATGAGATGAATTTGTGCTGAAAGCCTGGGCCTACTGAACTGGGCAGTTTTGATACTAAGCTCAACCAGGGCAGGATTTCACATATATTCTATGTTAAATAATCATAGTCAAATTTCACTCGCAGCTATTTACGGGTATAATCCAGAGCCCAACTGAAAGACTCTGGTTTGTGTAGATTTTGGATGAGAATATGAATAGCATCTTATTGTAGCCCTTTTTTTAAGCAAAAAAAACCCACAACACAAACCAAAAACACCACCAAAAAACCCACAAAGAAGGAAGGAGAGTGGACATGAGCAATACGTAAAATTCCAGAAATCATAGGCCACTTATTTTATACTGCAATATCCTTGGTTTATCAGTCAGTACTCTATTTTAAACATCTGGTTTGATTCACTCCCAGAACCCAATAGGAAGAAGTCTGGATATCTGAAAGCAACACCAGACCATCAGGAATGGAAAACCTCAAGTCAAGAGAGACCCAGCTGATTGCTTCCCTGCATATGCACTTTAAGTTTATTCTTATTAAGGTTAACTGTAGAATGTGTGGTGCTCAGGAATGGGGGTGATGAATTATGTGTGAGGATGGGCCTATGCAGATTAAAATTAATCTGCGCTTTCATTAAATTAATAGCCCTGATAAGGTCAACCAACTAAGAAAGGGTGATATCACTATCTTTCAAATTAAATTTCTGAAATTCACCTCAGCTGAAATTTCCTGTATGGGAATGGTGAAGGTCACCACACTGATTAAGAGGACAGCCAGTTCATTTTGGAATTAACGTCCCATGCAATTATGAAGCTTTAAACATAGAAAGCAAAAGAGGTTTGAGAAAGCTAAGAGCAGTCCACACCGCATCTGACAATGATGCCAGCACTTAGCACAGTAATGTAGCTTTTGCAGAGGCCAATAAAAGTAGTAGAGCAAAAATCCCACCAATGACTCCCATATTGTCTGTAGAGTATCTACCAGGTAACACATCATCCCAAGGCAGCATCATAAGAAATACAACTTTATACACATGCATATGGCTGAATCCGTTGTTTTTAAAGCTTAAAGATGCAAGCTGCATGGTAAAGAGCAATTAAAAATGGGAATGGAGGGAAAAAGTAAAGTTGCTTCTTAGAGCTGCAGCACTATCCACAGCTGGTCATCTACGGTCTGGGGAACCAAGGTCAGAACATTTCCAAAGATGACAATCAGGATTGTCAAAAAAAAAAAAAAAAAAAGTCAAGTGTACTATACTTCACAAGCACTGAATGAAAATATAGCCCTTACCACAAAATGTTTATGATCTAAATAAGTAATTGGTTAAGCCACATTCTTTTGTTCTCCGGTTGACCATTATCCAATAAACTTTTAATGCAAGTTGGCATAGGTAAATAGCTGTAACTAAACATCTGCTTACTTGATCCAGGAACACGCTGATTTGATCAGGCAGAGTCAGGCATCACAAGAACATCAAACAGCACACATAGATTGACCCTATGTTTATGAACTTCAGCTTTCCTGAGTACTTGGATATGACCCATAATCTCCATTCGCTTCACCTCGACCAGTCTTCCCTGTAATCAAAACATGAATACTTCTTTAAAATGAAAGAAAAATAATTAGCCCACTATTTCGAATTGCAAGCAAGTCTATGAAAAAACTGTTTGCAGCGCCTGCTCAGAGGGAAAAAACATGAGACAGAGAATGAAATCCATATAATAAATTATACCATGAAATCCATGTAATCCTCTGAATTATGCTCATATATTTTCTGGTTTTCATTTTATGTGGACATTGACCAGGGAAGCTATTTATACAGGAACATTTTCACACTGTCTCAATTTGCATGCCATCAGTTTTGCTGCTGACTTTGAAATGGGAAGTAGAATAAGACTGACATCTATGGTGTGCAGATCATGGTGTGTTGGGCAGTCCACAAAAGAATTGCTTATCAGAGGCTCTAAAGCTGTAAAAATATGTTAATTTGTTCCTGGGACTGTGCATACTGGAAATACTAACAGTGCTACTGCCACCTCAGAGAAAAACAGAGATTTTGAAGTTAGATCATGAGATAAAATTCTCCTCTCCTAATACTACAAGCAAAACCATGAATTTTTGAAATAATTCACAATCTTGTGGGAAGGAATATTGCTTTATTGTCATTTATAAAAGACAAAATACCCTCAGTAAAATAGAAAAAAAGAGAAGAAAAAATTGTTTATCTCTTTTGAGCTTCTTGGAGCTGAGCCTGCTGTATTATATGCCTGTGCAGTAGGAATCAGACTAGACTTTTTTTTTTTTAAAAAATAATATAAGAGTGCTTGAACTCTGTTTGGAACTAGGGCAGTACTGTGCCAGCTTTGCTGCCAGTGGATCGATTAATATTCTCATTGACACAAATGGCCTGAGTAAGCTAAGGATGGTTGTTCATTTCCTGCTGACAAGTAGGTTTTGAACCCAACATTTTATTAAGTCTTATCTGGTTTTGGAACAATTCTTGAAGTAAACCTAATAGGATATACTGTGCATCCTAAAACCAAAACTGAAAATGAGATAGCATTATAGAGAAATTTGACTATTTCTGAATGTTAAAGCATCCACAACAGAGAGCAAGGATGATTATTTGTACCTTACATCTGAGGTACAAGATGCCAGAGAAGTTAAGACCAAAGACAGCTAAAATGATACTGCCCAAATGTAATATGCAGCAATTCTCTGGCCGGATAGGAAAATAATGAGAAAAAGTAAAAAAACAATTCTGAAAAATTGGCAGTAAGTAACAGTCTCAACTCCCCGATGCCAGTGAGTGACAGAACTGCAAATATGATGCCCAGGCATCCTAACTTGCACACAAATGCCCAATACCATCAACTTAGCAAACTTGCAGAAGTATTCTTATCCATTAATATTGCCAGTTACTGAATATCATTTTAACCCAAACCAATGCATGTAGCTACATGCTATTTCTACATTTAGAAAGCAAATCTATCAAGAGATAAAGAGGAGTCTTGGACAAACTGTCCAGTGAATTGTGCAGCATATTAGATATCCTATGTTGGAAAAGCAGTCTTCTGCCTACGTGCAGCCAGTGAGCATAACACATAAACCACCTGAGCCATTGCACTTTGATGTAAAACAAAGGAAAGTGGAACCCTCAGGTAAAGCACTTTGAACAGGACAGGTACAATGTTTGACATACATCAGTCATTAAAATGTAGATTTCCTTCCTCCAGAAACTGGGGAACAGGGAGGTGAGAAAGACTAAGGTAATGAAAGGTTATGGAAAAAGCCAATGGATTAGTAGGTGGGCATTTTAGTTGAAAGTTCTTGTATCACTGGATTCAAAGCAACTCTGTTCTGGCCTTGCCTCTCTCATGTGACTTCACTTAGATGACAGTGGTTTAGTTTAAACTCCATTGAACACTATGTATTCTTGGGGTATTGAACATTTTAAATATATTTATACACTACTATATTGAAAGACATGTGGCAAAAAGATCAGAGAACTGAAATAATTTGATTCATGCAATTTAACCTGGATTTTGTATTTCAGATATCAAATACTCAAAACACTACTTGCAACCAGTATTTCACACCCAGTCCAGAGAGGAAATGTGTTTGGGTAAAATATGTTTTACTAGATTCTCCAAGTTGACAGGTGCAGTAAAATTATAGTATAACTGACAAAACATCCATAAACGTGATTAGAATAAAGCTTTTTATATCAGAGCAAAAGGCAAGGCAAGAGCAAATTAATAAATAGTTAATTATTACGTTTAGCTCAGTGAGTAATTCAGGCAATTTATCTTTCAAACTTGATGTTGTCTATCTACACACCACTGTAAATTTTCAGGTATTTTCTTGTTAAATTTGCTAACAAAACAGTTTTTACTGGGCACCTTGTCAAAGGCAATCCAAGTTTTTAATGCAATGACTCATAATTTTTTATAATCTAATAACAGTGACCTGAAATTGAATACAAATCTAAAAATGCACTTTGTGATTAAGACTCCACAGCAACATGGTATTTGGAGACAAGGTGAAACATCACATTTTTCATATTCTAAGATGTCCTCTAGCCCAGTGAACATATACAGAAGCAACTATTATACCAAAACTGTTAAAATGTTGCTATTTAACTACAATTCACGTTGTTTAATACATTTATCTGCTGCTTGGTTGGCCTTAGTACAGTTTGGTCAATAATTTCCTGAGGAAGCTATTTGGGGCATAAAACATCATTTGAGTGGGAAAAAAGTTGTAATGCATACAATACATAGATTTTTGTTAAAAAAACCAATGAACCAAAAACCCCCCAAAAAACATAATTAAGAAAATATATTGGTTTACAGAATTCATACACTGGGTGCAACATGCTGTAAGGCTTTCTCCTTTTCAACATGTCTCCAGCCTTCCTCCACAGTAAAATCAGAATGCTTCCTTTGTAATTACAACAGTTTTTAATATAAGCTCAACTCTATGAGGATATACACTGCTATATAAATGCACAACTTCTGCCTGGCAATAATATTTTCATAGAAAACCAACAGTAAGGGGAAAAAATAGAAAAAAAATGAAGATATATTTTCAAATTTAATGACACACATATATATACACACTCTAATAAACACACTAAGGGTCCAGATAATTCTGGTCACTTTTTAAATTTTCGTTGAACTAAAAGAGAAAAGCTACAGTATTTTCACCTCCCCTTCTTCAAAACAAGAATTCATTTTAGCATTGACAGTGGAGGGAAACTCTTCAAAGGATAATCTTTTTGCAGAATTTATCAAGTCACATTATAGCATCAGCAGAGTTCCCTATTTTTACTTTTGTATTTTGGTTTCATTTCCAGTCAGAATGCATACTTTTTGTTCAATAAGCTGCAGAAGCAATTAATAATCTTCATCCTTTCTCTTACACCCAGAGTATAAAAAAACTGCAAGTCTTGAAAATAAGTTCTTCTTATATAGCACCCATTATCTCACAGAAAAATCTCCAAAATAAAGCTTGGATGAATTTTCATAAAGCAAGCTGTGAAAATTCACCCAATGTGTAATAGACTCTTATAATACATCATTTTTCCATAATTCTGATTTTGATTTGCATTCTCAGCAGATAAATCAAAAAAATCAACACAAGTTTTGACTCAAACACAAGCTTAATGTCTGGATGTGCACTTCCAAGAAAACATAAGGATTTTTAAAGAAAACACTCAGCCAAAATCTACCAAATTACCTCAGCCAAATATCACGCACAATAACCAGAATATCACATGCACTACTCATTTTTGCTGAGCTTGCACAGAAACATCTTTCAAGCTATTTGACGGCATGATGCGATTCAAACAGGTATCATTTAAATATTTAGAATATGATTACTTAGATAAGGTTTCAATCATTTTTGTAAGTAATTTCAGAGGGAATCAAACTTGGAAAAATGTGGAAATTACTACAGCACTATGTGTCCACGTTTGCAGAAATACCAAATTTAATGTGCAGCATGAATCACTTTTAGCCCTACTAAGAGCTTTAAATAGAAAGAAGCTATCTAGGATTTTTAATCAAAGCAAGTTTTTGAGGATGCAGACCACTCTATAAACCAATAAATAAACAGTCTGAATGAACAAAACATAAAAAATCAGAGTGCTTCAGTGTAAGCATGTGCAACCTGCTAAAATACAATGGCTCTAGCAGGACTCAACTATTCAGACCTATCTCCAAAGGTACCTGTGCAATATTCATATTTGTACAGGAAAATTATCTTTTCTATACCCAATTGTTTGACTAGCATCAGCATATCAGATGTGCAGTTTCCAACCATGTACTTAGGTCTGCCTGCTTGGCTAAGCTGATGTAAAAATCCTCTGATTTCTAGTCTAATATAATCACCTATCTAGCTCAGGAGATGCTGCAGGAAAGCATGTAAAGTAACAGAACATAAAAAGCAACAGTTTCAACCAGCCAACTTTAGAGGGGCCAATTCTGATTTGATTTATACCGGTTTAAGTCAGAATTTCATGATATCTACATAATAATCTATCTTCCTGACAAGAAGGCTAGGTGCTTTTGCAGGCACAGACTGCTCAACAGTTGCTGCAATCCTACAAAGAAACATTCACTTAGTTTTGCTGACTCATTCTAGCATTTGATTTATTTCAGCTGGTGATAAGAGGAGACAGAGAGTGTCTGTGAGAGGTAGAATTTGGCTGGGTAGCTGTCAGGTGGGGAATGCTTTTAGTTTGTGGGTTACCTTGTTACTAACCAAACCTGTGTCACCATCCTCCATCTCCTCTGAGCCTTTCCTCGGGCACAGCGGCCACAGCACCGTATTCCAGCCTAAAGACAGGCAGGGAGAATGGCGGTGCGGAAGAGCAGATGAACTCTGATGGCATACCTTCCAAACCAATGCACTGTTTGCATTCACACATTAATTATTGTTTATATTTGCCTCTAATCTGCATATGTATTTTAAACGATCCACCAAAAGTGTGCTCTTACAATTAAGAGTAATCTTCAATTACTTCCAGCCAGTGTGTAGTCTTGCCTGCCAATTAATTACAGAGTTCACGGAAAGAGTTTACAAATTAGGCAATTGAAAGGGTAAATACAGCAGAGGAGTTATCCTGATGAGGCAGGAAATAAAAATGCCCTAAGGCAATTTATGACTCTGTTCTTGTGTCCAAAACCAAAGACTGAAGGGAATGTACTAAAACTCAATCGGCAATTTTCCAGGGTGCCAAAATGATGTTTTATACATAATAGGTCTCCACAACTCGTAAGATTTATAGTGCATTCCGAAATATGAGGCTCTTAATGGCAACAATAGATCAGTCCTTGTTTTACAAGTTACAAATGCTTTTTAAGAGCCTTTTTCCCAACAGTCTTTTGACTTCATAACAGCTGTAATTAATGTTGACAGGAGCTGTGCTCCCTAATTTTTCATGCTTTGTAGCAAGAACGATGTACCATCGGTGATTTCAAAGTTAGAAAAAAAGGGGAACTTATTGTAGGAAAGTACCTGGGTCATTGAATTCAGTCACCTACACATACATTTTGTAATTGTTCTGATAAACTTCTCATGTTCATTCTTCAGACTGCTCCTAACAGTCTGACTGGAATTGCTAGGACTGTTCTTCAAATTTCTAAAATATATACATACCAGTTTATATCCACTTGCTTTTGTGCCAGTATTGTATCCTGAATTACTCGGGTAGGATTTTTTCAGAAAAGCCATAATTATATTGCTGAATTCAATGCCACAAGATGCTGGAAGTATAAAGGGATAAATCAGAAAGTGTGGATTTACATAAGGAATATATAAGCTCAAAAACTGATCAGATAAATCAATGGAAGTCCATCAAGGGCTATTAAACATGCACATATAACTTCCTATAGTTCCTGCACATCAGAGTGAGAATGTAAAGTAGGAAAAAATACAACTCTGCACTTGTCAGTTCCTATATTATTGCCATGAACATTCAATACTACTAGCTATTAGCAAAGAAAAGGCACCAGGATAGAAGATAACTCCTGGACTGTCCCTGAACAATATTTTTCATGTAAATATAAATCAAACAAAATCCCTCATGCTATTCAAAGATTCTTTTCCACTTTTTTTTTTTCACTTTATCTAAATTGCAGAAAAGAAACCTCCTTCACCCTAAGTATTGAAATATGCTGAACGTCTCCAGTGCAGTCACTGCCAGAATCTGTGATGGAATATAATTTTCTTTTATAAGAAAATTAAGGATAGCAGTGATTAAACACTTTTTCTCTTTTCTTCCAAGGAATTCTTGAAAAAGCCTCTAGACATTAAATAAGAACAGCCAACACCAGGTCCATGACACAACCATTCATAACTGATGCCTTAAATAGCAGCTTTTTGATTAGCCTTGGCCATGTGAGAGAACTTTTCCTTTGGATTAATTGACTTTTTCAATTACTATACAGAACACTGACAGCACTTGATGTGACAGTAACAATAAGACCAATCTTTGCTTCTGATCCATGCACGCTAAATGTATTGCCATGGAAACATTCATCCCTTTACCCCTTTTATGCTGAGATTCGTTCCCTTGAACGTGTCCAGATACGTAAGGCTGTTGGCCTGTATATTTTAATAGTTGCTGAGGGAGACACTGGGGGGCCATAGGAAGAGAGACAGGATGTGTATATAGCCTGGAGCAATATGTTTATGAAAATCCCCTCACAGCAAACTATGTCTCTTCCTGACTGAAGTAGGCTTTCAATGTTGCCGCTAAACTATGATCAACCACAGATTTTTGACAAGTATCAGAACACATTACCATATAGAGTTAGCAGGCAGGCAGAAAGTCCTGCCAGAAAATTCTATCTCCTGACAGATATACTACAGCAATGTCTTCTTTATAATTCAATGGGAATTTAATCAGGCAACAGGTGCAAAGGCAGTCTCTGAAAAACTGATTCCAGTTCAAATCTCTGAAAAGCAGGACTTGCTTCTCCAGAGACCAAGGTAGGTGACTGATTAGGCTATGGCAGGATTAAGGAGTAAAGGCTATTTTCTCCTCTCAGTGAATATGTTTTATTATCTATAAATAATAGGATTTTGGTTTTTGGGTTTTCACAGAAAATGACATACTAATGGACCACAAGGGCTCTCTAACTGCAGGTTTCAAGCAAAACATGTGCTTTCAGCTGTAGTCTGGAAACACTACCTCTAATGGTAACACACCAAGACCAAAATACGGATTTCCTTAAAGTCCTTAGCAGAATTCTTCAAATCCTAGCAGCTTTGCCCCTCCAAGTCAGAGGAGGATATTCATCTAGAGATGAGTGTCAAAGCTATTCTCTTGCCTGAAAAAACAGTTTCGTATCTGTAGTTACATATTTGTATTCCAGAACTATATAAAATATAAAATTACATGTTTTAATCAGTACTCAATATTAATCTTAGTGTAAGAGGTATCATAGTTGCTTAATATAATATAAATTAGGTCAGCTTCAGTTTACTTATAAATGCCTGCTGTTCTCATTTAGATTTTTTTTAAGGAAAAAAATTGACTTTGTTTACATTAAGTGACCATTGCTGGACTTTAATTCCTATTTAGTATTTTTATCTTGCAAAGTGTATTGGGTCTGGCTGAGATGGAGTTAATTCTCCCCACAGCAGCCCTCATAGTGCTGTGCTGTGTATTGGTAGCTAGCAAACTGTTGATAACACACCAGTGTTTTGGCTACTACTGAGCAGTGCCAGCACACATCAAGGCTTTCCAACATTTCTTTTTCCCCAGCAGCAGGCTGGGGGTGGGCAAGATCTTGGGAGGGGACACAGCTAGGACAGCTGACCCAAACTGACCAAAGGGATATTCCATACCATATGATGTCATGCTCAGCAGTAAGAAACTGAGACCAGGGGGAGGAACAGGGCGGGGGCATTCGTTGTTTTTTTTGTTTTACAATGTTTGTCTTCCGGGGTAAGGGACACACTTACTGAAGCCCTACTTCCCAGGAAGTGGCCGGACATCGCCTGCTGATGGGAAGTAGAGAATAATCTTTGCTTTTTGCTTTGCTTCCGCGCGCGGCTTTTTTGCTTTAGCTACATTAAACTGCCTTTATCTCGACCCACGAGTTTGGGATTGTTTTTTTTCTCCATCTTCCTTTCTCCCCTCCCTGCCTTGCTGAGGAGGCGAGTGATAGAGCGGCTCTGGTGGGCACCTGGCCCCCAGCCAGGGTCAACCCACCACAGTCCTTTTTGGCGCCCAACGTGGGGCTCGACAACGGCAGTTTAGTATTAAGAGTGCTACAGCTATAGTAGTTATTAAGTTGCAAGCTCCTGTGCAGGTCACGGGGTTTGTTAGCTGTGCTGCTTATCTCTATTTTGCTAAACTTAGGAACATGCTGATACAAACAATGGCTGCTCTGTGCTTTGGCCTAATGTTCATGATCTTACTGTGCTGGGGTAGCTATTTCGTGGGGAGGATGAAGGAACTTGGGAGCATGCTAGTACAAACAATGGTTATGTGCATGGCCCTGGCATCAATGTTATTGCTGTGCTGGGGGAGCTATCTTGTGGAGATGATGGGGGAATACATCTCTCTCTCTCTACCTGCTTTTGATGTGGATGGTTTCATTATGCAGGCTCCTAAGGTCCTTGTTCACCCTTATGTAAGCTCATTAATATTACTAATTCATACTGCTGGCATATTACGGGTGTTGTGGAGTTTGGTTTTGTCCTGGTTTAAGGGGAGACAACTTTTAAGTGAGGCAATACTGAAACGTGCCCTGAGGCAGCCAGTCCCCGGGTGGCAGGGTGTGTGGAAGGATTTGGGCAGGTTCCTAGGGCGATTATCACCTCCTATAGCCTGGGACTTCACACCTGAACAGGCAAGCAATCCCAGCAAACTGACACGCCACCTGATAGAAGGGTGTCTTGCCTACCCCAATGAAAACCAACAGCTTCTAGCACTGTACTGGGGCCTGGCCTGGGCCTATCGAGCCACAGTGCAGAACTCTCAGAGGACTGTGGTTGAGGAAGGCACCCAAACTGCAGCTGAGGACACCGTGGCTGAGATAGGGACACAAACAGTAACAGCTACAGTAATTGCCCCAGTAGTAAAAAAGAAACAGTGGACCAGGAGGTCAACAGGTCCCTATCATCGATTAGTAAGGGAAGAGGAAGAAGAGGAGGAGAGGTTTGAGCAGGAAGCTGGTCCTTCAGCAAAGAAGTGGGAGGAAGGAGTGAGAGAAATAAGACAAGAAGCAGAAACTACCCGGTCTCTGACCTCATCCGAACTTCGAGATATGCGGAAAGATTACAGCCGCCAGCCTGGTGAGCGGATTGCTGCCTGGCTGCTTCGATGCTGGGATAATGGGGCTGACAGTCAGCAATTGGAAGGCAGGGAAGCCCAACAGCTGGGATCCCTAGCTAGAAACCGAGGAATTGAGAGGGGAATTGGAAAAGAGACAGCAATTTGCAGTCTCTGGAGACGGCTGCTTTCAAGTGTGAGGGCAAGATACCCATTCAAGGAAGATCTTGTTAACTCCCCAGGAAAGTGGACCACCGCAGATGAAGGCATCCAGTACCTGAGAGAACTAGCGGTGTTGGAAGTCATCTATAGTGATCTAGATGATGAGGAGGTCTCCAAAGATCCAGAGGATGTCCTGTGCACACGGGCCATGTGGAGGAAGGTGATTCAAAGTGCCCCAGCATCGTATTCTAACAGCTTGGCAGCAATGTATTTCCCAGATATGGACACACCAACTGTGGAGAAGGTGTCTGCTTGGCTTCAGAACTTTGAAGAAAACCTCTGTACCACCTCCTCCTCCCTACGGGCCAGTACGTCGGCTGTCAGAGGTACTCCAAGAAATCAGTCATCTCCTGCTCCGGTCAGAGGGAAAGGGAGCCCCAGGCATATGCCACGTGGTACACTCTGGTTTTTCCTGCGTGACCAAGGGGAGGACATGAGGAAGTGGGACGGTGAGCCCACCTTTAAGTTGGAAGCCCGTGTTCGTGAACTAAGAGGGAAGACAGCTGTTAAGAAGGGGACACCCAAGAAGGCCATCAGTGTAGTTGCTACAGAGACACGAGAAGGCAAACAGCGATCTCCCAGATGTAAAACTAAAATCACCTCCCTTGATCCTGGTGAGGGGACATCTGGTCTGTCACCGCGAGGGTCAGACAGTGAATACTCTGACCAGGAACAGGAATAGAGGGTCCCTGCCTTCGGCCAGGAGGAGGAAAGGGATGACCGGGTATACTGGACTGTGTGGATTCGATGGCCTGGCACATCAGACCCACAGAAGTATAAGGCTTTAGTAGACACTGGTGCACAGTGTACACTGATACCATCAGGGTATAGGGGCACAGAACCCATCCGGATCTCTGGAGTGACAGGGGGATGCCAAGAACTGTCCGTATTGGAGGCTGAGGTGAGCTTAACAGGGGACAAGTGGGAGAAGCACCCCATTGTGACTGGCCCGGAGGCCCCTTGTATCCTTGGCATAGATTACCTCAGGAGAGGGTACTTCAAGGACCCAAAGGGGTACCGATGGGCTTTCGGTGTAGCCACTGTGAACACAGAGAAGATCAAACAGTTATCTACCCTGTCTGGTCTCTCAGAAGATCCCTTTGTTGTGGGATTGCTGCAAGTTGAAGAACAACAGGTGCCAATTGCTACCAGGACAGTGCACCGGCGGCAATATCGCACAAATCGAGACTCCCTGGCTCCCATCCATGAGCTGATTCATCAACTGGAGAACCAGGGAGTCATCAGCAAGACTCATTCACCTTTTAATAGTCCCATATGGCCAGTGCAAAAGTCTGATGGAGGGTGGAGGTTAACGGTGGACTATCGTGGGCTAAATGAAGTGACACCACCACTGAGTGCTGCTGTACCAGACATGCTAGAGCTCCAATATGAATTGGAGTCAAAAGCAGCCAAGTGGTATGCTACAATTGACATCGCTAATGCATTCTTTTCAATTCCTTTGGCAGCCGAATGCAGGCCACAGTTTGCTTTCACTTGGAGAGGTGTTCAATACACCTGGAATCGACTGCCCCAGGGGTGGAAGCATAGTCCTACTATTTGTCATGGACTAATCCAAACTGCACTGGAAGAGGGTGGTGCCCCTGAACATCTACAATACATCGATGACATCATTGTGTGGGGCAATAAGGCAGAAGAAGTATTCGAGAAGGGAAAAAGAGTAATTCAGATTCTTCTGAAAGCTGGTTTCGCCATAAAGAAAAGCAAGGTCAAGGGACCTGCACAAGAGATCCAGTTTTTGGGAATAAAATGGCAGGATGGACGTCGTCATGTGCCTATGGATGTGGTTAACAAGATAGCAGCTATGTCTCCACCAGCTAACAAGAAGGAGACACAAGCCTTCCTGGGCCTTGTAGGGTTCTGGAGAATGCATATTCCAGGTTATAGTCAGCTTGTGAGCCCTCTCTATCGAGTAACCCGGAAAAAGAACTATTTTGAATGGGGCCTTGAGCAACAACAAGCCTTTGAGCATATCAAACAGGAAATAGCTCGTGCAGTAGCTCTTGGACCTGTTCGGACAGGACCGGCTGTACAAAATGTACTCTACACTGCAGCTGGGGAGCATGGCCTCACCTGGAGCCTCTGGCAGAAAACAGCAGGAGAAACCCGAGGTCGACCATTAGGGTTTTGGAGCCGGGGGTATCGAGGATCAGAAGCCCACTACACCCCAACTGAAAAAGAGATCCTAGCAGCATATGAAGGGATTCGAGCTGCTTCAGAAGTTGTTGGTACAGAAGCGTCTCTTCTCTTGGCACCGCGATTGCCTGTGCTACACTGGATGTTCAAAGGAAACATTCCCTCTACACATCACGCAACTAGCACTACATGGAGTAAGTGGGTAGCACTAATCACACAGCGAGCTCGACTGGGGAAACCCAACCACCCAGGAATTCTGGAAGAGATTATGGACTGGCCAGAAGGTAGAGATTTTGGAGCACTGCCTGAGGAGGTAGCTCGTGCCCAAGAGGCACCACAATATAATGAGTTACCAGAAGATGAAAGGCGTTATGCTCTGTTTACTGATGGATCCTGTCGTGTTGTAGGAAATCATCGGAAGTGGAAAGCTGCTGTATGGAGTCCCACACGACAAGTCGTTGAGGCCACTGAAGGAGAAGGTGAGTCAAGTCAGTTCGCAGAAGTGAAAGCCATTCAGTTAGCCCTAAAGATTGCTGAACGAGAAAAGTGGCCAGTACTCTACCTCTATACTGACTCCTGGATGGTGGCAAATGCCCTATGGGGGTGGCTACAGCAGTGGAAGAAGACCAATTGGCAGCGCAGGGGTAAACCCATCTGGGCTGCTGCATTGTGGCAGGACATCGCTGCCCGCGTAGAAAACATGGCTGTGAAGGTACGTCATGTGGATGCTCACATACCCAAAAGCCGTGCCACTGAAGAACATCAAAACAATGAACAGGTAGACAAGGCTGCCAAAATTGAAGTAGCTCAAGTGGACCTGGACTGGGAGCGTAAGGGTGAGCTATTTGTAGCTCGATGGGCCCATGAAACATCAGGACATCTAGGGAGAGATGCAACATACAGGTGGGCTCGTGATCGAGGGGTGGACCTGACCATGGAGGCCATCACACAAGTTACTCATGAATGTGAAATATGTGCTGCAATCAAGCGAGCGACACGAGTAAAATCTCCCTGGAATAGAGGGCGGTGGCTGGGTTTTCGATATGGCGAGGCCTGGCAGATTGACTATATTGGGCCACTGCCACGAACACGCCAAGGCAAGCGCTACATACTCACCATGGTGGAAGCAACTACTGGCTGGCTAGAGACGTTTCCTGTAAACCATGCCACTGCCCGAAACACCATCCTAGGCCTTGAAAGGCAAATTTTATGGCGACATGGTACCCCAGAAAGGATTGAATCAGACAATGGGACTCATTTTCGAAATAACGTCATAAGCTCTTGGGCAAAGAAACACGGCATTGAGTGGGTGTATCACATCCCCTATCACCCACAAGCCTCTGGAAAGATTGAGAGATATAATGGACTGTTAAAGACTATGTTGAGGGCATTAGGTAATGGGGCATGGAAGCACTGGGATACAAATTTAGCAGAAGCCACTTGGCTGATTAATACCAGAGGATCTGCTAACCGTCCTGGTCCTGCCCAAACAAAACCCCTGCATACTGTGGGAGGAGACAAGGTCCCTGTAGTACACATGGGAAAGTGGCTGGGGAAGGCGGTGTGGATTGCTCCTCCCATGGGAAAAGGCAAACCCATTCCTGGGATTGTCTTTGCTCAAGGACCTGGGTGTACTTGGTGGGTAATGCGAAAAGATGGGGAGACCCGGTGTGTGCCTCAAGGAGATTTAACCTTGGGGTAAAATAATCTGTAATGTGAGTTGTACCTTCTAGGAAGTAATGTAGAAGGAACGACCCAAACCAATGAAGAGCAAGTTTCGCAAGAAGCCAGATGAATGCAACAACAGCCCAAAGCAAGCCGGTGTTGGTGCCCAACAACTGAACCTGAACACCCATCCTGACAGATTGGGCCCAAGTCATAGCCGGTTCATGAACATCTGGAGGAGCAGAGGAAGCTCATGGAATGGGATAATAACATCTATCTGTTAAAGGACTGGAAATAGTAGTTAATAAGAAGTAAATACAATGAAACGGTTGTAAAATATATATATATATGTATTAAAGTGTGTGGAGCGTAAGCACGACACAAATGGTATGGAATAAGGGGTGGAGACTGTATTGGGTCTGGCTGAGATGGAGTTAATTCTCCCCACAGCAGCCCTCATAGTGCTGTGCTGTGTATTGGTAGCTAGCAAACTGTTGATAACACACCAGTGTTTTGGCTACTACTGAGCAGTGCCAGCACACATCAAGGCTTTCCAACATTTCTTTTTCCCCAGCAGCAGGCTGGGGGTGGGCAAGATCTTGGGAGGGGACACAGCTAGGACAGCTGACCCAAACTGACCAAAGGGATATTCCATACCATATGATGTCATGCTCAGCAGTAAGAAACTGAGACCAGGGGGAGGAACAGGGCGGGGGCATTCGTTGTTTTTTTTGTTTTACAATGTTTGTCTTCCGGGGTAAGGGACACACTTACTGAAGCCCTACTTCCCAGGAAGTGGCCGGACATCGCCTGCTGATGGGAAGTAGAGAATAATCTTTGCTTTTTGCTTTGCTTCCGCGCGCGGCTTTTTGCTTTAGCTACATTAAACTGCCTTTATCTCGACCCACGAGTTTGGGATTGTTTTTTTTCTCCATCTTCCTTTCTCCCCTCCCTGCCTTGCTGAGGAGGCGAGTGATAGAGCGGCTCTGGTGGGCACCTGGCCCCCAGCCAGGGTCAACCCACCACACAAAGGTTTTTGTAGTATTTGTTATCTTGAAAATTTGAGCTTATTGGCTTAATTTTTTGTATCCCCATTAAATGCATCTATCCAATTCAGGCTGTTTTGGGGCTGAGCAGTCTTCTGTTCTCTGCATTTTATAGAGGTTTGGGTTCATGACTGGAACCTCAATCAAAATGCCAAAAAGTGCTCTGCACATGGGCTTTCCAGCTTACCCAAAAGACATTCCTTTGGATGCATGATGCCTTACCATAGCATTAAATAGAGAGAACATCTCAACACCTATAATTAGGGTCAGATTTAAAATAAGTTACCTGATGTGTGAAAGCCTAACACATCCCATTGGATGTCTTCCTAGTTAAAACCTAGCTTTCAGTATTGAACTGAACAAAAAGAATATATGCTTCTGTTTCAGGATGCTGAGCAGTGATGGGTCAGAGACTTTTAAAAAGAATATTTTTTTTATATATATCAGGATATGGAGATAAATTCAACCTCAGAATCCTGCAAGAATAGAACTTTGGTCTGCAAAATATCCCCTAATGACTTGTTTTAACATTGAAACATTTGTATGTCTCATTTCAATACTATTTTATATTTGAAACTTTTTTTGGGGGGGTACTATATTATCATTGCTAAAGCCAGTTCAAAGCAAAATTAAACAAACACTTCTATCAAAAAACCCTACTGCCATTAAAAAAAAAAAAAAGATGAAAAGAAGGCCTCATTTCCTTTCTACTCCAAGGATTTAAAAAAATGCTGTCTTCAATCAGACTCAGAAGGCAAGCAACATTTTAGTTCAGAACTTCGATCCTCCACACAGCATGTAGCACTGTTGCCTGGATTTCTGCATATACCAATAGAATGTCACCAAAAATGTACACGTGCACCTGAATTTGAGAGTCAATAAATATTTTATTGCTGAAAATAATTGCCCTTGGATCCATAAAGTGTTACCATAATTAAGTGAAAAATATGTGATTGTTGTAGAGGCCAATTGTTACCTAACTTTGCAGAATCTATCATAGCAATTATGCTGCTATGTATCATCAGTTACAAGTTACTTTAATGACTTGTTTGCTAAATCTGACTCCTACCTACAAAAGTGCTTTAATTCATTAATTTGCAAAATACCTTAGCATATAAGCATCAAAGCTGTTTTAAGATCTACAGAAGTGTCATCCACTATAAAAGATAACTGCAAATTAAATTGGGAGTGGGAAAGAGGAGGGAAAAATTATAATGGGTGTTTATATACAGCTGTACAGAAAAGCACAGTATTGAGTCAGAAAGGTACATTTAGACTAATGTAGGCTTTCTTTCAATTAAGTGCACTAACTAGGATTAACTCTCTGTTAGATTTTGACTTGGCACTTGGGCTTATTTATGGAAACAACCGTTTGAGTTGCTCTGCGGTCAGGGAAACCTAATGTCAGCCACTGGGAGACCATATGTTCCACCCCACTCAAAACCATCAGGCATCAGTAGGTGAGCACTTTTTTGAAGCAGCATGTCTAAAAATATCATAGTGAAGTGAAATCTCTGCCCTCAGAGACACTCAGTTGCAGAGAAACCCACCTCCCTGAGGTTTGGGGGAAGAACAATAGCATGAAGACACAGATGAGTCCTGGTGAATGAGATCAGCCACAAGACAGAGCACACTGTGTTTCAGCAGTGGATATTATCACATCACCTCTGGAAGAAATAAAAGACTGGATAGCCTACAGATCTTTTTATTTCCAAGAACTTCAAATCAGTGTCAGTCAGAACAAGGAGAACTGCCTGAATAAAAGACATTGTTCTCCCAGAAAAGCACAAAGACAAAACTCCAAACTGGTAATAGAGCAAAGAAGAAAGAATATGCTCCCACACTATCCTCACCCTCTGAGAAATAATTTTTTTCTACTTATTAATTTTTTATATAAAGAGATTTATTCTCATTCCCTCTTATGTAAGTAATCTCCTACTTAGGGAATTGTCAAAAGTGAGAATGAACACTGCAGAAATTTAAGAAATTTGGCTTCTAATGACTTTTAGTAGCTCCTGCATTTAATTATTTTTTAAATCCTTCTTAGTAGGGAGAACTGGATTAAAATCAGATTGCAGAGCAGTAACTTGTGAAGTGAGTGACCATGCCAGCCTCACCATGTGAACATGATATACAGTGTCAAGCAACCATGGGTGACAGCAGCTATATTGGAAGGAATTAAACTACAAAAGGGAATTTCACATTGCCCAAGGTGCAACAGGACATAATGCTGCACTTTGATACCACTGATTCACACAGGAATACATTAGCCTCAGAGATGGAAAAAATTACAGCTAAGTTAGATGAGGCAACATCAATAATGTGTTTATTTTAAAAGATGATTCTTGTTAGTTAACTATTTTCCCTATATATCCCACCTTGATCATCAGCGCATGCCTACTACTAAGCTCAACAATTTATTAGATACAGCGCATTGATGATTTCTCTGTCTTAAACCAGGCTGAATCAAAAGTGGAGGAAAGCACACAAGGAAATTCTTGGATGACTGTTTTTTCAACCAACTTCTACCCTTCTTTAAGCAGTCATGTTGCCTGAGAATCTGTCTGAAGGTGGGAGATTATTTCTTTGTGGAAAATGAATATCATGCAAATATTAATAGGCAATGGAAGACCTGGAATTAGAATGGAAATAATTTTGTAGCCCCAGCTATAGGGTTCTAATCAGCTCCCTCAGTAATTACAGAGATTAAAGAGAGAGAAGTTTAAACAGACACCAGGTAGAGTCATTAGTGTCATTGTAGGATCTCCACAGAACAGATTTATCAAACCAAAAAAGGTAGACCTGCGTGCTTAGAAGAAAAACTTGTTTGTGCCATTCTGAACCTTCGCCAGCAACAGTAAGATAAATCTGCCTCCACACAGAGGGACAAGGGAAAGGAAACTTCTGATGGAGCAGAGTAATATACACCACCAGCTTCCCATTATCATTTTAGTTTTCTTGAAGAGGGTCCTTTCCAAAGAAAAAGACATATTGCAAGTACCAAACAACATACTGCACTCAATCATGGCTTTGTGATGCTATCAGACAGGTTTTAAACATTAGCAGGGATTGTAATTTTCCTTCCAGTGCCCACAAAAATGTGTATTTTCAGGAAAAAAAAAAAGTAGATAGAAAGACAGTCACATTTGACACTGAAGACAGAGAGCCTGTGCCCAATGGGCTGGAGAAAAAGTCTAAAAGCAGTTCATCTCGCTGAACTCCCTGAATGACCCTTATAATGCAGTTGCAGCTAGCAAGACATATTGCTACAAAATGGGCAAGGGACAATTGTGTGAAGGACAGTTAAAACTTGCACACTTGGTCAGGTTTTCAAAATATTTTGAGGCAAGACATCAGCTTGCCTCCTAATTCATCTGAACAGCCTAATACAGCCACCTTCAGTACTGTTAATGTATTAACCTACGTTCTGGCAACCAGTTTAAAGCTAAACATGAAGTGCTTAGCAAACAGAGCTGTAAATGAGATATTTATTTTCTGTGTTCAGACTTCATGTGCAAAACACAGAACGGTGTAACCCTATAGTTACTGCCAATGCATTACCAAGCTTCATGACCTTATGCGGGTTGTGCTTCCTACAACCCTGAACAGCATCCCCCCCCCTTCCCCCTCCTTCACACCACAGCAGCATTAACCAGGAAGAGTGAGCAGCAGTAAGCCCCTAGATAGCCATGTTCAGACATCGTGAAGGGGACATTCATATAACCCACTAGTGACTTCAACACCATGACAACCTTAGGAGAGACACGGTGTCAGACATTTACTCTTTATTGCTGGACACTACTTTGAAAATAGTACTGGCTCTCCAGAACAGAAGAGATGACCAAGTGACAGAGGGATTGTTTTGTTTGTCCCAAGCTCCAGAAGTCCTTTGCTTTCCAGGTTGGTGCCCCACAACACGGAGCACGTAAAATGTAAGTACAAATTCAGCTTAGTAGAGTAGCAATAGACGCTGAGATAGTTACCCTAGCAAGTTCCTTATCAAAAGACCTGGCAGTACTACTTCACAGCTCGAGTGGTACCCAAACCAAAGCAAAAAAACAAAACAAAACATAAAACAAGGCAAACAATGCAGCATGGACAATTCTCATGTGAATGTTGTTGCTCTTCATTCAGCGTGGATACACAAAACACTCAAGTTTTATAGAATCACAGAATCATAGAATCATTTAGGTTGGAAGAGACCTTTAAGACCATCAAGTCCAACCATTAACCTAGCACTGCCAAGTCCACCACTAAACCATGTCCCTAAGCACCACATCTATGCACCTTTTAAATACCTCCAGGGATGGTGACCCCACCACACTTCCTGGGCAGCCTGTTCCAGTGCCTGATAACCCTTTCAGTAAATTTTTCCTAACATCCAATGTAAACCTTCCCTGGCACAACCTGAAGCCATTTCCTCTCATCCTATTACTTCTTACCTGGGAGAAGAGACCAACACCCACCTGGCCACAACCTTCTTTCAGGTAGTTGTAGGAAGTGATAAGGTTTCCCCTCAGCCTCCTTTTCTCCAGGCTAAACAACCTCAGCTCCCTCAGCCGCACCTCATAAGACTTGTGCTCTAGACCCTTCACTAACTTTGTTGCTCTTCTCTGGACATGCTTCAGCACCTCAATGTCTGTCTTGTACCGAGGGGCCCAAAACTGAACACAGTACTCGAGGTGCAGCCTCACCAGAGCTGAGTACAGGAGCAGAATCACTTCCCTAGTCCTGCTGGCCACACTACTCCTGATAGAAGCCAGGATGCTGTTGGCCGCCTTGGCCACCTGGGCACACTGCTGGCTCACATTCAGCCAGCTGTCGACCAACCCCCCCAGGTCCTTTTCCACCGGGCAGCTTTCCAGCCACTCTTCCCCAAGCCTGTAGCGTTGCATGATGTTGCTGTGCCCCAAGTGCAGGACCTGGCAATGAGCCTTGTTGTACCTCTTTAGGGTAGGCATGTGCCTGTTCAGGAAGAAAAAGGCCCAAAACCACAGCAAGAAGATGAGATTGGCCACTGCCTGCCTTCAAGTGTGCTGGATACACCAGCCTCCCTGGTAATGAGAAACAGCAGCAGTGGGAAGTGCAGAAACAGCTTTATTTTTCTTTCTGTTGAGAGAAGAAAGTTGCAATTAAGTTGGTGAAACAATCAAATGAAAGAATGTGTGAAATCCAGAGGGAAGGAGAGTGAGGTGCAAGGTTTTTTTGTTATGTTATTTACAAAGCCCA